>NC_140373.1:1985000-2585000 GCF_054491055.1 Hypomesus nipponensis | reverse complement strand
TTATTTCCTGTTCCCTGCCCTCCGACTCAGTCCCACCAACACATGATGCATCTCCAACTGTCTAAAGTTGGCAAGTCACACACACACGCACGCCACGTACCTCAACGGAGGCATACACCAGCGGACACACACACCAGTCTCCCTGTCACAAGTACACACAATGGCCACAAACACAATGATCAGTAAAACATGTAACACACGCCTTCAGGAGGACAACATCCTTCTTAGTGCCTGTTCTATCGCCCCCTGAGGCCCTCCACCTATCATCTTTCACCTTCGATCTTTGACCCCCCCCCCACCCCCCCACCCCCCAGGTCTCCTTCAGCGTGGAGGCCCGCGCCCGCGGCTGCCCCAAAGAGAAACACAAAACCTTCGTCATCAAACCGGTGGGCTTCAAGGACTCCCTCTCAGTCACCGTCACCTTCGAGTGCGAGTGCAAGTGCCAGGCTCAAGCTGAGCCCGACAGCCCCGACTGCAACCACGGCAACGGCACCTACGAGTGTGGCATCTGCCTGTGTCACCCGGGGCGACTGGGCCCGAGGTGCGAGTGCGCGGAGGGAGACTACAGCCCGACAGAGCAGGACCAGTGCAGCTCCTCCAGCGGGGGGAGGTTGGAAGCGGCGGTCTGCAGCGGCCGCGGCGACTGCGTGTGCGGACAGTGTGTCTGTCACAGCAGTGACTTTGGGAAGGTGTGGGGCAAGCTGTGCGAGTGTGACGACTTCAACTGTCTGCGCTACAAAGGAGAGCTGTGTTCAGGTATGTAGTGGATGCCCTTCTCGATGAACTCAGTCCAACATAACATGTGTTGAACAAAAAGCATTGTACCTAATGGGATCTAACAAAACTGACTGCGCTATTGAACCAGCTCTTCGTAGAATGATAGAAGCATTCAGCAGACAGTGACATTAACGTAAATGTATACACACTGACAAAACTCTAAGGCCTATAATGTTCTTCTTCATGGTAGCTTGCACGGACGCCACATGCCTAGGGAGTTTCAAGAGAAAAGTCCTGAGCCTTTTTTTTTTCCAGTCCTTCTCTCCACCTCAGTGACTTACCAGCGACCTCATATGGGAAGAATTACCTACAATAACAGCTAACATCTCACTCCCTGCTCTGCCCAAGGCGCTGGCTCCATTCACAACAAACATGCCCCTGTGTGCGCGCACATGTGTGAGCTCCAGAGGGTGCGTAGCCCAAGCAGAGGTTGTGTGGGCTAAGCCGTGCGTTACACTTGTGTGTTTGTGTTTGAGCAGGGGTGCTGACAGGGTAAGTGCTCGCCAAAACTCGAGCGAACGGAACAGAATAAAATTGAACGTACCAGCTTATTTGAGCGGGAATTCCATTTGGGTGGCTGGACTCTTGTTCTTGGACTGTGTTGGGAATATGCGTGTAATGCCTGAGGTCATCAAATAGTAGCTAACCAAGGATTGAGAGCGTACCATATGAGGCCAAGCAGTGGTGCCACAAAACATAATGGGAGCGTGTGTGTTTGTGTGTGTATCTGTGTGCGCAGTTGCATACACTGGTTTTGCCTCTATGGCTTTTACTGTGTTGGTGCTCTAAAACATCTTCACTCTACTAGCAATGTCTTGGATCCCTCTCTCAACAATCAGGCCCCCTGAGTCTCCCCTGACCACACATCCAGACCAATTTGTAGATTTGGCCCAAGTTCAATGTTTGTAGTTACACCCTTGCAATTTGGGTTTAGAGGATCTACTGGTCTAGTCATCACTCATCTTGTCGCAGGATGTTCTTTGTCCTGCACATTACCAGAACCATTTCATCAGAGAAGACTCTGCTCTGCTCACTTAGAACCCAGTCTTGTTCCCACACACAACCTTATAATGCTGTGTTTCCCCAGGGTCCAAAGATTATCATAAAAATACCTTTCTGTTTTGTCATGGACTGATGGTGTCATGGAGCTAAAAATAAACCTTATTTGGTAGAAGGGGCCAGAAAGAGTAAGCTGGGTGAGTGAATGTGTGTGTGGTGCGTGTGTGTGTGTGTCTGTTTCTACATACAGTTTGTACGACCATCAATCTCTCTGTGTGTGCAGCATTGCTGTTACACCACAATGTCTTGCAGAAACAGTTAAGGAATGGGGTGATTACAGATTAGTGGTGGTCAGAGAGCTTGTGGTTTTTAGTGTTTGTTTTTGGGGGCAATACTTATTATTTTTTATCCTAGCCAATCTGGTGTCATTGTCTTCCTGTGCCATTGTTTATCAGAGAGTCTGGGGCTTGGTGATACTGCCACAAAAACAGCTGGTTCTGCATTGTCATCCTCTAACTGGCACTGTACGCCAAACACACTCGCACACACTCACACACACACACACTCAGACTCATGCACACACACTCACGCACACACACACACACTCAGACTCATGCACACACACTCACGCACACACACACACACAAACACCAACTGAGTCACCCACAGGCCAAAAATTCCCCAGACACTGCTGACACACTATAACTCATTTTTTTCTTTCAAACAATAGAATTAGTTCCAGAACTCTTAACTAGTATAGAAACATAAATGATTGCTCCGGATTATTTGTGCTCAGATTCCAAGAATATTTAGAAGTCAGAGGGACTTTGACAAGATTAATGCTTTTTGAAGTTTTTTTTTGCAATATGGAAATGACCAGTCAGTAGACCATGTTCTTTTGTGGAATGTTTAAATCTCCTTATGTAATACAAGATTTACAACATGTGTTTTTAAGGCGATGGAGCACGCAAACCAATTTTTGATAAAAGCTGAGAGCGAACCTAACTTGCACATCCCTGCATTCCTGAGTCATTGAGACTGATTGTATACAAAGTATGTGTAATATAAAGGTCACAACATTGAAATGTTTCCATAAAGTAAGATAAGAGCAGGGTAAGTAATCAGAAGTTCTCCAGGGCGGGGCAAAGTGGAAAAGAAACTTGGTATGTGTTGTAGTTTCAGCAACACTCTCAATGTCTTTGCCACCCTCCTGTTAACATCTCCGGCCTCGTCTTCCTCCTTCCGCCAGGACACGGTACGTGTGACTGTGGGTTCTGCCAGTGCGCCCCCGACTGGCAGGGCGAGAACTGCAACTGCTCCCGACGCACCGACACCTGCATGTCCAGCCTGGGGCTGCTGTGCAGCGGCCGGGGTCAGTGTGTGTGTGGGGCCTGCGAGTGCACTCAGCCTGGGGCTTACGGAGCCACCTGTGACAAGTGCCCAACCTGCCCGGACGCGTGCACCATGAAGAAGTGAGTGGGGACACAGACACTGGGCTGGCCCGACCCAGTCAACAAACCAAACATTTGTTTTGGGCCCCGCTAGCCTGAAGTTGTCATACTCATAATTCTAGCCAGAATATGAGTCAGAGAACTCTCCGTTGGGCTGTGACTACGGGGCGTGTTTCAACCTAACTCGTAAAACAAATGCCTCTTCGCTCAATTGGATAGACCTACAACCAATCAGAGCAACGTAATATGTTGTTTGTTGAAAACCAATTCAACCCAAGGGCTCTTTCGTGACGTTGTTGATTACGTTACTGTTGATCATCTGTCCATCATCGTATAAAGCCCGCCCTAGCAATTTCATTGGTCCGTCCCGATCCTGGTTTTATGTAGTTGTTCCCAATACGAGACCCCCCAGAACCAACTTCCCGACCACATTTTTTTGTGGGCGGGGAGAAGTTGGGCTGGCAGCCAGGCTAGGGCCCCGCGATTGGTTCTGTTATCAATTCGATCCTAAAGTTTCTGTATTCAAGTGTTCTTGCATCGACAGCAATCAGACACGTTGACTGTGTGAGAGAGTAAGATCACGATGTTTGTGATCTCTCCAGGGAGTGTGTGGAGTGTAAGCACTTCAAGAGAGGGAAGCTTTTCGATGACAACACCTGCGCTCGTATCTGCAGGGACGAGATCATGCTAGTGGATGACCTGGGTGAGAAGTTACTATCTAAAAATCTGTCTTTTCACATTAATAGTGTTGCGTGCACGTGTGATTTGTTCCGATGTTTAGTCATGGTGTACATGCTGTAGTTGCCTACACTTTTCGATATCCTAATTGAAGCTGCTGATCAGTATGCTACCTCTTGCCCACTTGTCCCTGGTTCTCTGTCCTCCAGAGTTCCATGACAAGAATGCAGTGAACTGCACCTATAAAGATGAGGACGATTGTGTGGAACGTTTTCAATACTATGAGGACGCCAGCGGCAAGTCCATCCTGTTTGTAGTCAAAGAGCCTGGTAAGACATGTACCATACACACACAAACGGACATAGGCTACATATATTTTGTACCAGCGATTATACCAGTGACATAGGCCCACAGCTGACACTGTTTCAACATGGAACATTTGGTGTCATTATTATGAAGCGTGTATTGGGCAGGAACATGATGTAGCCTATCTAAATTACACAGGGAAGAACTTGAAAGGTGTGACTGAGAGGACTACTTCAGTTTCATAATTGTACAACTAATTTGGTTTCATCATCGCACACATCTTCACATCATTACACAGCCAATTTTAACCCAGCGATTTTCCGGTGGGTCGAATCGGTGTCATCTGTTGATTACACACACCAATCAGCGCTGTCCACTTCCTGTAGCCGCTTCCAAGCTTGTTAAGCAGCCATGTTGAAAGAGTGGGGGCGGTGAGAGGGTCATTAACCGGCTCAGGCCCGCAGAGAAAGTCTGTCCCTGCCCCTGCTTTTAATGGACCCACGTGTGTAATTTAGGCGCGACTAGGTAGCAGGGAAGTACACCCAACATCCCTTGAACAAAAAGCGGCCCACCTTGTAAAAGGAACTCGTAAACATCGTCCCGGCTCCCAAGGAACTCGCTGACTTTACACAATCCTTTGGGAAGCACTCTACAACCAGGGAAGGAGCGAGAGATAGACAGAAAGATGAGATAGAAATAAGCAGTTTTCTCGAGCCCCTTTGAAAATAAGTGTTTTGCCTCGTATTGGGTTATGTTGCTCTGCTGTCTGTGCCAGAGACTGGAACCCAATCAGAAATAGAATAAATATTTATTCTTATATATTTAAATGTCATTCTTTCTCATCAACACAAATGTCTGTATGACATGCCTGATAATGATGTATTCATGAACACTATATCATGCTACATATTTCTTACATTTGAGAAATGTGTCTAGTTTATACAATATGTAGGCCAACTATAACAAATTATCAATTTAAAAGACGTTTCCGTTGACTTTCTTGCAACTCCAGACAGAACTAGGATACTCGAGTTCCGTGACTAAGTACCTCGTTATAAACTTAATCAACTCTGTGATCCACAAAGATGAGTGGAAGGGACTAGAATGCTCTTGTAGAAGAGAAAGGTCGTTTGTGTGATGCAAGGTAACATGCTAATTGAGTCCGAGTGAGGGAGAGGAAGGATGTTCAGAGGAAGTGGGGCTTTGATGTTGGCAGTTAAAAGGACAACCTTTCTGCTACCCTTGAACATATAGCATAACTTCTGACCGATGTGCAGAAGCACTCACTTACGTACGGAAGCACAAAGCACACATCATGGTTATCACTGTACAGCACATTCATAATTTCACAGGAGGTCATTATACGTGACTTTACCTCGTAGAACCTTAGTCCGCCACAGTTAACCTATTGAACCTCCTCAAGGTTCAATGTTTAACACTGTGAACCTCAAAAAACTCGCTTACTTTGTACTTCCAACCTTCCATTGCCTTCCCCTCCTCAGACTGCCCTAAAGGTCCAGACATACTGGTGGTGTTGATGTCTGTGGCGGGGGCCATCTTGTTCCTGGGTTTGGCTGCTCTGCTCATCTGGAAACTGCTGGTCACCATTCACGACCGGCGTGAGTTTGCCAAGTTCGAAGAGGAGAGGGCGCGTGCCAAGTGGGACACGGTGAGATGGGAACCTGTGCGATTTGTATTTGAGTAAACATTTTCTTTAGCTCACCTAGTAATTAGCAAAGCAGCCTCTATTGTCTTAACATTGGCGGTTGAGGTTGGTGGGAATGTCTCTCTTCCACACCATGTATGCACACACAAGATGCTTTTTATTATTTTTGTGGCGTGCTGTTTCTCCCAAACAGAACAAAAGGCTGCCACTGCTCTCCGGGGGTGGATTAGCTCTGAAATTAGCCAATGCTAATTAGCTTTTACTGGCAGTGGGCTAAGCAGGCACAATCAAACACACACACACCACACAGACACACACACACGCACACCACACAGACATGCGTACTGACACACAGAGACTTTTCTTCGCAGACAAGCAGCCTCACCCACATCTGGACCTTCTAATCCTACCTGTAGGTTGCCAAAACTCCCATGATCCCACTTACTTAAAGGTGCTCAGTTTATGATAACCTAGACTGAGATCACCACGAAGTCGAAAAGGGGCGGGGTTTCACTGATGGTGTTAAGGAATGCTCAACACTGCAGAATACTTGAACAGGCATTCTGACAGGAGGGAATTACTTCCATGTGTATTTGTGAGACAAATATGCCTGTTGCACACATGCATTGTATTATACAACATTTTAACATCAAGACACTGACTATTATTTTCCTCTTTTGAATAGGGACATAACCCTTTGTATAAAGGAGCCACTTCTACCTTTACAAACATTACGTACAGAGGCAACAAGGACTGATTCAGCTGCATCCTGAAGTTGATTGTTGCTGGCAGGCCTCCATTGGACTGTACCATTTCTCCATTGGACTGTACCATTTCTCCATTGGACTGTACCATTTCTCCATCGGGCTGTTCAATTTCTCTAATCTGTGCAGGGTTCTACTGTCACAAGACAAAGATGTACTATTTTTTTTGCAGTTGTAAATATGTATAAATTATCCCAAAGACGTATTTTATTAGGTACCCATGAAATGTTACAGTAAGTTCTATCACAATGTAAATTGCATATCGTTGAACAGGAGGCAAGCTGGAGAAAAAAGCATTTCACTTCACCCCACCATGGCTTGTGTCTCTGTTCATAATGGGATACACAACAACACCCTTTCCTAATCATTGTGATTTACTGTTTTTTTTAGAATGTTGGTAGGATAACAACTGCCAGACTAACTTTACATCACAAAGCAATAGACAGATATTTTTTGAGAGTTTCATTACACGCATAAAGTGGTTTTCAGTTTTCAATTTAAAGTCTGACACTTAACATGACTTTATTCATCAGTTGAGGGGAAATATACAATATATGCAGTAGTAGCCTGCTTTATGTGTCAAAACGTTCAATAATTTTGACTTCCTTTACTTCAGAACTGTCAACATACCTCATGTCGTGCATTTATCATGACAACGTCATCTAATAAAATGTAGGAAGTACATATTTGAAAGATACAGATGTCTGTCACATTTCTTACGATCTCCCTGGCGTCCTCGTTTCTTTCCCCGTCTTCAGTGGGCGAGCCTGATATGAGGGCTCTCCCTCCTGGCCTGCTATTGGTACTCCAGTTGAACTCAAGTGAATTATTGATCTAGTAGTGCACAGCTTACAACACAAGGTCAATTCAAACTATACAAATTATTAGTGCATGGCAAGCACAGCTACGTAGGCATGAAAAAATACATGACGTGAAATACAAAACGTGGGAAAAATTGACAAAACCAATATTATTTACACTAGCAGAAGAAACTGCGGTAGCAAAATAGGTGCAAGAATTACAAAACTAACAGTAAGACAAGAACAGCAATGGTGCCACGGTCTGAGGCCATAATACGATAATGATTTTAGGGTATTAGTTGGGTGTAAATGAGAGTCAAATAGGTAAGTCGTAATGTAATCGTGGTCTCATTCTCCAGCACGGTATGAGGCGGTATAGGCATAAGTACCTTACAGTTGGATGCGAGCCATCAACCAGAACCCAAAGAAGAAGACAAGCTATTAATATTGGCCATGTTAATATCAATATAATTTGTTTTTAGGAAACTTAAAAGTAAATATTCATGTGAGGCCTCACCCACAAATATTCACCATAAAGTGATTTTAAAAAGATATATAATTCTCAAGTTCTGGCACATTTCGTTCCATGCTCTTATTTTGAAAGCAAATTCGCATACCGGAAATAGCCTGGAGAATTCTTCCGAGTAGTTGTGAAGTTCTTCCTGCTGGAGCAAGCATATGTAAGAAAAGGGTCCGTTTTACCCCGGGCTAAGATAATTTTGTGTACATCTAGATAGCAAACATGCTTTTATCAAATAGGATAAAATTTTGTTCTTTGGCATTCACTGCCGCTCGCATGTATTCTAGTGGGCCGACGGCTGCTAATAGCAACCCGATAGTCTACTTTGACATTGCTGCAGATAATCAGCCACTAGGAAGAGTAACCTTCGAGGTGAGTTCAGGACTATGTAATGCCACCATGCATCAAGCCAAATGTGAAGTTGTTGCCCTTTGTTTTAGCACTGTGGAGAAAATAATTGGGAGTAATACACTAATACACTATTACTAATTGAGAGCTCTACACTATTACCCTATTACAGAACGAACGAACGAACTAGCTAGCTAGTTGAGTTCACTGGTGAAGTAGCTAATTAACCGAAGTACAAGCCTTGGTGTTTCATGCAGGAAAACTGCACTACATTTCAACTAGCGTTAAAGTTTGTGTGTGTTGACTACTGTTGACCAGGCCAATGCTACCACGTTCTAAACTCGTTCCTCTTTCTAGCTGAATGCAGATGTTGTGCCTAAAACAGCAGGTAAGGGAAAATCACTATTCCCCATTCTACTCCTGATTTTACATTAGCCGTCTCTAAAACTTGCTGTTATTCGTAGAAAACTTCCGAGCGTTGTGCACAGGAGAACATGGCTTTGGTTACAAGGGATCCGTGTTCCACAGAGTGATCCCTCAGTTCATGTGCCAGGTACACTACTTTATAACCACATGAATATGCATGTATTCCCTTTGACATTGCCAAGCCTTACCCCACTTGTGGTCTTTGTACATATTTTTCACTCAGGGGGGAGATTTCACTAACCACAACGGAACTGGTGGGAAATCCATCTATGGATGGAAGTTTCCCGATGAGAACTTCAAACTGAAGCATACTGGATCTGGTAATTGGATGTGGTTTGCCTTCGGCAAGGGCACAACCATTGTTAATTTCTGTTCGAACTTGTTGCACTTGTAACCATCCAAAATGTTCTCCATTGTACCACTAGGTGGTAGCATTGCCCTCAAGTGTATCGACAGAATGAATTTAACGTGGTTAAGGAAGATAATGTATCTGATCAGACAATGTACATTGGAAAATGCATTTGCCATTATCCTTTTTTAAAAAAAGACGTTGGTTTTCTTCATAATTTGAAAAAAGATCAATATAGTATAAATATGGTGTTACCTCTGAGTGTTTCACTACTGATCTTTTCCCTTTTTAAACTGAAAGTCAATTTTCCATAGCTCTCCTCAGACATTTTGGGTGTCCATTACCTTGATGGTTTACTCATTTAATCATTTAGTAGACGCTCTTATCCAGAGCAACTTACAGTAAGTACAGTCAGTGGCGGTTCTAGCACATTGTGCGCCCAGGGCAAGTTTATCAGTTGCGCAGTCCCCCCTCCCGCGAGGAAGAAATCGTGTGCCGCCCCCTACCCCGTCGGCCGCCCCCCGACAGCGCCCTCAAAACGAGCACACTGCTACTACCTGGCCGCGACAAACGAAACTGCTGCACGGCAAGCAGGGGTGCCTGCACCTGCCTGAAGGGGGCGCCAATATGCCAATTCCCCACAAACTGAAATGATCGATAAGAGAAAACCGCGCAGAGATTTCCTTTTTTTTTATGCTCGTGCGCCCCCCACGTGACATGAAAAAATGCCGCCCCGGGCGGCTGCCCGGTCTGCCCGTGCCTAAAACCGCCCCTGAGTACAGGGACATTCTCCCCGAGGCAAGTAGGGTGAAGTGCCTTGCCCAAGGACACAACGTCATTCGGCCAGGAATCAAACCGGCAACCTTCTGATTAATAGCCCGATTCTCTAACCGCTCGGCCATCTGTACCCTTTATTGAGTCTGACTATCTATACGTGCCACAATCAAAATAATTTCAACTAATGTATCCACATTTGTTTTCAAGGAATCCTTTCAATGGCCAATGCTGGACCAAACACCAATGGATCCCAGTTCTTCATTTGCACGGCTGCGACCGAATGGTAAGTACTGAGAAATGATTCTGGGTAAACCAGGGGCGTCGTTAGGCCTATTTAGGGGGGCTTCAGCCCCGCTAAATAATTTGGCATTATTGGCTGTAAAAATACAAATGTATTTATAATGTATTTCTATTGTGTTATCATATACTGAATGCAAGCAAAACTACAGAGCAAAAACACACTCTTTCTGATTTATGAACTGTCCGAATCAATGGCTATTCACAGCCCCGAATGCCGCCCAACAAATTGCCGCAAGCTACGCTCGCAAACATGCCACTCCCCTCGGGGCTAAGTCCCCCACTTTCTTTGAATCCGAGAAACGCCCCTGGGGCAAACCATTGTAGTTTTTAGTCTGGGGCCATGACAATGAAACCTTCTTCTCCTTAGGCTGGATGGCAGACATGTTGTCTTTGGCAATGTCAAGGAGGGACTGGACGTGGTCAAGACAGTGGAGTCGTTCGGGTCCCGGTCTGGGCGAACCTCCAAAAAGATCACCATCACAGATTGTGGAGAGCTCAAGTAGACATTCAGTAGTCAGTGAAGTGGTCTTTGTGATTTTCAATGTGAAACAGGCTGTACTACAGTGGATCTGTTTAGGTGCTGCCATTGAGTGATGGTTTCCCCTGACAGAGTGACAGTGTATCACTCAGGGATATGGTCTTGGTCTTTTGGAAACAAAAATTGTGATTGAACTTGTCTAGTTTTTTTCTAACATGCCCTTCACTGGTTACGAATCAGGATCAAATGTGAAAGTCCCAAAACTGTATGAATAAAATGTGATTCTATAATAAAATTAAACATTCATGATTATGCAACGTGAAACGCATCCAGAATTATTTTGGAATAATAAACAGTCATTGCTGGATTAAATAAATATTGCGACAGTGGTAAGAACAGAAGGTAAAAGGTAAGGTAGGATGATTGGAACTGCCGAATAACTAGAACTTATTGCTACTCAAAAAGGATCAGTCTGAAATCAGACATTTAGATCAGAAGATCAACATTTGTCCTGTAGAGATAAATCAGCCTTGGTGAGTTTTGTGTTCCCTCTTCCTGTTTGAGTTGGCGCTTTGATGTGACAAAAAATCTTGTTAAGAAAGGAACCATTTATTTTGGCTGCAATGTTCAGCACAGTAAGATCAGATTTAATTGCTCAAAAGGACTGTCTGGACAAATATTCCTTTGTTACTTTTTGAGATAAAGCCAGAGAACATGGTGATGAATCTTCTGTATGATCACGGGTGGTTCTTAAGGCCATTATTAGGATGAATTACAAGTAATAATCTAAGTCCTTGTGTGTGAAGGAGTCAGGAGTTTGTCCATTAAATGGAGACAGAATCATACAGTCATGTGATTTTAAAGGTTTTATTACAAATATCCCTCATATAATGGTACAACATAAATACCATTGTTCAAATACCACCAGTAATGCACAGCAGGATCGCTGTATAGGAGTCAGATGGCTGAGCGGTGAGGGAGTCGGGCTAGTAATCAGAAGGTTGCGGAATCGATTCCTGCTGTCCCAAATGACCTTGGGTTAGGCACTTCACCCTACTTGCCTCGGGAGGAATGTCCCTGTATCTACTGTAAGTCACTCAGGATAAGACAGTAGAATGTAAATGTTTCATAGAGCTCATTGCTGATATTTGCATCTTTTTTGTGCTAAGATTAGTGAGCCTCACTTGTTAAGATTAGTGAGCCTCACTTGTTAAGATTAGTGAGCCTCACATGTTAAGAGTATTTGAACACGAAACAAATTCAAAACAAAGCATGCGCATGCAACCTGTATAACATTACACACAGCATAACCTCAGTAAGCAACATCTTTAAAAATATATTTTTTTGTGACGGTGTTCTAACACAATGTTTGTAGTGAGAGTGCAGGTTTTTTTTGTTGCTAAATCAATGCTTTAAAACATGTTTGGAATGGTAACAAACTTAATACAAAGAAAACAATTTTAACAGATAAGTGTATTAGGCACTTGGTTTTTCAAAACATGGTAAAATTCATATTCATTCACTGAATAAACAAAAGGTAATGGTTTTTAAAATATACATATAGTTATGTACCATCATATGATAACTACAACAATAAACATAATTTCCTTCTTAGTAAAACTTATTGCATATTTTATACAGACAATATCATTGTTAATGACACCTATTATTCATTAATTTATTTCGGTAAGGTAATAAACATTTTTGCCATGAACATACTTCCAAGTCTTTGAACAAAATGATTTAACTGAATAGAAAATAGATAAAAGTTGTTTGATATACAATAATGGAAAATATTAGTTCTTTTTGTGCAATAAATGATATTGACTGCATAATGACACAAAATGTGTATTTACAAATATATCAAATATGCAAAACACAGTGACTTCATATCTACTGTGGCACATAGTCTAAAGCTACACCTACATTTTCAATGTAAGCTATTATTACTGCTGTCAATGGAAAATTATATTTATCCATAATCCATAACAACTTTGGAAAATACTGGTCACACTGCTTTATATTTTAAAATGAAATACATTTGACCTGAAATACATCAGTCAACATAACAGCCTGGGTTGATCAGTTCATAATCCCTTCATTCACAGTATACGATACAATATCTGGTGCTTTACAATAGGCTACAAACAACAACAAAAAAACAATTTCCTATGAGTATACACATGAATGCTACATGAATATGTCAAGACTCTCGTAAACACACACTAAATATCACTGAGAGGTATGAATCTGCAACTGCTGTAGGTAGAGGCCAGGACCCTAGAAACCATAGTGGCAGTGATACTGTCCACAAAAACGACACATTTGTGGGACACATAAATGGTTAAATGCATCACAGTACATGATGATGAGAGCTGTTTAGTGACAGGAATAGAAGGCTGACAAGACCACTCTTTCATAAAACCTCAGAGGCTGGGAAAGGGGAGGGGGGAGAGGGGGGGGGGGCTGCGGCTATTGTACACGGCGACAGTAGTAACCCAGGACTTTGCATTTCTCACACAGGTGCTGAGGGTGCTCCTTGCTCTGGTCTGAAACGTCCAGCCCATCAGGTTTCTCCAGTGGTCTCTGCACGGAGGAGGACAAAGACAGCGCTCGCGTTGGCTCAAATACCCCCAGGGTTAAACATATGGAAAAGAAAACTGATCCGAGATAGATTTCAGGAGCATACACTTGGTCAGTGTTATGGTCATGCAAGCTGTGCTTCATTGGGTAACTTCTGTGAACTTGGTTTTAAAGATACCGATAGGTGAGAAACATTTCATTCTTAATTTAGTCTTACATGCAGATCTACAAGAGACAGAGACAAGAACAGAGATATTCCAACACTGTGACTAAGTGAATGTTACCTGTTTGTGAGGATAAACATTGATGTGGCACTTTATACATTCTTGACCCATGTTGGCCCAGGAGTTCCCACTCATCCACTTCCTCTTGCATTTAGGGCACTTGTATTCCCCAAAACATCTCTTCTTACCCTGGTAGGGGGTCAACCCTTCCCCCTTTGGCCGGGCCTACAAGTACCAAGAAAGAATACAAAATCATTACTGAGATTCTGCAATACTAAAGGAAAACACAGTAAGTACATGTGACACTTTTAGCTCACATATGGAAATGCAAACGATTCCTATTTGCAATCAGCTGTGGGAAATACATTGTGCAATATGTGTTTACTGGGTTTTACTGTGTACAACTGGGGGGGGGGTTGAATATATTTTGGCTCTTGTCTCTCATCACTTTAACTTGGGGGAACTGACATATTTGGTTTCTTTGGAAAGCAGCCAATTGCAGCAAATTATGAGTAGAATTGATAACAACTATGCTGGTGGGCAGACAGAACGTTTTTATGAAGCAGTTCATAACCATAACGGAATGTTGATTTATGCCTACTTTCACTGGCTATGGTAAAACATATCTAACCAACCACCGTATTCACAACTGACAAAGTGTCTGTTGAGTAATATTTTTTTAAGCAGCTCCCCAACATATCTCTTTTCAGAATTTATCTTAAAACGATGCCCATCGTCTCCCCTTGCTGACAGTAAAGACATTCCTACAGTGGGTGATGGGTCATAAACCTGGGATACTTCAGTAATTGTAAATCTATTTTATTTGTAAGTAGGAAGAAGAAAAAACTGTTTCTTTGGAGAAAGCTCTTTCCATTCGAGCCAAGTTGCCTCCCTCCAGCTGTGCTCCCTGAGGACCATAAAGGAGGCCCAGGACTGAGAAAGGACCAATCAGAG
Source organism: Hypomesus nipponensis (assembly GCF_054491055.1). Classification (NCBI taxonomy): domain Eukaryota; kingdom Metazoa; phylum Chordata; class Actinopteri; order Osmeriformes; family Osmeridae; genus Hypomesus; species Hypomesus nipponensis. The sequence goes on along the minus strand of NC_140373.1, from coordinate 2,570,600 downwards.
ACGACTCTCCTCTACAGGACAAATACCTCAGGCCCTCAGTCATCCCTCCCAGCTGGCCCCCACCCACCAATCAGGGAACAGAGAAGTAGAAAGGGGGAGGAAATCAAACCCAGATGAACTCTACACTTGTATAACATAAGAAACCCCTAAACCCATCATATAGACATCATTTAAATATGTTTTCAATTAAGAGCACCTTTTCTGGAAACTGGGGCAAGCCATTTCTAAGGACTGCTAGAACGAATGCATTGCAACACCCTCTAAATTGTATACGGTTTAACTGTATAGAGTTGAATGTGTGTACATTCAACATGTGCACTCACTGAACTTCTTAGGATTAAGTGACAGACAGTAGGTCAACAATTTCACAACTAACCTTATTAGCGCAAGGTAATCGGTCTTAAATTGTAGTATTTTGATTAAATTAACCTTTGTGATGTTCCGGTCTCATTAAGGGCATGCTATTCCAGTGTTTGGCCATGATGAGGCGCTACATAAAGTTGGAAAGTGTTGTGCACGCACACAGAACTTGACACTAGAACGTACACACAGTGTAGATTGTATTGACGTTATGAAACGGCAGTCATATTGTTAATACCTGAACCCCAAAGGGATACATTTATAAGCGTGTGTGCGAGGAGCTGGGGAAAAGGAATGGAACGCAGTCCGAGAAGAACATCTTCGTTTTGTTTTATTTAAAGACCGATGATGGAATAGTTAATATTATTTAGCATATTACTTCAGAAACACGATACATGTGTGATTTTTCCAGTGAGAAGCATTACTACATAGCTCCTTTGGCTCCCACTGGCCTGCAATTCCTTCATTGCACTAACACTGATTTAAGACCCTACCAAGATGGTAGCTGTTTGGTTACATTCTACAGGCATGTATAACTATCACACAAGCCAGTCTATGGTGTATATTTTCTGCCCCACATCTATGATCTGACCACTCTCTCTTCAGCCCCCTTCCATAGAGGATGAACAGGCCAAGAAGCGTCTTCCTGCTGGAGGAAGCAGCTTTCACTATGCAGAGCAATCAAAACAAACTGGGTTACATGCAGGGTGCCAAAGGGCATGGCACACTTCTAACTTTCCACCGGTCCAAACAAAGCATTGGCATTGAGAGCTGAGGACAATGGACAAGACACAAAGATCTGACACGCAACAGAGAGGCTATGTGGGAAGGATACATGAGAATGAAGAATAGATGCCAGGGAAGAATTCACCCTTTTAGTCCTAACAACTTTAAGTCATCATTTGTTACTTTAAGCATTATGCAACTGCTGTATTTCTGTTTTTCGACTCATGTCATACTCAGAGTGTAACTGGAGGAGGATCACATGGAAACGTTATTAGTTATGTAGAGCGAGAGATTGTGTAGCTTTTCTTTGTCTTTGGATCTGTGCAATCATTCGATACAACATCTGCGTGAATCAAAAGCATGCTTTAAAACTTCCTGGTTGGAACCGCCATCATCCTTTCCATCTCTTTTGACCGCAACAAACGTCTTCCCATCTGTCCTCAAACACATCGCCACCAACAACCCAACTGAATACAGCGAGACTTTCCGACCAGGAGCCTTGCATCCCCATGCTTGACACTGAGAAGCGAAAGCTGGACTTCTAGATCAGTCCAGAAGATCCTGGAAGGATTCCTAGTTCCTGGTGAGAAGGCCCTGGGAGGTGGGCCACAGCCGTGTCTCCATGCCAGCATCTGGAAACCATCATGATACACAATGGACTTTCTCCAGAGCTGGAACCCCTCCACACTCCCCCCCTCCACACTCCCCCCCCCTACCCCCTCCACACTCCCCCCCCCTACCCCCTTCCACACTCTCCCCCCTACCCCCTCCACACTCCCCCCCCCCCTACCCCCTCCACAATCCCCCCCCCCACCCCCTCCACACTCCCCCCCCCCTACCCCCTCCACACTCCCCCCCCCCTACCCCCTCCACACTCCCCCCCTACCCCCCTCCACACTCCCCCCACCCCCTCCCATGGGACATCCATCCAACAGAACATAAGACCACTAAACCTATCGGGTACCATGTGGTCAATTACCCCACACTAACAAACCCAGAGCCCTTCCCCTCCTGTTGTTTTCCTTGGACAGGACCCCCAGACTAGCAGAGGAGCCCAGCTGTTTGCTAAGAAAAACACAATCTGACTGGATGGGATTGGCATCCTCACAGGAAGACCTTGTTGTCTGTCTTCTGTTCCAAAGCAGCTACGTGTGCCTCCTAATGTCTTCGGTAACGGGCATCAGTCAAGGGTTTGAAGCTTAACACCAATGTCATACCTGACTGTATGGAGTAAAGTTGTTTAACTGCTTGTGACATCAACCACCTTATACTGTACAATCCTGACACAATTTACATTTGTTCACTCAGCAGACTGCTGGTCATTCTGCGATAACTACACTGTACTCTAATGCTTACTGGAATCTACTTAAATCAAATCTAAATGTATTTGTATAGCCCTTTTTACAAGAGATGTCACAGAGGGCTTCAATCTAAGAGTTAGGTGTTAAACAATGACAACAAGGTGTTTAGTGTCAGGTAAAAATTATTAAAAGCCATCACACAATCCGTTCACAAAATCTTTTACTTGGACCAACAGAACCACACCAAAAAAGTGTGATAGTTTCTCTCTGTCGTCCATCATGATTATCCTTTCTCAATGGTCGTCCGTGATCCAGTCTGTCTATTACATAGCATGTCCTTCCAGGTCTTTTCTCCACGAGCAGCTGTTCACACCATGCTACATGTGCTGAGCTAAGCATTCCTGCTCTGCACATGCGTTTATCTACAGATACAGTACGGTAGCTACTGCCTTCTCCTCTGGCTCTCCACAGCCATTGCAACATAGAGGGTGAAATGGTGAGAGATTATAACGTGGGATGGTAACATTATGGGGTCGTCTGCCTTCCTCACTGAATCACATTCAACAAAATCACCTCAGAATTCAGATATGAACCAAAAGCCCAGTCTTATTGTTAAGGAAATGGAATCTGTGTCCAGTTTTACACAATGGCATTCCCACCCCCCCCCCCCCTAAATATATCAACATGGCCCACAAAAGTAAACCATGATTAAATGTTTGTAAGTTTGAAGCTACAGTGTTGCTACAGTGCAGTCAATCCCCTCATGACTGCTCCAAGTATTACAATCCCTTGCTCAGCGAAGCTGCAAGGATGAGAAACGTGCTCCCCCTCGATATGAACAGTTCATGGAAATAACAGTTGGTGGGTCGTAGACCAGAATATTGCTTTTCTGTTTGTCTAGATTAAATCAGAGGATTTTGAATAATCGTCTCTTTATTGGAGCTCTAATAGAAAGATTACGTGGTCATGGCTTCTAAATTTGAATGGAAACGTAGGATGTTAGTTTGTGTTTAGATTAAATGTCACTTTAATGCCTCTGGGTTCCAGACATCCTACAAAGCAAAAAAAAAAAAAAAGCCAACACTTGCGTAAGGAACACAGGCGTTGACGTTGACGGGAGTTACGACAAGATCAAAGTCAATCAAAGACCCATGAATGCTACGTCTCACAGCCTGGTCCTCAGTTTAACTCAGCTGAGATTTCTCCTGAGCACCGGCTGTGCTGATGACTTGTGCAGCTGTGCACCAGCATAACATTTCAGGCAGTAAGAATGAAGGGGGCAGGTGGGCTCAGGAGCAGACACAAGATGGAACAGGAAAAAATATTCCCATCTTATTCCAAAACATGGGAGTGAGTGAGAAACAAGATAGGGTTATCAAATGTTTCTGGAGGAGGGATTGGGGAAAGTTATTCTTCACAAAGCTAGTTTGTTGCAGATGGAGTCGATAATATTGTTTCCTGACTCTGACATCAGTATTTTGTTAAGGTTCTACACTGTAAAATCTAAACATGGTTTCCAGAGATAATTATGTTATATTTAAACAAAAAAATGTTTTCAAATGTAAAACAGGCAACATCATTTGACACAGTTAGGATTCAGCCAGTGTCCTTACAGCCAGAGATGAGGCTTACCTATGTAACAATACATCAATCTGCACTATGTCAGCACTGCACTAGTCAGATGGCTGAGCGGTTAAGGAATCAGGCTGTTACTCAGAAGGCTCGATTCTCCCCCCCAAATTATGTTGTGTCCTTGGGCAAGGCACCTCACCCTACTTGCCTTGGGGGGAATGTTCCTGTACTTACTGTAAGTCACTCTGGATAAGAGTATCTGCTAAATTACTAAATGTAAATGTATGGACGTGTGAAGCTTTGATATCACTCTATCTCCCTTTCTGCTCTCCTCACTCATTCTAGACAGTAACCCCCCCCCCCAATTATTTTAAAAACTATGGCAACCAATCACTTACTTCCAACGGGGATCCTTCAATATAAACATGTTGTTAAATTGGCCACACTATGTGTAGAGCCTTTTATTTTATCATTAAAAACAAGAAGAGCGAGGCGAAGCCTTAAAAAAAAAAACATTGTAGCACATCTACAACCACAGGCAGTTTTTTAACTGAAAGTAAACAGCCATTGGTTATCAGAAGTGGTGTTCCCAACTTTCCACTGTCTTCTCTCCTTCTCTTACGTCTATGAAGATGTTCAGGCCAAGATCAACAGAAGACAACACATCTTCCAGATAACATATTTACGGTATCTGCCAAAGAAGAACCAAAACCATCAGCACATCAGTGCTGCTAGAGGTTTTCCAGTCACACGTTTGACTGGAAAGAAGACATCTTGGTTGAAATAATACAAAATATATATAATATCTAAAAGAACATAAACAATATACTTTAAGGGTTTATGTAAATCTTACTGACACAAAAAAAAAAACGGTGTCTTTGTTTAGTTTTAATTACAAAGGTAAACTGGCTGAGCCCAAGCCACTCCAGGAAGGACTTCATGAGAAGAAACATCAAAGCACAGAGTCAGACCTCGTCTTTAACCCCTGCAACTGTCAAAGGACTCTCTGTCCCAAGTCATTAATCAAACCAGTCCATTGCATTCCGACATTCTTTATGAAACCCCGTGTAGAAATCAACACACATCACTCCGCCTCTAAACTATCAGAGACCCTTCGTTTTCCCAATCCAGGTTTTTTGGGGGGGGTTTTTACCACACACATCTCAGTCCTGTTTTGGATACAGACGTTTGAGCGAATCTGTAAGAGAGACTCCTGCTAGGCAAGCCCCTCCAGCCTCCAGAGGAGAGACACAGGGATGACTTCAGGGCAGCAGCCAAGCGGGGCTGAAGGCAGCACCCTGCTAAAAGGAACAATACAACCATACTTCCTGACCTCTCGGTCCACAGACCCTGCAGAGAAAACAATAAGCTCCTTATTTAGGCCCAGCCATTCCCAGCACTGTGCCATTCCCTGTCAGCGCTCTGTCACTCTTTTAATCACTTTACAGTTAGAGAGTTGAGCTGGGCTGTTATGGCCTTGATGTAGGAGTGGGATGGCTGATGTTGTGACATATTTATCGTCACATGTGGACTGATTAGGTGCCTATCTTTATCAGGTGTTGGTTGGTAGCATGTGAGAATGGCATAGGGATTCCAATCTGGACAGCATTCATTTGTATAGTGTTTCTGAATATTAGACCCTTAGTACACTGCTCTACAGAGACGCATACAAACATACAGTACAGTCAGTACATGCATATCGTACATACATTGTGTATTCACATTACTTGAATGTACTATAAATGCCACAGATTCTTAACTGCAAGGACAAAAATAATTTTGTCAGTTGTTTGCAGCTCTGCTTAGCTTTTCAAGAACTGAAGAGGCCTTTGTTAAAAAGGACTGCTCCTTAATCATTGCTTTGGGTTTGAAATCCAGCAACACTCGATAAAATCTGACATCATCTTCCTACAACAGAGCATGGAGGAGGAGGCCGGTAGAAATGGTTTCCAGACTTTGCACATTTAAAGGGGTGGGGCTGTAGAAAGCATCATAAATATCTCCCAGCAACATTCTGACAGCTTAACCCGGCTGTGAAACACATCTCAGCTAATGTTGATGTCCTCCAATTGACCATAGGAAGGGTTACACAGTACACACACTGACTTAATACAAACAGCAATGTAAACATATGCATTGACTAAATGTAAACAGCAATTGCCGACAACATTATCGAAAACGATTAATTGTTTCTTTTTTTCTAAGTGGAGCAGAAACTGTGGAACTAGGATACAACCAGTGCAACCAGAACCAGCCCTCCACTAACCACCATTACCTGTGATTCCCTTATCAAGGAGGCAGATGTTCAAAGCTACCCCTCTTTCCCCTTCCTGGATAAAAGTTGGTTAAACCAAACCTTCTTTCTTCTGTCTTTTCACTTGTGCCTGATGAATTACTCTTTGTCCTTTGATTCAAATCCACTCAGCAACCTAAGGCTGTGATGGTTATTCCAGGACTCGAGTACTCTCTGGAGCTAAGGTACCCTAAGAATCTCCAGCCTAAGAACAGCAAAAGGTGCCTGTGGGTACGAGGACATTAACCTAGTCATTTGCTAAAAAGAAAAATCTTGTGCACTACACACTTTGTTCATATTGAACTTCAGTAAGTAGAGTGTGTGTGTGTGTGTGTGTGTGTGTGTGTGTGTGTGTGTGTGTGTGTGTGTGTGTGTGTGTGTGTGTGTGTGTGTGTGTGTGTGTGTGTGTGTGTGTGTGTGTGTGAGGGGGGGGGGGGTTGGTTATCAGGGGTCAAGTCTTGAAACACAAAATGACCCAAGGAGGCACTTACAGCAAAGCAACGTCATAAATTACCAAAGTCACTGGTGATCTGGATAATCATCACAAGATGTGGTGAGATTGTGCAGCACTAAGAGATGTCCTTAAGATTTGTGCCACAGTCAACACAGTCTGTCACCAACAGTCTGCCATCAACAGTCTGCAATCAACACAGTCTGTCACCAACACAGAGCCTTGAGATTCACTGAAGTTATTTGTATTCAGTTATAGTCCTACATCCTATGTCTTGAGAAAAACATGGAAGTGAAATCATGTGTTTACCTTTTATGTGTCATGTTGTTTAGCGTAATTAAGTTAACTCCACAGACCACAGTACATGTATTTTTATTCCCTATTTTTGGTTTATTCAACCTGCATACCACCTGTTCCGTTAATCAACCAAGCGATCCCTTTATGTTAATGAGTCTAATTCTGGATATTTCCTTGTGAAAATGATCAACAGGAGCATGGTGGCACCCACTGTTGTGGTCATGTTTCATTGCATCCAGCACAGCTCAACAGATCTCCCTCTCGTCTTTCATTAAGTCGAGCTTGCGGATCTAATCTCACATCTGGTCCACATTATCATCCTATCATACAACAACTCTACTGGAATATGTGCATAGGATTTACTGCGAAATCTTCATCACCTTGACAAAAAGGAATGTCAATTTTCAGAATTAAAACTTGAGGAGGAAGCGAAGTAAAAAAAAAAAAAATCATAACAAAAATATAGTAGGCTAGCGAAGTGTAGTTAGTTTAAACTTTTGTCTGTTCAGATCGATCCCTGTCATTTACAGCAGAAGTGACAAAGCCGTAAGCCGTCGGTTTCAGAGCAAGATCCTTGGACTCAGTGACTGTACAGGTGACTGTGGTTTTACCTGGAGGTGTGGCCTGCTGCAGATGACATGCACAGCTTACCTGAGGGCAGTCTTTGATGTAGTGTCCCTTGTTGAAGCAGAGGTGGCAAAGGTAGTTGGGCGGAGGCCGCTTGCTGGGTTTGCGTGTCTCTGAGGATATGGACAGGTCTGAGAAGTGGTCCGTTAGAGAGTGGAGGCCCTGCACGATGTTGTTGAGGGAGCCATAGGGAGAGGAACTCTTGTAGAAGTTGTTGTTCAAGGCCTAACAAACAAAGACAATTACATACATGCAGGGTAACTTATGACAATAATGTCAATAAAACACACAGGAAAGAGTATATGTGTATCGAAGCTTTTGTGATTTCCACATTTTTCCCTATACGCAAACACGTTTGAATCCCTACAGGGTTAACTGATTTGCTACTTCTTCCTCTTTGATTGATTTGGTTGTTTGCTAGTGTCTCTTTCCTCTGTAAAACACAAGACAGTAGACTTTCCTTTATCCCTGCAGATGTTCCATTCATTCTGTGAACAGATTGTGTCCATTTCCTTGGAGGAACAAAATGCCTTTGTCAGGCATTTTTCCCATTCCTCCTATTAGTAGGACACAATCAACATCATTGTATGTATGGGACTGGCACTATGGTACTGTGTGTTTACTCCACTGTGTTAGAGCACAAAACATGAATCCAAGTGCAGAGTCATTTCCATTGATATGACCACTGGCATGGCAGCCAAGCAAAAGAGTGACAGTTTGAAACAAATCCTTATCATTTGGTTCTGACTTCCTTGTGAGTGATTAACAACCAGCTGCACACCAGTTATTGTTATAACTACAGTGTGGAACTACATGTCTTGCTGACAACAAGCTTCGATTGAAATCACAATGTATTTGATAGAGATATCATGGAGGCTCCTAAACATTGATGGGTTATTTGAAGTGATCACTGCCTATAGTGTAGCCTACTCTGTGTGTTTTCCTCTCCCAGTCAGATGAATGTAGTAGTATCCTATTCAGTCAGATGAATAGTAGTATCCTATTTGAGCGTACTAGCTCCTGGGATGGATGGTAATCAAACGGAGCAGTTTCAGTCACAGAACAAGCCGTACCGTACAGCGTCCGTTCAAACCCGGGTAAACCCTCGCATTCATCTTTTATAAACCTGTAAGGGGCCTTTCTCAACCTGCCCTACCTCCTGGGCTGCCAACGGACATCAGAACACGTCTTAACACACACAGGCACTATATCTGGAGACAAGACACATATTCATAGTAGACAGCTGATCACCACATCCCACTGGAGGCACATTGCTGGCATATGCAGTGTGGGTTAACCGAAATAGTCTGGTTGATCCCAACTGAAACCTAAATCTTAAAATATGTGATATCTTCTTTTTTTTCTTAACGATATATGAAATAAAACTTTTAATTATGAATATAATTAATGTCACAGCTTCCTTGGACGGTCAGCCATAACTTTGCAGTAAATTACACAATAATAATACAATTATGCAACGTTATGTACTATCGGTTATGAAATAAAGGATGTGATTATGGCATGCATATGGCATGAACAGAATTGATACTCTACCTCAGTCCTCTGAAGTTGCAAAAAGTTGTTAAGATAGTTGGAGTTCAGCGCTGAGCTCAAATCAGAAGCGGAGCGCTTGGTATAGTTCAAGTCACTGATAGAAATGTCCGACTCTGGTTTGAACGCATCAAAGGCATTAGTCTGGTGAGTATCTTGTAAAGACATATAGACCCAGTTCAGCAACTGCGCTGGTTGGTACACAGAGGTACTCGTGTCTATGGCAGACATCAGGCTCATCTTGGTGAGAATGTGCCTCTTCCACCGTTATTCGCCGCTGCAGAATTTATCAAATGACCAAATTGTTCTCCTTTTCATTACACCTCTTCAACGCAGTTTAAAATATTACTGCATTTACTCTAAATCAGACCTATGGGACGCCAATCCCTGGTTCATGTTCTCGGGAGAACCGTGGTAAAGGCATGACAGGGCGAAAAGTTTCTGCCCGTCAAATCTAGTGGCTCTAGAACTCAGAGTACAGATTAGATTAGCTCATTGCATATTCTCCCGGTCATTGGAGTACGTCATCACGTACAGGAGGTCCTATGTTAGTCAGGATATAGGCATTTTCTTTAAGAAACTCTTTTTATTGATCTGTTTCTGTATGTTCTTAAAATAAACTTGGTTCTTATTTATTCGTCTCACTTATCTATCCGCTCTCAGAGCGGTTCGGAAATGGGGCTAGTAATCTGAAGGTTGCCAGTTCGATTCCCGGTCGTGCAAACTGACGTTGTGTTTGACACAGTTAAGATTCAGCCAGTGTCCTTACAGCCAGAGATGAGGCGTACCTAACAATATATCAATCTGCACTGTCTGCACTGCACTAGTCAGATGGCTGAGCGGTTAGGGATTCGATACCCCCCGCCGGTTCGATTCCCCCCCAAAATTACGTTGTGTCCTTGGGCAAGGCACTTCACCCTACTTGCCTCGGGAGAATGTCCCTGTACTTGCTGTAAATGACTAAATGTAAACAAAGGTCCAGCAACAAATTACGGAATATGATCAAATAATGTAAATCAATAACTTTTTACAAGACTATATGTGGATTCAGGCTAGGAACAAGTACCCTACATTCATCTGGTGTTCGAACACATTGATAGGTTATAGGCCTGAACGACACTCAAGGTTTATAAAACTTCAGTTCGTAGAAATGCTGCCATCTAGTGATTGTCAAAAATGAATGATGTGTGGGTTAAAATATGAGCGGCCTACAGATGCAAAGTAATCATAAAAGTTAGCCTAACTCAGTGTCAATTCAGCTTTTATTTAAACATTGGCAAATGTGATTATATTGAATAATGAACATTCAATCATTCATATTGTGTTGGCCAATTTACCATGTTGAAGAGTTGAACCTGTTTTAACACCCCGCCCAGAGTCAAATTAGCGTGTTGCGTCTCATTTCTAGAAAGCATAAAAACCAGTGACACTGGTTTGTCGATGCATAGTATATGTTGGTGACTCAACAAACGTAGGCTAATGTTTTTTCTGAGGATATCATGGCTATGGGAGTAAAGTACGTCCGCCTATCGCTGACATGTGATCCCGTACTCACTTATGCCATGAATATAAAGAGAACAGTACGGGTGTGGCTTTTCTTAACTAACTGGAACACTACACTAAGTAGCCAATGTAATGCACACTAAACACTGCCTTTCTATGAGTAGGACCTTACACTGGGTGAGTGGGTAGGCCTACTTATTTCAAGAACGGAGATGGTCTACTGTTCCAAATTCTTTTAAAATAATCGAGAGATTATAAACTTTGACAATATTGCACCAGAGACTGACAGAACATCAAGTAGCCTGACCTTTCATAGAGAGCATTCCTGTTTACGTTCACGCCTCTTGACTCAATTGGAGCAAAGATTACAAGACTGGAAACAATGATAAGACCCACCCACAACTAACCCCGCTTTAGAATCATTCCTCTTCCTGAATCTCCAGTGGAAGATCATCGGACGTTGAAAACACAGTAAGAAACACATTTTAGCCAACGTTTAACATTTTAAGATCGCAACGAGATAGCAAATGTCAGTATAATCAAGCGTAAAACGTGTAACGTTGTGCGAGCCCTCTAATTTGCTTTATTTACTCATCCGGTTTGAGGGAACAAAACCTAAACCTAATCACTGCTTGGCCCATCTACTCTGCGACAATATACCATTTTAGAGCTGAAGCTTAGCCAGTTTAACTTTCATGGCGTGTTTTCACATTTAGAGCGTCATTCTGTAGCCTGTAGTCTGCAAGATGTATAATACTCCACACAACTGTGGTTGAACATATACCGCTATTTAGTCTCGAAGCTAGGGCGTCTTGAATGAGCCATTTCGTAATTACACTGCGATGTATGCTAGTGAATTTGCTATTACGTAATCGGGTCTCGGGAAGAAGGATTACCACGGAAAAAAACATAGACCAATATACGGATTGGTTGAATGTTATTTTTCGAACTTCCAAATTCAGAAAATAGGTTGTATTTAGGCTACATGACAGGCCCATGTCAGTAAACTGAGAAGCGGATGCGATTGATGTCACAGTGCTGCGAGGGCCGCGAAGTTTTGACAGTGTGCTTGCATGATCATCTGACTTTTTCTTTTAACAATCAGGGGCGACGTCTACGTTACAAAGTAATACTTGCTTTTTGTTCTGAAGTTGGGGTGATTTAGGTTTTAATATCGCTTACTATAAGTTTTTTTTTCTCTGAAAGTGTTGAAGAGTAGGCTAGCCTAGCCTACTATGCAAATGCTTTCCACCACTATGATTCGGAAGTGGGGACACTGGTAGAAAGGGAATAAGTGATGCCCCGTTTACACACAACTCTCACTACCAGGCCTGGCATGTTCAGAAGTCAGTTTTGTGAGGATAGTTTACAGTAGATTCATAGTGAGAGGTGGTCACCAGTTGACCTGAAGACATCCTTATCTTGACGCCAATAATTTGTTGTTGAAAATTATCGCAAAAAATCATACTTTGCTGGACACATGGGAACACTGCAAATGCTGTTAACTACAGTTTTACTACAGAGAGAGCACATCTCAATATTTCTGTGTTCATCCAGACTGAGGTATGATAGACCATGTCTCTTGTCTATGGTTGAGCCAGCATATGACCTTACTGTGCTTACTTCCTCAAGGCCCTGAAGATGAGCTATCCTGGATACCCTTCTCAGTCTGGTGGCTACCCGCCTCAGGCAGGCGGTTACCCACCTCAACCAGGGGCATATCCCCCTCAAGCCGGTGGCTATCCACCACAAGCTGGAGGCTATCCACCACAAGCAGGCGGATACCCACCCCAAGCTGGAGGTTATCCACCACAAGCAGGCGGATACCCACCCCAAGCTGGAGGTTATCCACCACAAGCTGGAGGCTACCCACCCCAAGCTGGAGGCTATCCACCACAAGCTGGAGGCTATCCACCTCAAGCTGGAGGCTACCCTGCTGGAGCAGGGGGTTATCCTCCCGCAGGAGGGGGCTACCCTGCCCCAGCTGGAGGGTTCCCCCCTCAGGCTGGAGGCTACCCTTCCATGCCCCCAGCAGGTAAGCCTGACACAGTTGTAGAGACTCTGCAACACACTTGTTTTATTTATGCTGTCAACTAGGTTCATCGAAGGGAGTTGAGACAAGGCTATTCAAAGTTTTTTTCAATGAAAGGACTTTAATCGGAGGATTGTGTTCTTTCTCTAGGAGGTGGTTGGGGGGGAGCCCCTGCAGGATATGGAGTGGTACGTTGTAATTATTATAAATAGTGGTCATTATGTACTGACAACATATCAATAGGCTCCAATAAAAAACTTTTTTATTTTATTTACAATGTCCCGCCAGTCATTATCATTAATATCTGTTATTACACCCAGCCAGGGCAAAATATGCCTCAAGGGTACCCGGGTGGCCCTGCTCCAGGTCAACCCATGCCAACCCAACCAGGTGCCCCCGTCCCCAACCCTTCCATGCCGGGGTACGGTGGAGGGGCCCCAACTCCTCAAGGACCCGCCATAAACGTAAGACAACTTCAAGTTGTGTGGTCAGTCGTCATTGCAATGTTTTTTCCCCCCGATAATGAACATTCAATAATTCATAATTCATATTGTCCCTGTCCTGATCAGAAAGGATACAGGGGCTCTATGAAGGACTTCCCAGGGGCAGATTCACTGAGGGATGTGGAGGTACTTCGAAAGGCCATGAAGGGATTTGGTCAGTATGGGTTTTTGTATGATTTTTGTAATTGAATGGTTATTCCGTTTTGCAGTACATTTAGCACATTTAGCCTTACACCTGTGCTAAGTAGACATATTATTACCGTATTTTCCGGACTATGAGTTGCTCCGGAGCATAAGTCGCATCAGTCAAAAAATGCGTCATGAAGAGAAAAAATATAAGTTGCACTGGACTATAAATCTCATTTATTCCAAAATGTATCACTAAATCCAAGACCAAGTACAAACATTTAATCTGGAAAGAAAAGTTATCCAACTACATAATAGCAAACAGAACAACAGGCTGAGTAGGTGTCCTACTCAGGTGTAGGTGTCCTACTCAGGTGTAGGTGTCCTACTCAGGTGTAGGTGTCCTACTCAGGTGTACGTGTCCTACTCAGGTGTAGGTGTCCTACTCAGGTGTAGGTGTCCTACTCAGGTGTAGGTGTCCTACTCAGGTGTAGGTGTCCGCTACACAATAGCATAAAGACCATACCTGGGAGGCTGAATAGGCTAAATTAACATGACAAGCTAGCGAGTCCAACAAGCAAGTTACCGGTAAACTAGTTCACTAAGCTCCCGATCTCATTCCACATCACTGAATCCGTTGAACTCCTTGGTTCATGTCAGTCAGTATGAATTAACATTTAAAAACATGTTAAATTACATGTATTTTGATATAAGTCACACCTGACTATAAGTCGCAGGACCAGCCAAACTATGAAAAAAAGTTTGACTTATAGTCCGGAAAATACGGTCCTTATAAACTGGTCCCTACAAACAGGAACTGACGAAGGAGCCATAATTGAACTTCTTGGAAACCGTACCTGTAAGCAAAGAGTGCCAATGGTAGCTGCCTACAAAACCACTTATGGAAAGGTGAGACCCAGAACTACAGTTGTTTGTTTTTTCATCATTTGCTGCTGCTGAGGAATATAAATGAGAAACGACACCTTCAATTATATTTCCTTGAATGTTTTTGTTTCTACAAAGATGTATTTAATAATATTTCCCCTTCGTCTCATGCTTCTTCAAGGATCTATTCCACGATTTGAAGTCTGAGCTCACGGGACACTTTGAGGAACTGGTTCTGGCTATGATGAAGACTCCTGCGAGTTTCGCAGCTTCTGAACTCCGAGAGGCCATAAAGGTTGGAGGATCTTCTGAAGTGATCTTTGTCCCCCAAAGTATTGTATTGTGGCTCATCACATCTGTGTCTCATCTTGGATTAAAAATTGAAATAAAGGTCAAAACACCAAAATGTTCTAACTGAAAATACTGCAGTTAGGGAGGATTGTACACTTAAAAGGACGCCTTTTCCAGATAGGAATCGTTTTTTTGTGTGAATATCTTTCAGTAATTCAGTTATATGTCTATAACAGATTGTTGTTCTCTCATAGGGGGCTGGCACTGATGAAGCATGCCTGATCGAGATCTTGACGTCACGCAGCAATGCTGAGATCAAGGAGATCAGTCAGATTTATAAGACCGGTACGTGTCTACGTGTTTGAGTGAAGGGGAAAAAGGGATGTGCCATGTGACTCATGAGCTGACCTGAACTCAAATGCTGTGTTTAGAATACGGGAAAACACTGGAAGATGCCATCAGCAACGACACCTCAGGACACTTCCGGAGACTCCTCATCTCACTCTGTCAGGTAACACTTGTTCAAACTCCCTCTAAACCACGTATTGAACACAGGATTCATTTACATTACATTTAGTCATTTAGCAGACGCGCTGATCCAGAGCGACTCACAGTAAGTACAGGGACATTCTCCCCGAGGCAAGTAGGGTGAAGTGCCTCGCGCAAGGACACAACGTCATTTTGCACATCCGGGAATCGAACCGGCAACCTTCTGATTAATAGCCCGACTCCTTAACCGCTCAACCATCTTACCCCATTTGCCAGTTTCTGTGTCCTTAATATTTTTGATGGTCCATGTGAACTCAAAGCCATGGCACAGAGAAGAATGAAACTGAAACACCCTTTCGAGATGGATATTTCCTTCCTATTTTTGTTTTTGAGAAAAATTCAAATTTTTCAGAAACTTAAGACAGTCAGGCACAAATTCATGTCTTGAATTACTTATGCTAACTTATATACAGGTGACTATTTTGCTTTGCTTGTTGGAAACATATTTGAATTTCCTTGTGATGTAGTGAGAAATGTATAGCACTAACAGCTCAACACGCAGTCTCCTTTAAATAGTGGCAGGATGTTATCCGCAGAAGCCATATCACTGAATGTTGCATTGGCTCAAATGTGAAACATTTTTTGTCTCTGTGAAATGCCTGTTTCAATATTTCCCTTCTGGTAAATAGGGAAACCGTGACGAAAGGGAAACTGTGGACATTGCCATGGCAAAACAGGATGCTCAGGTAAAGACCCTTAAAAATACTGCTTGAATCTTTGAGTATTAAGCAGTCTACTATCTATAAGTTTGTGTTCTCAATCTCTTGATTGAGAACACTATTCATGAACATTATTCATTATAACGTTGCTGAGATGGAAACTGTTTCTCTATCAGTTAGTGCACCACTCCTCTGTCTTATATTCTATGTCTAGATATTGTCTAGCTTTCTAGTATTAGACTTTTATTTTTATTTGTACATTCTGCCTTTTCTACTTAAAGACTTTTTCTAAATAAAGACTTTATTTATTTATAAAAAAATAAATAACATCCATATATGTTATTTGTATGCACCTTCCTGCCACTGTAAATTCTGTTTTTGTGTGAAATTACAAGGCAATAAAAACCTATTCTGATTCTTATCATCATCCTCCTCAGTGGCAGGATGCAGTGCTGCATGGCGTTCATGTACTTTTATTTTGTTTCCCAGAAACTGTATGCTGCCGGAGAAAACAAAGTGGGCACAGATGAGTCCCAGTTCAACGCCATCCTGTGTGCCCGCAGCAAGCCTCACCTGAGAGCAGGTGGGCTAACCCAAACATCACTGTGTTCACTTCCTCAGGCCGAGTTTCCTTGTGGCCTCACTGCTCCAGACTTATTGTCCACTCCCGTCTCACGAATCCAAGCGTTGTTTTTAAATGAGTTATGAACAGGCTGAATGAGATCTGACCTAAGTTATTAGTTGGGATATATATACGATAATTCCTTCTTACGTGGTCCTAAATATCCTTGCCATGCCTCTCATCCCTTAAAGTGTTCCATGAGTACCAGCAGATGTGTGGACGAGACATAGAGAAGAGCATCTGCAGGGAGATGTCTGGAAATGTGGAATCTGGGATGGTGGCTGTTGGTGAGTACATGGCATAAACTGTAGCCAAACGGTCAATATAAAGAACATATAGTTACTAGTATCGATGCAGTCAACCAAAGTTAGTTCATAGTAGTATAGATTGAACGTGAATTCTAAGCTTTGTCTCTTGTTCCTCAGTAAAGTGCATCAGGAACACCCCTGCCTACTTTGCAGAGAGACTCCACAAGGCCATGCAGGTATAGCACACCTTCTCTATGTGCCTCTGTGATGACAATGTAAAGAAGCCTATTCTATAGAGTACTGGTCTAACTGGTTTAATCCGGTATTTGCTCCCAGGGTGCCGGGACCATGGACAGGACCCTGATCCGGATCATGGTGTCTCGCTCTGAGGTGGACATGCTGGACATCAGACAGGTGTATGTGCAGACTTACGGCAAGTCGCTGTACACTCACATCTCTGTAAGTACCGGAACCATGTCAAAAGGACTGCACAGGAGTTAAGGATACTGTTGGGTAGAGTTGGTCTAATCTCTTTTATGTTCTGATCTCCTGTGTTCTGATCTCCTGTGTTCTGATCTCCTGTGTTCTGATCTCCTGTGTGATAGGGTGACACCTCTGGTGATTACAAGAAGATGCTGTTGAAGCTGTGTGGTGGAAGTGACTAGAAGATACTTCAAGGGACACTGTACTGGTCGTCCTCATGATTAGAAGAATGTGCCAGGACCTTATATTTGCCTGTTATGCATGTTGTTATTTTAGCCACTCATTGTCTCTTGCAAATGCTGCATTTTAAGATGCCAACAGCACACACACGCACACCCTGTGACGTTTGCTGAGGGAGAACATGACTTTCATTTAACCTGGTTTAAGCTGTATTTCGTCAAGTCTATGTTACTGTGGTCGTCTGTTTTGTGTAGTATGTTTAATCATATTTCAAGACAAATCATTTTATATGACTAAAAACTTAATTACTTAATTATAATAGTTGAGATTATATAGTTGACTATTTCAAATACTAAATATGTATTTTGAACTACATGTATCAAGTAACCATATCTTGCTGACTATGCAAATTAATCTCTTAGGATGATGGTTTTCTCTGTAATATTCTTTCACTGTTGCCTTTTTCAAATTGCTGAAAACCAAAAGCATATGGCTCATGACCCTTTCAATGTTATTGCTGTTCAATTACTTTCTCAAATTGTTCATTTACAATTTCTATGATTTCCTGAAGGTGATAATTGTGAAAGCATTGAACCCGACAAAAAAGGTGCTTGTCATTATCAATATTGCCAGTTTTGTATTTCTGTTACTGGTGTACAGTTTCTTGCCAGTAGAGGGCACTTTAGTTCACTAAAGGATTAGATCTAAACATGTTCATTAAACCATCTTGAAAGCTGTAGATGTATGACAGTGTGTCTTTATACTAATACTACATTGCAGTTCATTGTGCTGGTTATTATGTGGCCAAAGGTGTGGCCATATACTATTCGCAACATACAAGGCTTATAAAGTTGTCACTAGTGCCAATAAAAATATAATGTATGACTAACAGATCTTTTGTGTGAATAGTGTTCATGTGCTTCAGTATAAACTGTAATTTAGCTACTAAAATAAAACATAAAGGCTATTTGCATTTCAAAGGCTGTTTCATTGCAAATTTGGCCTGGATTATTTATTCAGTCAGGAAGTCAACCACACCGTTCTTCAGACACCTCACCGTTAGTTGAAAGATGGAACAGTATCCCTTACGTAAGTGATTCCTCTGTGCGTGCGTTTTGGTCTCTTATCTGAAAAGGGAAAATGTTAAAGTTTTTCACAGTTCATTGCCACACAGCGGTATAAAGGCCCTGCAGAGGGAGAAGCTAAAAATAGTTTTCCACGGAGGAGACAAATGTATTCACCAGCAATATCCCGTCTGTCGTTTCCCCTTCGCTATGTGTTGTGATTTGGATCAAAGAATGGGACGAATGAGGTCATCAACTTTTTAGCTTAATTTATTTCAACAAATGTACGGTGTATGTTCCCATTAACACAGCCTCTATAACTGATGTTTGGGGGCAAAAAATAAACAAGGAACATGTAATATCAAATAAGGATCTCTATTTTGTCACTCAACAGTAAAAAGATCACTTTTTAACCATTTTGATACCTTTAAAATGTGCACTTTAAGACACTCGATTGGTTACTAATAAACAGACTAAGTGAAAGCAATATGTATTCTGGGATAGACCCCCCCCCCGACACACAAACACATGTACTAAGGGGTCACTGTGTTTTCCAGTGGGGAGCTGTCAATCGCATGTGCACATGTAGACATGCTGACACGCAGATCAATAATGTCTTGTTGCGTCATCAGAGCTGCTGTGAGACGAGACTGTGAAGGTCAGACACACCCCAGCTAGCTACCCTCCTCCAC
This sequence comes from Hypomesus nipponensis, assembly GCF_054491055.1. Taxonomy (NCBI): domain Eukaryota; kingdom Metazoa; phylum Chordata; class Actinopteri; order Osmeriformes; family Osmeridae; genus Hypomesus; species Hypomesus nipponensis. The sequence goes on along the minus strand of NC_140373.1, from coordinate 2,551,585 downwards.
CAGGGTCCCGCCCCTCTCTTAATACATCACAACTGTCTTCATAGGCTGACAGGTTGTCTCCCAGCTGATTTGGGCTGAAAGGAAGGGGCAGGGATGAATGATATTGAACCTGAGGTGTGAAGGGAGTGGACTTCTATAATGTTTTGCAAGTTGGAAGTGAATCTATTGCATCGATATGCTATTAATGGACAGTAATATATCTTGCCAGTGTGATGTGGTCATAGAGCTTGATTAGAGTGGAATTTTCCCTGCCAGCTGACATAGAACCAGTGCCCAACTGACATTTGGTTGCCATGGGTGTAATCCCTCTTTAACCTTCATGAATGCATATAAGCAAATTATAGAGTGAGGATTAAATGAATCACACATAATGAGATATCAGATTTAACATTATCAGACTTACAGTAACTGTGCAGAGTATACACAATCATACATTTGGTTTAACATTTAAAAGCCATGAGGGATTATGTTTTGGAGACATACCTTTAGAGGTTCATTTTGATTTGACAGAAGGCATGTGAGTGTTGCTTTGCACATGCAATTGTTTCTGTGTGTCATCGGTATGGCATCTAAAGCAAATCTAGAAAATACACAATGCTTAAGAATGAACACATAGCATAGCATATGTTTAGCTTGTGTTCTGCTCCTCTCTCTTGCCAACCGTCTCTGGAGGAGGGGATCCCTCTCTGAATTGCTCCTCCCAAGGTTTTTTCTCCCGTTGGGAGTTTGTCCTTGTCTTCCTTGAGGGTTTAGGTTGGTTGAGGGGCAGTTCTATGGGCGTATGTGAAGCCCTCTGTGACATGCTTGCGTGTAAAAAGGGCTATACAAATAAATTTGATTTGATTTGATTTGATTGTCTGTGAGTGTGATTCAGTCTGTCGGACACAGTTTTTCATGAAGCAATTAAACTCACTGACAAGACTGGTGAGAATCGAATTTCCATTCATAAGTGGTGGGTACGTTACAATGTTTTGGCATTTGCATAATTACAGAGCATTCCAGTAAGATTTGGCTCAGAGTCATATGGACTTTTACTGCTGGAAAGTGGAAAACGAAGTGGTTATATAATCAGTTGAATTGTTAAAGCTGTTTAAAACTCAAGTAGGGCAATGTATGGGAACACTGTGCGCAGAATTAAGCTTAACAGTCCTGAAAAGCATGCATACATTCTTTACCACAATATAGACATTGAGCAATTGTATTTATGAATGGGTAGTTTAAACATTTGACAGCAATCTATTTCGAACAGTCTAATGCTGTCTATAACTATTGCTGATATTGGAGTATTTGAAAACGTTCAAAAGCTACCTCCTTTATTCGAATCTTACATATTCATCCTTTCGTTCAGGTTCGTTAAGGAACTTCAAACTTGGCAGATGTGATTTCAGCCTCCAGAGTATCGTGCTTCTTACGTGAGGGATTATCTAGAGCAGAAGAAGGCATGCAGATGTGTCTGAGAACAACCCCGATGAGAAACTGTTTCGTGCATGCGATTATTGTAATCTTTTGATCAAACGATGAACAAAGCATATTTTGAGTAATGTAACGTTTAATGTTGTAGGCCTTACGCAACGCGATAAACATTTATAAACAGCAGTCTTTGGGTTGCTTTATGAATCGTTGGTAAGTAGAACAATAATGTGTTTTAACATTTGTAGCCGTTTTGTTTTGTATCTTTGCTGTGTTTCAGGCCAACATTGTGATGGAATAAAAGTTTCAATCAATCGGAAAGCCAGGTGCGTTTGAGAAGGAGATCCCACCCACTTTTACCTTACATGGCCATCGTATTAAAATATGATTGGCAGACTACACTACAGCTGCTGCGCTACGGATCCATGGCGGAGTTCGCAGTTCTGGAGACGGGATCTTAAACAGTTTTAACTTTTAAGCATGAGGGAAGAAAAACTTGAGATTGGAAAACCTTATTTTCTAAGGGAATGCAGTGAGGATCCCTTTCGACATATGCCGAAACATTTTCGAAAAAGACGAAGTGCTGAACCTTGAGCACTCTGGGAAAATGCATTGCTCTTTCTTAGTGCAGTCAACAGCCTCGGGCAACAAATATGGCTACTTGTGTCTCTTGCAATTTGGGTTGAAAAGCGACTCAACTTGGCTATGCACTACGTTTTCGGGGACACTGAACTCTTTTAAGTGACCATCCATTAGTAGTTGTAGTTTTGGGGTCTTGACGTGGTCATACAACGGGTCTTGTGCGAAGCGAATTGAGATGGAGTCGAAGCACAAAGAGTTGTTAGATAAATGCTACCAGAACTTACTAGAGTCAATAACAGAGGCAGACAAAGTTGTAGATGCGTTGGCCAAATCTGGCACCCTTAGTCAATCGGAGCACTACGAACTGGGTCATAACTGTACGTCCAACTCTGAAAAAGTGGACCGTCTTTTGAAGATGCTGATAAGTAAAGAGAGGGATCATTTCCAAGATCTTTGTACGGCCCTGGAAAAGACTCACCCTCACCTGAATTCTCCTCTACTATTGAACATTGTACCAGTGGACCCACTATCTGGTAAGAAAGCAATTTAAATGAATTATATAATTAATGATCTTAAATGGAAATAATTAATTGATTACGGCGAGCATAATAAGCATGCTCCAGAAAATACCTTTCATTAGGCTACTAGCAGATGTAAAGCGAATGAATCAAGTTGTCATGACATCAGTACCCATGTATGGCTTCGTATTCAGATATAAATTGTGGTCAGTATGAAGTAAGTGTTCCGCACATAAACAGTAGGGTGAAAGAATCTGACAGCATGGCAACACGAGGGACAGAACTTTCCTTTGGGCAAGATAATACCGAGGGAGCAGTGACATCATGTGACTTAATACTACCCCTTATGCACTCTCACTGCTATGTTTGTTTCCTCTCCTCTCGCTAAAGGCACAGTGGGCTAGCTGTTGGGGCGGGTATTTAATGGAATTAAATGGCCGAAACGATCAATGTTGTTATAGTAGGGGGAGCCATGCTTTTACTGGAAAGGGGAAGGATCAATAACTCACAATGTGTTAAATACTTGTCAATGTCAAATGAAGAGGCTACAACTTCAGGCTATGCAGTAGGGTGCTGTAGCACAGTAAAACATATGGGAGGCTAGTTGGTTTAGGTAAAATACACGAAAGTTGGACCAGTTCTGAGAATTTGTTGTAAACATAGGCAACATGGCCTCATAGCAGGCAACTCTTGGTGAGAGGATAATGTCTGGGAACAAGGTTACTGTAATGAATGGATTTGAGCACGCAGTTTTCCATAGAAAAGGTAAATCAAAGATATCCTCTATCCAACCCTGATTAATATAGAGGTCTATGAAAGGCATGCTTTCTTCTTCACTGAACAATTTTTCAGAGAGTGAAATACATCTTGATGCTTCAACTATAATATGTCTCTGACCCTTTTTATATAAGCTACAAAATGTCACAGAGCATGGCTGTTCACAGATTGTTTCCGAAGAGAATATTACGACTTGAATGAGTTGGACTGCACCAAGTGAGCAGGTCATAGTAAAATGTACAGAACAGGAAATAACAAGTTGGTGATATGGGGAAGATAATGTCATGACAAAGGTACAATTAAAACTACTGTAATTGCAGTGGCTATTGAGCTGTGCTATTTTGCCTAAAAACTCTTTTGTAGCTGGAATTTTTAAAACCAAGATGGCAAAATGGTGCGAAAGGTACAACCTCCAGTATTTATTTTGGCATTTATTTACTCTTCCCTGACTTGCTTGCTTTCAGATTCTGATTTGGGTGTGTATTATTGGGCATTTATTATAGGGTGTGCTGGATAATTTAACGTGGATGTAATTCTTTGTGTTCATCTTAGCGCATCTGCCCATTTTTTAGAGACTCATGAAATTAGCCTACATTTTCCTCACTGCGAAATGTGAAAGCAGGGGAACATATTCCTGTAGTCGTTATTACGATGCTAATGTATTCATTGCCAGATTCACTGGTTGGTCTCGATTCAAGTGTTTATTAGGCTGCCACCTTTACTGGATTATAGGTTGCTGCAGTGTTTCTAACATGGGCTGCTGTGAATATTCCTAAAACTGCTACAGAATAATTACACTATATGCACAGGTTGTGGAATATTTGTGGTGTATTTGCATTTGAAAGGGATGAGTTAGCATTGTGTTTTTGTTTATGTCGAGTATTTATCAATTTTTTTTTTTTATATATAAGTGAAAGAGATATCTGTAAGTTCATTAGAAATGGTATGCTTTCCGCCACCAGCCAGTTAGTGGCCAGTCACAATGACTAGCGCCCCTGCCCAGACTGGTTCCTCCAGTGCACTAAAGCAGGGCCAGTTCCGGGACAACAGTGGCTTGTTGCTGTCCACCAACATGCCAAATCAGCAGCTTCTGCTGGATTTTCAGAGGACTCCAAGGTGAACCTTGACCCCGGAGGGTGTATCTCTCCAGATCTTCCTGGTAAGAAGGGCCAGATGTGGAGGGAGTGAACCCATCTGAGCTGTGACTATCACTTGTCTATGAGAGGGTGTGTAAGCACTGCCCTATTAAGAGTTTGGTCTTTATTCAGACTTTGGTGCGAGAGAAATGCATCCCAGTTGAAATGTGCATCATAAGACGTACCAAACATTCTGCTAAATGTAGATGGAGTTATATATGATCTATTTTTTACGTTGGGGTGTTTAGTACCCTGTGGGTCTTGTATGGTGAATAAACAGAGAGGCTCTCCCATAACTCTGGCTCCAGGGCCTGCCAGCTGTAAGCTTCTGACTGCAGAATGTCCCTAGTGATTCCTGAGGAGAACTAAATGACTTGGAAGCATATAGTGATGGCTCTCTCATAGCATGCTTACCCTGGTTTTCTGCCTCACTTGAAATATCTTTGAGTCATGCAGAGTGGAACTTCGTTGAGGTTTTTGGATAGGCTTGTTGCGTGTTTAATAGTGTTTTCCTAATACCAACTGTTGGGGCTATTTTTGCCACAATGTCTTAACTCTGGTATAAATGTTTGAATAACAAACCATATGTACCCAACAACAACCATTTGTTTTGCCCTGCAGTTTGCATTGATGCAGCATTGACCAATAGCTTGCGATCACTCTTGGCCATTAACACCCATTGGCATGCCGGGTCAGTTCACCTGAACATCGGTTTTTGAACGATTTACTGTCGACGCAATGTAGTCGCCCCTCATAAGATACGAACAATCCCCGTGCTGAGCTTCCGTGAAGTCAGGGTCACATGACTTCCAAGAATCAGAAAGTGAGTGAGCAATTCCACAATGAACCTTGACCATTGTGACACTCTTTCCCCAAACAGAGTCATGGGAAACTTAAGCTAGGAGGAACAAAGACTGCTTGAGCCAGGGGATGACTCTGCTGCTGAGGCACATCACTCTTTCTTTCAGTCCTCAGCTGGGAGAAAGAGGGGCGAGACATGTAAGCCGGCCCTCTCTCCAGTTTTAATCAAACCAGTCTCCCTCAGCTAGTGGGAGCGTTGCCACAGAGGGATTGATTTAGTGGGCTGGGATGTGGGTAAATAGAATCGTTTGTCACGCTTCTTCTTTTACTTGAGTTGTAGACCTTACATCAGAGGTAAAAGTTGCTGACATAACTGTTCTATCAGCTGTTCCTCCCGAAGCCAAGTTGGGAGGTTAATGAATGTGCGGAGGCTTCGAACGGGAGGAGTGGTTATGGATGTTTGTGGTTTTTAGATGACAGAGACATTTGCTTAATGTAGCCAGTAGTGGTTGGATTCTCACTGCACAATTCTAGAACCCAACGTGAGAAGGAGGCCATCAAGTTCACTTAATGTAATTGGATCAAATGGGGGAAGCGCTTCTGGACCACAAACCCAAACCACCTCCAAAATAGGCTGTATTTTTATAACGTTCAAAGAAATCTGGTTTCATATAGATACAGTAAGCTCATAACCCAAAGTTTTTTTTTTTTTTCTACCCCTGAGGTAAATTCTGAATCACCAAAGGGAAAGTCCCTGCATTGACTGAAGAGAGGGGATTGTTCTCCTGTGTGTCAGAGGAGATGAAAGGAGCAGCTCTGAGCCTCTGTGAGGCCTTCTGTTCACCAGCCCTTGTTTAGCCTGCCTCATAGGGCTTTCTGTCCCTGTGATAATTAGCCATACTCTTCTGACCCACAGGCTGTCATCTGAAGTTTAGTTCTCAAACTAATCTGTGCAACAACCCACTAAACCCAACCATGAAGACACCGAGACACACACCATGTTTTGTCGAATTATATTTAGAGTGCCACTTACTGTATGTTAGTTATGGAACGCCTCAAGCAAATGTTCAGTGTTTAGCAGTCTAATGTTCTCTTGCTAGAAACTGACATAAATGTTTGTTTGTTTTTCCTTCTCAGGTTCCACTTACAGCGTCTTGTCCACAATGCCGTCTGACTCTGAAAGTAGCAGCTCTCTCAGCAGTTTAGGTGAGGCTGGGGCTCGTGGTGAGAGCATGGGCTCATCCCCTCCAGGATGAAGCTGAATACATTTACTGCTGTCTGCTCCCGGTCCTCTGTGTGGGCCGTACATCTTCCTGTCTCCATATTTCTGCTGTTACTTCATTTTTTTCTCTGTCAGTGTTTAGACTCAGAGCACATGCAAGTGATTACGCAGATGTGAAAGGATTTAGCCCCCCCCGAGCAGGAATCTATTGTTACCCTTGGAGGTGGGTGGGTGGGGGGGGGGCGGCACGGTGGCCCAGAAAAAAAAACATTGCAGCTACAGTCTTGAACTGATGATTCATGGAGCCTCTTTGCTACACTGTTTCGATGTGTAGAATGAAAAAAGTATTGATTCAGCATCCCAGGACTTACAATGCACTGTCAACATTATTTTTATTTATTTCTTTTCTTTTCTCTTTCATTCTCATTTAGAGTCCATTCTGTCAGGCATTGTTCTGGTTTAAAGCAATTAAGTACTACAGTGGACAGGTGCAATTGATCAACTTTCCCTCGAGTGTTTCTGTACCGACCTCAAAGTCCGTAGCGAAACCGTTAGCCATCAGTGACATGCTAACACCCGCAGGTACGCCCGGCCAAGCCTCGTCCCCGCCACCCGCCAGCGCGGAGAAGCATCAGCCGAGCGAGCGGATGGAGACGGTGTTGTTCCAGCTGAGGCAGGTGACCCGGGAGAGGGATGAGCTGCGTAAGACGCTGGCTCTCTCCTCTCCAGGAACCACGTTCGACGACTGCAGGTAACTCTGTCCTCTCACCCACGCAGGGACACCTTAATGCTGACAAAATGAAACATTTATTCCCAGACAATGTTCCAGGCAAGTCAATGTTTCTCAGGGATGGAGGGAGCGGCTCTCGGCAACTGAGGTTGCCACACCTTGTTAAAATAAACTCCAGAGCCTGAGAGCTCACTGTGCTGTAGTCTAGTCAGATAAGTAACACTCTGTACAACAAGAGCTTTTGCGAACATGCAGTTTTAATGAAGCTATTCTCTTCATACGCTTCAAACCCATAAGCAGATAAGTGCACAGTATTCGGCCGGTTCAGTTCGATCTTTCCGTGTGGCATCGATGTTGACACAGGCACTCTGCCACACAGGCCCCACTCCAAAACGAGTCATGACTACGAGCGTCTGAAGCTGCAGTGCATGAAGGCCATGGCAGACCTGCAGGCCCTGCAGAACCAGCACAGCAGCACGCTGAAGAGATGCGAGGAGACCGTGAAGAAAGCCGACTTCTACCAGTAAGTGGTACCTTGCCAACCTTGAGGCTCTCGGGGCCCATCAATATTTCAGCGCTGAGCCCATTTGCGGGTGCGTTCTTCCCTCGCATTTACCCCACAGGGGATTTAACCTGGCTTTGCCCCTCACAAAGGCGGCAGATTGCAGACAACAGATTTTTATAAGTTTTTAAGAGGGGTCAACCCTTGGTTCAATTCCACCCCCCCCCCCCCCCAAATAGGTTTAAAGGCTCAGCTATGCCTTTTAAACTTTGAATTTTAACAGCTATCTTTCCAAATCAAAGCAAACCTTGGTCTTTTGGCATTAAGGCTGTATATTGTCTTTTGTTTGGGATTTAATCACTTCAGTGTCGGCCTCGTCCGAAAGTTTTGTGCCTGTGCTTCTTGCACCACGATCGTGCGGGCAATAGCGCACAGCATCTGTGGCATCAGGATAATACTTCAAATCGGGAATTTGTTACTCTGAGGAATAATCTGTTCAGACTGGTCCTGTTCCATTTGTCTGATTTAATGGTGGCATACTGTCTTCCATAGTGTGGGGAACCAACAGCTGGCTGCAATGCATTCACACAGATGAGGGATTATCCCAGTATTTAAGCTTGTGTCTCCAGACCCATGTTTGTTCAACAGTAAAAGTCTTTGTCTATCTACGACAGGTCTTGGCTATTTGGAGCGCGACCTCCTGTCTAGGCAATAGACCTTTCTCTCTTAAAATCCTGGAAATGCGTAATCCCCAGTACTCTGTTTTCCATTTACTGAATAATATACAGGGGATCTTGTTATAGACCTGTCCCTCAGAAGTCAACTGAACACACTTATGGCTGAACACTGCTGTTGGTGCTTAAGCTCACCAAACCAAGTGCATGGGTTGAGACGCCCCCTCTGACGTTGTGGTTTGCAGCACCCTCCACAGCCGCCTGATGAGCGAGCAGGCCCAGGTGAAGGAGGAGCTGGAGGCGGCTCGACAGGACAACAGCCAGCTGGCGAGGGAGCACAACCACCTGAAGCAGGGCTGTGAGGAGCTCCGCAGGCTGCACGAGGAGGGCCAGAGAGAGGTGGCAGACATGAGGCTGCTGCACCAGCAGGTACGGAGGAGGAGGAGGAGGAGGAGGAGGAGGAGGAGGAGGGGGAGGGGGAGGGAGAGGGAGAGGGAGGGAGGGAGGGAGGAGAAGAGGAAGGAGGAGGAGAAGGAGGGGGAGGAGGGAGGAGGAGGACGGAGGGGGAGGGAGGAGGGAGGGAAGTGGCCGACATGAGGCTGTTGCACCAACAGGTACGGAGGAGGAGGGAAGGAGGGAGAAGGGAGCAGGGAGGTGGGAGCAGGGAGGTGGAGAGGAAGGAGGGTGAGATGGGGGAGCAGGATGGGGGAGGAGGGCAGGGCCTCACCCACACCCTGCACACACCACACCCTCCCAGGGGAGAGGCTTAGGCCCCTGAACCACCAGTCATCCCCCATCTCCACCACATCACATACGCACTTCATTCAAATCTGGGGATCAATTAAGATTACGGATTAAGGCTTCATTAAGTAATTAAAGTATAGGTCTAATCAGTGTGGCAGTAGTCCTAGCTGGCCCGTAACAGGCTGGAGTGATATCTGGCCCCCTGTCAGGTCCCTGCGGGGGAGGAGGACGATTAATGGGCTGATTTGTGGTGATTAAAAGGTGTGAAGGAATGGGTGATTCTGAAATTCCCTTGTTTCGGCAATAAAAAAAAATTGTCAGTTCGTCCTCATTTCTGATGGTTTGTGACCCACACAGTCCCAGTTGTATTGTAACATTTATCCCAGATTTCACATTAATTTGCCCACACACACACCCATGAGTTCACAGAGTAATAAAGTAATAAGAATAAACCGAGCACAGAAGTCAGACAAGCTTGTTTCGCCATGTCACGTATCTGAAATTCCTTTCAATTAAGACGGACGACATTGCCAGTAAAACCGTTTCAGACTTATTTCTGTCCTTGTCGCAGGCCAGCCAATTGGCCAGATCATTAAATGTGTGTCATACCTAACATGGGCATGGGGAATGTCTACTGATCAGACCAGGCCAGGGAAAGGGCCTCATTGTTTACTTACAGGCAATCTGTTAGCTCATGGCATCATTAGGTCAACTAGCATGGAGCTACATCTACATCCAGATTCAAATGACCCTGATGTCATTTCAAATTAGGCCATCTCTGTGAATAATGTCAAAGTTGCTCGGAGCAGATGGCTTGACGTAGGGCAGCTATGACTGACATGCAAGGAGCTTGTGAATGGCAGAATACACGCCATGGAGCCTGTTTTGCATCCTGATCACTGCTGAATACTTGAGTCCTACAGAGGGATTATAAATGGACTGCGTGAGATTTGATTTGGAGCAGTTGAGTTACTTCATTTAGCCTTCAGCCTCGACCTCGCTTAGCTACATAGCTTGAGAGCAATTTGACTGATAGAGGAACTGACTACTCACACGTAGGAACCCCACCAGAAAGACTTAACAATCCGACAGAGATTGACAAGCGTAGCAGACGTTCACGCTGGGGAGGGCAGTGACAAGTGCACGACAACTTGATGATTGGAAACGGGTGTGTTTGGAGCTAGCTGTACCGCACGCACAGTGAGGCAGGAGGCAGGGAACACCCCAGAGAGGCAGGGAACACCCCAGAGAGGCAGGGAACACCCCAGAGAGGCAGGGAACACCCCAGAGAGGCAGGGAACACCCCAGAGAGGCAGGGAACACCCCAGAGAGGCAGGGAACACCCCAGAGAGGCAGGGGGGTAGGGAACAACCCAGAGAGGCAGGGGGGTAGGGAACAACCCAGAGAGGCAGGGAACACCCCAGAGAGGCAGGGAGGCAGGGAGGCAGGGAAGCAGGGGACACCCCAGAGAGGCAGGGAGGCAGGGAGGCAGGGAACACCCCAGAGAGGCAGGGAGGCAGGGAGGCAGGGAACACCCCAGAGAGGCAAGGAGGCAGGGAACACCCCAGAGAGGCAGGGAGGCAGGGAAAACCCCAGGGAGGCAGGGAGGCAGGGAGGCAGGGAGGCAGGGAACACCCCAGGGGGGCAGGGAACACCCCAGAGAGGCAGGGAGGCAGGGAGGCAGGGAACACCCCAGAGAGGCAGGGAGGCAGGGGACACCCCAGGGAGGCAGGGAGGCAGGGGACACCCCAGGGAGGCAGGGGACACCCCAGGGAGGCAGGGAGGCAGGGGACACCCCAGGGAGGCAGGGAGGCAGGGAACACCCCAGGGGGGCAGGGAACACCTTAGAGAAACACCAGAGTCCCGATCAGGGCTGTGTCAGATTTGTTTCCTGCTTTGATCTAGTGTGCTGAGAGACTCGCCTTTTTAAAACGTGGCACAGTCGGCGCAGCTAGTTTTGGCGCTTCACCTACCGCAGTTTTTGGATATGATAAAGTCATCAGTAGTCTTTATCTGTGTAGCATCTTTACTGTAATATGGGGAGGATCTATATGGGGAGGATCTATACAAGTGTGCAGACTATACACAACCCAGACAGTTAGCCTTCCCTCAAAAGCCAAATTCCCGGAAGTACTGGAGAGAAACCTGCCCCCGCCCCTCTCTGTCTCCACCCCCAGGTGATGAGGGAGGGGGCGTCGGAGATCCTCAACAAGCTGTACGACACGGCCATGGACAAGCTGGAGGGCCTGAAGAGGGACTACGAGGCGCTGAGGAAGAGGTACAACGAGAAGACGGCCCAGCACAACGCGGACCTGAGCCGGCTGGAGCAGGCTGCTGAGGAGAAGCACCTGCTGCAGAAGCAGGCTGACGCCCTGATGAAGCAGAGAGACGCCGCCGTGCACTACCAGCAGCAGTACTCGTCCTCCATGAGGAGGTACACACACACACACACGGCATCCTCTCTGATGTCCTAGCTTCCCAGGATGGGGGGGGGGGGTGTATTGAAGCAAATAAGAGGTGAATTCAAAACCAACAAATTTGGTTTCAATGTCTTGAGTATTCAATGCCTTTTGAAAATGACGTCACTGATTTGCTTCCGTGGGGCGAGCTGTATTTAAAGGTGATACAGTAAAAGAAACTGCCCCAGCTGCCCCGAAGGGATGCAAACACGACTCAGAATCTCCGCAGAAATAGCACCCTCTCTAGGTTCATTTGAGATTGTGACTGTCTTGATTTGGCTGACCTTGACTCCCCCCCCGGTCCTCCCCCCCGGTCCTCCCCCGGTCCCCCCTCCAGGTTCGACGGCGCCCAACAGGAGGTGTCCAAGGTGTCGGCGCAGAACAAGGAGCTGCAGCGGGAGATGGAGCGGCTGCAGGCGGACGCCACGCGCCTCAAGACCCAGCAGCTGAAGGCGGCCAAGGACTGCGACAAGTACAAGGAGGAGCGGGACTCTGTTTTCAACGAGTACCGGCTCATCATGAGCGAGAGGGACCAGGTGATCAAGGAGGTGGACAAGCTGACCACGGGGCTGGAGGTGGCCGAGGCCAAGCTGAAGAACACGTCGTCGGAGAGGCGCGTGGCCAGCGAGGAGCTGGAGGCCCTGCGACAGGTAGGGGCCCCTGGGGAGCGCAGGGTGGAACCACCGTGGTCATAGCATTGAAAAATGTTCGGTATGGTTTTAGGCTTGCAGGTTTTTTTTGTACATTTATTTTTGCTCTTGATTCATTGTAACATGTTTTGAGGTTGCTGAGTTTGAGGTGTGTGTGTGTGCGCCCTGAAGGAGCTGGGATCGGCGCTTGTGGACAGGGACCGAGCCATCTGTGAGAAGAACGAGCTGTTGGAGAAGTTCTGCCACGAGGTGAAGGACAAGGCAGAGGCCCAGAAGGAGCTGAGCCAGGCCTGCAAGGACATGGAGACGGTCCGCGAGGAGAGAGACGTCGCCCGCAAGGAGAGGACCGAGGCCATCATCCAGAGAGACCAGCTCCTTCGAGAGTACTACCAGGCCAGACAGGTGAGGCTTCAGTGCGTGTGTCTGTGAGCAGACTTCTGCTGGATTTGATTTGTTTACTTCTCATAATGCATAGTTATTACAATGCATCCTTTTTGTAGACCTTCCGGAAGACCCACAATTCTCATTGCTCTCAGAATGTTCATTACACAAGGGAATTTTTTTAATGCTGAATTTATATACATGCAAGTCAGGAGATTCCTACATTAGGAAATTACCAGCAATTAAAAGAAGTGAAAAGCTTTTTCTGACTTTGACACACAGACCCTCGGTCTGCTGCAGTACAAAGCACTTCACTGTCCCCAGCCACGTAAAAAAGAAAATTGGAAAGGAACTGATTTACAGTGGTCTGGCCGTAAAGTAACTCAAAGCCCTCACAGTCTCTCTGCCTCGCAGTCCTCTCTGCCTCACAGTCCCCTCTGCCTCGCAGTCTTCTCTGCCTCGCAGTCCTCTCTGCCTCGCAGTCCTCTCTGCCTCGCAGTCCCCTCTGCCTCGCAGTCCCCTCTGCCTCGCAGTCCCCTCTGCCTCGCAGTCCCCTCTGCCTCGCAGTCCCCTCTGCCTCGCAGTCCCCTCTGCCTCGCAGTCCCCTCTGCCTCGCAGTCCCCTCTGCCTCGCAGTCCCCTCTGCCTCGCAGTCCCCTCTGCCTCGCAGTCCCCTCTGCCTCGCAGTCCCCTCTGCCTCGCAGTCCCCTCTGCCTCGCAGTCCCCTCTGCCTCACAGTCCCCTCTGCCTCAGTCCTCTTAAACTCTCCAAGCCCCAAACACTGCCACACTGCTCAAAACCAGCGTTGTCTATTTTTAAAACGGTGCCTTTTCTTCCCGTCTCGGCAGTTAAGCCCCCAGAGTCCTCAGTGAGTGGCACCTGCTTGGCAGGACCGGAGTGGCACTGCAGCTGGAGTCTAATCCACAGCGCTCCAATCTGTGTCCCTTTTCACAGCCCAACCCCTGTAATCCATGACATTTCCCTTCCCGAAATACCTGACCTCACCCTCATTACCCCTCGACTTTTGATTGGGTGCGAAGCGATGTTGACGTTGATGAAGCAGATGTTGTGTTTTGTTTTTGTCTTGTATTTATGTTTCCCTGCTGTTTTGTGTTTCTTTTTCTGCTCACCCTGATGGGGAGCAGGCTGTACGGGTAAGCACTTGGTGTTTCACTGTTTACAATGTGTGTTTTGGAAAGTGAAACACTAAATGTGTTTCACTGTTTACAATGTGTGTTTACAATGTGTTTTGGAAAGTGAAACACTAAATGTGTTTCACTGTTTACAATGTGTGTTTACCATGTGTTTTGGAAAGTGAAACAATCAATCTGTTTGATGGATAATTGATCCAAAGCATTACTTTGTAGCTCTTTAACATATCCGTAGGGTAACACATTACAGATATACCACAGAAACCAATCCTGATTTTGATTTTCACAGCATCTTTGAACTCTCCACGATTCATTCCTTCGTTGAATCTACACAGTCCTGATCGTGAACAGAGCAACACAGGTGTTAGGATTGCACTGCTAGATTTTCTTTTTTGCGCCGTGAAACAAGCTCATAAGTTATAGCTTTTATTGACTAAACTGACCCGTAGACGTGATGAATGTGATTGGAATCCCTGTTCTGTCCTCCTCCAGAAACAGGACTCAGCCACCGTGGACATGGAGCGGGCCAGCAAGGAGATCGACATGCTGAGGAAGCAGTACGAGACCATCGCCCAGGAGCTGAAGGAGGCCTCACAGGAGGCCGAGGTGGCCAAGTGCAGGCGGGACTGGGCCTTCCAGGAGAGGGACAAGATCGTGGCTGAGAGGGAGAGCATACGGTACTCACACACACACGCACACACACACACTATTATGTGGGAGTTAATTAAGCAGCTATCCAGCCCTTAATGACCAAATGTAAATTTAGATAGGGATACACAGGACAGATTTCTGTTTGCAGTTCTTGACAGTTCTTACTACAGGGTTGACAAGCGTGTGAAGACATGGAAACAAGAACATGTGTGTGTGTGTGTGTGTGTGTGTGTGTGTGTGTGTGTGTCAGGACGCTGTGTGACAACCTGAGGCGGGAGAGGGACCGAGCTGTGAGTGATCTGGCAGACGCTCTGAGAAACTTGGACGACACGAGGAAACAGAAGAATGAATCCTTGCGGGAGCTGAAGGAGCTGAAGTGAGTCATCTCTTCAAACCCTCCATCCTCCCCTACTGAAGCAGGCCTTCTCCAACTATTTTTAGCATGGCAAATTGAATCCCATTACTTCCTGTTTACAGTTGTGAGAGTCTAGGAAGCGGTCTCCTGGCTGTGTGGTCTGGTGCTGGGCTTTAAGCACCAACTAGTGGAGAACCAGACACTACTGAAGCACATCCTTATTCATGATCCCAGAGCTTTTAATGGTGTTGAAATAGAACAGTGCACGTTCTTTGGAAGGTTGTAAACCAAAGCATCGACGTGTGTGATGTCACAGAGCTCAAATGTGAATGCCCACTTTTCAATTCTTCTCCACAGAGAGAAGATGGAGGACCAGTTGGAGAGGGAAGCTAGGTTTCGTCAGTTGATGGCCCACAATTCCCACGACTCGGCCATCGACACCGACTCTCTGGAGTGGGAGACCGAAGTGGTTGAGTTTGAAAAGGACAGGGTACGTCAACCCTACCTCCGACTCTGTCCTGCAGCTCAGTGGACAGCTCACCCTCTGTTGTAGCCAGTCACAGGTCATGCTCTTGTTACAGGAGGACATGGATTTAAAGGCCCTGGGGTTTGACGTCGCAGAGGGACTTAATGACCCGTATTTACCTGGAGACTGTGGGATATACGTGAGCAAGGTGGACAAAGGCAGCATCGCTGAAGGAAGATTAAGGTAACTAGGAGTTGCCCTCCCCAATGCTTTTGAGATATCGATGCTGTTCCTGAACGCACGCCACAGCTGTGGATTTACGTCCGCCGTCTCCACAGAGTAAACGATTGGCTGCTGAAGATTAACGACGTGGACCTGACCAATAAGGACAGGAGGCAGGTGATCAGGGCTGTGCTGATTGGAGAGGGGGTGATCAATATGGTGGTCCGCAGGAGGAAGTCACTGGGCGGAAGATTAATCACCAACGTACAGCTGAATCTTACAGGTCACAAAGGTCAGTCTGTCAACACAGAAAGAAATGGAGGCTTCCACTGCCTTAATGAGAACTGAAAAGGAGACAGTGACCAACCGTGCTTGATTATCTCTGGATCTTTCTCCATGTATTTCACTCTCTTGCTCCTTCTCCCCTTTCCCCCTCACCCTCCCCCTCCCCCTCACCCCCCCAGACAATGGTATTGGTCTGGAGAGTGGAGTATTTGTGGCTGGAGTTGCCTCAGGCAGTCCGGCTGCCAAGGATGATTCCCTCACAGTTGGTGATCGAGTCATTGCTGTAAGTATAAAAGGCATAAAAAAAAAGAAAGTGTTTTCCATCCGTAATCCAGACAAACATTCCTGTGTGAACACATATGCAGTACTGTATGACATCAGTGTTAAATTGTCACGTGTCGCTACTGCCCTCTGGTGTTGATGGGGAAGCATTGAGATTTTCTTGTGCCAAATAACTTTGTGTGAAAACCTTCCACTGTTATTCTACTTCATCGTATATACCAATTACATTTTATAACTCATTTAGGAATCCTAACATTTTTTCTTTGCGTAGGTGTCATATTTACTAATAGTATTTAACAACAATCCTCTGACAATCAACTAACCTGAAAGCCCAACTCCCCAAATGCACGTTCTCTATATGAAGTGCTGACTTTGTTTTGGCTCCACAGATAAATGGAATTGCGCTGGATAACAAGTCTCTGACAGACTGTGAAGCCTTGCTGAGGAGCTGCAGGGACTCTCTGAGTGTCTCTCTCCTGAAGGTGAAGATCTCATCTCCTTGGTTCAAACACCGCCTCCAGCTGATGGTTCCCGGAGCAGGGGAACCGAAATGTGATTTACAAGCAATTTTGAAGAGGATACTAGTAATAGAACTGGTTTGGTGACAACGATTACCAGGAATCCGTGTCTGTAGATAAACCTCCCCTAAAAAGGCTTGTTTTTTTATTCTTCAGGGGAGCTTTCTAGACACGTACAAAAGCCAAGGTTCAGTGGAAATGTTCCAACAGTGGTAATTGGACAGGGTAGAATTCATATGAATCTGGGTACTGTAAACTTGCCCCAGAATATTTAGTTTACTAATTTCATGTTGACTCCAGGTGTGTAAGGGTAACAGTCATGTCCCTGTTCGTTTATTTATATATATATATATATATATATATATATATATATGTTTTTAATTTCCTTCCCCCAGATTCTTCCACAGAGCTGCTCCGGCCAGAGTCTGTTTGAGAACCTGAGGGACTCTGAGAGGAACTCCAACTGCCGACTCCACGCCGGAGAGCTCCACCTCAGGAACTGCCGAAACTCCAAGCACAACAGCTCCACCCAGACGGACATCTACAGTCCGTACGCAGGAGGGGAGGGCGCGGGGGCACACAAAGAGAGGGCCGACGTGTTAGACGGGGCCTCCCTCTGCCAGAACAAGCCCTTCTCCGGCAGCTCCCTCCACTCTCGCTCTCTGTCCCACCGCGGGGGTCCCCAGCTCAGCCCCGGGCCCCTCACTCCCTCCAGTGCCCACCAGGAGTTCTGCTACAGGAGACCCGAGCACCACAGACGGCCCCTCACCTTCAGCCCTGTGGCCTCTGACTGCCTCACCCTCCATCCCCCCCAGGCCAGCGTAGCCCTCCCAGAGAGGTCGAGTGGTGGCACCTGGCCCAAAGTCATGGAGGGCTCCTCCCTGCCCGAATGCACCCAGCTCTCTATCTACAAGAAGCCCAAACAGAGGAAATCTATCTTTGACGCCGACACCTTCAAAAGGCCCGAGGCGCCCCCCAAGCTGGACTTCCTATCGTTGACCCAGCTGCCCAGACACTCCCCTCAGAGCTCCCGTTGTGACGCGCTGCAGGCCCCGCCCACCCCACCTGCCAGGAGCGACTCGTTCCGGTTCAAACACCGTCAGCAGAACAGCTCCGCCTCCGACTCCACCGTCACCACGGGCACCCCTCCGGCCACGCCCGGCCAGGCCCCCGGACCCCCGCAGGAGGCCGCCCTGGAGGGGAGAGGAGAGGCAGGGAAGCACGCCTACTACATGGACACCCCTGGAGAGAGCATGCCCACTTCCAGGAAGTCATGTGACGAGGAAGTGAGCAAGCAGAGGTCGGAGGTGCACAGCAGGAAGAGATACCGGCCAAAGTCGGCCCCGGCGCTGCGCCGAAACATGACCCCCCTGCACCTCCCCATCCCCATCCAGGTAACAGGAGAGGTTCAACTGTTCACCCAAATGAAGTGATCATATCACGCGTGGATAAGCAAATGTCTGTTTTTCTGCCAACAGATCCAGAACTTCTCCAACGACGAGCAGTCGCCCGAGCCTGTGGACCTGGTCCGCTTCTCTCCGCTGCGCTCGCACCGCTACAGCATGCCCTTCGTCCCGCCCAGCTACAGCAGCACTTTGGCCGCCCGTACGCCCTTCGCCGCTACCGCATCACACACCAATACACACCAATAAAAATTTACCGTAATCCAGTAGCGTTTCAGACATCTTGTGACTGTGTGGCGTGTTCCAGACCCCCCTCAGCGAGGCCTGGCTCCCTGCCCCGCGGTGACCGCTGTGATGAGGAACCCGGTGTACACCGCCTGGAGCCACGAGATCAACCCCAACACCTGCCCCCCCGCGCCCAGCCCCAGCTGCCTCCCTGCCCCCCTCCCCAGGTGCTGCCCCCGGGGCTAACAGGAAGTTACCCCCCCCTGCTGAGACAGGAGCCGTGCACACGAGACGCGTCATCCTAGATTCCAAGTCATGTTCAAACTCACACGGTCATAGCTAAATCCTCGCCATACCTCAGTCACTTTAGTGTTATGCCAAGCCTTTTGTGCTGAAAGTCATCATTGATCTCGTCGAGGGAAAAGTGTTTTGCTTAGTCAAGTAGATCCACTGGACAGTGTGCATGTTAGTCAGTGCTGTGTCTGTTGTGTTGTCAGTTCATGTAGTGTTTGGCCTGTTTGTCTCCAGTACGTTCATTCTGATTGGACTTGGTTTGTCCCGCCCAGCCCGCAGCACCAGTGCCGTCTAAGTCTGGACCTCAGTCACAAGCGCTCGGGTGATGTAATGGAGTCGTCTCAGACCCAGGCCCCACACAGCACCAACTCCCTGCCCTCCAGCGCCCGACTGGGTCAGTGCCATGCGCCTGCGCTCTCGGACAGACCTTTTTTCTTTCTGCCGAATGTCTTCTAAAGCTCGTTAACAGCTGCCCACTGGGTAATATCACACATCTCTACTTCATCTGGGGTCGTTACAGGTTCCTCAAGTCATTTACAATTCCGGACAGAGCGCATCAAAATCCCCCCAAACAGATACCCACGCTCCACAGCCAGCTCTGATCGAGGTACTCCATATTTATGGATCTAAAATGTTTCTTCACTAAGTTTTGACAGCATCGCAGAGTCATTGGTGTTCAGTTCACTCACTGGACCTCCCTCTCCTCCTCTTCCTCCTCCTCCTCCTCCTCCTCCACAGGCTCCCTGTCCCACTCAGAGTGCAGCAGCCCCACTCCCCCCACGTCGCCCGTCAACCTGGACCCAGGCTCCTCCTCCTTCGCCAGCAGCCCGTCGCAGAGCTCCGCCTCCACGCAGCCCAGGATATCAGTCAGCCCCGCCCCTGCGGGGGACAGGAGGAAAGACAGGTAGCCCGTCCCCCTCAGGGTCATCGCCATGGCTACCTCCCTGTCGTCTGGTTTGTCCAGCCGGCGGGCTGTCTCGATGCTCCCTGCTCTGGAGCTGATGGCTGGAGGGTTGTTAACATCCTCCCCCACAGCTTCGTCCTTCCTGGGGCAACCCCAGACATCAGTCAGTCCAGCCTCCTCCCTCTCTCACCCTGGCAGCTCTTGAATATTACCTGCCACCTCTCCTCTCTGTGTGTTTATCATCCTTTCCTTTTCTTTTTTCTCCTTCCTTCTCTTCTTTCTTCAGGAAACTCTGTCTTAACAGATCTTATATCAGACTCCCTCTGGCAGTTAAACCCTGGTTCTGCTCCTTAAGGAGCCTGAGGTTGGTGTTGCTGTAAAGGTGCTGCTGCTCTATACATACTGCTCTATAGGTGATGCTGCTCTATACATACTGCTCTATACATACTGCTCTAAAGGTGCTGCTGCTCTATACATACTGCTCTATAGATGCTGCTGCTCTATACATACTGCTCTATAGATGCTGCACGTTACATACTGCTCTATAGGTGATCCTGCTCTATACATACTGCTCTATAGATGCTGCTGCTCTATACATGCTGCTCTATAGATGATGCTGCTCTATACATACTGCTCTATAGATGATGCTGCTCTATACATGCTGCTCTATACATACTGCTCTATAAATGCTGCTGCTCTATACATACTGCTCTATAGTTGATGCTGTTCTATACATACTGCTCTATAGGTGCTGCTCTATACATACTGCTCTATAGATGCTGCTGCTCTATACATACTGCTCTATAGTTCATGCTGCTCTATACATACTGCTCTATAGGAGCTGCTCTATAGGAGCTGCTCTATAGATGATGCTGCTCTATACATACTGCTCTATAGGAGCTGCTCTATACATACTGCTCTATAGGAGCTGCTCTATACATACTGCTCTACATCCTTCATCCAGGATGTGCCTCTGTGGATCATTTACCCTGATGAAGGAGCTTGCCTTTGTACAGAAATTCATCATCCATCCACACGGAATTGACCGACTTGAAGATGAATGCCTTTGAATTTTGGATGAATGCATGAGTTTGAACACAAAGTGGAATCTTTGATGTGTTTTGCATGCTCTGCTAATTTCCCCGTGCTGAGATCTTCAGACTGAATACAGGGAAACGATAAATGCTGAAAACGTCCTGGTTTAAAGAGTCTCCGTCCAATGCTAACCCCACAGCGTTTAAGTCGGCTGTAACCATGTGAGGCTTTCTGCTTCATCCGGCCTTGACTCTGGACAGCCAATAGAAATGTTAACCTTCTAGATTGTTTAGTACTTTTGATTATGACTTCATCACATTTCAAACAGATATTTGTGGATGAAGGTTCTCCCTAGCCAGTACCTGGTTGGGCAATGTCTTCCTGGGAATGCCGTCTTTCTTCCTGCGAGGCGCTCCGCTAGCGACCGCGACTCAGCGTGCTTGTGCTTCTGCCTGGCAGGCCGTACCTAGAGGAACCGCGCAACGTGACGGTCCAGAAGGGGGCGGAGCCTCTGGGCATCTCCATCGTGAGCGGGGAGAGCGGGGGCGTGTTCGTGTCCAAGGTGACGTCTGGCAGCATCGCGCACCAGGCCAGGCTGGAGTACGGAGACCAGCTCCTGGAGGTAGCGACTGCTCTCAGGGCTGCACACACACACACACACACGCACGCACACCCCTTAGGATCAGCATTCAGTTTTTCAATATCTCAGTCAAGTAGAACAGAGTTTTACTTGACTTGTTTTCTTTCTGTCTGTCTCTCTGTCTCCTTCTTCAGTTTAACGGCATCAACCTGCGTAACGCTAACGAGCAGCAGGCGCGCCTGGTCATTGGGCAGCAATGCGACACCATCACCATCCTGGCACAGTATAACCCTCACATGTTCCAGCTGGGTGTCCCCTCCCGCTGCAGGTACGCCTGGCCAGCCGGAACACCGCGGGACGTAGAGCGCCTCTCTCCCCTGGGCGGATCTGACCGTGTTGTCTCTGTCTGGCTTGTCTCTCCCCCTCAGCTCGCGCATGGAGTCCATCAGCAGCCAGGCCACGCCCCAGGCCACGCCCCAGGCCACGCCCCAGGCCACGCCCCAGGCCACGCCCCAGGCCACGCCCCAGGCCACGCCCCAGGCCAGCGGCGCCTCCACCCCGGACAACCACTCCACCATCGACACCCTGAGCGAGCAGGACGAGGGCACCATGACCCCGCCCTCCAGACAGACCACCCCCGCCACCAGCCCCCGCAGCTCCCTCAGGTGAGACGGGGTCATCCGGGGTCACAAACACTCCCCTCGTATCCAACACGATCCTCACGCAAGCTTTCCCCTGAGGGTCTGAGACAGCATAGTGGATTGATAGATGTAGTGGTGAACAGTACCCTGGAGGCTGACCTAGCTGCTCCTCCCTCCCTCCCTCCCTCCCAGGCTGTCTGCTGGTGCGCGGAGGGCCCAGGAGGTGCGGCTGGTGAGGCTGAAGAGGGCCGGGGTGGAGCTGGGGGTCCAGATCTGCGGAGGGAACCTGTATGGAGTGTATGTGGAGAGCCTGGATGACGACAGCCCGGCCAAGTGTCCCGGCGGCCTGCTTCCCGGGGATCTGATCCTGGAGGTACCACGTCCACACGCGCTCTGTTCACTCCATGTGACTGCTATGGACTACCCCTCATGTTTTGCTTTGTCTGTGCCGTTTGCATGCTTCAGTACAACGGTGTCAACATGAAGAACAAGACTGCTGAGGAGGCCTATCTGGAGATGCTGAAACCCGCTGACACCAGCACGTTCAGGGTCCAGCACTGCCTGGATGAGCTCGCCATGCTGAAAGACTCACCCGGAGATGGGTTCTTCATGAGGTAGCCGACGCTAAAGATATGAAGTTTTGTCACTTATTTTGATTTCTCATCGAGTTCACTTGTTGGATGGGTCGAGCTTGGTTTACATTTAGGCATTTAGCAGACGCTATTATCCAGAGCGACTTACAGTAAGTACAGGGATATTCCCCCGGAGGCAACTAGGGTGAAGCTCCTTGCCCAGGGACACAACGTCATTTGGCACGGCCGGGAATCGAACTGCCGGGAATTGAACCTTCAGATGATTTGCCCGATTCCCTAACCGCTCAGCCACCTGACTCCCTCCCTCGTTTGGTGTGCCTGCAGAGCGCTGTATGACCGTGTGTCAGAGGGAGAGGGGGAGCTGAGCTTCAAGAAGGATGACATCCTGTACATCGAGGACACGTTACCCAGGGGGAACTTTGGCTACTGGATGGCCTGGCAGCTAGACGAGAGCTCACGCAAGCTGGAGCGAGGGCAGATTCCCAGCAAATACATGTGAGTGAAATGACACCCCACTGTGTCCATCGTACGACAGAATAACTCAACTGAAGCCAGTTTGAAAGTCCACCAAAGGGCTTTCAAAGTCTTAACGATGCCACCAACTATCATATCGATCAGATGAGCCATATTTTTTATTTTTATTTTTTTATAATTATTATTGGTTGATGGGTGAAGTTGCATTCCTTTTTCCGTTCACCTTTACCTGCCTCCCCAGGGTTGACCAGGAGTTCTACCGGCGGCACAGCATGCCCGACATGAAGGACGACAACAACAGCAAGAGCATGTCGGCGGCGGCGCGGCGCTCCTTCTTCAGGAGGAAACAGAAACACAAACGAAGCAGCTCCAAAGATGGGAAGGACCTGCTGACTCTGGACGCCATCAGCACCGACTCCCTGCCCATCATGGACGGTGAACCACTGCCTCTCTCTCTGACTGTGTGAACCACTGCCTCTCTCTCTGGCTGTGTGAACCACTGCCTCTCTCTCTGACTGTGTGAACCACTGCCTCTCTCTCTCTGACTGTGTGAACCACTGCCTCTCTCTCTGACTGTGTGAACCACTGCCTCTCTCTCTGACTGTGTGAACCACTGCCTCTCTCTCTGACTGTGTGAACCACTGCCTCTCTCTCTGACTGTGTGAACCACTGCCTCTCTCTCTGACTGTGTGAACCACTGCCTCTCTCTCTGACTGTGTGAACCACTGCCTCTCTCTCTGGCTGTGTGAACCACTGCCTCTCTTTCTCTGGCTGTGTGAACCACTGCCTCTCTTTCTCTGACTGTGTGAACCACTGCCTCTCTTTCTCTGACTGTGTGAACCACTGCCTCTCTCTCTGGCTGTGTGAACCACTGCCTCTCTTTCTCTGGCTGTGTGAACCACTGCCTCTCTTTCTCTGACTGTGTGAACCACTGCCTCTCTCTCTGACTGTGTGAACCACTGCCTCTCTTTCTCTGGCTGTGTGAACCACTGCCTCTCTCTCTCTGACTGTGTGAACCACTGCCTCTCTCTCTCTGACTGTGTGAACCACTGCCTCTCTCTTTGGCTGTGTGAACCACTGCCTCTCTCTCTGGCTGTGTGAACCACTGCCTCTCTCTCTGGCTGTGTGAACCACTGCCTCTCTTTCTCTGGCTGTGTGAACCACTGCCTCTCTCTCTGGCTGTGTGAACCACTGCCTCTCTCTCTGACTGTGTGAACCACTGCCTCTCTCTCTGGCTGTGTGAACCACTGCCTCTCTCTCTGACTGTGTGAACCACTGCCTCTCTCTCTCTGACTGTGTGAACCACTGCCTCTCTCTCTGACTGTGTGAACCACTGCCTCTCTCTCTGACTGTGTGAACCACTGCCTCTCTCTCTGACTGTGTGAACCACTGCCTCTCTGTCTGACTGTGTGAACCACTGCCTCTCTCTTTGGCTGTGTGGCCCAGATGTCACCCGACCCGTCTCGTTTACAATTCCAATACTTTTAACAGTATTGCAAAGCTGAATTACATCTCATCCAGCTACATATTCGGAACGTCTATTTTCCAAAGTGCCGTGACGGCTGTTGAGTGAATGGGCTCCATTGTAACAGTGACTCTTCTGTCGACCCGGGTTGAACTGTGTGTGTTTTCAGACGGCGTGAGTCTGGCCTACCAGAAGGTGCAGAAGGTGGAGTGCTCCTCCCCCAGACCCGTGCTGGTCCTGGGGCCGCTGGTCGAGGCCAGCAAGGACATGCTGGTGACGGAGGCTCCTGACAGGTTCTGTCGCTGTCTGCCCGGTGAGCTGCCGTACCGTTTAACCAAGTAACCATGGTAACCAAGTAACCATGGTTGCTTCCAACCCCTCACAACGACCCTGAGTCGTCAGGGTGCATCTTGACTGCCCCCAAAACTCCCTACGTAGCTGATTCACTCACAGTGGGGGAGGGGGGGGGGGGGTGGGCGGAGAGATACAGTCACGAGAATAGGGCTTCCTCCGGTAGGATTTGTGGGTCATTTCCTGTTGTAACGTGGCATGCTTGCCTGTGTCGTGTCAGAGGTGATGAAGGCGTCTCAGCAGGCCATCGAGCGAGGCGTAAAGGACTGCGTGTTCATCGACTATAAACGAAGGAGCGGCCATTTTGACGTGACAACGGTCGCGTCGATTAAGGAGATCACAGAGAGGGTGTGTCATTATATCCTTTATTTATTTACATCTTTTTTTTTTTTGTTTGGTTGTATTTGAGTAAGCCCAGTAGTCACGTACGTCCTGTGCTTGGTGTGTATAGCTCTCGTGCACGCAGAGGGAAGAGTGTTTGTTAACAGCTATGTGCCACCTCCCATTTCTCATACCAACGACCCAACGACTCTTTCCTTTCTCATTTCTCTCATAGGACTGTCACTGTTTACTTGACATCGCTCCTCACGCCATCGAACGGCTTCACAGCGTTCATATCTACCCAATCGTCATTTTCATTCGCTACAAAAATGCCAAGCAGATAAAGTGAGTAGCCGTGCATTTTTATCAAGATGTTTGGTTGGTTGTACTTCACTTTTGCAAGGAAATAGATTGAAGATTGAGTGCTCAAGCTATTTTTTCCACATTCCATCTGCCTTTGCAACCAGCGTCAGACGATAGGAGACATCCTGTTTAACATTAATTTATTTCTGTCATTAAGTTCCCTCATTAATTCAACATTATAGAAGTGACCTGCAGTTGATTATTGCTGGTTCCTATCAAACGTACATCGAAAATGAATTAATCTGATTACAATTACATCAGTCAAGCAGTCTAGTCGACACCCCTCCATCAACCGGCCTCCGTTGCGATGGGATGATTGTGATTTGCTGAAGATCCCGGGGCATTTTCATTTGTGATCTCAGGAAAGATTAAGCCTGCTAAACCCACAGTGGTCTAGTATACTCGTGGACGCGCACCCAGAGACAGGCAAACTGAGTGCAGTCTGATTGATGCTAAGCCCTCTCAGTCATCAGCGGAGTGCCAGCTGTTCCATGCAAGCGTGGTGAGGCAGCCCACCGCCCTCAGCTCTGTGGTGTGAGCGTCTGAACACACACACCACACACACACACGCTGTGGCACTGAAAGAGAACCAAGCCCCTGTATCTGAATGACATCATCAACTAAGCACAATGCATGGACTTTGTATTTGAGTGAGATTGAGGGCGAGTAGTTTGGAGTAGGTGAACACTAGAGCCAGTCACTACTCCATTAATGCACTCAAGTGCCTTTTTTTCCAGATATTCCTGTTGTTTCAGTGGTCAAAGGGGATCTCTGTCAAGCCTCAATGAATCGCAGTATTGGTTATTATGGGATGTCCATAAACTGTTCCCTGTCTCCGTCTCCCCTCAGAGAGCAGAAGGATCCTCAGTTCTTGCGGGATAAAGTCACACAGAAACATTCCAAGGAGCAGTTTGAGATTGCTCAGAAGATGGAGCAGGAGTTTAGCAAGTTCTTCACAGGTGTGTTTCAATATCCAGTGCTTTTCACAAGCTCCAGAGACCTACTACGCAGCTGTATCTTACCTCACCCACAACCAGGATGTGGAGGGTGTGACCAATGTCGCCATGACTAAAATGAGGAGCTAGATAGCTTTTGACACAGAGGTTACCAGCTCTCTCTGATCTGCTTAATCTTAATCTTAAACCCAGGTATCGTCCAAGGAGGGAGCTTGGCCTACATTTGCACTCAGATCATGACGATCGTCGATCAGGAACAGAGTAAAGTCCTGTGGATTCCAGATGGAAGTTTGTAGAGACCCTCCGCACCTCTATCACCAATCACCCTTAGGAATGGTCTCAATATGTAATAATGTTCTCATATCGTTACGTGTTCAAGGTGGGCCAGATGGTCGACAATAGACAGTTTCAACACTACACTTCTTGTACAAGGTCACGATGGTAGCACTGATGGTTTTCACGATGCGTCACGGAGGTCATCCGCTCCTCAACAGTGAGGCTGTACTTCAGATCTTTTGTTTACACTAGTATTTAATGTAATGCTTACTTGAATGTGTTTGCACCATTACTCACAGCACTCCTTAGCTTCCTTATGACCTGTGGACCACTGTTCGTCTCTCTATGGTATTCCCCCCCCCCCCCCCCCCCCCCCCCGTCGTTTATTTATCTAACCAAATCAAAGATGTTGGTTATGAACTCTTTTTTTATATATAATAAATGTAGCAGTTTGGTTAATAGAAATGATTTGTTTTATTTACTTCTGTTTGTCGTATGATAAATAAATATATATACCTATTTATAGAAACAATTTTGGGCAGATTTGCATGATTCTTTTTTTTTTTAAAGTTGATAAAAACTTTTTGGCAGTTTATAAATAATGCCCAGATAATGTTAAGGATTACACTATCAGTCTTCAGTACAATGTGTGTGTGCCATGTCAGTCTGGATGTTGTTGATTAACACAAAGAAACCGTTTCAAAGTATGCTAGTGATATTCCCAACATTTCATTTATTTTGCCTTATGGGCCTCCTCCCTTGAGAAGGATTATTGAAAGGGATCTTTTGTTGCTTGCGTCTTTATTGTAGAAAATGTACTGTCGATATGAGATAATTATGAAGTACTTTTAAGTATTTGAGCATTGATGTCTGCACAAATATTCGGGTTTATTGATAACGTTTCATCTTCTAATGCTGGTTAAAGGTGGGCTAGGAGTTTTTGCTTCCAACTATTTGTATCAAAGGAAATGGAGAAATAAATACAGTGAATCGTGAAAGGGATACTTTTTTTTCTTGTGTTATTCTGTGAGGTAGACTTGGGGCCTACTTGATTTGTTTTTTCATTTTGATGGCGCTTCTGATTTCAGGGAACTAAACAGCACGGGAGAGCAGACCGGTCACGCGCATGGCGCTTGGAAGTAGGCAAGCTGGACAAGCATTAGGCAAGTTTGGTAAAACGGACACTTTATTAATTTCAAGTCAAATGTAGTTTGTTGCTGGGTGATTAGTCAGTAGACATTTGTCTGTAGGAAGAAAGGATACGGGGAAATGGGTGGGCGTCTACACTTGACCCCGGATTTTCAATTTGTTATTACATTTTGTGTCCACTAAGAGGAGTCGCTCACCGCAGCACTGTAGTTGAGAGTTGATTTTAGTTCTTTGGCTATATTTCCCTTTCAAGCTACCACGCTGTAGGAAACGCGTTACCCACCTTTCCGAGAAGGCAGCGGATTGTCTGCTTGAGCTGTTAGGTTACTTTTATTAATAGGCATTGTGTATTTGACGCACAGTTTCAAGATCATTTCAAAAAGTATGTTCCAAACTCTTGATAATGTGTAAAATAAACGACCGTGGAGCTAGGTGGAAACAGGGCCAATGTGGTCGCCTACACCTGGTGATCCAAGCAAACCCTTTGTTAGTTGTTTGTGTCTGTAACAGGTGTCCTGGTTCAGTTGGCAGTGTTCCAGTTTACAACAAATGTAGCCACAAATAGAATGACGGTTCAAAAATGATTAGGACCACAAAACTATGCCATTATAATGGACAGCACCTAAATAAAACTATTTGATTTAACTCAATGTGTCGACTCTGAACGTCTTTTAGGCCTATATTTAAACCTGACTTGTGTACATTTGTTCTTTGTGAATAGGCACGTTATCGATATCATCAGAAGAACTTAACGACCCCTCCAGAAACGGGTGACATCTGCGCTGTCCATAGTCCATTGTGCGTACGTAGCCTAAAACGTTTGACATTACCTTGACTGCCTCTTAAAAAAATATTCGTCACTACAATTATTAAAGTTTTAATAAACTACTAAAATCCTATAAATCAAGTGTATAGTGTTATCGATATGAATCGGATGCATCTACAATCGTTGATGTAAAAAGGAATATCTGTGGGCGTAGATCAGTGAAGTCCTATTTTGTGACGGGCGGGGTTTATGGGTGGAAAAAAATTAGTGTGCATTTGACCAATGAGCAGCAATCAGAATGTAATCCCACCCAGACGTGTAAATCGAGATATCAACCTTTATTCTGGTTTTCTACCGATAAAAAAAGGAGAACAAAAGATGAATCCTCGTCTACCGCCTCCTACACAGTATCAAGAAAAACAACCAAGCAGGAGTGGAGAAGACAATCAAACCTTGATGCGGTAGCCTACCTGCCTAATACATTTGAATTAAAAAATAACCAACGGAGAAACGGGGACTGAACGCACTTTAAAAGTAAACGCAATTTAAAATAGTTCGGGATTCCTAACAGGAAATTCTTTTGAAGAGTTCACGGTAAAATGCGGTTAATACAAAATGAACATGTGAAGACACAATTTACCACTTGTGGATGAGTGGGGAAAGAGGCACAAAGGAAAGTCTGTTCTTTGAAGTGAAGTTTGTGCGAGAACAGCCGGTTCTATTGATAATTACGGATGAAAACACGGAGGAGAGGGAGCGACAGTTAAAGCAATATGGCTGAGCGGTTGGGCACGGGGCGCTGGCAGAAACTCCCCAAAGCTTCTGGATGCTAGCTATTGAAGATGGCAACAAATCCCTGGACATCGGTAGCAGAATAATGCCGAAAAACAGAAATAATTTCAATCCGGACTCATCCTCTATCCACATATCCAAGATGCATGTGAACATCCCTTTTTCTCCTGATGTTCCTTGTGATAGCAATGGCCAGCGCATGTGGTGGGCATTTCTCGCCTCCTCTATGGTCACTTTCTTTGGAGGTCTCTTTATCATTCTACTGTGGAGAACTCTCAAATACCTGTGGACTGTCTGCTGCCACTGTAACGCCCCAAAAAAGGTACGGCATAGGTTTCCCATTACATCATATACACCTAGTTGCAGAAATCATGCATATTAAATATTTTGCAGATCAGTAATTGCAACTTTTGTAATTTATCCTTGTACACATTTGCCTGTGTAGAAAGTTAAATCATATATGGTGTCCATTGATCTAATAAATCCCATTAATGATCAGAAAACATCATGTTTTAAATATAATAGTTAGACATGGGTTAAGACTATACAAATGTAAAATGTCTTGGTCTACACTGAAGTTTTCGCTAGAATCTAATGATGTAATTATAATGTAATTATAACTATCTTTGAATGTATGTGTACATGTTTTATTCCAGCAGATGTATCACGTGTAGCACTCCAGACCAGTTCTACACCTCTTGACACCTGTTGTTGAGTAAAAACAAATGTGGATTTTTCCTACAGTGTCTAAATGTAAAATAGTGTTCTGTAAATGCAGACTATAGAGAAAACTACAGGGCAGGAATAAAAAAAAAAAAAACTTTAATCAATATTCTAAACATGATTATTAAATAAAACAAACAACTATTAATAGTTTGCTTTCATTAAAAGTGAAATCTTTGGCCAATTTGTGGCTCATGCTCATCACCAACATTCTATTTTGAACAACAGTTCTAAAAATATAGTGTTGCTCTCATGTAATGCCTCTGTTTGGTACACCCAACTACACTGCATACTCATACACTTATATGACTGGTTTCCAACATTTAGGAATAGTTTTCCCCAGCCTAGATGCACACTCACAGCTACTGCTCCAATACATGTCAAACATTATTGGATGCCCATTAGATAAGCTTAAAAGTACAATTATGAACCCTAATTATTGTGTCAACCAATATGTACGTGTATTCAGTAAGTATTGAAACACAGTATCCATAAAGGTTCCCCCCCCCCCCCCCCAAAAAAAAACCTTGTGTTCTTGAGTATGCTATAATAATGAACATGTCTAACTCAGGCCTATGCATTAACAGCGTTATCGGAGTCAGGTGGCTGAACGGTGAGGGAGTCGGGCTAGTAATCAGAAGGTCGCCAGTTCGATTCCCGGCTGTGCCACATGACGTTGTGTCCTTGGGCAAGGCACTTCACCCTACTTGCCTCAGGGGGACTGTCCCTGTACTTACTGTAAGTCGCTCTGGATAAGAGTGCTAAATGACTAAATGTAAATGTAAAATGTAACACCCAATTCCAATGGGTTGTAACCAGGTTAAATTGAACTGAAATTCAATTAACATGAGATTGGCTTAACACTTGTGCTGCCTTCGGGTCACATGACCAAAAGGTTCATAATGAACCATCGTTGTGTTTACTCAATTTTACCCAATACAAAAGCAAATAAAAATAATTTTTTTTCAACCTTGTTTAATGTGGGGGGGGTCTGAGACAGCCCAACGGTTAAAAGAAAATGTTTCACTTTGTTTTTGTATGCGGTAAAGTTGTTGCAAACGACGGTGGGTCCCAATGACTTTGGGTCAGAATGACCCGAAGATAACACAAGGGTTAAGAAGCAAGAGACCAGCTGTAATTTGGGCAGAGATGTATCCAGAACAGAGTACATTATCAGTCTGCTCAATATGCATCAAGAGATGCAGCCATCAGGAAGCTTTACATTTACATTTAGTCATTTAGCTTATCCAGAGTGAGGCAAGTAGGGTGAAGTGCCTTGCCCAAGGACACAATATCATTTGACACGGTCGGGAATCGAACCGGCGAGCTTCTGATTACTTGCCCGATTCCCTAACCGCTCAGCCACCTGACTCGCAGAAGCAGAAGGGACATGCCAGAGGCTGTTTGAAGGGCACGGCTCTGACCTTCAGTGATCTCAGCGTAGGCTCCATCCTGTTTCGTTCTCTTATCTGCCCTGCCTGCAAGCCATTAAATCAAATGACTCCAAACTACCTCAGGTTGATTGGATTGAACAGCTTAACCATTAGTGCAGAGATATAAGATAGATGTTCAGTGGATTTTTTTTTTAAATCAGCGTCACATTGAATCAAAACTTGGCAATCTAGACCAGAAGGAGATGAATGTGCTCCCACATGAAAGCACAGTTAGGCTCATGTTTGTCCATACTGCTGGTTAGTAACTGTGTCATCTAACCCTGACTCATTATCCTCTCAGAGAGCTGCTGTCCGTCTGCCCTGAAAATGTGTGTCTTGGTCACACCAGTAATATGTGTTATGTTCTGTGAGACACGGAGAGAAGAGGAGAAAGTGATTCCTACAGTCAAATCAACCTGTTGTTAAATTGACTCGTCCGCTATTAGAATGACTCACAGAAGTGAATAGACTTGTCTTCCCAACTGTCGCTCTTTCTGTCCTTCTCTCTCTCCCTCCCTCCATCACTCCCTTTCCCCTTCTGCTCTTCTCGTTTGCATTTCTCGACCTGTCCCAACTGTCTTCTTGTTTCCCAGAATCCCACTCCCACAGAAATGCAGTATCAGGCAGGCACATACGGTATATACCATATGAATCAGGGTTTTTTTTTTTTGTTGCTAAGCAACTAGCAAAGTATTTCATTATAAGAGAAAATCTCCCTTATGCAATTGTCTAGGCTCTGGCGGTGAGTGGAGGAACACCTCCAGCCCCCACCCAGTCTGCGCATGTGATAAGCATTGCAAACATGGGCTTTTAGTGTTCGGAGATGGAGGCTGATAATCTGTTTCCTCCCTGTTGTTTTGAGTATGTTCTTGTTCTGTTTGGCTAGCTTTTTTCAAGCCTAGAACAAGGAAGCCAGTCTCTAACAGTAAGCCCTCCATCTTCATCTCCTCTGATTGCTCGCCTATGGGCCTGGTTTTCCTGGCTGTCTAATGACAATCGATGAAACTCCTCTGCTATGAGATACTGAGGAATGACAGCCATTATCTGTCAGGGGAAAGAAGTTCACAGAAAAAAAACAGTGCAGTAAATAGGTGATGCTCGCAAAAATCATGCCAACTTGTATATTGTCATAATGAAGTCTCTTTCTAGGATATAAAACTTAGCTGGATACCCTGTGCTCAAAATATGTCTTTCAAATAATTTTTTACCAGAGCCCCTGCCAAGAATAACTGTTGTGGTTCTGGACATATGAAAGTCCACAGTGTGTCAACGTGTGCTAGCTCCAAGGTGTCATGAGCCAGGACTAAGGAGCCATGGTTACTGGTGCTCGCCAGCTCTTACCTTGGGCCACGCACCTCCGGGGCTTCGCAGCCCTGCACTAATCAATGCACACATCCTGTGAGATGACTCAGTCCGTCTCCACATGTGGAGAGGAGGAGGGAGGGGGGGGGGGGGAGGAGGGAGGGAGGATCTGTCTGGCTTGTGTTGCTGTCTGGCTCAGGGATCTAGTCCAGAACCGTAGCCGTGTAATCACATTTGATGTTATTGTGTTGACACATAACCATTGCAGGATCCCACCAGGTTAGCTGACCATGTAAGCAAATCCTTTCCACGTAAAAATATACAGCATACAGTATTACAGACCACCAGGAGCATGCACAATCTGGTTTGTGAGGTTGTCAGGAAAGGTCATATGAACTAAAACAACAAAGATAATTATAGTTGGTACGTATAAGTTAAGTTTTGAGTCTCAGTATGGAGGCTGGTTCTGGTAAAAAGCAGATGCTCTATCCACGAACGAACCACCACCATCAAAACAATACCACACAATAAAGAAACACTCAGGTATCAACAGGTGAGCCCATTAACAAGAACCCCTGACAGCCTTTGTCTTGAGGAGCCCATGTCTAATGCTGTGCATGTCTTCACCATTGATCCACACAAACCCATTAAGAGCAGGAGCCAGGGTACCCTTTCATACACGGTTAGATTGTTTGGATTTTAATGAAGCAGGTCCAACAGTATACTGCATAAAATTAGACTCTTTATTCAGCAGATGGTGCAGGCTATCGATTGAAATAAGAATAATGAGTCCATTTTGTACCGTGCCGGTTTTGGCAAAGCTTTTTGTAGATACTTGATATGCATGTTCAGAGATAATAATAGGTGTACCAGGCTAGGATTCTTCTGATTCCCCCATTTCCTGTCTTTCAGCGCTGTTGAATTGTTAATTCATAATTTATGCTTTGGGATGTGTATTAATACATTTTTGAATAATGCAAAGACTTTTGCAGGAATTGTCAAGAGCCACATGTTCCATTCTTATTTAATGTACTTTTCCTGAGAAGATTTATTGTGTAAATGTATGTTATGTTGATCAATGGTCCCTAGATGTGGTCGATTTAGGGTGGATAAAAGATAATCTATATTTAGTAGACTATATGATCCATCAGTTTGTCAAAAGATTATTTTTTTATGTTAATGTTTTTTTTTAGATGAAGCCATATAGTATTTCACATTTACAACATGTTTCAACACTTCTGAAAACTATTTGGAGAGGGATGACGGATGGAATGTGACATAAACATAAGGGTAAAACCGAATTCAAAACGTATTAACATTTGATCATGAAGCTTGAATGATGGCAAACTGAGGTCCAATTGATAAAAGGGCAGCTCCTTACATTAAAGTTAAGTTTGGTCCCCTCAAGATGAAGCCATATTTGATTCATGAGGGAAGCTTTTCAGGACTAATTGGGTGGAGGGATGTCTTCCATCATTGCTGGCCATTCATCTTTGAACTTTGCCTTTTTTGACATTAAACATTTATAAAGAACAGGGTTTTTCAGACTACATTTTTAGACATCATCATTAGTTGGTAGAGATCAGTGGGACTCCAATTATACCTATTCAACATCTTCATTACTTCCCATCACGATTTTCTGGTGACTCATTCATAATTTCTCTGAAGTTTTACCACACCCATTTTAACCAGGTGACGTTTGGAAGTCACCTCAACCACGTGCTTCCTTTTGAAAGTATATAATCAGATATTTGGAGTTTGAATAACTATTTTAACATGATTGCTGTATATCTGTCAATGGTGTGTCGGGTTCTAGGTTAACTAAGTGCTGGACATGAAGCCAGTTCAGTCAGGCCCCTGTTCCAGACGACTCAATTAAGGATTAATCTTTTTGTTAAAACATGATCATGTTTGGGTGCCATGGCCAGGACATATGAAGTGCATCACAACTTAGTTAATCTGGATGCCTGGCCTTGCTACAAGTCATTTGGGGCCTCATTAAAAATAAATGTTATCCAGGGAAGTTTTAACACTTCTGGGGTGTTGTTTTTTGGCAAGGCAAAACCTATATTCTCTTACCATATATATATATATATATATATATATATATATATATATATATATATAAGGGGTGGGAATATTTTGGTACTTCACGGTTTGATTCGATTCTTGGGGTCATGATTTGAATTAAAAATCGAGTAACGATCTTTTGCAATTTGTAATACATTTTTTGTTAAATAAAAAAATAAAACTATTTTTCACATTTACGTTTATTCATTTAGCAGACGCTTTTATCGAAAGCGACTTCCAAGAGAGAGTGCTTTACAAAGTGCATAGGTCACTGATTCACATTTGTGAATTAATGTGAATCGCTAAAAGACTGAATCGCGATTCAAATGCGAATGGGTTTTTCCCCCCACCCCTAATAATACATATTTCTTTATTATGTTCCCCCACGGAGTGATTTCGATAAAAAGCGAGCGAGTTGTGGTTTCCCTCTGGCTAACTAGCTAGTCAAAGTGCGAACAAGCGAACTACTTGAACACTTTGAAACGCAGGTGTTTTGTAAGGCACCTAATTGGGGCACATACCACTCAGATCGGGTGTCCTGTCTGTGTTGGTCAGAGAATGTCTCGCAGAAAGAGGTGATTCGCTGCCACAATAAAATAAACGTCCTAAACCGAAGCCTTTACCCATAGAAAACTCTTAGAATAAGTACCTCAGCTTATTCCTTGTGCTGGTGTCTGACAGTTCAAACATAGACATGAAACCATGTTTCCACTTACTAACCAGACAAACATCTCCTTGATAACAGCAGGGTACTTTAACACACATACTGTCAATGTAGATTTTTTTCCCCTCACAGAATAACAATCTCTCTGTGGCGCACCTCCGTAATGTTCTCTTTGTCATGGTGAGTGTGATGCAGTTGGCATTCATTCACTCAGTCCTTGAGTTGCGTGAGCGCTGAACCCCCCCCCCCCCCCCAGCTCTGAAGATTTACGGTGCGGTGGGGGTGGGGGGGGGCACGGCACATGCCGCATAGTTCCATGCCAGGAGTGCTTTGAAGCCAACTGTCCAATCAGAGAGACACATGACAGCCCCCCGTGCATGCTGGGAGCGCGGCGTGCTGAAGTCCTGGGCGTACACTGCGCAGTGGCGAGGTTGCCTTGCTGCGGTAAATGGCACAATGTTAAAGCAGCTGTCGGTGAATGACGCACACACTGTACATAGTAGCAGTAGGGCCCACACCAACAATGGTAGTGGTCTCTTAGAGACATGATGACGAGACAAGCTCAGTTTGAGCCCAGGCCATCATCACAGCATCTCGAATCTCTTTCATGCTTTCACCATCATCACTCTGAGTTCTTTTAGCTTCTTGCGTATCCGCTGAAATGACGTAAACTCTCCACTCCAATCGTTTCCACTGCAAACAAAGTAGATCCGACAATCTGATGACACCAGCAAGGTGGAGTGTTTGAGTCTGTGTGTACGAGTGAGCGAGCGAGCGAGCTCGAAGAGAGAGGAGAGGCTGAGCTACCACGGCAACCCACCTGACTGTGGGGCTTGTGGCAGGGGAGCAGAGCTAACCTGTGCATCCTGTCTAGATTTCCTGCTCTGTGAATCATGCCAGTCCCAGTAGACAGACGGCCCACTCACTGGAGCAGAAACACCAGGAGCTCTCTGGCTACCATGGAGACGCTCCCGGGTAGTCTCCCAGGCCCTGGCCTGGACTCTGCATGTTTGTCTTGCTCTTCGCCTCCTCCTGGACACAAAGCTGCTTCCACAGCCTCATCCATGTGGATGAGGGGACCTCGTGTCAGGTGGAGCGTGATCACACCGGGCCTTTCCATATTTGATGTTCAGGTCCGACAGAATGATTTCAGTGTCTAACCTTGTCTCCTTTTTGTTTCCCAATGCACTACCCTATCCTCCCCCTGCTCCCATCTCTCTCTCTCTCTCTCTCTCTCTCTCTCTCTCTCTCTCTCTCTCTCTCTCTCTCTCTCTCTCTCTCTCTCTCTCTCTCTCTCTCTCTCTCTCTCTCTCTCTCTCTCTCTCTCTCTCTCTCTCTCTCTCTCTCTCTCTCTCTCTCTCTCTCTCTCTCTCCCCCCCCCTCTATCACCTGTGTAAGCATGTTCAGCGAGTCCACAATCCCTTGGGTGACGGCATCAAGCGAGTTGGGGACAAAGTGACGGAGGTAGCTGCCAGTGAGGTGGGATGGATGACCTCTGTGAAAGACTGGGCCGGGGTCATGATATCAGCACAGACGCTGACGGGCAGAGTCCTGGTGAGTTCTCTACTTCCCTCCTTCAGTTTGACTTCCACCAGGTGCATCAGAACAGCCTGCCAGGAGGACAAGTGAGATCAGCATAGATAAGGCAGTCAATATTCACAGACTGCTCAATGATGGACGAAATGTTACAACCGGCTGTCATTGTGCAGTATGCTTCCTTTGATTGAATTTAATATAAATACAGGGCTTTGTTAAGGGGATGGAAGCGTTCGGAATTGGGAGTTTGGAGAACATGACGTATATTCACAGACTCGCAGTGATGTCAGCCAGCTCAGTTGTCAGCAAGTGAGAGCTGAGTGACATTTGACACCAAACCACTGAACTGCCATGATACAAGATTCAAGATATTTATTGTCGTGTATACGGTTTAACAAAGTTATCCGTACAATGAAATTCTTATAGCGCAATGTCCTCCTTCCACATAATTACAATAAAAAAACACTAAAAAGAGAGAAAAATATATAAATATACAGTCAGAATAAAATAAAACTCGCCAGTGTTCTGATGGAATATCCACCTCATGTTGAGTATCTCTCTCTGACGTTTTCAGACAGCAGAATACATTTACATTTAGTCATTTAGCAGACGCTCTTATCCAGAGCGACTTACAGTAAGTACAGGGACATTTTCCCAGAGGCAAATAGGGTGCCTTGCCCAAGGACACCACATCATTTGGCACGGGCTGGAATCGAACCAGCAAACTTCTGATTTACAGCCCGATTCCCTAACCGCTCGGCCATCTGACCCTCACAGTACAGTGTGTCTGGACAGTCCCAGACTCTGAAAGCCCAGCCGTCAAAACAAAGAGATGACAAAGTGACAAAGCGGTGGAGATTTGAAAGCGTATTAAGGCCACACACCCCATAATGCCCTTTAGCCCGGGACAGCTCACAGTTAACCCTGTTCACATGGGCCCCGGCCGGAAGTGATCGCCATGGCGCCCCGCTGTTGACGATGTCACATGGAGAACACATGCTGCTTTTTGCCTCCGTTATCCTCATTATATTGTGCGGTGGGATTAAGAGAAGATTTAACGGCATTAGATTATAGTACCGTCATCGTGCTTAACCCTCGTTTCCCCTCTCCTGCGCAGCCGAGCGCCTCGATCGTGCTGCCAAGGACAGTCCCCTGCAGAGGAGGGCACCTCATCGCGGCACGAGGCGCTTGGCAATGACACGGGTCTCGAAAGGCCGGATGATTCCGCCAGAAGTGCTTAGTGAAGCTAGTTTAGCGGCGAGGCCTAATGAAATAGCGTGTGTGTGGGAGTGTCGTGCCAAGGCCCGCTGCAGTACTCATAGCATTATCCCCGCCCCCCTCCTTCCCCAGCTGGCTCTCTGCATGGTGGCTGGGATTCATGAATGTGCCCTGGATGCTTCCATTGTCAAAATGGGAAAGTTTCAATCTAGACGATCTGATTGGCCGACCGCTTTCATCCACACGTGTGTCCACGTAGACACGTTTATTCAGAATCTCCAGTCAGAAAATAAAGCACCTCGTTATAGGAAACACCTCCGATTTATTTCACCGGGACAAAAATCTTTTTGGTTTGCATTGCAGGTCCTGGTGGTAGGTTAGGTTGGTGAACTCGAGGTGACAGCTCGGAAACAAGAGAAGGATTTATTTAAAGAGGATTTGGTCTGCCCCCTTGTTTGTTCTCTGACCAAGACACCAGAGTATGAGGACATGATAGCAGCAGATAGAAAGCTGTGATCTAGATATCACGCTGTGAGGGATGCTCTAGGTCCCGTCAGCTCTGGGGACAGGGAGGGGATCCAGGCGTGGGGGCGCGTGTGTGTGTGTGTGTGTGTGCGTGCGTGTGCGCGCGCGAGTGTGGGAACGTGTGCATGCATGTAAATGCTTGTGTGTGTATGTGCGTTTGCCCCGGCGCAACTGTTTAGTCAGCCCTCGGTCTGTAACCACGGCAACGGCAGCTTACCTAAGCGGAGCAGCTGTGTATTCCATGTCGCCTTGTTTAGGAAGGCCAAATTAAAGCCTGTTTCTGGGCCATCTGAGGGGGTATTTTAGTCTTGGAGGGGGGGGGGTGTTACGAGAATGACACAAATGAAAGGTTTTCTTCAGCCAAACGGCACAATGACTGTTGATGGTGGAGGGATGTAGATACTGGGACCAACAAGGGCTCACCAGATCCACACTGTGGGACCTGGGAGGACTGCCTGGGTGAACCTGCAGATTGGGAAACATCCACTGTTGTCTTTCAGGGTATTTGCCTTTAGGGTCATTGGCTACATCCACCATCTGTAAAATCATATCTGTTTGAGCTCAGGTCTTCCCCATCTGTGCACTCAGATAAAACAGAACGGCATGTTTACTTTCTAATGACACGTCAACCGCCGGTTGGGATGTGGGGGGTGGGGCTATATATATGGAGACACCCCCCCCCCACCCAGTTAAATAGAACGCTCCATCTGTTAGTCACCTTATTAGCTTTCCTCCAGGTTATCTACTCCAGTCACTAGCAGCGCTAGCAGATGTGTAGCATCGCACACCTCCCTCTCTTCAGTGCAGATGTCATCACCTGTGTGTCGAACTGGGTGTCAAATCAAACAAATAAGCTGTGGACCTGAACAGGGATGCTGATTTATACCCACCTGGAGAACCCTCCGCTGATCTCCTGGCTATTACACACCTACGCCTCGCCTCAGAATCAATGTTTATTCACGGCTTTTGAATCCTCACCATGCCGGGTGTCTTCACCCGGCCTTGTTGCAGTGACTTGGGGTGGGGATCGGGTTTGGATGTTGGGTTTGGGTCTGTGTTTCAGTAAAGCCTGTTTTCTCTGCTATGACAAACTCCTGGCTGGGTGACATTTAGCCCACCTAGGCTTGGCTGCTCCTGGCTAGGGGGGGTGGAGGGGGGAGGGTTGCCACGTCACTTGGGTGTTCTGCTACCCAGGGAAGGCTGTTCTATTAATGGCACCATGGATCTGCCTCTGGTGCCGTGTGACGTACAGTAGCGTCTATAGGACCCTCTGACCCTTTGACCTCCATCCCAGCCCTGATGTGCGGATGGTACCCAAGAGAAAGCCCTGAATCTGTGTCCGAGCCGATCTCCACCCCTATCGTGTTATCTTTTAGCCTATCATTAACTATTCAACGTTGTTGTGTATTGGTTGACACTGCTAAAGGACAAAGGATCATTGGACCAATGCCATAATGGGGAATGAGACGTCCACTGGCAAAACAAATGGTGATCATATTCATAGACCGGCCGCGAGGGATGGAGGTTAGCCCGTGAAAGTCAAACGAGGTGCAGGTGACGATTTATGGGAATCTGGAGCGCGTTTGGGTTGAACGTCATGGAGCAGCACAGGCTAGAGGGAATCACGACCCTCACTGCTGGAGAAGCAGAAGGACATTTTCAGCCAACGGGACAATTTCCCCTCTTCCGTTGAGAGCTTGGGTGAGTGGCAGAGGAGCTACAAGAAAAAGCTTTTTGTGTGATGAGAGGAACGAGGGCGACGGGGGAAGGTGCGAAAGAGGAAGAGGCTCTTTGTTCTTCGAGGTGAATGCGGCACAAACTGCAGCATCTGACCGATTGTATCGAGGGAAGGGTGAAGCTCACCCGTAGTTGAAGAGACTCGACGCAGAATGGAACTAAAAGCTGTCTCATTTATATGTACATTTAGCAGACGCTCTTATCCAGAGCAACTTACAGTAAGTACAGGGACATTCACCCCGAGGCAAGAAGGGTGAAGTGCCTTGCCCAAGGACACAACGTCATTTGGCACAGCAGGGAATCGAACTGGCGACCTTCAGATTACTAGCCCGTTTCCCTCACCGCTCAGCCACCTGACTCCCCATTGAGACAGACAGTCAGCTCGCTGCCCCGCCCGACGGGCTTTCCTCTCATGTCCATGTGCTGTTTTTCCGGGCCTTTAGCGTCTGGGTGTAACACACCCAGCTGATTCTTGGCTGTGTGGCGTTCACAGTCCTGGCTTGT
This sequence comes from Hypomesus nipponensis, assembly GCF_054491055.1. NCBI lineage: Eukaryota > Metazoa > Chordata > Actinopteri > Osmeriformes > Osmeridae > Hypomesus > Hypomesus nipponensis. The sequence continues at coordinate 2,510,770 of NC_140373.1, read as the reverse complement.
AAGTCCGTGGCGATGGTCATGTCGCCAGCTTGCCCAGGGGTCATCTGGCAATGGCCGACGAGACCAGGTGCCACGTGTGGCGTGTGGTACGAGGGGAACTGTGTGTCTGCGCGTCTTTCAACTCCCTCTCTGCTCCCAACGCTCACAGTGTTATAACCTGGTAGGCAGTGCCACCAGTCACTCATGCCCGCCTATCAGCCCGTCTATTTTGGGTAGCAGCAGCTGTCTGGCCTGTTTTCACAGGGCTTGCACAGGGAAACAATGCCACGAGGAGCTGGTCTGTAAAGTAAAGCTACATTAAAGATACCCGTGTACTGTAATATCTGTGTCCACAGTTGCAGTCTATTTATACCTGTTTACGGCGTCTGAAAGGAAAGTGATGGGATTGTTTGATACTTTCCAAACTTTCTGTGACGTTTGTGCTCCTCATCCATATTTGATTATACACACCAGCCATGACCACTGAAAAATCATGTGCCTTCTTCATTTGAGACCAAGTCCCTTGAAAAGGAGCAAAGGTTTACATATTTATCACAAGCGGGGGAATTTCCACAGTTAACTGAGGGGAGCAGGTTTTTTCTCTCTCTGTGAGAACCTCCCCGTGATGAAGGGCTACCCGAGGGTTGACTCAACCAGCGTACTGTTCTGGATGTCGTCGTGCCGTGTCAGGGGAGCTGATTCATTGATCTCTCAAAAACACTATTTGTTCAATAAAACAACAGCCTTTTCCCCCCTCACCCATGCATGTGTGTGAGGCGTGTAGAGTCTTGTGAGACTCCTCATCTCCTAGACAGATATTGAATGTATTTGGACATTACACTTCAGCTTAGCGCGCAGAGGGTGGCTGGGGGAACACAATGTTGTTGTATTGCTCCCCCTTCTAAGCTCTTTATGCTAGACCGTGAGAGGTTTAAACTTGAACTCAGCCAATATAGGATTTAGAGCTGAATACTGTAGGTCTCTTCTTGTGGTACATCAAGTCCCTTTCCTACTGTGTGATTATGTATTAGTCGAACCTGACTTACAGTTTTTTAAATAAAATCAGCACCTCACATGAAGTACCGTATCCATTGCTACTGAATGCCAAAACAAAGCTGGCTTTATGGCAGTCTTAGAATGAAAAGCTGTTGTTAACTCGTTGTTGAGCGCATCCAAAGCTGCAGTGACGACAAGCTCAAATGTTGTCGCTTCTCACAGTGAGATCCTATTCGGTACTCTGTCACCAACTAAAGCAGAGTCGGGTTTCAACTTGGAGTAGTTAAAGTATACGCACACTGGACATAAAACCTGAGCAGTTGGAGATATCTGCCAAAGCTTTGACGGAGTGTCTGATTTCTAAGTGCTTTAACCACACGCACTCTGTTATTAGGAGACAGATATTGAACTACCATTGAAATGCCACACATCTCCAACACATAGTGACACATTAACAATGCATTTAATAGCATTGACGTTTTCATAAGGTTGTGGACAAGGACACTGTAAGCTTACAGGACCTCAATACAAAATAACTAAACCAATCATTTCCTGGATGGTTAGATAAAAGAGAATTTGTGGTGCATGATCTCAAAGTAATCTATTTTTCCCCCGTTGATACGAAACTACATAAGCTGTCAGATCTCTTGACGGAAAACCATTACTCTTACTGTGATTTATCAGAACATGGAGGATGGAACATTTTCTTCTCTTCCCCCCCCCCCCCATCTAATATACGGAGGAACTTGTTACAAGCTGCCTATTGAGTGGGTCACTGAGAGGGCATGGTGAAATGGTGAAGGGCAGGGCTGCAGACTTTAGTGTTGGAGTCAGAGAGAGACTGTAGCAGTGGCACAGAGAGCCAGGCCAAGGCTACCTGGAACCATCTGAGAATAGCAGACCCTCTGAATTACACCTACACTGGCTTCCTTGTTGCTTCTGGTGCGAAGAGGCGTTGATACATTAAACAGTGAATGGTGTGTTATAGCTGCAAGTTCAACATTTCAATGGAGTCTACGGCCTCAGCTGAAAAGTCAATCGCACCACAAGCCTTTCAAAAAAAATTGTTTTTAAACACGACTCTAAGCTAGTTAATTTTTTTCAATATAAGGTTGATCTGGTGGCCAGGTGCTCAAAGCTGTTTTGTGTGGTGGACTCTGCATCTGCCACACAAACACTCAAACACAAGGCCTTAAGGCCGGCTGGATGGTTATTTGAGGCTAAGGAGTCACTATTTACACCAAGTCCTCTCCCTGCATTTAGAGTAATCACTGCTCCAGCAAGCTGCTCTGTTATTCTGGCACCAGCTGTTGGGGAAAGTTTCGCAATTTGTCAGTTACCCATGTTATTACTAGTGCATTTCGAAAAACTATGTTAGTGCAGAATGACTAGGTCTAAAAATAGTCTCAGGTAGACTATGTCATTTTACATTTAGATCTTAGTGGGTTTACACAGTACTTTCTGTTATTGAGACAGGATAGTGACGTAACATGGTTACAGTACATAAAGTTATTATTCAGTGTTTTTCTTTTTCTCCATTGATTATTTTATCGTCCATTCATCTCAAATGTGGAAGCCCCAATGGAAATTCAATTTAAAAGTATTTAAAACCAGATACTGTTTAGATATTTACGAGTTGACATCCAATAAGAAGTTTCAGCATTTCATACAGTTGTTGTTTACACCAGTGTTGGTTAATCTCTCGGATTACGATAATGTTTTGGTTTACATTCCTATAAAAAAAAATAAAAGAAGAAATCAGCAGCTGTTGTGCTTGTTCTACAGTTGATCAGTCAAATCAGACACCCTTACAAGCCCACAAAGAGAGAGGCCACATCTCAATTTTCCACTCTGGATCCCTCCAAGTCCCTCCACTGCTGCAAGAGCCTCTCCAGGTGACGTCACCTGACGTGCCTCTTGGCTCTCTGTTTAGCATCCCTCTGCAAACTGCAGCTGAAAGATGGGATGTGGAGCAGGACTGCAGCAATTAAAGCCCGGCAGGATGTTTCCAAGGAGAGATGAATTCACTAACGAGGCATAGAGATCTTCTTCTCGTAGCTCCCTTATTCATACCAGGATGCCTGAAGTGTTATGCTGGGGTGAGCTGTGTCTGTCTACAAAGAGCTGTCACAGCAGTGACTTAAATATGACCCTTCACTTTGTTGTGAATGAGAAAAATGATCTCTTGAGATCATTGTGAAGGATCAACCAATCCTTAAAAATGACAATTTCATTACCAGGAAGTCCTTTTCTGATTATGGAATCTCCCTTTGGGTCAGATCGCTGAGACCTGTAAACACTGTAACACAGTTAGAAATTTGATGGTGAGGGATAGGGTTCCTACTTCCTTGGGAACACAATAGATATAAAATAATCTGCTTTTATTGACGAGATGAGGGATAACTCCTTCATGGGTTCAAACATCACCAACAATAAGAGAAAAAGGGAACAGATATAAACCCTGCTTAGGTTATGATGCCGTTGCTGTCATCCCGGTAATACGGAGCGAGTCATGCTCTAAAGCATCCAAAGCCTTAGACAACGTCCCTCTCAATCGTGTTTCATCCGGGCCATATTTAGGTGAATAATTTGTTCTAGTTTGAGAAGCGTAATCATTCAATTGGGCCCTTCTATTCTATCGTGATTGTTTTGGTTGTCAGCCCTGATTACGCAGAGGAGCTGTGGCCTGCTCCCCCTGTCCCTGCGATGACGGTGACACTGTGAACAGGAGGAGCAGGAAGGAGCCTCGTTGACAGGGTCGCCCAGGTCACAAGTTTTATGACCCGCTCCTGTCACAGTGCGTTGACACTGTCACCCTGCTTTGATACAATGGTGACACAATCCAGCCTCTGCTATATAACATTCTAATTTATATTGGAGCTCCTGTCACAGCTTTTCAAAATGGAGGCTGGGCAGAGCTGAAGCTTAATCATCACCACCTTCCACAGCTTTCCGTCGGCTTTTACCTAATGAATCCTACAGCAAGCTTTTTAAAAGAGTGTTTCTGCAATGCAGATTTTGTTTTCTTTCCCATCTTGGTCTTTCTTTCTTCAGTCACAGTGATTGTCAGCATGATGATCCAGTACAGTATCTGTCCTGACAAATCAAATCCCTACGGTCCCCTCTATCATCAGTTAGGCCTCATTGTCCTATGAATGTGGAGAATGAATCATAGAGGTATACGGCATGCTTCAAATGCGACAGTTTTCTCATTAAAGGATGCCAAAGCCATTAACTACGATAAATAGAACTTAGCTGAACATCAGAAGGCTGAAGATGAGCAAAATTGAGTCTCAATGTGTCCAACTTCTACTTATATTTAGTGCTAACAGGTTGGATGAAACAGCTCTTTGATTACTCTCAAGAACATTGAAAAAGTACTATGTGTCTACACAGAAGTGTTTTCATAAAGTTTTGCTACTGCCAGATTTCCACTTTCTTAAACACAAAAGTGTTTATGAAACACATGCCATGTAGGTGATATTCAGGCCTTGCTTGAGGAAGCCAAGGCAGAAAGGTGCCGTCCCTCATTAGTATGCATGTTGTGTGGAAGACTGTCTCTTCCACACAACATGCACTGGGCATGAGGGAAGCAGGCAGTGAATACCAGTGTGGAGTCTGTGCAAGCATGCAGCTGTCTCCCCTGATATCTTCCTCTGCCTCCACACCGGGAACATCTTGACGAGGGAGGATAGGGACACTGTGACAAGATCACAGAAGGATTCTGTGTTTTTAATTGGATGCGTTGTTGTCGATGCCGAATGTGGTTGTGTTTGATAAACAACGGCAAAAGCCTTTTCGGGAGGGATAGTTGAACCTGATTATGCTGTTTGTCGGACTCTCACGTCCAACCAAATAATGAACAAGACGGATTCTGTGGGTGGCAGAGCGGATGTGGTTGTTTTGTTCTTCATTATGCACTCAGGGCTGGCTGTGATGAGACAAGGGACAGCTGAGGCCTCTGCTACGCTAGCCTGGGTGACCTACCCAGTATTTAAGGCTAAGCTGGTTAGCCGCGTTTGTGTTAAATGGTCTCTGATCATTTCTGAAGATTTTCTGTTACAACCCCAAAAAAAACCAACGTGACTTCTTAAATACAGAAAACCAAACTCCCTTCAGACACCCATCCCATCAGTTCTAATGTCGAGCTTATGAAGTTTGGGTTCATTAACAAGATGTGCTCAGGCCTACAGTTAGCATACCTTCAACTTTGTCTTTCATAAATAGTATCACAAGCAGGATATGAATGTGTGTGAACTACTCTCGATATCAAAGTGCTCGGTACAGGAAATTCAGTAATATAATAATAACAAGATACGGTCGCTAGGATCAAAAGGTTAAATCCCCTGCTGGCTTGGTTGTAAAGAACATCCAGTCTCCGGCTCTGGAGGTGACTGTGGAACCCTGGAGCACTGGCAACCATCGCCAGTGTCAGCCAGACTTTCATATAATGAGCATGTGGAAGGCTCATAGCAAGGAGCAAAGAGGCAGGAAGTGTGGATGAGAAACACAGCTTCAATGATCGGTCCAACGGGCTTCATCTTTTCATGTGACGTGCAAGAAGCCTCGCTAGACCAACATGGTGTCAGGACTCCTTATCTTCTTGGGTGGTCCAGAAACCATGTCCCTATGGTGTAGTAGTGTTCACCATCTAACCATCATTAACTGTCTTCTCTACTTCAACAGCTCCGCTATTTATAGGCGTTTAACAAGAAGATACGTCTGGTAGTCCAATAACATTTACGGTGTCGGTTTGAAACAAGCTTCGAGTTACATGTCGATGATATTGTAAATGTCTTGAATGCTATTTGGATGTCTGTCAGTGTACTGTTGGTGATGTTTATGGGTTAAGTCATAAAAATCCTAATGTCCTGTTATCACTTCAAGCTGGGAGTGAACCTCCGAGAACGATTGTAAACAAGGAAGCAGCTGTCTTAACAGTTCTTTTTCAGGCTAGTGGGCAAGGAATGATGCTCCAGGTCTCTTGAACAGTTGAAAACCTGCCAAAAATATGAATCGCCCTAAACAGTCAATGGATAATTATTTTATATGTTCAATTCATTCAGTTAGTTAGTGGGAGTCAGGTGGCTGAACGGTTAGGGAATCGGGCTAGCAAACGGAAGGTTGTTGGATCGATGCCTTGCCAGAAAAATTATGTTGTGTCCTTGGGCAAGGCACTTCACCCTACCTGCCTCGGGGGGAATGTCCGTGTACGCTCTGGATAAGGGCGTCTACTAAATGTAAATGTAAATGTAGCTAGTGTATGGTATTTCAGTTTAACAATGTCCTGGCACCGTCTTGGTACAGCTGGGCTTGGTGGCTGTGGAGATTGATGTCATCAGCCAGGTATTTCTCAGGGGAGCTGGATGCTTGGGTTATTTTGGGCGAGATGACAGTGTTCTTGCTCTCATGCTGGCCTCCAAGCAACAACTAGTCGTTGATAAATGTGTTTTAATAAACGCTGAACCACGTAGTGTAATGAGTAGTCTGTGAGGTTCATTCATGAAACCAGGGTCCCTAGTAGGATAATTCAGCAGTACCAAAATGGACTTGGGACTGAGGGCTTTGCACTGTGGTACAAAGATGGATAGAGTTGAGCCCTCACGAATCTCAGGCATCCCACCGATGGGAGGTTTGAACGGACTTTGACTTTTGGCATTGTGGAAGGGGAACGCTGACCTCCTAAATGCGGCTTGTTTTGTTTAGAGCCATCGATGTGTTCTTTTTCAGAGCTAACAGAGGTCGAGGTTACCTTTTGAATCATTAAACATTGTTTGTCAGGTCACCTATTTTTCCCGGAGGGTTCATTTGATAGGCCCTGCAGGTCTTCAGGGTTTCTGAATCCAAGCTCCAGCCGAAGGGACTGAAAAGAGATCTCCACAAATAATTTTAGCAATTTGATCAACCTTTCCATTTCAGTTTGAGTGTGTGTGGGGGGGAGTGGGGGTACAGTAATAACATTACTGTACATTATTAATATAACATTATTAATAACATTACTGGTCAAATATTGGGTCTGAATGTGGATGTGTGAGTGGTACTGTTACTGTGAGTGTCCTTATTTGCTCGCAGAAACTACCTTTCCACTTCCGAGTTGAAAAATATCTCTTAACAACTGGTTGGAAAATGGTGTTATCAGGAAGTAAACATGACGTGTTTGAGTGTTGTTCTGATGTAAGCAGAACTGGAGACATATTTCCTGACGCCAGTGTTCTGTAAAACGGTTATAATACTAAAAGAGCAGTTAGGACAGTTTCATCGCTTCATATGGAGAAACTTCCCACAGTCACAGTTACCATGCCAAAATGGCACCCTAGCAACCGAAAACGGAACTAAACTGAACTGAATTAAGGATTCAAGTGATCCAAGAGTTCTCCATCACAGTTCCTGGAAAGCTACTATCGTATAGACTTTTTGCCCCCAACACAAATCTAGCACTCTTGACACTAACAGTAAGTTGGTTCATGAAACAATTTAGGTTAGTTACAGCTCATTCCTGAGTAGCACAGACATGTCCATTGGACATAAAAGCCCCAATGTTAAACCACCACCAGCCAGCCCAGTGCTGTGGCTCCCTCACCAACAACCACAGCGTATTTATTTATCGGTTAAGTGTAGTTCCTGCTCTGCTGTTTGTTCTTCATCCTGAGCGTTGGTGAGTCAGACGAGAACAGGGGCCGGAGGGGGCTGAGTGGGCTCTCTGTGCCAGTCGATTTCTGAATGGCAGGACCTGATAAGAGTACATCTGAGGGCCGCATTGAGTCCAGGCATTAAAACCGTCTTGATCATTTCAGATGTGCCACACAGACACACCCCGGGGGAGAAGCGTGGCGGTGAAGGGGTGGTGGTGAAGGTGAAGGGGTGGTGGTGAAGGTGAAGGGGTGGTGAAGGTGAAGGGGTGGTGAAGGTGAAGGGGTGGTGAAGGTGAAGGGGTGGAGGGGTGGAGGTGGAGGGGTGGAGGTGAAGGGGTGGTGGTGAAGGGGTGGTGGTGAAGGGGTGGTGGTGGAGGGGTGGAGGTGGAGGGGTGGAGGTGAAGGGGTGGTGGTGAAGGGGTGGTGGTGAAGGGGTGGTGGTGAAGGGGTGGTGGTGAAGGGGTGGTGGTGAAGGGGTGGTGGTGAAGGGGTGGTGGTGAAGGTGAAGGGGTGGTGAAGGTGAAGGGATGGTGGTGAAGGTGAAGGGGTGGTGGTGAAGGTGAAGGGGTGGTGGTGAAGGTGAAGGGGTGGTGGTGAAGGGGTGGAGGTGAAGGGGTGGTGGTGAAGGGGTGGTGGTGAAGGGGTGGTGGTGAAGGGGTGGTGGTGAAGGTGAAGGGGTGGTGAAGGTGAAGGGATGGTGGTGAAGGTGAAGGGGTGGTGGTGAAGGGGTGGAGGTGAAGGGGTGGTGGTGAAGGGGTGGAGGTGAAGGGGTGGTGGTGAAGGGGTGGTGGTGAAGGGGTGGTGGTGAAGGGGTGGTGGTGAAGGTGAAGGGGTGGTGAAGGTGAAGGGATGGTGGTGAAGGTGAAGGGGTGGTGGTGAAGGTGAAGGGGTGGTGGTGAAGGTGAAGGGGTGGTGGTGAAGGGGTGGAGGTGAAGGGGTGGTGGTGAAGGGGTGGTGGTGAAGGGGTGGTGGTGAAGGGGTGGTGGTGAAGGTGAAGGGGTGGTGAAGGTGAAGGGATGGTGGTGAAGGTGAAGGGGTGGTGGTGAAGGGGTGGAGGTGAAGGGGTGGTGGTGAAGGGGTGGTGGTGAAGGGGTGGTGGTGAAGGGGTGGTGGTGAAGGTGAAGGGGTGGTGAAGGTGAAGGGATGGTGGTGAAGGTGAAGGGGTGGTGGTGAAGGTGAAGGGGTGGTGGTGAAGGTGAAGGGGTGGTGGTGAAGGGGTGGAGGTGAAGGGGTGGTGGTGAAGGGGTGGTGGTGAAGGGGTGGTGGTGAAGGGGTGGTGGTGAAGGTGAAGGGGTGGTGAAGGTGAAGGGATGGTGGTGAAGGTGAAGGGGTGGTGGTGAAGGTGAAGGGGTGGTGGTGAAGGTGAAGGGGTGGTGGTGAAGGTGAAGGGGTGGTGAAGGTGAAGGGATGGTGGTGAAGGTGAAGGGGTGGTGGTGAAGGTGAAGGGGTGGTGGTGAAGGTGAAGGGGTGGTGGTGAAGGTGAAGGGGTGGTGGTGAAGGTGAAGGGGTGGTGGTGAAGGGGTGGTGAAGGTGAAGGGGTGGTGAAGGTGAAGGGGTGGTGGTGAAGGTGAAGGGGTGGTGAAGGTGAAGGGGTGGTGGTGAAGGTGAAGGGGTGGTGAAGGTGAAGGGGTGGTGGAGGTGAAGGGGTGGTGAAGGTGAAGGGGTGGTGGAGGTGAAGGGGTGGTGAAGGTGAAGGGGTGGTGGTGAAGGGGTGGTGAAGGTGAAGGGGTGGTGGTGAAGGGGTGGTGAAGGTGAAGGGGTGGTGGTGAAGGGGTGGTGAAGGTGAAGGGGTGGTGGTGAAGGGGTGGTGGTGAAGGGGTGGTGGTGAAGGGGTGAAGGGGTGGTGAAGGTGAAGGGGTGGTGGTGAAGGGGTGGTGAAGGTGAAGGGGTGGTGGTGAAGGTGAAGGGGTGGTGGTGAAGGTGAAGGGGTGGTGGTGAAGGGGTGGTGGTGAAGGGGTGGTGGTGAAGGGGTGGTGGTGAAGGGGTGGTGAAGGTGAAGGGGTGGTGGTGAAGGGGTGGTGGTGAAGGGGTGGTGGTGAAGGGGTGGTGGTGAAGGGGTGAAGGGGTGGTGGTGAAGGGGTGGTGGTGAAGGGGTGGTGAAGGTGAAGGGGTGGTGGTGAAGGTGAAGGGGTGGTGGTGAAGGTGAAGGGGTGGTGGTGAAGGTGAAGGGGTGGTGGTGAAGGGGTGGTGGTGAAGGGGTGGTGGTGAAGGTGAAGGGGTGGTGGTGAAGGGGTGGTGGTGAAGGGGTGGTGGTGAAGGGGTGGTGGTGAAGGGGTGGTGGTGAAGGGGTGGTGAAGGTGAAGGGGTGGTGGTGAAGGGGTGGTGAAGGTGAAGGGGTGGTGGTGAAGGGGTGGTGGTGAAGGTGAAGGGGTGGTGGTGAAGGGGTGAAGGGGTGGTGGAGGTGAAGGGGTGGTGGAGGTGAAGGGGTGGTGGAGGTGAAGGGGTGGTGAAGGTGAAGGTGAAGGTGAAGGGGTGGTGAAGGTGAAGGGGTGGTGGAGGTGAAGGGGTGGTGGAGGTGAAGGGGTGGTGAAGGTGAAGGGGTGGTGGTGAAGGGGTGGTGGTGCCACTTGTTGTCAGGTTACTTCTGCTACTGCTGACGAAGGTGTGGAACGCGCCAAGCGATTCTTGTCACTGCTGGGTGTGATGGCTGTGTTGGAGGGGAGGCTCTGTGGGGCTTCAGGGTCAAGCAGTCAGTCGAGGGTTTACTGGAGATCGAGTTCAGGTTCTGTGTCTTTACACCTTTCATCCATTCACACCCTACTACATGATTTCTTGCTGAGTGTGTTAGGCCTTTTGAAAAATCCGACAGCAGTCTGCACTGACGGTTGCACAGAACCGTTTGTTTGGTAGTCTACAGTTGCATAGTTGCTGACTACATTATTAAAAAAGCAATGCAAAGTACAAAAACAATAACATTTTGACATGCATACAGACAGAACAACATACATTTTCAGTGCCAAAAGCACCATGAGAACATAGTCAGTGATCCCAGAGAATCTTTCGTCATTAGCTAACCATGCCCCCTTGTGGGGAGATAAACGTCCATCTGTCAACAAACGGTTGCCCACTTCTATCTGGTTGTTTTTGACAGCACATAATTATGTAATGACCAAGACGAATGACACAGGCTGTCACATCATTGGCTCTCATTGACAGACCATGTTGTTATTCCCCCTTTGGTCCCTCGCTACCATACTAGTATGCCTTTTAGTTATCCCTGACATTTGTTTTCGTTTGTGTTTATTTTTAGGTCTGTGTTTTTTTTGGGGGGGGGGGGGATGTAAAGAGTCCTCTGCATGACTCGTACCACTAGTGGCAACAGGCGCTCAAAGGAATCCCCAGCGTTGAGACAGGAGTGGCGATAAAAAATGCATGGAGGTGTTTTCTCGGTACTGAGACATCAATAGCATAGGCACAATGCAATTTCACATCATGGAAATGAATCTGGCCGAGTTCATCTATAATGGACGGCTTGGGCTGCTTGTGTGGCCATCGTGTCATTTGTAAATAGACAAAGCCGGCCGGGGTCATGGGAAAACTTCTTATGCGCGTTATGTAAAATGTGGACGCTGTTCTCCTGAAGGAACCTCTGTCTCTCTTATCTCCGCCTGCCTGGATTAAGCCCCAAACACATTTGCACTTGCTTTTTAATATCAAAATTCAGGTTGGTCATTTTGTAACAATAATAATGAGAGCACAGAGTCCCTCAGAAGCTTTGATCAGAGAGAGCTTCTCTCTTTCAGAGAGAGCCTTCTGAAGCCAGGGAGGAGAATACGCCCTCATGTATTTTCATTTGCACTATGAGAATTAAAAGGAGGAAAAGTAAATCCATTCATTTTCTTTCCCGGTGTGCAACATAACCCATATTTCTTTTGATACTTGTTAATGACCTTCTGTGCCCTGACGGTGCAATAAAAAAAATGACGGCTGCAGCGCTGTCGAAGTACGATATAAATCTTTCCCCAGTCTCCTGCCTGTGCAGCCTACTTAGGGAACCAGACGCCCCAGTTCACTGACAGAGGTTTTGCCCTCTGTTGAATCTGCCTGTAACACCTTTCAAATAATATGCTTCAGTACATGGTCTCAGCATGCTCCATGAATAATTACCTATCAACAAATGTCTACTAATCCTAACCAGCTTCAACCGAGATACAGTTAAGTTTGTAGTGTCTAAATGGAAAGAATATCTCTATTGTTGGCAATTACCAATGCAAAGCACTCAATAGGTATAATGGAAACTTAAAGAGGAAACCTAAGCAGGCCGACCCTTCCCTTTGTGTGATTGACAGACTAATGTCAACAGTAAATAAGTCAAGGGATGCTGGGAGTGGCCGCTTGTTCCCAGGATCCACTGTTGGCTCCCGGAGTTTAGCTCAGTTTCCAGCTCCTTCCCCTTCACTCTGATTGAGTTTCAGCTGCAGAGCCTCGCGTTGTCAACATGACGACATCTGCTTTGTTCAGTAACACCTCCACAGCAGGTGTATATGAAACAAGCTTCTCTCCCAATCTGTTCAGACGAGGTGTAGACTGGTGATGTGTACTGTTCCATGCTCTAGTTATCTCTCATCGACTGAGACTGAGAGAGACAGAGAGAGACAGAGAGAGGCAGGGAGAGGCTGAGAGAGACAGAGAGAGGCAGGGAGGGGCTGAGAGAGGAGGAGGAGAGAGGCTGAGAGAGGCAGGGAGAGGCAGGCAGAGGCTGAGAGAGGCAGAGAGAGGCAGCGAGAGGCAGAGAGAGGCAGGGAGAGGCAAGGAGAGGCAGAGAGAGGCTGGGAGAGGCTGAGAGAGGCCGGGAGAGGCTGAGAGAGGCTGAGAGAGGCTGAGAGAGGCTGAGAGAGGCTGAGAGAGGCTGAGAGAAGCCGGGAGAGGCTGGGAGAGGCAGAGAGAGGCAGGGAGAGGCAGTGCCCTGGTTTTGTTATTGTGCTGTCTCCATGTCTAAGCTCCGGGCTTCTCTGTTGTGCTTCTGTGTCTGTGTGAAACTGAAGCCGCATTCTGTCAACCCGCTACGCATAAGTGGCAATTTACATGATGAGCTGAGCTTTTGCTAGCAGTTGGGTGTGTTTACGGTGCCATGTGCTGTATGTTCCCTTTCAGCGACGAGTCTATTTATTTACACTGTCGGAATTAGCTGATGTGTCTACTCTGACAGGCCTGATATGCATTATTTAAACTTGGCCTTAATAAACATGTCTTTCCCACCCAGTGTATCACATATCCCTGGGGTGAATATAGTTTACCTCTTTTATTTTACTTGATCTGTTTCTTAATTTCAAACTTTGGTGGTTATACCATCATTTGTATGCTGTTACACATATTTTGTGTAGTACAATATTACCCTTTTAGCATTTCAGGGAATTCTGATCATTCTGTCATTGAAATGCTTTTTTGAAAAGGCTTCCATGCTGAAAGCCTGCTTGTAACTCTCCATGTCTTTCTCCTTTCAGGTGGTGCTTGTGTTTGCTCTGAGCATCGGGGCCCTTGTAATATACTTCATCGATTCCTCCGAGTAAGTGTTCATCTCCACTTCATGTTCTAGTCGTTTTTCTTGGTTTTCTCATAGAAGTGTCTCTATGAAAGGGTCAAAACCAGTAAAAACACACAAATTAATGGAGAACTGCTGTCTACTGTCTGTCACATGACAGACTGAGCTTATGTTGAAATACATCTCGTCATGACTCATGACACATTCTCTGTTCTTTATTGTTGGTGTCACTTGTTGAGATTTTATACTTGTCTCTGATTCTGTATCTACCCCCTTCAGTCCTGTTTGAACTCTGATGGGTCTGTGAGTAGGCCTGAATACGCGTCCTGTCCCTTCTACAACTGATAGCTCCAGTAAATCCCTTCCAGGTAGTTGTCCTTGCCTGGGCTTACTGTCAATTTCACCCGCCAACAATCCTTACTCACAGATGAAATTGCTTAATCTCTGTAATGCAAGGATCAGACCCTCTCAAGGCCGGCGGGAAAGACCAGGAAGTGTCTGCCCCCAAAACAATGGCCTTCTCTCACTAAGTGTGAGGAACAGGAACACCCGTTTAGATTTAGCCTGTTTTTTTTTGCTAAAGAAAAAAAGAAAAAAGGGCTACGCTGCTAGCTGTGGATGCTGTTGGAAAGGAAGTGCCATTAGACAGCAGAGCAAAACAAAAGGACGCAAGCAAGTGCACAGCCCAGAGAACAGAGAGTACGAGTCCAGGAAATGAGTGTGTGTCCCAGGTACTGACCACACTCTCACGGACTGCCCTGGACTTTCCAAATCAATACAACTTGTTAGGCAGGCTTCTGAAGACCACAGTGTGTGTCAGGCTGGGACGTGGTTCACCAGTCTGCTCTCGTTACATCATCCAAACAGGCCCAGGTAGAATTACGTTCCCTGCTATAGACCATCTGTGGTCCCCACCCTCCCCACCCTCTCTCCTTCGTTGGAGTGTCAAAGAAGACTCCCTTATCACATGATGAAGACGGGACCTTTGAACTCTCTGCTGACTTCCTATCAGACCTTTAAGCCTATTATCTTCACATCCCTTCATGTACTGTTTCCATCTTTAATCACATACCAATTTCAATCAGGCACTGCAAAGTTTGCGGATCCATTCTCTGGTTTGTTGGAAGCTTCAGGAACGCTGGGGGAGGGGTGGGACAGTTTCGAATCCCCTTTTTCATTATTACAAACTGTATTCTCTCTCCGATGGTGCTTCCAAGCATTGTGGGCAGCCTCACACCCTCTCCCTGGGCCTGGAGAGCAGCTCTGCTCTCTCTTGCATGCAGGCTAAAGACACAGCAGGTTGTAATAGATACGGCCCTTCCTGTAATTAGCCTTGTGTGCCCACTGAAGCCTCACGGCCGGAGAGGCAGACCTTGCTGCAGAGTGGCACCAGGGAAACGACAAGAGACAAGTCAACAGGCGGGGCGCTCTTTGCTCTCTCTAAAGAACACTGGGATCCACACAGAGCAAAAGTGAAAATGTCTAAACAAACTGTTCTTTTTGTTGACCTAGAAGTGTTCAGGGACGTTAACTGGGACGTAATCTGTTGTAATGGTGCTGTACTAGGGATGATGTGTGAATTGTTCATTCCCCAAATGTGTGTTAAGTCTATTTATTAGTCAATTCATATCCTTTGTAAAATCGTGTTTTGTTTGGCAATGCTTTTGTTTTTGATGCGAACGTTTCAAATGTGTTTTAAATTGAGATCCAGCCTCTTTGCATCAGCGTAAAGCAACAGTATGAAAGGACGGAGAGGGAGAGGGAGAGGGAGAGGGAGAGGGAGAGGGAGAGGGAGAGGGAGAGGGAGAGGGAGAGGGAGAGGGAGAGGGAGAGGGAGAGGGGACAGGAAGGTGTGGAGAGGGAGAGGGAGAGGAAGGTGTGGAGAGGGAGAGGGAGAGGGAGAGGGAGAGGGAGAGGGAGAGGGAGAGGGAGAGGGAGAGGGAGAGGGAGAGGGAGAGGGAGAGGGAGAGGGACAGGGAGAGGGGACAGGAAGGTGTGGAGAGGGAGAGGGAGAGGGAGAGGAAGGGCCGCAGAGAGTTATGCTCTCAATAGTGGCTGCAGCACTCCCTGCCTGACCAGACCTCATTCTGTTCAACCTCACATCAGACCAGGCTCATTCTGTTCAACCTCACATCAGACCAGGCTCATTCTGATCACATTTACATTTACATTTAGTCATTTAGCAGAGGCTCTTATCCAGAGGGACTTACAGTAAGTACAGGGACATTCCCCCCGAGGCAAGTAGGGTGAAGTGCCTTGCCCAAGGACACAACGTCATTTGGCAGGGCCAGGAATCAAACTGGAAACCTTCCGATTACTAGCCCGATTCCCTAACAATTCCCTAACCGCTCAGCCACCTACCTCTCTGTTCAACCTCACAGCAGACCAGTCTCATTCCGTTCAACCTCAAAGCAGCCCAGACCTCTGTGCGACCAGACCTCCACTCTGTCATATCCCCATGAGGGACTGCCGGTTGATAGACTCAGGATGGAATCAGTTCTCAGCAGGAGGATGAGACTGTGTAGCGCGCTAATACTAACCGACACCAGCTCACTGAAAGTGACCTAATGAGGCCTAATGTTTCTATGACATTGACTTTTATACACTGCAAAGAATAGTTTATATTCAGGGATGTTCAGACATAACCTGCTGTATTAAACAGGAAATATACTGATTGTCACGATATTAGACTATTAGACCTGCTGAAAGTTCCCCCCAAGGTGTACTTAAGTGTCTCTACAAAGTTCTATTTGAGGACAGTTTTAGTCATACGATGGGGAAGTGATTTTTGTTTACTTTTTTCTTATAATGATAGTATCCAGATCTAAAGAGAAGTAGGATATTAACCCAGCTCTCTGGGTCTAAGGGATCCCTATGGAGGTTCAGTGAAGGTTCAGGTTTGCTCTGCACGGCCGAAGAACCACGTCACAAACAGCATGATGACAAACGTAGGAGCCCTGTTCCATCACTGATTATTCGGGCTGTACTTAACGAGATGAAACATCCTTCACACTGACAAGAAGCATGCTACTAATACTAACAGCTTGTCCATCATCTCACTGAAAGGATTTTTTTCCCAGTGAAACAGGAAGGAATGCAACAGGAGCTAATTGTGCCAAGCTTTGTCCTGTCTATCATGATTCAGTTTCATCTGGAACTAAGGAGACTTCTGGGACAGCTGTGTTTATGCTATATTTAGAGCCACTGCAACAGTGTACTCTTTGATATCTATGCTATGTGGATGGTCATGTATGGTCTAGTCCAGCGATTCCCAACCCGTGGGCTGCGGCCTAAACCAATGAAAACGATGAAAAATGAATACATATCTAAATATTTACATATACTATTGGTAAATTATTACAAAAATTCTTACAAATTTTAAAATGACATTTTGCCTTTTAATTCATCATGACCGAGACGCCAATGGATATACTTGTCACGTTGCCGAAAGACTATAGAAGCAAATCAGTGACATCATGTTTTGAATTTTAAGGCATTGAATGCTTAATATTGAAAACAGTCTAATTAAAATCATAAATAAACGCAAATTAAGTGAACCGATGTATAGGACGGCTGCAAAAAAAATTTGAGCCATGCAAGCGGGCCGCAAAGTGGATAAGGTGGGGAATGTTTGGACTAGTCTATATGGGTGTGCGTAGCTTCACTGTGTGTTGTGGTGAGACCGGGATTCTCTGTACGGCACTGTCAGTCACCCCTGTACATGTTCACCACAGCCTTTTCTGTTACAAGATCGTTCGTTTCACAGGGTGTGTTGTTCTGTCGTCAGGTGATAAATGTGCTTACAGTTTTAACCACATTCTCTCTTTATTGGGATTCTTAGTGCCAGATTCAAGCTTTTTTGAGGGTGAGACTTCATTACATTGCTAGCACTTGCTATGGCTGCCTGACCACTTAAGATAAACCATACCCTGCATGCAGTTAACCCTTAAACTACTGCTACAGCTCCCCATATCCCTTAGTCCCTAACCCCCCATCCATCCTAAACAGCACTCATTACAGTCCGAAAGGAGGAATACCTCCTTTGACATGAAAATAAAAAAACTGTAATGACACACCGAACGAATGTGAACTGCTGGGATGTCGAATCTCCTAAGAGTCAATGAGTCAATGAGTCGGAGGAGAGGATGCAGTTATTTAAGGGTTAATGAAGGAAATCGACCTATATGATTATTTGCTTGTGTGACAAAGTGCATGTTGTCTTCTGAACAGACAACCCATTTGGAGACACCTACTTTTGCACTTGAATTATTTGGGGGGTCAAAATGCATTTCCAGGGAAGGAGAGTGCATCGTTTTTTGTGTTTGTCATATTAAATGCATTGAAACATCAACATTTAACAATTGTCTTCTTAATGGAACCTAATGACAACTAATAAGGCATCTAACAACCTGTTGTTCTTTATTGCTTCCAGCCCAATTGAGTCCTGTCAGAATTTCTACAAAGACTTCACGTTACAGATCGACATGGCGTTCAACATTTTCTTCTTGTTGTACTTTGGTCTACGTGTAAGTAAAACATACAAACGTGAAGACGCATTCTGTGGAGGGAGGATCACAATATTGATAAATCGACTCACAAAAATGTGTTTCCTTCAACAGTTCATCGCGGCCAATGACAAGCTGTGGTTCTGGCTTGAGGTGAACTCTGTGGTGGACTTCTTCACCGTTCCTCCTGTGTTTGTTTCTGTCTACTTGAACAGGAGCTGGCTTGGTAAGGATACCACATCTTCACTTACGCAGAAAACTGCGGCCTAGCTTTGTACCAAGCGTGGCGGACTACATTTCAAGGTTTTTAGAGTCTGCAGTGCCACCCAGGGGTTATCATGTGCAGAACAGTTGAGTTTGCGATGATAAGCCTCAGTTTAGGAAGCAATAGTACACTGGTATACAGTGACTTCAAATGGGTGTTTGGAGACGTAAAGCGCTACCTGTAGATGGTTAATAGTCCCCTAGCTTCTAAGTGTACTTTTTAAATAAGATTGCCCATAAAAATTCCCATGTTTTCAAACTAGAACTGCTTGTGAAAGGATCTGTGAGGGCTGCAAGATCAGTGGTGGTGATAAAGAGTTGTAATGATGGTAGATCTGCATCTCCTGGGCAAAGCTCATTTGCCTTTCAAACTTTGCAGTGCCTGATTGAAATTGGTATGTGATTAAAGATGGAAGCAGTACATGAAGGGATGTGAAGATAATAGGCTTTTGTTGCTAACCACTGCATCGAAATAGAAGTCAATCTGCTAAATGTGTGAAGCTCATCACCAGAGAGGCCTAGTAGGGAATTAGAAGATTAGAGGTGATTTCCTGTTCCATCACAGATGTGGATCTGTGTCCGCCATCACCTGTCAATCAAAGGCGGCACAGGTCCCACCCGCCCCTACTTGGCACCTCACTTAGCCACTCTGGATCCTTTTGGCCACTCAGTCTTAGCAGAAGGATGTTGAAAGGTGTGCTGGTTGAATGATGACTTTAAAGAGTGTAGGTTTCTGTGTAAAACAGCGCCGTCTGGTGGTCGTCTGAGAGTTAGCATCCACTGTCATTCCAAAACTCGCTTCAGCTAGACAGTTTACTGTACATAATTCTGGTTAAGCTTTTTAATGCATAAACTCTTGGAATAATTTGTTATAGTATATATCAAATGCTACAGTTTGTTGGAAGATTTGTCATTCAGCATGCATGTAATTCCAATTGCAAGATTATATTTAGACCTCAACTTATAAAATATTTTTTGACACCCTATCTTAGTATATGTGTTTTATGGGCACTGGCCTGTGGTTTCTTGCGAGGAGGCGAATTGTGTCGCTCCATGTGACTGTTTTTGCAGCGTCAGTCTATGTACTGGACCTTTCTGAATGAATTCACTTCATGTCATGATCCATCTCGTCTGAATTGTGTCAGGACATTTTAGCACATACAGTACCACATGCAAAAACACATAGTTAAAGCACGGAGATCTCTGACACGGAAATGGACAGGAACACTAAGGATCCCAGCTGTCACTGGCTGCCTGCTCCACAACCTCAAACAGAAGTTACTCTGTTACAGGAGTTGATGTCCTAAATCTCTCACAGTAGCTCTTACGCTTTAGCTGGGAGGTTGAAAAAGTAAAAAATAAGGTACATTACAGCATCTAACATCTTTTTTACTATTTAATAGCTTTATGGAAGCACTTTGAGTGGGTGAAAACCATTATCCATTTGGAAATGATAGCCATGGCAGCTAATTTCAAATCCAAATGTTCCAGCTTTTTGCTCTTGAGCTGAATAGTAAACACTGAAAGAGGCTTTTAGCATTAAGCTGTTGAAACTAGCCTGAAATGATCCCATCTGTTCATTCGGTAAATAAAACGAAAATGCTTTTGGTCTTTCACCACAGCACTTGTTGAAGCATGTTCATGATGGAGTGTACATTTGAGTTTTTAAATGCAGAACCATTACATGTTCTACTCAAAGTTGGCATGATACGACTGATTGTAGACAATTTGCATTGCAACTGTTGCTTTTAACTGTTGCCTTACATGGGTTGACTGGTTGTGTGTGTGTGTGTGTGTGTTTGTGTGGGTGTGTGTGTGTGTGTGTGTCCTTACATAGTCAGCTTGAAGTCAACAAGCCACCAGCCTTGGGTGACATCCGTTATGATCAATACTGGATTATTGCTTGTTTGCTAAATCCTGTGAAGAATTCAATGATTGTCCAAGCCTTTCATCTTGCAATACTGTGGTGTAAAACTTGATCTCTGATGCATTCCGTTATTTTCCAACCACTAAGATTACTGCATCAAATGACAACTGGCAGGGGCAGAATAGGAACACATTGTACCATAGTAAGGCTTTGAGAAGCTGTGCATTGTCCCAACTGCTGAACAGACTTGCAGTCTGGCCTCTGCCTTTCCCTGTGCGAATCCTAAAGGAGCTTATGCTGTAATATCCTGATGGAAACGGGTTTGTTTTAAGCTCACGGCGCACCACTGATCATAACGAGTATTCCATGAGTGTCTGTGGTAAATCTGATCATGACGCATCTCCAGGAACATGGATCTGTTGTCGTGCCCCCCCTGGGACCTCCTGCCTGGTGGGCTTTCTAACCTATTTGTCTTTTCCGTGGATGTGGAGAGAGCTTGTGACTTGCCCCACCACGAGGAAAGAGCAAAGGAGCCAATAGAGGAAGCTGATATAAGGCAAGGGTCATCCAATACCAGCACTTCTGAAACCCCTCCTCAGAGGGGATGTTTGGAAACGCGTGTTGACGAGCAACGGGGGTAACTTGATTCGGAGAGCTTTGCGGTCCTGCCAGAAGCATTTGTCAGTCTTAAAGCATGATCCCGACTAAGATGCTGGTGTACAGAGGGCCCGAGGGGGGCACGCGCTCTGAGACGTTTGTAACGACGCGGAGGCGCAAGAAGTCGTGCGGGGATCTCTTTCAGAACGGCTACAGGGTCAAGATGGGTCACGGACAGGGCCGCGTCAAGGAGGACCAGGATAACCTGTGCCACAGTTTGATCTCCTGCTTCCGTGTGATATCATACTGGGGTAAGACCTGTATGGTGTCTCCTTTACACCACATGCTTTGTCGCAGCTTCACCCAAAACCTCCACTACCCCATTCAGCGGGACCGTGTCCACGGGCAGTAATCAGGATTTGTATTGTTTGCCATCTATCCGAATCGCAAACGCAAAACTGACTTACCTAGAGGGTTTATTCTGTGTATTATTGGTAGTGTAATTTGCAGTAGTTGCAGGATTATTCGCATTTTTGAAAGGCAGGAGCTTTCCAGTGCAAATGAAGATGGATTTCACTTGATTTGTTTACCCAAATGATTATTTTTGATTATTTATTCATTTCTTGAGATGAAGACTATTTGCATTCAGTCACATGCAACTTCCACTGACAGGTGCTTCTCCTTTGTTATTTGGATTTAGATTTTTTAGTGAAAAATATTCAGTTTGTTATGAGTTTTGTTACTCTCTGTATTTGATCATGGTCACCATACAGCATTTAGTCCGTAAGCGGATGTTTAGGGAATTATCTCCTGTTGATCAAATGTTGGAGGTTTTGGGTCAAAATATATTTTTGAAAGAGGATATGACACTCTTTCATCATCATATTTTCACTGGTTGCATGTGTCTTCATTCACTAGAATGTGTTACTGACCTGTGCCCCATTATAGCAACTACCCAGTGTGTGCGTTAGACAGTGCTGGAGTTGATGATGTAGTAGCTACCAGGCAGTGTGATGTGTCGTTGCTTGTGTGTAGTGAGTGTATATAGTTAGCTGGGGTAACTCTCTACACAACACATGGTCACATGACTGATGGTCAACATGACTGGGACATCTTTGCCCTTCACCTCCTGGCAGAGTTGTCAGATTTTAGATTTTTTCTTTCTTTTAATACCCGCAAATTTGGGATTTGACGTCATGGCTGGTCCCCACTCTGACGGGAGTGTCCACCTGCCTCGACTCTAATCCACGTTTTGATCTCTCTCTCTATCTGTCTTTTACTCTTCAGTAATGAAAAACGTGTCTGTTAGACTCTCCGGTGCTTTGTGACTTTGAGTCTCTTCTCAAGATTAAAGCACATGAGCTGTGTATTTAGTCAGACAGTTCCCCGAAGCTGAGGTTGTTTGCTTGTTGCTACTTCGCACCTCCAGCTTTGCTGCTTTCTGTCACGGTGGTTTGAGAGGCCTGCAATTGGCTGTGTGTCGTTTTTCTCAGTGCTATGAATCCGATGAAGATGTTAAAAATGGACGATCGCTTCAAAGGTACGATATTTGATATGTTTTGATGGAATGCAGGCAGGTGATACAGTATTGTATGTGATTAGTTGTAAATATTACAATCTGAATCGTAAAATGTTTCTTTTTTTCTCACACAGGCTTGAGGTTTTTAAGGGCCTTAAGATTGATACAGTTCTCAGAAATATTACAGTTTTTGAATATATTAAAAACAAGGTAAGTGCACTATTATAATACAACTGCATTACGAGGACTATTATTAACACCTGTGTAATGCAATGTGTTACACTTATGCATGTTAGTCCTGTTATTTCATATTGTAGTTAAATTATCATTTAATGAAAACAATTTAGCTCCTTATATTCTTTGTGATTAGCCTTTACTTGGTTTTGTGTTTGTTAACCATGTGTGAAAACGACTTACCCCCAGACATGTTACTGGATCTAAGAACATGTTCATAGAAAATACATTAACGGCATGTCTATTGCTATATAGAATTCCTATACATAATATTTTATAAAAATATGTAGTTTTATGACTGCAAATGGACTCTGATGATGATGAAGAGACATCTACATTGTCCAGTGCTGCTTTTCTCTTTTGAAACCCTTCAGAGTGCAAGTTTACAGCAATGCTTTTCTACATCAGACATCATGAAGCAAACTGTTTGCAGTGTCCACACTGCTTAGAATTAAAGCTTTTTGCACAGATGTCAGGAAGAGCTTATAGATCAACAAAATGTTTTAGAATAATCCCTTCACTCGTTCAGTCAGAGGAAGGTAAGGCCAGCACTCTGAGTAGGAATGGACCCAAGCCAGACTCGGACCGACCAGAACAATGTCGTTTTCCCTTTACATGAGAATTGAATAGGAACAAATCTGTATCTCCTATTCCTTTTGATATTTTAAAGATTCTGGATGTTGACAGTAAACAATGGTGTCATATTTATTTTATTTAGAACCCCCACTAGAATACATTAACTTCATACAGCTTTTGATTCTATATTCTGGGATGTGAATCTGAGGTGCATGGCTGGCTATTGGCTGTTACCCCATGGAACATTCCGTTAGGCCCTGTTACAAAAACACCTATTGTGCAAGGAACCACTGTACAGTATTTATAGCATATTTACAGTACTACTTCAGTGTTATGGTGAATTACTGTGTGTGATTAACATATGGGAGTCGTGGATTGATATACAATAACCTTTCTAGTGGCCAGGTTGCATTCTTGTCTGGTGAATTCACTTGTCAATATTGACCGATGATATCCGGCTCTTGTTTTTAATAGCAACTCCATAAAACTGGTGAACTTGTGTTCCATCTTCATAAGCACATGGCTAACAGCAGCTGGATTCATACATTTGGTAAGTTCCTCTGAGCAAAACGGGGCAACATGGGACTAGCTAAGTATGATTGTTCTGCAGTGCAAGATCGCGTGCACGCCTCTTCTCTGGAGCCTCTGGTGTTGAACGTAAAGTGTTTTGACTTGTATTCCAGGTGGAGAACTCAGGAGACCCTTGGGAAAACTTCCAGAATTCCCAAGACCTTTCCTATTGGGAATGTGTGTACTTACTCATGGTCACCATGTCCACTGTAGGCTATGGAGACGTTTATGCAAAAACCACCCTGGGTCGTCTTTTCATGGTCTTCTTCATCCTCGGTGGTTTGGTAAAAATCCCTCTCTTATCTTACACCTGCTTGAGTCCTTTACACAGCCTAGCTCATGAAATCATGACCAGGATGTTCCCAGATGCCGGAAGGCCTTTAGAGTCCGACTAACGTTAAGATAGAAACGGCCAGTTGTCTTATACTCTCTGGGTGTGTTGCTCAGTCACACAAGGACATCTACTGTTTGTGTAATGCACTGTAAATGAAAACACACTGTACATAATACTAACGGGTGCTATGTGATGATTGTTTTCTAAAGTAATTGTGTACTTAAGGAATAGGCAATATTCTCCATACCGTTGCATAGTTACAGCATTGTTTACGGTTGTGACTTTAATAATTGGTCGGAGGATGTGTTTGTATAATGGTTGTTTTCAGGTGGTCCCAACATTTTGCTTTCCTACCCACATTCCAACAAACACAGTTCGGGCTCTGACCTGGAGAACAGCCTTATGTGAAACGTGGCTCTGCAGTCTCTTAACCATTTATTTTATTAGAATGGATGTTTTATGACATATATATCAACTTTTCACTGAGACTGTTCAAAACATTCAGTGAAAGTAACCCAGGGTTACAGTGAGGTCAGAATCTTCCTCCAGAACTGGATACTTTCCCACAATATTATTAAGCTGTGGTTTAAGCAATGTGTTGCATCACTGTAACATACAAGTTTATGTGACACAAGGTGACTATGTTTTTTGCCATCGTGAGTGTGTTTTGCCCATTTGTAACATCAACATCAGTAATGTGCTTCAGGTGCTCCAGTAACAAGCCACGTTCCATCAGGCTGTTCCTCTCTCGACCGAACACAGTGTTTGTTGGACTAAACATGGCACTTAGGATTTGTCTTTCTTTTTCTCCCTCTTTTTTCAATCACAAATTGACAATTATGTCATTGTGGTGTCCAATGTCCAGTTTTATTATTTTCTTTTTTATATATCATTATAAAATCCATCCGTAAAAAATGCTTATATATTTTCTAAGTTCTTTTTTTTCCGTTGTAGTGTATATATATATATATATATATTCTATATATATATCTCAACTTGTCAAGAGTCATTTACAGTTTTTCACCTTTGTGTTCAATTCCCTTTTTCATTTTTAACTGGCTTTTCGTCAACACTGTAGCATTCTTTTTTCCAGATTTTACGGATATCTTTAAAGCACAAGTAGAAGCCCTCTTCTTCTGCTTGTTTTTCTTCTTCTGTCTCCTATCTTCTCCTTAGGCCATGTTTGCGAGCTACGTCCCTGAAATCATAGAGTTAATAGGCAACCGCAAGAAATATGGTGGTTCCTATAGTGCGGTTAATGGGAGAAAGTAAGTATTCCAGGAGGCTCTGCTGCCTCCGAAACAGTAGAGCCTTCGCTGCATGCCTTGTCTTTTTCTGTTCCATGCATGTAGGCCATGTTTGCTCGCTACGTGCCAGAAATTGCAGCTCTCATCCTTAATCGGAAGAAATATGGAGGGAGTTATAACTCAACCAGAGGCAGAAAGTAAGTCAAACAAATAAACAACCCAAAACTGCTAAAAAAAAAAGGTGTGGTTTTGTGTGACTGACGTTGCCTCTCGTAGAGGAGTAGAGACCCTGATCTCTCAGGTGTGTTTTTTGATCTCCAGATTTAAAGCAGTGATCCACAGTCACACAGTGGCTGGAGAGCTAGGCCAGGAACAGCTTATGCCATTGCTTTGTATTTGTGTGCAAGCTTTCATTGCTTTAGAACAGGGGTTCCCAATCCTGGTCCTCGGGACCATCTGCCCTGCATGTTTTAGATGTTTCCCTGTTCCAACACACCTGATTCAAATGAAGGGTCGTTAGCAGGTTTCTGCATAACTAGATAACGACCCATTCATTGGAATCAGGTGTGTTGGAGCAGGGAAACATCTTAAACATGCAGGGCAGGGAGGCCCGAGGACCAGGATTGGGAACCCCTGCTTTAGAATATGATTAATGTTTTGTTGAAGTCGATTTTAAATGTAAATTTCACTATACGCTTGCTTGTTACCTGTGCATAGGCATCTGGCTTAAATGTTTGTGTCGGTGTTGTTTGTGTTTGTTGTGCATCATGCCCCCCCTCCTCCCCCTCCATCCCTCCGCCCCTAAAAAACGTAATATAATGATGGTTGACATTAGCTAAAGTTCCTATCAAACTCTTCAGTGCATTACACACAAACTGTTTTTTTGGACCCGTAAGGAAATAAACAAATACAAATACGCTGAAGCACGGATGTTTTACAGTCAAACAATACTGTAGATAACCAGTGATATGGAAAAATAGAAGACCCATAAATATGGCAAACTCATAATTCAACTTCTTACTTGATCTGTGCTACTTAACTATCGACATCCCACATCTGCTTTGTCCACTTGAGCTTTCGCATGTCATTGCTTGCCAGTTCATTTTACATGGATCTACTTGTTTTTCTAACTGGAAAAACAGCATCTATGTCTGATAATGAGGCATCGTTTTGCAAGCCCCGCTACATTCTTGGCCTTAATCTTCAGTCAGACTGGCACCAGACGGGCCCGAAACAATCTTAGGATTGGCATGCATAAGTTATTCTCGTGTTTCTCAAAACACAATAGGATTCTACTCTATAACACCCAATAACTCTGCTCTTAGACCAAGCAGTTTTTCTTGGCTCATTTTAGTGTTTGTGTTGTTTACTTTGTTTTGAAGGATTCATGCCTGGTTTTGGAACGTTTCTCTTGATCTGAATCCTGTTCTGTCCATCAAAGTTTGGATGCAAACATTTTCGGCAACCATACACACTGCTGTATTTCACAGATATTCCTTCATCAATTAATTATTAATAAATTATATTGAACATTTCCTTTGTTTTCAAGTGTTTGCTAAAACAACTCATATTAATAATATTCTAAGATTAATATAACGTTGTGCCTTAGCTCAAATGCAGCAGTGTTTGTAAAAGTGTATTAAAAAAAAAAATTAATGCGGAACTGAGTCTGAATTATCCAGAGTTGTACTTGTTTAAAGCAGTATAATCAGGGAAGTAAAGATGGATGAGGTAAGGTTTCATCTTCAGTTGTGCTCTCTTGCTTCCTTCTTCATGCTCAATTTCTTTTCTGTTTTATGTGGCTAATATTTTTCAAAAGAAATATACATATTTTTCACTCTGCCAGAAAAATCATATAGTCATATCCATATTTAGACTATTCACAAAGATAAAAACATGTATTTTTTTTAATGAACATAAAGTAAGCACTGTGTGATGGCTAAACTCAATGGTAAAGATCTCAGATTACGCCCTAATCTACGTAGGTAAATAGGTTGACAGAGTTCCACTGAATTTAAAGAGAAATTCACCATTGCAACATAACAATCCTGAACCCTGAATTCAATTGATCTCATAAGTACAGGGGAATAGTCTTAAACCCTTTGCATACTTTCCCGTTATGCAACAAGGTCACAGTCTAATTGAGCTGTATCCTTGGATTCAAGATGTCTAAAATAAGAACAATAGCATAATCTCAAACGAGTTATAATCCAATTTAATCTGTTACCAAAATGCATGTTTTTAGACCTCTGCCTTTGATTCAATCCCCACATAAGAATTTAGTACTATATATAAACCCTGATTATAAGGAATGTAGTTTGTCTAAAATATTCCTCCCCTCACATACTCAGGATTTTAACGATCCCTTGCATCATTTCATTTTAATTTCAGGATCAAGGCGAAAGATGATATCATTATTTTACTTTTTGGGGCTTCAAAATAATGTTTTGTCATCGTTTCTTAATCTAATTCTTTAGGCACATCGTGGTCTGTGGTCACATAACACTTGAGAGTGTTTCGAACTTCCTGAAAGACTTCCTACACAAGGACAGGGATGATGTCAATGTAGAAATTGTTTTTCTCCATAAGTAAGTACACCACAGTGTCCCCCCTAACTTTGAGCCTTGACACAAACACACTTGGAATAAATGTCCAAGGAGAAGAGCCCTGACTGCTGACACAGTGAGTGAACCTGGCAGTAACATCCACTCTCCTCTTATGTCTTAGTATTTCCCCTAATCTTGAGCTGGAAGCCTTGTTCAAGCGCCACTTCACCCAAGTGGAGTTTTACCAAGGATCTGTTCTCAACCCACACGATTTGGCTAGAGTCAAGGTAACTGCTTCTTCTGCCACACAAAGCAAACTATGTTCAACAAGTTTTTTTGTGTGTGGTGCACTTCCAATTATACATGTGTCCTAATGTGGTTAATCTGAAAAGTCCGATCTGCTTCTGTGATATCTCAGATTGAGTCAGCTGACGCCTGTCTGATTTTAGCCAACAAATACTGCGCCGACCCCGATGCCGAGGATGCGTCCAATATTATGAGGTGAGGCATGTTTTCAAATCAAGAACAAGCATTCAGTGTCTGAGTCCTCAGGAGAGTTCTGTTACCAAGGATACAATAAAAGACACCCCCCCCCCCCCCCTCTCCCCAGTTTATGATCACTGCTGCTGGACATTAATTTCATGTATTTTAGAACAGGGCAAATGTTCATTTTATGGACAATTAAGTTATTATCTTATCTTACTTTGTGTTCTTCGTGACATTTCAGGGTGATATCCATCAAGAACTACCACCCGAAGATTAGAATAATCACTCAGATGTTGCAGTACCATAACAAGGTGAGCCTTTGAGGAAACCTAAAATGCTCTTAACAACTACCGAACAACATAGCTGACATGCATTGATACCATTTATGTTTTGGCTGTCCGTAGGCCCACCTTTTAAACATTCCAAGTTGGAACTGGAAGGAGGGAGACGATGCGATCTGCCTTGCAGAGCTGAAGCTGGGGTTCATCGCTCAGAGCTGCCTGGCTCAAGGCCTGTCCACCATGCTGGCCAACCTGTTCTCCATGAGGTCCTTTATCAAGGTAGGGGGTCAGATGGCTGAGCGGTTAGGGAATGGGGCTACCTATCACAAGGTTGCAGGTTCGATTCCCGGCCGTGAAAAATGACGTTGTGTCCTTGGGCAAGGCACTCCACCCTACTTGCCTCGGGGGAATGTCCCTGTACTTACTGTAAGTCCCTCTGGATGAGAGCGTCTGCTAAATGACTAAATGTAAAATGTAAGGTACCGCCGCCCCGCTCTCTACAACCCACAAGCTTGTCGGCAAGGGCGAAATATTTCAGAAGTACCTAATGTTCACGTTAAAATGCACACTTGCATGTGTTGTCTTTATTTAAGTTGCAATATTCTCTCTCTTTCACTGTCCATCCTAGATTGAAGAGGACACATGGCAGAAGTATTACCTGGAAGGTGTAGCCAATGAGATGTACACTGAGTACCTGTCCAGTGCCTTTGTAGGCTTATCCTTTCCCGTGGTTTGCGAGTAAGTTGAGCTTTTCTCACAAACATCCATTCTCTTTCCAACCCACTGACATGCTCGATATGCATGTGCACAGCAGGGGCAAATCTAGGTTGCACTTTTGGGGGGGGGGCTAAGCCCCTAGATAAACCCTATTATTTTTCCTGTGACACAGTAAAACTAGGGGGGTCTGGGGGCATGTTCTCCCAGAAGAAATTTTTGAAAATATCCTTTTAAATAGTGTCCTCTAGTGGGTTTTAGGAAGAGAAATTAACACATTTAGATTTAAAATATGAAATAATAATTTAAATGTTTTTTAGCGCTAGATACGCCCATGGTACACAGCATCCCAGTTGATGTACATGTCTGATTCCTGTGCTGCTCTCTCCTAGACTCTGCTATGTCAAGCTAAAGCTGCTGCTGATAGCCATAGAGTACAAGTCTGATCAAAGAGAAAGCAGGTGAGATCAATGTGTGGATCTTCTCCTGTGTTACTCACTGTTGTCTCGTGGTCCAGTTCCCATGTGCTCCAAGGTGGGTTTTAAATGTGTTTTAATTATGGCCCGCAAATGTACCTCGACCCGACAAATATTTTCCTGTCTCTAAAAAACATCAGCATTTGTTTTTGTCTCCTTGATTCATTATAACCACCCCTTATTCTTTGGTAGTTGAGACATACACTTTATATAGATTAAACTTAGGACCAGAAGCTAACTTTGCCAAGTTGTATTTGTCCACAGTGGAAAGCAATCTTCACATGAAATGGTACACAGATAGCAATGTGAACTTAACAACGTAATTACTTTCATCTAACAATTGCCCTTCTTTTTTCGTAGCACCCTCATCAATCCTGGCAACCATGTTAAAATGCAGGAGGGAACTTTGGGCTTCTTTATTGCCAGTGATGCCAAAGAAGTGAAAAGGTAATACTTGCTGCATGTAAGATGTATAGTATACAGCCAATACGGTATTACAATTGAAAAAGTATCTATTTTAGAATCTTTTGTTCTAAATGTTGTTCTTTTTTTTGAAGGGCACTATTTTACTGCAAAGCTTGCCATGATGACATCACAGACCCCAAAAGGATTAAGAAATGTGGATGCAAAAGATGTAAGTGTTTGTCTTTAATTCTGTCTTTAGTTTATTTACTGTATAGTTCTACTGTGCTAATGGACCAAAGAGGCTTAGAATGGTGTAAGTTCAATGTTGTTTGAGTTGACATTTAGCTAACATTTGCATAACATTATGTTGATTAGATGATCTACAAAACCCCTTGTCAAAATCTGCCATGTCCAGTATTAATAATGAATCATAAATCCCTGTGATCGATGTATGTAAAAAGGTTAAATAAGATACTTTAAAACAGCTGGTATAACATATGTGCATTTACAACATGCATATTCATATTTAACATAAAATATTTCAGTCTGATTCAGTACATTAAACTGTCCCATCTTAGATTTTGTTTTTTTATTTTTCTTCAATATGCAAAAAATTACTAACTATTAATTAATTACTATTATTAACAGTTTTGACCACTACTATTAACCCAATGTTTAATGCAATCTCCCCCTGCTGCCTTGGAACGTGAAAACAATGTTTTAACCCTTCCTTCGCTTTATAGTGATATATTGTGAGTAAAATGGGTTCCCTGTGCCCACCGCTTGTTCTCCCTGATAAAAGAGAGATATGTTTGGATATGACTGTGCTGCTCTAGATGTTGCATGTACAGTGAATGGGTACTGGACCCTTCCATCATATCATCTGTTCGAAGTGCAAGGCAAACATTTCAAGAAGAACGAAGATCGAGCAGGCAATATATGTAGTCCCTGACTTAATAGATTAGTGTCTTTAAAGAGAATGATGCTCTGTGAACCTAGTGGGGGCGTCATACCGGAGTTAACCACTAGATGTCCCCACAGCACACGGACGACATTCATTTGGTCAGAACACAGCCCTAGTTGATGTTTTACAGAAAGCAAGCAAGACATAAACACATTTTAAACAGCAAATACCAAGATGTTTCCAGTTGGTGAGGGTATGAGTAAAAATAGACAGTAAATATAAAACCTTTTATATGTCTAGCAACAACAACAAAAATCCTACAATTATTTGTTAAACCCACACCATAGTGAGACGTAAACAATCCAGTCCGCTCTTCTAAATCAGTCAGTGTTGTGTGCCTTCGCCCATATGTTTACGTTGCTAACAACATTTTGTTTGGTTATAACATATGCACTTTGAGAATGTCATATGAGAACAATATTCTCATGGCTTCCAGCATAATGTTTCACAGTCGTGTGCCACGTATGGTCTGCTAACCGTCTACGTTGTGAAACATTTTCACCCCCAAACCTAATAACTTGTTTATTACCCCTCTTCTGCAAAGCTGTTGTATGTCATTTTGTTTAAAACAATGACAATACATGCATTTTTTGACCTCTTCGGTAGAAGTCATAACCTCCATCATATTTACCTTTCAGTGCCTATGACAAGATCGCATGGGGTTTTAAAATGTTTAGTGGGTAAAGACATTTTTGGTAACCAAACCGTCCACCCTACCTACTTGTTTGAGCAGGTAAATACGGTTCTAAGGAGGGTTCCGGTGAACATGCCGAGGACATCTTCAACCCATAAACTCGAATCCTCCTTCCCTCTGACTTCCCCATTCACATCCCCATCTAATCCTCTGCCATTCTGATATTCATGGGGTTTCACCAGTCTGAGAGAACAGCTTGACTGGATATCTCCTTATGTATTGCTCTTGTCTAATGAAAGGCCCCAAAGAGTTTACCTAGTCATCTCTGGTAGCATCTAGCCAACACCCCCATCCATCACTTTTCCCTTACCAGGTACAGAATGACCTTACCATTAACCTGCTACTTTTCCTTTCCTTTCCTCTCACCCAAACCATGACTATAGCCAAGATGTCCACCTACAAGAGAATGAAACTGGCATGTTGTTTTGATTGCGGCTGTACTGAGCGTGACTGCTCTTGCATGTCGGCTAATGTGCGTAGTAACTTGGACACCCCTCCGCGAGGCATCCCACCCTCTCCTGTCTCTGTTCATGGTTGCTCCGCCTCGTTACGTGCCTGTAAGTTGTCCACATGATCACGTGCACTCTTGTGCACGTGCTCACCGTCCACTGGCTGGCCTCTGTGATGTGGTGTTGTAGTGGTAGCCGATAAGTTTTCTATTTATGATTTTATCTATCTGTTGTTGTTGTTGTTGTGCTGCTGTGGCGTTGCTCGTCAAGGTGACCAGTATGTGTTTCAGTCGAGCATGCTGTAGAGGAGTGATGGATGATTTACTGTTGTTTTGTACAGTTTATTGTTCTGTGTTTACATGTTTCCAGTTCATTATTAATTCAAAGATTGCTTACAGTGGTTACACTAAATGTGAACAGATACGGATGCTCAACAGTTTTTAGAGTATTATAAATCATTGTTTGGGAGAGAAAAAAAGCAGTTTGCCTTGATTGTTAGGTTGTTTAAGTGGTGCGTACAATCCCATAGTGTTTATTTCAGCGACCTGAATCTTTCTCAGTCGATTCCATGTATTCACGGGTAGTAATGTGAGAGATGACTGTGTGAAAGGAAAAGCCCTCAGACACAGAGACACAGAGCCAAACAGACTTGATTTCAGATAACCTAAGGCTTTATAAATCAAACTGAAGTGTCTAGCGGCTAAAACAGTCAGAGTTCTGCTGTGCCGCCTCAATTCACTTCAACGTTTTAAAAACATCGTCCATTTTTTAAGCGTAGAACGGATTTTTCCGATCAGAAGCAGAACGGGGCATAGTTTGCTGGCAGTCCCGGGGGTAGGAGCAGCCTGTGGCACATCCACGCGGGCCACTGGATGTGGAAGTGAGTGCTGCCCTGTGAGCCAGGCTACAGTCGGTCTGAGCTCTAGAGTGGCTGTCGACATGGTGTGGGGCGCTCAGAGAATAGGCCTTATGCGGCCTGACGTGGAAATTATGTTTGCATTTTCATTTTTGGAGTGCTACCGGTTGTCATGAAACTCGGCGTGACAGTTCTTAACCACCAGGCAGCCTAGGGCCCCCTCGCCCCCCCTCTCCCCCCCTCGCCCCGCCTCTCTCGTAGTGGGACAGATGCTAGGCTGTTAGTCCTGCGACTCTGCTCGCGCTCACCGATCGCAGGCGACAGATGCCAGGACCAGCGAGGTCCCAGTTTGAACATTGCTGTCACTGTCCTGCCCTAAGCTCCAAGCATGACCTTTATTGTGGAAATGGGGGTTGAAACAAGGTACTAATGAACATGTGGAAGCTGACTCACTGAAAGTTCCGGGCAGCGTCCACATTTCTCTCTGGCAGACCCGGGGAACGAGAAACATCCTGTCAGTTATCAGTGGGAAGGCAACTCTTCTTAGATAGACAATGACCTCTATGCACAATCTCACTTGGGGTTTTTAAATAAATTGTCACTAATCCTTTTGGTTTAATTACCTGGTTTAACCATTTTGATTGAGGACTTGTCTGTGTCATTTGGAATAATCATTATACTAAAATAGCTGGTGGCTTTGTCCAATAACTTTATGATTAATCATTTCAGCCTGCTGACAGCATTATTGCCATCCTCCTGTTAATTTTCCATATCTTTTGTTCATTGCTGTAACCATGGTCTTCAAGGCACTGAGCTTCAAGTGCCTTCAAGAGTAGCAGCCCCCCAACGCCAGAAACATTATAATCATTTCAAACCTTCAGTTACCTACGATCATGCAATATAATTTGCTCCCATTGCAACCTGTTCTTCCCTGTAACCTGTCATTGTCTTTGCATTTTCCTCAGCTAAAAATAGCTATAACGGATATATCAAATCAAGTAAGTTTTGATTTCCATTCTTTTGGTTTCTCAAACCCTCCCCTGTGCATCTTCATCTTTCTTACTGTTTCTAATCCTCCATATTTTCCTGTTTGCCCATCATGGTTCTGTTTACCCGCTGATCTCCGAATACCTGACATCGAGAAAGATGTGTCTCTAAAACATGGACAAGGAGTGTTGTAAAGTGCATCTGTGTGTTTTACAACAATCTTAATCTGCAAACATTCCACTGGTGATTATTGGTATCATACGAACCGGAAGAGATTGCAGTAAATGAAACGATGTTAGCACCGCCGTCTGTAGAATACTGGGTATCAGTTGCAATGTGGACAGTAGATGGTGCTACTGCTTGAGGGTGTGTCTGGTTGTCAAAATAGTCATTTATCATAGTGAAGTAAAGCATTGTAGTCCTTCGATCAGTCCCTCACCGGACAGCATCTTGATCAATTAACAAGACATCGTTAATAGTAAGACGATAGCGTACAGTATAGCTGGAGAAGAAAAGAAAAAACATTCGGTAAGGGCAGACACAGACAATGTTGAATTGTCTTAATACACATATTAATACATGATATTTTCCTGATTCGCACTCACAGCTGGTCTGTGTTCAGTACTGATGTATACAGTACACATCCCAGATCAGTGATAGCCAGCAAAACTGCCAGTGTGCGTTCCGCGTGACAAACACTGTGTGTGTGTTTGACATGGGACAGATGACATCAGGGCAGTGGAGCAGGGGCAGTAATCTACTAGGCAGCTGACGCTTTAAATGATCATCTCTATGAGCTAGCTTTAGCTTCCAGATAGTCCTTTGAGATGCAAAGATTTTTTTCATTTATATTCTCTTTATGTTTTTTTTTTTAACTTAAATTCAAATGTCTTTGTTTTTGGGGTACTTAGGTCTTAAGATTAAGCCTAATAAATTAACTAGAAGGGAGGTTTAAAAAAAACAAAAAAAAACACACTGCATTGTGTTGTCTTCTACTATATATATATAAAGTTTTGATTTGATTTAAAAGAGAGGGCTAACTAAAGTTGTTAAAGGTTGTTCAGTTTACCCACTGCCCCTCCCTTCTGGCATTAGTTAGTCCTTTGCTTCATCATCTTCTTGTTCTTACAGTAGAACAATTGTGGCAACACCTGAAAGCATGTTTATTAATTAATGTTTATTATGAATATCAAAGTAAATGTCATATCATTTAGTTTTAAGAGTGTGTGCCAAGTGGTTAAGTGGTGTTTAATAGAAATGAGGCTCTTAATTATTTAGCTATTAGTATTCTTGTGCCAGAAAGAATTATCCCATAAACATTTGATCATACTGTACTTAAAATAATGACAATTGACACCAGATATTTTATTAATGTAACGGGGTCAGTATAAATTAAAGCTCTTAATAAACAATAAAGTAGAATAATTTAGTAGTTGGTTTATTGAAAAAAATCAATTTCCATTGTCATTGACAGAAAACTAATGTTCAAGCTTAAAACGTCACCTTTTCTGATTGTGATTCTTCTTCACTCAGCGGTAAGGGACGACCCTCTTATCAAAAGGCCGCCGTATCAAACCCAGTCCATAATATTGAATCACAAGGCTCCCAGTGAGGCCCCTAAGCCACCCCCCCGAAGAGTAGCAACCAGGCCGGTACCGTTAGTGAACAACCGCAAAGGAAGCCTGCTGCCCCCACCCAGCCTTCAGAGCTGAGGCTCAGCCTGGTGAGCCCCAGGGAGCTGGGCCAGGGGACCAGGGCTCCAGAGAGAGCACAGGAGGCCAGCCTGCTCCAGCGGGCCCGCAGCCTGCCCGTGAAATACAGATACCACTCCAGTAACGCCGCGCTTAATCACAGGCACTGTAAGCCGTAGCCCTGCTTTGACGCGTGACAGGCCTGCCCCAACAGCACAACGCATGAGTTTGTGAGGCTGGAGTTAGCATGTGTAGCATTCCTTACTAATGACCCGGTGTGTGCAGCTGTCAGCTGTGAGACATTAAATATTGAGCAGGATGAGGAGGATGTGGAGGGCCAGTATGTGGGAGCTTTCAGTATCTGAAAGCCTGTTCGCCAGGTTCCATTATGGTGTCACACACGGCAACGCTAGAGGAGTTGAAATTGTTCATCTTCCCGTCTCCAGTGGAGACTGATCTTTGTGAGGTTATTAATTTTAATAGAAGCCTTTTCTGGTCTTTTGTAAGAATCTCCAGGCGAAATGGCTCGTTGACAGCCTGAACCACG
Source organism: Hypomesus nipponensis (assembly GCF_054491055.1). Taxonomy (NCBI): domain Eukaryota; kingdom Metazoa; phylum Chordata; class Actinopteri; order Osmeriformes; family Osmeridae; genus Hypomesus; species Hypomesus nipponensis. The sequence goes on along the minus strand of NC_140373.1, from coordinate 2,474,872 downwards.
ATTTAAAAGGCACTTAAGTACACGGGTTAGAAAGTGTTCCGAGGTAAAACAACAGGGATAGTGACAAGCTTATTGTGGAGCAAAAGGTGAATTCTGCAGACTTTTTTATCATCTTGTTTGTCAATTTATTCAGTTTTTGGTAACTGGCAAAGACCTTTTGATAACTAATACCACCTGATATCATTGTTATAATTATCATAATTATTGGATCAGATAAATCTAATTATTATTGTTATTTGGCAGATTCATTCTTCCTAAGGGTAGCATTTTTCACGGTGATGAGCTTTATGTAGTTTGAGGTGGTAGTAAAGACCATGTCCAAGGGGCAGCTGGGCCACGCATCAATCACACTGGGACTGGGACCAGTGTAATTATAGCCAAGGGTGCCAGTCCTGCGATGAGGAAAGACCGGCTATCCGGGATACATTCACATATCAGCAGAAAAGGAGCCATATTTACAATTTCACTGCATATTTATGGATTTCGTCATACAACGAAATTTGAGAATGACGAACACGGTCAGCAGAGTAACATGGCGTGATGTACAGTAATGAGCCAATCGGTGCTCGTTAAAGTCACTCGTAAATTGTTCTGTGTGGATGTTACATTCGAACGTGATTGGAGTGATTTGAACAAGGATCTTACATTTCTAACAATCGGATATGTTTGGGCTCCTGCCTAAACGCGACTATACCAGTCCACCGTGTTAACTCTCGACAGCATGTCGTTAACAGGCTGCACAGCGTGTTGCATCCTTAAGATGCAGTGTGCAAATGCATTCAGAGGAAGTTAAACTGTCTTGTATAGCCTGCAGATGATGTCAGACTGCCCTTTGCCATGCATTTCACACGTCCTATTGACCTTCTCACCCTCTTGAGTCCTTGTCTCTCTATCTCCTCTGATACTGCACTTCTCTGTTCTGTGTGGCTTATCTGTAATCGCTACATTAAGTCTTCATTTAAATTTCATTTGATGAGATGTTGGTTCTCGGCCCTTCCTGTTCTGACGCTGCTTGGGTGTGCTTCCAGTGGAAGAGGACCAACAGTCGCCTCTATCGCCTCAGAAGAAACAGCAACGCAACGGAGGCATGAGGAGCTCACCCAACTCCTCGCCCAAAATGATGAGGTAGGATACCCTGCGTAAGATGTGTGTGTGTGTAGGATGCTCCCCTGTGTGTGTGAGTGTGTAGGATGCTCCCCTGTGTGTGTGTGTGTGTGTAGGATGCTCCCATGTGTGTGTGTGTGTGTGTAGGATGCTCCCCTGTGTGTGTGTGTGTGTGTAGGATGCTCCCCTGTGTGTGTGTGTGTGTGTGTGTGTAGGATGCTCCCCTCTGTGTGTGTGTGTGTGTGTGTGTGTGTGTGTGTAGGATGCTCCCCTGTGTGTGTGTGTGTAGGATGCTCCCCTGTGTGTGTGTGTGTGTAGGATGCTCCCCTGTGTGTGTGTGTGTGTGTAGGATGCTCCCCTGTGTGTGTGTGTGTGTGTGTGTGTGTGTAGGATGCTCCCCTGTGTGTGTGTGTGTGTGTGTGTGTGTAGGATGCTCCCCTGTGTGTGTGTGTGTGTGTGTGTGTGTAGGATGCTCCCCTGTGTGTGTGTGTGTGTGTGTGTGTGTGTGTGTGTGTGTAGGATGCTCCCCTGTGTGTGTGTGTGTGTAGGATGCTCCCCTGTGTGTGTGTGTGTGTGTGTGTGTGTGTGTACGATGCTCCTGTGTGTGTGTGTGTGTGTGTAGGATGCTCCCCTGTGTGTGTGTGTGTAGGATGCTCCCCTGTGTGTGTGTGTGTGTGTGTAGGATGCTCCCCTGTGTGTGTGTGTGTGTGTGTGTAGGATGCTCCCCTCTGTGTGTGTGTGTGTAGGATGCTTCCCTGTGTGTGTGTGTGTGTGTGTAGGATGCTCCCCTGTGTGTGTGTGTGTAGGATGCTTCCCTGTGTGTGTGTCTGTTTGTAGGAAGAGATGGTGTCAGTGGGTGGGGACCCACACAACGCTGTAGCGTTTCCTTTGTTGTCTTGGCGACCGTATGTGACAGAAGCTCCGTGTTTCTTTGGGAAAAGGGAGGACAGGAGGCTGTGGTGAAAGGACTCTGGCTTCCACTGGCGTTCCCCCGGTCCCATCCACAATACTGCGCTTGTTAAACAGCCTTGGCACTGATGACGACACCAACCAATCAGAGAGCCTCTTGCTTGGAGATAGCCCAAGGCTATTTCCTCTATTGTCGAGATCCCTTTGAGTTCTATTTCTAGGTACATAAGGCCATGGATGATATGCACCATCACAATCAAAACTGAAATCAAATGTTACCTTGCTTTTATCCTGTCTCATTGAATTAGAGGAGGGTTAATTGATGTTGACTCATGATGGCAAAGCTATTTAGCAAGATACCATTAAAGGAGGGAAAATAGGCATTATTATTAATAATCAAGTAATACTTTTAAAGAACCAGGTCAAACTGATAAATCATTTTTGCATTAGATCACCATAAAGGCATGGCATTGAAATGTTGTCAGTTTACACTTAATGTTGTCCAATGTTTTGTGGTTATATAACACAGAAATAATGTAGACCGGAACCTAGTTGGCAGAAGCTGAAAAATACACAGTTTACAAGCTCAGTGACTGTGGTTTAAAGTAGTATCAAAGCTGTACTGTTTTAAGGGGTACAAAACAAAACAAAAACCGGCATGTTAATGTATGCAAGTACAGTATCGAGGAGGAAAACCTATTTGTGAAACTAGGACCCTTAATGCTGCACTGACTCCACAGTGAAAGGTGGTTGTTTGAGAGAAGCCTAAGGGATACTTTATTTCTAAGCGCATTGAAAAAAACATCCAGTTGTAGAATATACTATGTCAAATGTGTTTTTTAACATGACCTCGGGCCTCAAGGCCTTTGTAAATAAGTAATGATCAACAGATTGGCTGTGGGTTTTTGTAAAGCATGCCTATGTCAGTTTGCATGATGGGGGAGGATTTTAAAAGGCCTTATCTTCTCCCGTTGCTTGCTAGAGCAGAAAGGAGCGTCCTCAGATCCCTGGAAGAGCAGTATTTGTCAGGGGAGCGCTGGAGCCACTAAGCTACTGAGAACAAACGCCAACCTTCTTGTGGAGAATCTTTTCAGACTACAGTTGGCACTTTTTCTTAAAAAAATACATGATACTTTTATAAATATGTAGGAATTGAATCTGAATTTAACACCAACTCCACAAAAATGGCGAGCTTGAGAAATATTGCAAGTTACCTTGAGTGTCAACAAATGACACTGGATCACAGATCTAAGATGACATTCACGACTTTATCTCCTCGATATGCTGTAAATAAGGAACTTCAGTACACTGGTGATGAAGGAAATCAGCTGTGGAAACGCAACCATCTCCTGCTTTACCCAACATGATGCGTTGCTAAAGTAACAAGTCACATCTCACCTCTTTCAGCGATCCCTCCGATGAAATTAACACCATTTCCTTAGACCTCTTGATGGGTCATGAGACACATCTAATTGTGGAGAGTCACAATGCATTTGCTCTGATCCGTCTGCGCGGTGACACACACGTCATGTTGGTTAGAGTGCAGCTAAGGCAGTCGGCAGTGTGGGGTAGTGACAGGCCGTCACAGCTGACAGTTTGTGAGAGATAGCTATCTTGGCTGTGCTCAGGCTCACCAGTCAACTCGTCCAGGGGAGATTGAAGTGACAGTGCTCTGCAGAGTGAGTAGTGAAACATTCGGCTTCGAGTGAAATATGAAGCCCGGGTTCAGAAACACTTACTGTTTTTCAATCTTATTAGCACCTGTTTCTTCTTCATCTCATAGAAAAGATGTGCGGCTTTATTGGACAAAACACAGATTCACGTTGGCATACTGTTGGCTGATGGCACTCTAGATACACTGAAAAACTCCAATAGTGCATACGCTTAAATGTTATGCTTTTTATGATATAACGTTAACATGTTCATTTCTGCACAACAGTGGTGCTGTACTTGAGCTTGATACTAAATGACCTCTGACACACAGATCTCCTATCCGACCTAGTTAAAAACAGCTTCTGTCTCACATTTAAGGTAGATTTCCGGGTCGTATTGAATTTGAACTTTCTTGACAGATTTGAGCTTGAGAAGGAGAAATCATTTTAAGGAAGACATCTGCCTTATCAAACAACTTTCCTGAAAGTACATCAGGACCTAGCCTCGGGGTATGAGCCTAAAGGCAGACATTTAGGGCTCCTGTCTCTAACAGCCCGGGGATGGTCGCTTCAGTCCACATTCATGCATACTTAAAATGTTAAGATGGCATTCTTCTAAAATGTGGATCAAAGAAATGTTTCTATGGATCAAATATATGAACTATTAAGATGTCTGTGGAAAACGTAAGCTTCCTCTCTAAATATCAAAGGATATTGTCATATGATATTGCAAGTTAATGTAATTTCAGAAGCAATTTAGGTGCTAAGTCTAGTCATACAGTAATCATTTAGTGTCTTCTTGATCCGATTAACAGAATGGAATAGTGGTTATTTTCAATTAATGTATTAATCTACTATTGAATATAGTGTTTGAAAATGCTACAGTGTGTAAAGGTTTCTTTACCATAACTTTCCAGTATTACAATTTTCAAACCCCAAAATTGCAATTGAGGATTAAAATTATATTTTAAAAGTCCGAAGGTTTCACAGATGGTTTCTGGCTCCGCATCACCGTTAGCATGGCAACACCAGAGGTTTACATTAGTGGGGAGACCAGCCCAAGGTGGTCAGTGTTGGCTAGGATCACCTCCTCCTACAGCCTCACAGTGACATTAGCTTGTGTGGTCCTGACACTCGGATAAATCTTTAATGGTCTTCAGTTTGGAAAGCAAAATATGATTGGGCAAATTGTTAAAATATTTAAAGTGAGGCCTGTTAAAGCTTTTACCGTAGCGAGCGGAGCGTCAGAAGCGGTGTGCGGTTAGGGGACGTAATTGCTTCTCCGTGCTCATGCCAGTCAAGGCAGTGTGTCGCTGCCATCTCCTTCTGCGTCGCTGCCACTGTTCATGTCACTCACTTTGATGACTAGGCATTTTTGTTGGCATTTCTGCAGATGGCCTCTGACAGGAATAAGCATTGAGAGAGAGAGGGGGGAAAAAAAGATGCTGCTTCTTGAGGAAAAGCCATTTTGTTTGCGGACCCCCACGCTTTTAAAAATGTTTTCGTATTGATGAGTGTATTCTAAAATGAAAAATGGCATTTCATGGGCGGTTTTGAGAAAACCCCAATGGGGTAACGTGTTAAGTTGAGTGCAGGAACACTTAGCACCCTTGGAAAAGGGTACAAAACACAAACTTTAACGATGGCCAAAAGCTAGGCTGGTTCCGGCTCTCAGCAAGCCATGGATATAAACAAACAAACCTTCATGTGTCGGGGTAGATGCAAGATATACCGCGCTATACCCAGATCAGATGGAATATCCTTATAGATAAACACGTCTCACCCACAGTGTCATTTACATGTCTACATTATGCTATGTGGGGCAATAATCTCCTAACCTTGACGTTCAAATATTGAGCCGCAGTTCATTTAGTTTAAAGGGACATGACAGCACTCAAGGTCTCCCTTTACCCCCCCCCCCACCTCACCCCCCCACATCCTTTTGTTTGATTAGGCATGACCCTTTACTCATCCTTGTGTTTGATTAGGCATGACCCTTTACTCATCCCGGGGAGCGAGCAGATCGAGAGCATGGACGGAAACGTGAAGAAATACGACTCCACCGGGATGTTTCACTGGTGCCCTTCCAAAGACATCGAGAAGGTCATGTTGGTGGGTGCCTCTTCCCCCTGACAGCGTCATCTGTCCCTGACACCGGCTCTCTCTCTCTCTGACGGATGCATTATGTCACGAAGCACCATCAGACGTCGACAGGGCAGTTAAACACTTCATAATGAGGTGTCTCACATGCCATTTGCCATGACTGAAGGCCTGTTTATAGGGAGAAAAAAAAATCTTATAGAAGTACACACACACACTATGCCAGATTGCAGATCTTTGATTTATGTTGGCTGTTGCAGAAAGAGACAGTGATATACATCAGCAGTTTGTTCTTTCAAAATACTTTATTCAAAACACAATAACAGCATTAGAATAAAGTAAATGCATAAAATAAAATAAATCCAAGTTCCTATTTTCCCTCTTTAACATATAGTAGGGTACTTGACTTCCCTGTCTGTGCCTCCCCTCCACAGACCCGCAGCGAGGCGGCCATGACCGTGCTCAGTGGCCACGTGGTCGTCTGCATCTTTGGGGACGTGAAGGCTGCGTTGGTGGGCCTCCGGAACCTGGTGATGCCCCTCCGAGCCAGCAACTTCCACTACCACGAACTGAAGCCCATCGTGTTCGTGGGCTCCCTGGAGTACCTGAAGAGGGAGTGGGAGACCCTCCACAACTTCCCCAAGATCTCCATCTTACCCGTGAGTATCACAATCACAATCAGAAGGGATTTTATTCGCCATGAATGTAAATTCCTTGTTTGTGCAAACATTCATGGTGAATAAAATCCCTTCTGATTCTGAGTACAATCCCAATCAGGTTTGTTGCCAAGTAGTAGTCCATGCAGGAGGAATTTTCCCTCATGCGTTGGTGCATGACAACGTCCTGTAATAAAAGACTTGCGCTTGCTGTTGTTATCAGAATGCGAGCTCACCTTTCCATTGTCGGCCTCTCTCCGTCGTGCGTCGCGCAGGTTAGAGTGACGTTTCGCTTGCTCACTTTGCCGTTCACTTCCTCCTCAAAGGGCACACCGTTAAGCCGGGCAGATCTGAGGGCTGTCAACATCAACCTCTGCGACATGTGTGTCATCCTGTCAGCCAATCAGAACAACATCGACGATGCGTCACTGCAGGACAAAGAATGCATCTTGGCGTCGCTCAACATCAAGTCTATGCATTTCGACGACAGCATCGGGGTCTTGCAGGCTAATTCCCAAGGTAAGGAGTGCCCTATCATAGTTCACCGCACTGCCTGGAGGGGACGGGGCCTGGCAGAGAGAATATCCCTCAGTGGAGGGCGTCTGACCAACCTGGTGTCATGGTGTGTGACAGTGAAGCCCAGCGCTTCTTCTTCAGGTTGGCAGTGACAAGGACAGGCTTCCTGCCCAGCGTCATGAGGGGAGCACGAGGTGGTGTTGGCACAAGGCCTTGATCTGTCACGCATCCATAGAATAAAGTAGAAGAGCAAAAACAATCCACTTACAAATTTGCGTTTACAATAATTCTACATGGTAATTTATTACTATTGTATTAAATAATTCATGGCAAACAAAGGGAGCCGCATTAAGTTAGATTACCGATAATGACTGAGTATATTTTCAGTAACCTTTTGACCCAAGATTTTTTTTCTTTCTTCTAATACCTGTATGACCTAGCATTAGCCTTAGTCAACAGGAAATTACGAATGTCAACACAGGCCATATATAATGTAGACAGCATCACTGATTTAATGTGTTTACTTTAAGCAAGAAACATTAGATTCACTTCAGTTGAATCGTATTTAAACACACTCCGTTTGATGTCGGTTTACCTGTTCAGTCATGTGTACGGCCTTTTAGAGAACAGGGACCCACACCTGTCCACAGGTCACCCAGGCAGAAGTGAATGTGCCAGGTGGGGTCAGAGGATGTGGGTGTTTGTCTCCGTGCAGGTTTCACACCTCCTGGAATGGACCGGACGTCTCCAGACAGCAGCCCGGTGCACGGACTGGCACGCCAGAGCTCCATCACTACGGGAGCCAACATCCCCATCATCACTGAGCTGGGTATGTCTGCCTCACGTCTGCCACATCGGCCCCCGGTGACACCTCAGTCTAGATGCACCTTCATCCTTCGATAGCGGCGCACGTCTCATTAACCTATAGTACACGTGTAGAATCGTGATAGCAATACCGCTGTTGATCAAGAGATAGTTCCTTTTATCGAAATAATGGCCTCTCACATATTGAACCTTCATAACATGCCTCAGTAACTTTCTCCCCCCTCCCTCCCTCCCTCCCCCACCCTACTCCCTTGACGCACAGCACCGTTAGCCAAACCGGGCAAAGTACTGCCTGTGATTTCATTCAGTCAGGATAAAAGCAGTGGGAACAACTTACAAATGATAACTGAGCTGGGTAAGCAGAGCCTACATGTGCTTCACGCACTGCTGTGAATGCCTCTCCACCATCAAGCTTCCCTTTGATTTCATTGGCTGCGCAGAAGGCCCGCGGTCCGTTCCCATGGCATCACTTTGAGCCCATTTTACTCGTAGTTCTGGTTGAAATTGACTGTCTTGTTTCTGGCCTTATCTGAAGTCTGTTCTCCCCCCTCCCCCTCTCCCCCCCCCCTTCCCTTGCCATTCTCTCTCTGAGAATTGCAAGGTCTTTGATCCCCTCACCCCCCCCCCCCCCCCCCCACCCGATTCCTCCCACCACCAGAAGCCCTTGTGGCTGTTTCCACAGCATCTTCTTCATAGATTCTCTGGCTCAATGCTCCCTTTCATCTGGCTCTTGTCAATATGACTGACATTTTGTGAATGTAATGATAGAAGTAGCACTTCTGAAACAAAACTCAACATCAATACTGTCTCCAAGCTACAGTTTTTTTGTGCTGAAAGATATATTTCCCCCAAAAGATTGATACAACATGATACAGATATTTTAATCTGCAAAACCAAAGCAATTGGAAATCAAATTGGAAACCCCCCCTACATTTACAGAATGTACAGTGATGCAATGAGGTTGCTAAGATACGCATTTCAGAGGACGTCTTCAATCAAAACTTGAGGCTTTGAATATGCATGGTGTCATCAGAAGCTTAAAGTGGATATGGACTGTTAGAAAGACTAGCCATACACAAATACACATGCTATACAAATAGCTATACACATGAAAATATTGAATTAGTTTCGACATGATCATTATTTGGATTGTTGCACAACAGAAGGTATTAATACAATCCATATCCACCATCATTGACTATTAGAAGCAATCACTCTCTGCTATCAAACATATTATTCTGTGTGTTGGATTGAATTCTTGATGTTTCGCAATCACCGTTTGTGAACAATGTCTCAAACTCTTTACATAAGTGAATCTTCCTACCCCTCGCTCTAGATCAACTTGAGTTCCACAAATGCACGTGTGTTCAGCTGGTGCAGGCCTGTGAAGGTACCATGACACGTCTGTTCTGTCCTCAGTGAATGACTCCAACGTTCAGTTCTTGGACCAGGATGACGACGATGACCCGGACACAGAGTTGTACCTGACGCAGCCGTTCGCCTGTGGTACTGCGTTCGCGGTCAGCGTACTGGACTCCTTGATGAGTGCGGTAAGACCTGCGACTTCACCCAACGCTTCACGGCTACACCTCGCAGACAGCGTTCACAAGACGCCGCAAACCCAGTGAGCGGGGCATGAGAGAGGTGTGCTGTTGCGCCTGTACTTTCCCGTCCCAATAAAACAGGAGGACAAGAACTGGACATGCACCCCGCTATGATGGCTTCATCTGTCTTACTCTTAGTTTGACTGAGGGTCAGAACAAAGCTGCCTTCAAGTGCCCGTCAGTGCAGACAGAGGTAATGCTTCCTAATAGACAGCTCCCATCCATCATCTTACTCCACGGTGCTGTCAGTAGCCAAAGGAGATGTCACCATGCTGGGCAGGCAAGGAGACATGCCGCAGAAGAAGGGCAGACGTTTGCCCTCGCCTAATAATGGAGGCAACCGCCGCGTTGAGACCCGTGACGCGGGCAAACAAAGCACAGAACCTGGCCCGAGCGTCGCAACTAACAAGGCTGACATTTACAGAAGGCATCGTCCCGCTCTGCGCGGTTTTACCCGCCTTTCAGCCCCAAGTCTGTTCCAGCTCTGCCAAAGACACCTGAACAGCATGAATATGTGGAGAGTGAGAGTAGGCGTGTGTGTGTGTGTGTGTGTGTGTGTGTGGTGGTCTGACTGGAGCAAGAGTAACCTGCAGTAATTGGATTCTCCTGTCTGTTCACTCGTGCTGCAGGACAATGTGAAGAGACAGGCCAGGGCTAGGCAGCTCAACTCAGTGGCTACACTGGGAGTGGATTGGATTGTGACGTTGACAGTGTTTGGTTAAGGATCGCCTTCTCCCCTTCATCCTTTCAGACATACTTCAACGATAATATCCTCACCTTGATCCGGACGCTGGTCACAGGCGGGGCCACCCCGGAGCTCGAGGGGCTGCTGGCGGAGGAGAATGCTCTGCGAGGCGGGTACAGCACGCCACAGACCCTGGCCAACAGGGACAGGTGTCGCGTAGCACAGCTGGCCTTGTACGACGGACCCTTTGCAGACTTGGGGGTAAGTGACTGGTTTTGTCACCTGGCAGTAGAGCGTGGGCTTGACACGGGTGTGTTGTGTGTGTGTGTGTGTGTGTGTTCCCTGTAGCCAGCAGGGGGACTGGCTTCACAGCAGTCAGCTGTTACTGAGTGATGGATGGTGCAGAGTCCTGTAACATCCAGCAATACTGAATATAAGAATGAGTTTGACAACAATATACTGTTTAATGTAAACAATTAAAACAATGATTTTATTAACATCATGTTTATATACTCAACAGTATGTATCTCTGAGAAGAAGAATCTGTTTTTAAAATTGGTCTTATTTTATGTTTTTCCAGGATGGTGGCTGTTATGGGGATTTATTTTGCAAAGCATTAAAAACGTACAACATGTTATGCTTTGGAATCTACCGATTAAGAGACGCGCATCTCAACCAGCAGAGCCAGTGTACTAAACGGTGAGTCTACAGTTTTTGAATTTGGCTAATGTCCCTAAAGTAAAATACAAATCCCAAGTCAATCGTTCCATGTAACTGTTCTCGACCTGGTTCTCCTTCTTCTTCCCTAGCTATGTGATAACTAACCCGCCCTACGCATTTGAGCTGGTGCCCTCCGACCTGATATTCTGCCTGATGCAGTTCGACCACAACGCAGGCCAGTCCAGAACCAGCCTGTCCCACTCCTCCCAGTCCTCTCATTCCTCCAGCAAGAAGAGCTCCTCAGTCCACTCCATCCCCACCATCAACCGCTCCAACCGCGCCAAAAGCAGGGACTCCCGAGACAAACAGAAGTATGTGCCCCCCTCACGGCTGTCCTGTGTCTGCTTCACTACCTGTCGTCTGCAGTTACTCTGCATCTCCGCTCTCTGCGTCTCCGTGTGTGTGTGTGTGTGTGTGTGTGTGTCAGTGTGTGTGTGTGTGTGTGTGTGTGTGTCAGTGTGTGTGTGTGTGTGTGTCAGTGTGTGTGTGTGTGTGTGTCAGTGTGTGTGTGAACCATTTCTACGTCGCTGATGTTTCCTGTGAGTTTGTGTCATGGAGTGTTTTCTTAGTTTGCGTAGACTTCATTCTGACTGTGGTACATGTGACATCCTACAACAAGCACTTGGTCCAGCTAAAAGACCCAGACACTCCTTGAGAAGAGCTGTTAAGGTGGAAAACACTAAAGATATTCCTCTGGAATTTCTACTCTCTCCTTTATTATTTAACCTAGCTCATGTACTTGCTTATTGTTTGAAAGGCTGTTTCTAACTATGTTTTGCTATTTATTTATTTGTTTTAAGTGTGGGAAGACAGTTTTAATGTGTTTCAACTACTGTAGACTTTAACTGAACTTTGTTGCACCGAAATGGCAATTCAATATATACTGTAACTATAATTACACAAAACTTTGTCTTAACATTTTCTTTTTGAAACTATGACTGAGGTCAAACTTCGTAATATTCTAATCTCAATGCCATCTGGATAAGAGCTAAATGACTAAATTATGCCTTTGATATTATTCACATTGTCAACATCAAAACGTTCAGCAAGTACATCTATAATTCTGTCAGGAGTGCAGTCTATTTTTGAAAGTTAAACATGTTAGAAGGTAGCATCTTTAGAATACCAAAATGTAAGATTTTAAGATGGGTCAAATGCAAATAAAAAAAAAAGGAGATTACATGAATCATGAATGTTATACAATGTATCTTTAACAGTTGCTGAGTGAATACCTCAACCTGTTATGGTTAGTAAGTTAAGAAATGACACACCATGAGCTTGTTTTATATCCCTTCCATCATGGCTTGGATTTTAAATTCATGCTTCTCAATGAAAGTTTGATATGCAAGATGCATGTTGTTATTGATCAATTTCAAAACTGTAGAAATTAGAAACCTTTGATATTGTAGCATGGAAAAACTTCTGCTTCAGGAAAAGCATGGTCGCTACGGTTGCTTTATAGCAGTGTTTCCCAAACCCGGTCCTCAAGTACCCCCTGTCCTGCATGTTTTAGATCAGGGGTTCTTAACCCTGTCCTCAGTGAACCCCTGTCCTGCATGTTTTAGATGGTTCCCTGCTCCAACACACCTGATTCAAATTAAAGGGTCGTTATCTAGCTCTGTAGAAGCCTGGTAACAAACATGCATTTGAATCAGGTGTGTTGGAGCAGGGAAACATCTAAAACATGCAGGACAGGGGGTTCCGAGGACCAGGTTTGGGAACCACTGCTTTATAGTACAGTGGATGTATGTACATTCTGTATTCACTGACATGATCCATATCAATCTTTAATGGCTTTAAATCAAATTGATAACTATTTATCTTTTAACCTACATTTGAATTTCAACAACACAATGTGCATTTGTGCTGCTTCAGTATGTGGGTAACTTACATCTGGTGAACTACCTTTTTTTTTTTTCTAAAGTGCAACAAGGATGAATAGAATGGGCCAAGGTAAACGTGAAAGTGAATGATATGCATGATGTACAAATGCATCATCGAGTCATGTGCCCCTTGTTGACTTTTTGCTTTCGTGATGAAAGCAAAGTAGCGTCTCCAATTAGTTTGCATCGTCCTATTGCATGGGTATGAGAACTGCCATTTAGATTGAGTTTAAAATGACCTCACATATTGGTTTGATGCCACTTTGATGTTACTCTCATTGGCCCATTATGCCTCCAGATACGATTTACCGTTCTAAACCATATGTGACCCTATTGTCCCTCCTAACTATAATGTTTTAAGTTAAAGGACAAGTCAAGCGAATCACCAGCGATACTGTTTGTTTGGATCTCTTCACAAAAGCAGGTTGCATCAAGCCAAAGCCTAAAGCCAGTCAAAATAAAACTCTGTATAATTGGATAATAAATGGTGTACACATTTCCAAAACTCACTATGTCAATTTAATAGCGCGGTAGACTTTTAATGTAACAAAGGACTGCATGCCGACTAATTATAAGAACCGCAGCATGTGACAAGATCTTTTTCATAAGATGGCCATCGGGACCAAAAATGCTTTGCAAGTGATGTGTATTGTGCAAGGAATAGTTGCAACGCTGGAACCTTGAGTCTTGGTCTAATAGCAGATAACACGTCTCTCACAGGTGTAATGTCAGGCCAGCACTGCTGAAACACTGGAATAGAAACCGCTCATGAGTTTGTATTCCATCATTTGCAATGTCTCATTTAACACCAATCGGCCAATCCCAGAACCACTAACTATTTTGTTTCCCTCCTCTTTCTCTTTCCCGTCTTTATCATGTTGGCCTCTTTCCAGAAAAGAGCCGTTCTACAGATGAGCAAGAGAGCGCCCACCAGAGAACCGGCCAGATCAAGGCTGCTCACACCACCAACCAAGTCAGTCAGATCAGATCCATGAGCAACCTGATCCCAGCCATCAGAGAGGTGGAGGATGAATGCTGAGCCCTGCTACACACCAGGACCCCACACCCGGACCCCACACCCGGACCCCACACCCGGACCCCACACCCGGACCCTTCACCCGACAGGCGTTTTCCTGTCCATATGTACAGTTGTTGACGATAACATGCTTTTGGATATATTTTCTAGATATTCATACGATATATAGGTATATACAGTATGTATATATATACATGTATATATTGATATATGTATATATATATATGATGTATCATACAGTGCTTATACACAGACAATCATATTCATTGTACAGTCACTCACTCAGTTATAGCTTTGCACTGGGCTTCAGGTTGTGTTTTTGATTGAGGGTCATGTCAATGAGAAAAAATGCTACACGGTTGAAAATGATAAATATATATATATTACGACTGGTTTTTATTGTAAATGGACCATTGCTTTCACTTTACAACTGTATTAAATGCCAGATGTCTACTCACTGTTGAGTGATTCAGCATCTGTCTGTATTTGAGATCCATAATTAACGTTACTAGAAAATATTGATGTATTGGTGTAGTCTACCACAGTCCTACAAGAATGAAACTGTTATTGAATACATTGTCACTCAATGCTTTGCCATTTGAGATCAGTTCACAACATTTGTGATTGTTTAGATGGCCAATGATCATGTCAAATGTATTGTATTGGCTTCTGCCTTATTTCCTTTCTATGCTATTATCTATTCTTTTTTTTAATTCAATTTTTTGTTTTTAAGTTTCTTTCCAATCATTAGTACTCTTTTTAAGGCTTTGATATGACAAAGACTGCTTCAGCCCATTTATAGGTGCTCTGATTTTGAAGTGACAACTGAACTAGGGAAGGGATTCAATTGACCTCTCAATAGCCCAAATATGATAGAGCTGTTTTACAGGAGACGAAGTAGGACAAGTGAAACGCAAGATTAGCTAATAAAGCAAATAACTTAATTATCCGCCTAGAGGCAGAGAGTTGCATAGACATATATGACACAGCGATATGATGTCTCTCTAGGTGAGCTAGCGCAAGAGAATAGCAGAAGCCTCAAATCGCACCAGGTGGGCATTCTAAGAGACCTCCTTTGGTAACGAATACTGCCTGACACGGGATTGGCTTGGAGGCACGTGGGTGCTTGGATGTTATCCATGACCAATCCTAATGCCACGCCCATAGACAGTCGAATAGTTTACTCCTGAAACAGCTCGATCATAAATGGAGAACTTGGCTAACCCATACGAACGCCAGTTTCCAAGCTTATTGACGTCACACTTTTGCTACAAAAGACCTATCAGATGTGAGTGGTCACCTGTTCCTAAAAGGAAGGGCTTTTATCAGTACTGTTGTCAATTAGTTACGTTTATGTTTTCCTGTTCTTGTTGAAACAGCTGGTTATTTAAAGCTAAGGACTAACTTAAGCCATATCATGAAGCAACATACATACTGTACTCAACATTATTTTATTTTTTGTCATTGTGTTAATGTTCAAGGTAAATACTACAATCAATGAAACTCATTGCTGAGTAGCTAATAGCGATTTGTCTATGAGGGCGTGGCATTTTTACTGGCACAGGGAACATCCAAGCAATCCGTGCCTCAGTGCTAGTTATGTGCCAGGCAGCGTTCAGGCCATAGGAGGACTCCAGAAGACCCACAGTTACGACAAGAGGCTCACGAGGAGGATAGCGTCACAGGGCTTACTTTGGTGTCTTACTCTCGCGTTTAGAATCTCTCCCCTACGCGCTTTTCCATAGTTTGCCTGTTTAGGGCTTAACTTGAAGCTTACGTTTACTCTGTAATGTATTTTCTATTACATGGAACACCAAACTTTGAAATTAATGACTATTTTAAGAGACTTTTCATTTAGTAGGCCTACGGGAGACATACCGTATTCCCTGAGTAAGATAAGAATCGTAGCATTTATTTAGAGTGAACAAAAGTCTTAATTATCATTCGAAAGATGCAATTAGAATTAGCATGTATCAAGTCTATTCATATTTTGCTGTCTTGTTTTGATTTACTTGTTTTTAAGAAATTTAAAGAGCTTTATAAAATTATTCCTGAGTGTACTTCTCTGAAAAGTAGCAGTTGCCAGGGAAGTCATGAGCAGTCACGTTTGTTCGTTTGTATTATTTAGCACATCGATTTGTGGAGACAATGACCGTGCTAAGTTTATATTTCTGACTATGTCACACAATACTCAATGATAAACACAGTATATTGTCTTGTACAAAAGGTCTGTAAATAACTTGTACATGATTTCATTTTGTATTTTCACAAATTAAAGCTGATGTATTGTGTTCTATATCAGGTTGTCGTGTTTAAAAAAAAAATCAGATTTATTGGTCGATTGTCATTTAATTCCAAATGACAAAACAGTGCCGCTTTACATCAGTGTACAGTTTAGCTTGGAACCTCAGCCATGCACGTTAATGTGCTATGTGTTTACCTCCCAACATATGACACACACAGGGACCGTACTATATAAAGCCCCCTCCTGGGTAGACGCAAGGCACTTTGCGATTGCCAGACAATTCATCTGACAGGGGACACCTCGGTGCGCCCTCTGGATAATGCTTGATAAAAACACTCTCCACATTCTCACCTTGGAAAGAGAGCTGAGCCCATCATGTTGCTTATTAACGATTTTACACAGCGCAACGCGGTGGGGGACTGTCAGCACGCCAATAATATTTACTGTCTGACACCTTGGCTCTACAGAGGCAACCGGAGGGGCTGTTGATTGCATAGATCCACCTAACAGTAGACAGACCAATCCTAGATAGATGGTTTTAAAACTGGGACAAAACAAGACATTCGTTATATGACAGTTGCATATAGTGTTGGGTAGAGTGTTTACATTTTTGGGGCAACATTTACGCGTACCCCATCATGCTTATTGTTTAGTACCGTTATTAGGTTGATCACAACGTGTAGCCTTTTATCTGGAATGGAAACTGCATTACACAGAAACACGTGTATTGTTAACACCGAGCAACGACCACACGATGAGGGCAACAGCAGAGAGGAAGGTGAGACAATGGTGTCAGTGTTTATCACGTGTTCTCGCCAGTCTCAGTGGGCTGTACGTGTCACGCACAACCCCCCAACCCCCTTCTCCTCTCAAAGATCACCTCCAGAGCTGTAAAGGCTGGCCTGGTGATAATAGTTTCCATGACAATGCGGCGCTCTGAGTGCATCAATGCCACCCCGGATAAACAGTGATCCTTTACCAAAACAAGAGGGTCATTACGGCAGCTTGTCAAATCAATGTTGAGAGTGTCCTGGCTGATTAAGGTGTTCCCTCACAGACCTGACACAAGTGTCAATACTGGCTGGCCTGTGGCTGCACACTCCCATGATTGGACTGAAATGCCTATCAGTCAGGTAGCTGAGCTGGACTAATGATTCCCTGTGCTGCCTATTAGGGGGACATGACAATTTAATCCTGTGAGCCCCGGAAAGAAAAAGTGACCTTGGTGCTTTATTTGAAGCTGAGGTAAATTGACAAGAGGAGATAAATCTTTACCTTGGGCTATAACATAATAAAGAAAAAAGTGCCCCCTGTTTGTTTTTCTGCATTGTTGCAGTTTACATACTGTTCTTTTAGCACTGATGAGCTGCAATGGTAAGCTTACAGAATTTCACATTAAATCATTACATTTACATTACAATCCAGTGTGGGGAAACAGACGTGGACGTGGCCGTGTCCCTGTAGAAGGTGTACTTAGCTGATGTTAGCCTGCAACAAGGATCAATCACACCACCTCTAACATCTCAAGCGCGATCACTAACAGTACGCCAACGAAAAGCTAGTAATCCGATCGCGAATGTACACATACCTGAGGAGTGAGTTTAACTGATCTACACCAGCTACACATTTGCATTTTTTTCCGCCCACACATTTGAAGGTCTTGCTTAGCTTATGAAAGCCCACTAATATGACCTTTAGGAAATGATATGTCTTCTAACCCCTTTGGTCATTTCATCTAAAACACACCTACTAACCCCTTTGGTCATTTCATCCAAAACACACATTTTATCCAAAACACACATGCTAACCCCTTTGGTCATTTCATCTAAAACACACATACTAACCCCTTTGCTCATTTCATCTAAAACACACATGCTAACCCCTTTGGTCATTTACCCCAAAACACACATACTAACCCCTTTGGTCATTTAATCCAAAACACATGCTAGCCTCTTTGGTCATTTACCCCAAAACACACATACTAACCCCTTTGGTCATTTCATCCAAAACACACTTTTCATCCAAAACACACATGCTAACCCCTTTGGTCGTTAACTCCAAAACACACATACTAACCCCTTTGGTCATTTTCCCCAAAACACACATGCTAACCCGTTTGGTCATTTCATCCAAAACACACATACTAACTGCTTTGGTCATTTCATCCAAAACACACATTTAATCCAAAACACACATTTTATCAAAAACACACATGTTAACCCCTTTGGTCATTAACCCCAAAACACACATACTAACCCCTTTGGTCATTTCATCCAAAACACATATGCTAACCCCTTTGGTCATTTACCCCAAAACACACATGCTAACCCCTTTGGTCATTTACCCTAAAACACACATGCTAACCCCTTTGGTCATTTACCCCAAAACACACATACTAACCCCTTTGGTCATTTAATCCAAAATACATGCTAGCCTCTTTGGTCATTTACCCCAAAACACACATACTAACCCCTTTGGTCATTTCATCCAAAACACACTTTTTATCAAAAACACACATGCTAACCCCTTTGGTCGTTTCATCCAAAACACACATACTAACCCCTTTGGTCATTTCATCCAAAACACACATAGTAACTGCTTTGGTCATTTCATCCAAAACACACATTTCATCCAAAACACACATTTTATCAAAAACACACATGCTAACCCCTTTGGTCGTTAACTCCAAAACACACATACTAACCCCTTTGGTCATTTCATCCAAAACCCACATACTAACCCCTTTGGTCATGTTATCCAAAACACACATAGTAACTGCTTTGGTCATTTAATCCAAAACACACATTTCATCCAAAACACACATTTTATCAAAAACACACATGCTAACCCCTTTGGTCGTTAACCCCAAAACACACATACTAACCCCTTTGGTCATTTCATCCAAAACACACATGCTAACCCCTTTGGTCATTTACCCCAAAACACACATGCTAACCCCTTTGGTCATTTACCCCAAAACACACATGCTAACCCCTTTGGTCATTTCATCCAAAACACAAATGCTAACCCCTTTGGTCATTTCATCCAAAACGCACATGCTAACCCCTTTGGTCATTTCATCCAAAATGCACATGCTAACCCCTTTGGTCATTTCATCCAAAACACACATACTAACCCCTTTGGTCATTTAATCCAAAATACACATACTAACCAGAGTGTGAATTATACAATAATAATCGGGGTGGTCAACTTCTTCTCCAGGGTGTAAAGTAATATTTACAATTACAGGTGAGAACAATATAAATGCATCGACCCCCCCAAACTTTAGTTTTTCCCTCTTCTGGGGGGGGGGGGGGTCCAAGTCTTAATTAGGGGGGTCAAAAGCCCCCAAGTCCTTTTAAGACCTTTAGTTTCTTTTGAATATCAAATAAACAGATAGTCTGGCTATTCTCATAATGGCGGCTTACTTTCAAATAAAGAGAAGAAGACAAACCTCAAAAAATAAATTAACAAAACATTTCAACAACGCAGATACATGTGGCTTTATTTGTAATTTTTGTAGACCGAACAATAACCAAATGTTTTTTCACTCTCGAAGACTGATCAAAAAATATTTGTAAAAACAGACTTAAATTAGAAATGGTACTTTAATACAGCTATGTCTTGCTTGACTCCTTGAATATTGCATGTGGATATTGCCTGTACAGCGATGGTTTCAGATGTTCAAAGTCATGCTGGTATAGCCTAAGGGCACGGTATATTGCCTTGGACATCTATCTTAAGGCTATGAGAACATTGTCTACATCATTGGAAAAAAGCCATGTGTTTACACAGATGTTGCGAGCTTTTAGAACACACATCTTCTGTGCCAGGCTATACCCCCTTCTTCTGCGCCAAAGGCCACATACATTTTGCATTAGTTGACTGTTTGATACACAAGGAGGAGAGACTACAAGACTGGCATGCAGGTGGTTGAGCAACAGAGGCGTAACCTTGGAAGTGCAACCATCTACACGTATTTCACCGTGCTGAAAACCAAGCTAAATTAGAATTTTTACTCGTGAAAGAATTCTGAGTTATTCCAATATGGCCATTGCCACTATTATGACCAGTTGTAATAAAAAAAAAAACGAGTTGATCTTTATAAAGAAAAAAAATTGTTCAGCTTGACACAAAGAGTTAGTCCGTGCGGTGGATGGTACAGAATAGACCCTGTTGTAGGGGAACCCCCTCCGCTCTTGGAGGCAATTTGCCTGGAAGGCACAGTTGCTCCACGACCCTTTATGTTCTCTGTAAAGGTCAACAATCGCAGTCTTTTGTTTCAGTGCTCGCATGCATAAATCAAAGCTCTTGGATAATGTAATGTCTGAATCTTACCCTGCATGGCCTGCATCAAAGACAAAATAACCCTACAGGGCAAAACTTAGAATTTAAACTACTATCACAAACTCTCTAGTATTCGGCATTCAAAATGAAAGACATCATTAGGGATTTATCTACTGAAACCTCTCTTTTAAACAAAAGGCCTGAGAGCGGAGACAACAGAATTCGAAACAGGAATACAACTGTGGAGATGCATTTCACGCTACCTAGGTAAAGGCAGGAACTTGCTGACGATGTGTGCATGGACGAATTGTGTATTTGTCTTCAGTGATAACCAGGGATTCTTTATGGCACAGAGAGTCAAAGGGTCATATGTGCTTCCAGAGGCGGATGTTTTATATATCACAGTAATCAAGTACTGGTGATAGTAGCTTGCTCTGGGGGTCACCTGGGGTCACTTAGGGGGGAGCTATAAGATAAAATCATGACATCTGCATAAAATGAGAATTTACAGTTGGATAGCACAAGGACAGCCTATGTTCTATGTTGTCCCCTGTGGTAACCTCTGAGACGTTTTTCATCAGTCAGGTCATTGTTAAACCACTTGCAGCAATTCTTGCTTAACCTTATGGTCAACAATATTAAATGCTTTCAATAAGTCATTCAATATGCAGCCCAATAATGTCCATGGTTAATAAAAAGTAATTTTAGATTTATGAAGTTCCTGTGAAGGTTACTGAGACTTGGTCTGAAATGTACTTAAAGGTGTTCAAGCAATCAACACAACATGGCATTTATTATAGATACTAAATTGGTTATATCACTCTGATACTGCAGTACTACTTCTAGGCCTATACTATAGCCAATGCCAAAAGCAAAAATATCATTAGGTTAGTGGAGAGATGACCTGTGAGGAGTTACTGGACCTTCGTAACACAGATCTGACTTGCTAAGCATCCATGCTGTTCTTACACTATCTTTACACTGTTATCATGTTGTCATTACACTGCTGTTACACTGTTAATACACTATTATTACACTGTGATTACACTGTTAAAGAAATGGGAAAACATTTCTGGTATCAGTACTTTACTTAGCAAAATTATTTCCAACAACTTCAAAATTTCACTCCTTACCTTTTGTTCACAAATATCAGTATTTTCTCCTGCTTTGATCTTCAAACGAGGCTTATAACTTTAGTTTTAATCTGCACTATTTGGTGATCAATTCATGATCAACGATCGATATTATTTCTTGTAATTGTGCCTTTCTTCATTTCCAGGCTATCACACACAACAAACATAAGCTAGTCTACAAAGTAACTTTGGAGCAAAGCAGAGGGCAACAATAAGAATGGCTATACAAAGTTACTTTGGAGCAAAGCAGAGGGCAACAATAAGAATGGCTATACAAAGTTACTTTGGAGCAAGGCAGAGGGCAACAATAAGAATGGCTATACAAAGTTACTTTGGAGCAAGGCAGAGGGCAACAATAAGAATGGCTAACGTTATCCAGTTGTCGACATGACTGAGAAGAGAGACATTCCAGATCACCCATGGACGAGGGAGATGTTCGAAAATGTCAGCGTCAAACAGGATTCCTGGTGTATGCGCTGCGTGTCTATAGTGTATTTTTGTATTATTGTATTAATATGATGTGAGGTCCAGTTACCAGCTTCACTAGGGTTGTCAGCTGTCCTGTATTAACGTTCCTTATATTGGGCCTAATTGATTTGTCCCATACGTAACCTCCCTTGTCCTGTTTATTGACTGCTGATCTAACCACTGACTGACACAACGACAACAGCACAATGATCACGACACTTCACAATGATCACCGACACCTGTCATCGTCCAATCACAGCGCTCCCTCACGAGCATCAGTATAGATACGTTTACATTTACATTTAGTCATTTAGCAGACGCTCTTATCCAGAGCGACTTACAGTAAGTACAGGGACATTCCCCCTGAGGCAAGTAGGGTGAAGTGCCTTGCCCAAGGACACAACGTCACGTGGCACAGCCGGGAATCAAACTGGCGACCTTCTGATTACTAGCCCGACTCCCTCACCGTTCAGCCACCTGACTCCCTTTTAAGTAAATGTTTAACAGTCATTTTAAACATAAGTATCTGTACTTCTTCTTGAGTGACGGATGTGTGTAACCTACTTTTGCCATCGCTGTATCTAATACACAGCTCACAATACTAGTGCTGTGCTAAGAAATTAGCTATAACTGCAAACAGATGGAAGTGGTATCCAACAACATTAGCCTTATGCTCCAGTAGTAAACATGATTTACTATTTGGAAGATATTATTTACAGTGATTCATGTTTCTGTCTGTTGCACATTGGAGGTTAATAGAAATGCCAGCATGTTCACTGATTTACTTAGTAAAATTTTTATCCCAAGGTTCAGGTTGAGAAGATTGGAGTCAGAAAGAGTTACAGGATTCATGCATTATGTAGAGGAAGCTGACACGACCTTCAGCCATCACACTCAACTCTATATATTATGAGAGCTTGACCCTCCCAAGGCTGGAAGTTACATTTGATATATTTTAGCGATATCCCCATTAAATTACTCAATGCTTTATGAGCTGGAGACATTTTATATGGCTGGACATGAGAGCAACATAACTTGGATTAAAATACTGTTTTACACTCTCAACATAAGCCTTTCCCCTTGGTTTGAGCAACAACAAAAAAATACAATAATACAATAACAATACTATAATCTGAGAAAAATACATGTTATGACTTCATGGTTTCATACCGTGGCCATATGTGGATTGCTAAGTGACCGTATGTAGAAATGAACGAATGGTGCCATGTTCAAGGAAATTACAGAGAACACCGGAATTTTTTAGAGCACAAGGTCCATTTTGATATAATTGGCTTTGGAATTATTTATGACATTAATTGCCACATTATCGACTGGCTGTCACCTCCTTTGGCATGCAGTCCATCCTTCTTCCCAGGGAGCCAGCTCAGCCTAAAGTAGACTGACAAGCTAATTATACCATCTTCCTTCTCAATGATATATGTCGCTAATCTGTAACCAGGCCTGAAATAAGTCTCCTGAATCTCCCAACGTCAAAAGTCAGCTTAGTCTAAGATCCTCAGGTGGACAGGATGTTTGTTTTGCCAAATGGAGTAACAAAATCATATATTTTGTATAATAATACACTACTCTGTGTTATGCATCTGGATGTGTGGCTTCTGAGTGACATTAGATAAACATGACAGGCACCATCCCTCATAGCACAAGAGGCCAACACCTTGTTCCAATCAAAGTTTCACGACCAAATACACGTCTCAGCTGAAGCAAGGCTAGTCTAATAAAGCTGTTTATGCATTCTGGATCTTCTAAAAGATCTTGACAACAATGAGAGGTGACGCATACCAAACTTGGTATGTCCCAGAGCCATCCTTGGTGTCTGGGTAGCTGTCAGTTCCACCTCCATCAGTGGCAGTGTCTCAATGGCTGTGTGACACACGTCAGAAACTTTTAAATGTCTGCTCTTTTCAGCAGAGTGCCTCCGCGACCGGGTTAGAGATGACATTTTATGTTGATGTGCATTAGTGTGTGTGTGTGTGTGAGGGGAGGGAGGAGGGTTGCAGCCATAGCTGTGTGTGTGTGTGTGTGTGAGGGGAGGGAGGGGGGTTGCAGCCATAGCTGTGTGTATGTGTGTGTGTGTGTGTGTGTGTGTGTGGGGAGGGGGATGAGGGTTGCTGCCATAGCTGTTTGTGTGACATGTCTCCACATGTACTGGCAGAAGATCAAGGAAGTTGTCTCAATCAGAGGAACGCTAAAGCACTCCGCAACACATCGGACGGGACTGTGCATCGCTCTGGTGTTGTACAGCGCCAAACAGAGACCCTTAGTCAGCCCCCTACCCATTTTCATCTCCACGACGACAGTCCGATCTCTGTTGAAATCCCCCAAAAATGACACTCCACCCTGTTAACCAAAAGAAAGGAATTTCCAACTGCCACTGTGATGTCTGGACAGGCGGAGCCTTCTCTGGTGATTGCGTGTGCCTTGTGCAGCCAGACACAGATCTGACCTTTGACCTCCTTTGATCAGCAGTTTTGGCAAGGCAATCCATCATGGTGCTCTTACTGTCAGAGGAGGTGCCCGGCAGCAGCTGTGTGTCACTGCCTAAGAGGGGCTGCTTAAAGGCAATCATGTCAACCTCCACGCGACTGCTCAGACTCCCAGATTGAAGGAGGACTTGACAGGGCCAGAGGAGTCATCTGAAGACACTACAGGACTGGGTCTGATTACTCCCCTGACAGAGAATGATTGCCGATTCCATCCTGGGAGGGCAATTGTTACCAGCGAAGTAGCGCAGAATATAATATCAGAGACTACCTATTTCTGATAGACTATGGCCAACCATGGTTGGTTGGTTTGTTAGAAGTACTTCAAAGGGTGAAATAGCTGCAGTTGCTATGTTTGTGTATGTTTGTGTGTGTTGGTTACACAGAAAACCAAGCAACAACGTCATGCTAGATATGAGTACTGTGGTGTTCC
Organism: Hypomesus nipponensis; assembly: GCF_054491055.1. Taxonomy (NCBI): domain Eukaryota; kingdom Metazoa; phylum Chordata; class Actinopteri; order Osmeriformes; family Osmeridae; genus Hypomesus; species Hypomesus nipponensis. The sequence goes on along the minus strand of NC_140373.1, from coordinate 2,450,115 downwards.
AAAACTCCTTCAACAACAGCTTGGCATTTCTTTTTGCAATTTTTTGGTTGTTCTTAGCAATAATTAGCCATGTTTTCCACTCATACACAATGGTCTACACATTTCAAAATAAATTTCTGTAGGCTGCACAAATCTTTGTGAAAATCCTTTTGTAGTTGTAGCTATGAAACGCAGTCAGGTCAGTGTTAGTGAACCAAATCCTATGGGTACAAAGTAGCAGAGGGATAACTAACTACTTTGTGTCTGGGCTTCAAAAAACCTTTCAAATATTTTGCCCAAGGACAATGTCTAGACAGCCACAAGTTAAGCACACAACATCGTAGACTGGATACGAAGCCATAAAGCTTCACAAATAAAGTTGTCAGACAAATCAAATGAGCAGCTGTCGAAATCAACAGGCCATGTTAGAATCAGTCAAACAAATAAACTGACTCATCCTTTTCATTTGAGAGTGAATTAGTCACTGAACGAGGAGTCAGGTGGCTGAGCGGTTAGGGAATCGGGCTATCAATCAGAAGGTTGCCGGTTCGATTCAGGGCTGTGACAAATTACGTTGTGTCCTTGGACAAGGCACTTCACCCTACTTGCTTCGGGGGGAATGTCCCTGTACTTACTGTAAATCGCTCTGGATAAGAGCGTCTGCTAAATTACTAAATGTAAATGAACGATAAAGGTGATATGACCTTACACCGTGTGGTAATTCTACACCAACATGACAAATCCCGAGGGGACATAAATTCATCTGCATACCCCATAATATTTGGCGGATGCGTATTTTGCCCAAGGCAAGGTATACTTTAGTGGGGCTCATGGATGCATTATGACTACACAGCATACATCATCCTCCTCTGCATAGAAATCCCAAATGCTTTTAGAGTGTACGAGATTCCACTTCTACCCTACAATGTCAAAGCTCCTTTCTTTGTTCTGTGATTTCTGAGAGGTAAAAAGATAGTGCTGGAAATTGCCACTTGTCAGATACTCGAAACTGCAGCTAGGTCTCAGGGCAAATGAGGCCGACGTTGAGTGCTGTTACTATTGTCAATGATCTCCTGACAGGGAAACAGATAGAACGTTCCCCCATCACTTTTAAACAGACTGGCGGTGCATTAAGTGCAAAAACAGGACAAGACTTCAGACAGAGAAGGGGAGTGATGGCTTGCTGACTGCAGCGCAGAGTGTGCAATAACGTGATGGGAGAAGACATTGTCAGGGCCAGGCAGACAGGCCCAGAATTGTACATGGTGACAGAAAGCAGAGATAAGGACAGAGATACCGGTGCCATATTAGTGGGCAGCATATTCAAACACTATCCTTGAGACTAAGCAAACCTGACATCATCTCCGATGGCTTCAAAGTGTTTGATGCCCCCCTCCCCTCCCCCTCCCCCTTCCGTCTCTAGACAGCGTTCCCCCTCAGATCTCGCTCCAGACTCCGGCGCTGCCTGTGTAGGGAGTTTACCAGCAGGCCTGTTCTGGACGGGGTGGAGAGGGGAAGCAAGGCCTGCGGACACCCCCAGTCAATCCACATTTGCTCTCCGTGCTGGGAAGTGTGCTCATTTCTTCCCGATATCTGAGCTACTTGAGGTGATCCAAACGCTGAAGTGTGAGAAGCTGTCACCTCACATGAGGCTCTCCGGAGGGAGGCGGGGAGGGGGGCTGGGGGCAGCGGGTGCTCTGATAGGCTAGGAGAGGGGTGGGAGAGGGCAGAGGACCCTATCAAAGGCGGGGGGGAATGTATTCCAGCTGCTCCAGCTCGCCTAGGGACATGAGGTCCAGGGGCCGAGTGGGTGGCTCAGGATCGGAACCCCCACGGTCTCAGAGGAGATATCAGCAAGTTACCAGGCAAGACATGGGCTTGAGCTCTTAGAGGCAGGTCAAAACAAAAACAACCGGGCCATAGATATAGTGAGAGAGATACAACCACCTTCCAAGTTCCCCTCAACAGCTTTTTCGTTTGAGGGGAATCTCTATCCAAAACTCCCAATCCTGGTTATAGACTGTGTGTGTGTGTGTGTCTATGTCTGTGTCCAGCGTGTGTGTTTGTGTGTGTGTGTGTGAGTCAGATGTGGAAGACAGTGTGTCCATGGCAGGATGTTAACAGTTCCCTCACTATCTCAGCCGGAACAAGCTGGGAGTGGAGACCCAAAGCGGAGGTTCATCTCACAGCCAAGTTGTGGCCGAAGGCTCGGAGACTGGAGCAGGCTCCGAGCGAAGCTGCCAGTTGCGCTGTTGTGTGATGAAGTGCAGCCTGCCATAAATACACTCTAGGGCTCCGTGCACAGCTGGTGACCTGCGTTACAGTTTGAAAGATGGAGCACAGGAAGGGGACGGGAGGGGGGGAGGGGGACAAGAAGGATGAGGAAAATGCATACCTAGCCTCAGCAAACCATATATCTGAGAAGAACAGTGGATGCTGTCCAGGGCCGTGGGAACCACAGGATGAGATGACAGCAACAAAGTTAATTGTTTCAACGGAGCAGATGCTTCTAAGACTGTTCACAGGCCACAGAGAACATGGGAGTGAGCCAGTCTGCTCATCATACTGGGTCTGTCTGCAATTAAAGAACCATTAGGAAGACAGGGTGGAGAGGATATGGGGACTCGTGTTTGTCATATTAACCAGCTATATAATACTAGGATCCAACATTATAAGATGAAGTCATGATCCTGGTAGCTGTGTTGTGAATGGGCCAACATGCTACAGGTTCAGAATCGTGTTCCGACATTTTGGATCTGGGCATTGAGAGTAAAATGATGAATACTTTACCACGACTTACAAATGTACTTATCACAATGATACTATGGTTTTGTTATGAAAGCTAATGGGAAGTCGGCTTATGTGTGTATGAATCATTATACTCTTGAGAAGACTACCTTCCCATGTTTCACAAGGATAATCCAGACAACAGAGGTAAAGCTGTCACGAGAACTACCAGCCCCTGCACATCTGTCAGCCGGAGAAAATAATTGCGAGCTGAAGTGAACTTTAATGATTGCATTATGCATACAATCAGCTTTTCGTTTTTCAAGGGCCATCAATATATCAAGGGATGACATGCCCAAAGGATGTAGCGCTCTGTGTCAAGGTTATCTGTTCCGTGCAACGCTCTCGCTTCTTAAAGGCGCCTGTTTCTCATGGTGTGTGCAACATTTTCATCAAAGAAGACGATCAGTGGGGGTCGTAATGGCGTGCGAAAATCAATTAACAACACAATTAAACTTTTTTTTATCATCTTTAACAGCTTAAACAATGGCCTGAGGGAAAACAGACATACTGGTGTCTAACAGACATTTAGAACCTTAACCAGGAAATGAATTATGAGGTCATTTAGATGCATTCAGCCTCTGGTCCTGGAGGAAATCCATCATCAAGGTCGCTCTGTTATGCATGTTTCATCATCAGCACCATTACTGTCCATGTCAATATACATTTCAATATACTGTCACAATCTATTAACAAGATTGTGAGATTCATTCTGTATGTTGTATGAATTCAATAACACTGCCAATAATGTAATGCGGTCAAAACGCAACAATTTAGCGTTGCTTTTCAACAGGAACAATAAATGAACGTAATGACATTTGCACGTTTGCAGATCATCAATCACGGTGGTCTTAGTTACTGGAGAGTGACTTTGTTTGGCTTTTGGAATTATGCCTGTGGTTGGCACAGATTCATCAGGAAGGACAGATAAATTCGACTAACTTGTGTGGGAGTCTGACACAAAGTATATTTTCGTCGTAACTCAAAATAAAATGTAGCTTTCTTATGGCACGGCTTCATGGAGTATTTAGGTCATTGATGACAGAAGCTAGAACAACTGAGAGGAATTGGAGGGAGAGAGTTAGGGCCAACTGTATATCACTCAATCTCCTAGCCCTTCCAGCCCACCATCAATCTTTGCTCTCAAAGGAAAGGTAGACTAACAGCTGATAAAGTTGTACAGTTGTTGTTTTTTTTTTTGCTTCCATGAAAATATTTAGTGATTAAGTGCCCTGTCATTTTGATTTAGAGTGGCTAGAATTCCTGTTATGTTTATTGTGATCAAACAAGTGCAGCGCATGCATGTTTTCAACTCTAGGGGTATTGATTAAAGTTTTAAATTGCCGCTATATTACCAAGGGACTTCTGGGAGATTAATTTGCGTCAGTGTTCATCTGTAATTCATTAGCCATTCATACTGCCCAACCACAGGGGCTGTACAGCAGACAACTGGCAATTTTTCACTCCCTGAAGCTTGGCAACTGTACTTTGCATTTACAACAAGGAAACACTATACTATATTCAAGTTGTTCTAGATTCTGGAAAACTGGCATTAAATGTAGCTACAGTGTTTTGAAATAATGAACATAACCTACCTGAAAACCCCAGCCGCAGGTCTGCTAAAACACTGTACGAGCAGAGCTTACTTTACAGTCATTGGAGAGGGTCTGATTACTTAAAAGATACATTTTATTGTGTGATGGGGATTACTTAGAAGGCTGGAAGTGAACATGAATGCATCCATGTACAGGGTTGTGGGTCCTGAAGTTTGGGGTCAACAGTCAATTAAATTAACACATTAAATTAAAAGATTTCTCAAATCCCCTTTGATGGATAACAGCTGTCAGTCCCTCTATATCCTGTATGAGGTTCTGCAAGGAGCTAGCACCAATTAGATTAGGCCTTGTTGGGAGCTAGCACCAATGAGATTAGGCCTTGATCCTCAGCTTGTTGGATGGCCCAGTCTGAAAAGACGATCCCCTTATCTCATAGCAACAGAGCTACAGTGTGCTATGTACCGTCTTCCTCTGGGTAGAAAAGGATGTCATTGAAATTTATTTAATCTTCCTTAAATTAGCTTCTGACCATGATCTCTCGCTGTCAGAACTCATGTCCTCCAGAATTCAATTTCCTCTACCGAATGATATGCCTTTATCAGTACGTAACTATTCCGTGGCCTGCGATAATGAGACCTGTCAGAGGGAGCCAGACAGTGGTGGTGTTTGATGGCGGCCATCTTGTGACCAGTGGAACTGTCTGGCACATCTGGCAGAAACCCTTAAGGTGCCCGGCTTGGTGTGACAGTCTGCACAAGATAAAGACAGCATGATCTACAAGCAGTCTCCCATCTTTCTACAATCGCTTTCTAGCCAATCACGTGTGATTAGGTGACTTTGGTTGGTTGGTATTCAATTTATTTTATTGTCTTATGAAACAAAGAGAACCGGATGAAGGAACACTGTTGAATCTTTCTTGAGAGTCTCTCGAGATGTGATTGAGACGAGACACTAAGGTCAAGTGTAACAGTTAGTGTGAGGCTACACAAACTCACAAGAGCCTAATTTTGCCACTTCAGTCATGAATCAATGAACTGAAACCTGACTGGATGGATAAAGCTCCAAGACAGAGATGATTATGATAGTCTGGCTGTCTTGGTGATGCCTATTTCTATGTGGCACCCATAGTTAAGCGACTGAACACAAAATCGAACTCCTCCAGGTGCTCCAAATTGCAACTGACACGGACCAGCGGGGATTGTGAGAACGAACACGATTTGAAAGAGAGAAAGAAAGAGAACGCCAGCACAGAAGCACTTCACAGGAAAAAAAAGCCTGGCCCCTTTTCCCAGGATGCACCACTTCACAGAGACCGCTGCGGTCACGTGTTCCCCTGACATGCCGGTACCCAGTGCGACTGTCTGGTCCCCTTATTACACTCAGGTCTTCCAGGTTCCTGATGCTTGCTAACCCTGGTACCTGAGGGGTCCTGCTTCCCTGCCACGACCGTAATTTGATGTGGCACGGAGACAGAAAACAGGGATAGGGGACAGAAATAAAAGAACAAGGGGGTTGGGGGAGAGGGAGGGATCAAAATAAACTGTGCCAGGCTGGCTACGAGGAGTGGAGCCCCATCAACACCGACAAGGGTGATCTGTGAACGGTGTGTCACAGCGAGACACGTGTCATATCACTCAGACCCGGGCTTCACTTGACTGGAACAGCATCAATCACTCATGGTAATGTGCATGGACGTTGTGAGATAGGCCTCACCTCTGGCTCCTAATTATGTTGCGTCAGTGTTAGTGAGCCCCTATGCTGTCCCCCTCGCCAGTCTCCTGCTGCGGCCACCGTCCAGCTGACCCCGAGGATCTGTTGTGGGGTGACGACGACGAGAGAGAGCGCTTGACTGTTGTGGTTGTGTTTGCGCGGCCTCGTGTTTTGCCCCACCTCCCCAAGATGGAGAACGATTTCAGGAGTGCGACAATTCTCTCAGACTTGGGCAAAGCACGGAAAAATCTAGTTTACTAAAGGTCATACGAACAATATTGCCATATTACAAAGGCAAACATGTAAACAGAGAAGAATTAAATTCTTACTTACAAGTAAGCTCTCAATGACAACAGAAATTTTTTATAAAAATGTTATATTTATTTTATGTGTATGATAATAGCAAGATAAATAATCATACAATGATAGAAGAACCTGAGTCATTCACGGATTGGCTAAAATCTGGCAAGCAAACTAACGATCTCAAGCTCCGACAGTAAAATACATGCTCACTAATAACTCCAACAGGCTTCTACTCAACTGCCCTTTGACTATATACAGTAGTTATACAAAACTACAAATAAATAATTCAATATGCAACACACATGAGCCCTTGTCCCCAGCCTTGCCAGGCTCACCGTAACGAAGGGTAAAAGGCTGATTAACAAAGGATTCCCCTGAAAGCCCGTCTCCCTCCAGATGCTTCTGTGGCTGTGCTCAGCTGTGTATACAACTCTGACAGGTCGAATAATACGGTCATACATCACTACACCTGAGAGCCCAATCATCTAAATCTTCCCCCCCAGCCGCCTTCAAGACTCCATTACTTTATTGACATGCAATCTTCAGAAGGAGAGAATACATTGCCCATGTAAGGTCACTTGGTTATGAAGACATATTATCATATTATCTGCATGAGGGTTGTAGGGCTCAGGCCTGACAAAGCTAATTATAATTGGACATGATACAGAGCTCAGAGCATATTATGTGCTTGGCTGCATGACAAAGTGGCCGCTGAGATGCGGGGGAAGGGAACCTGATAACTCGATGTGAACTAGGCGTAGATATAGAACAAGTGCTGGCAAGCTGTAAATGGGGTTAATTTATCGACGCATCTACTGTAAAGTATTCAGACTTGTCCGTAGACTCATATGCGTACAGTATGTGAGTCAGTCTGAATTTAGCGCTTGAGAAATATCAATTTCTTATGTGTGTTGACTTGAGACAGCTCTACTGTCGAAATGTCACGTTGAGTTAGCGACAAACAAGCGGGCCTGTGGCTTGTTATCTTTGTTCCCAAGGTTATCTCAATATCACCATCTAGACCGCAGTCTTAAATTGTTTTCAATCAATCATTAGGAAATAAAAACATCTAAATGTCCAGCATCACAATTCAGCATTTGTCCCTTTTATGTCATATATTTATTTAAAATTGTGCACAAGTCTGCTTATGTCACTGAAAGACATAAAAACAAAGACTCACACTAAACCACAAAATCCTTTTTAGTTGCTCTTCTTCTGCTCTTCCTGTTTGTTTTCGTTGTGACTTCCTCCTTTACCAGCTCATGTCCCTAGAGCCTAACCAGTGACACTCGGATGGCATCCAGGGTGTCATGATAAGTACTGGGGAGGAATCTCCCCTGGGTCAGTGCTTAGCTCTACTTTAATAGTGTAGAGTGGAGATGCGCTTTCCCCACTCATTTGCATTGATTCATTGCTTTAGAAGATCCTAATAGTGTAAAACCCATGCAGGTTTTCCCAGAGATGTCGCATTGTCTGCTGCAGAAGCTCCAAACGGCGACCCGGAGGTTTCCTGTCCTCTCACTCAGAGACAGCTATCGTAATAAGCAATAGGATTACCTCCAGCAGGCATCGTAGGTTTACATTATTTATTGTAGGTTTAGATAGGCTGCAACAAAACTGTCTAGAGGAGCTGGACCAAATTATTCCAATGTACCGACACTTGTTACAAATAGCAATATATTTTAAACTTGAAAATGAACTTGATTTGTAGTTGAATTTGACTAACCGCAGAATTTCCTTCTGTACACGTTTGATATATAGAGTAAAATACTTTAATTGACATACTAGGGGTGTCAGTGTGACCTCTATGACTCAGTCAACTGAATCATCTTGCAGCAACATGTCACGTCAGAAAAGATCAACCTTTCAAGTTTTGACAGTGCGATGAGTTGTCTTGTTGAATCAGGGTAACAGAGAAAATCTTTTTTACATGTAAACAAACAATTGCCTTGACAGATGCGAAGGTGACTTTCGACTATTATGTAAAATCTGATGGGAAGAGAAAGTATCAGAATTGTCTAGACTTTGTGCAGTTGTGCGAACAGTGACTTGATGACTTCCTGCTGAAGAAAGCTAAAACAACGGTTCACACAGAACAAAGAACACCCTTCCGATTCCAACTATGCTGACAACATGTCCTTTAAGCACCATAACTCGGCTCAGAGTGAGAGATCCTGAAAACATCTGGAATCCTGTCTGGTCATAAATCTGCCTGAGAAATGGTGCAGCTTCAAAAGTCAGGGAAGAATCCTGACTGGTGCAACATCTTGGCAAAATGAGAAACATTCTTGAAATCCAAGACAACATCTCAGATCCACAACTCTGAGGCTACAAATCATTCAGGCGCAAGAGTTATAGTTTCACTGCATTAGGAATCACTTTCAAAGCCGATTGAAGCACACACACACACAAGAAATTATACGACTTATTTTTGCAAGATATTTGCAAATAATACCAGGAAAATTGAGAGAGGTTCTCGTGGACTTTGGCTTCAGCACCCCCTCCACCTGAAATATATATATATATTTTTGGAAGGAACTACTGTAGCTGTCTCGTTTCATGGATGGTTCCTCACTAGTGCTGTTCTTTATCAATTTTATGAGAGAGCAAGGAGAAGGGAATATGCCTAAAAAAAACAGTACAAGGAAGACAGAAATTACAACCCAGCGTGCATTTCCCAGTTAAGTCTCCAGCTTGTCCAGGCTAGCATAGCTTTGTCCTCTGGCCTTTCGGGAGCTGCATGACAGGCCATTTTTCATGATTTCTCTCACGTTGGAAAAACATCCAGGTTTTAATTTCAAAGGCCTGATGGTCCAGATGCTTATTTGAATAAATTGGATTAGTGAAAGAGAGTCCAGCGTTAAGCTGCTCAACGTCAGTTAAGCTTGAACACGTGAAAAGTCAACATTCTCTGTTGTGTGCTGATGGGAGTGGACTATGAGGGCACTTGTGCTCTCTTGGCTGTGTGATTCTGTTAGGTACAAAACCACACAGTAAACATTATCGAACAGTGCTGAGGGCAGTACCGTTTCAGCGCAGTGCAGTTTATCGATAGTCGAGCACTGAAAATGCAGAAAAGCTGTTTTGTGAATACATTCTACATTTACATTTAGTCATTTATCAGACGCTCTTATCCAGAGTGACTTACAGTAAGTACAGGGACATTCCCCCGAGGCAAGTAGGGCGAAGTGCCTTGCCCAAGGACACAACGTCGTTTTGGCGTCATCGAACCGGCAACCTTCTGATTACTAGCCCAATTCCCTAACCGCTCAGCCACCTAACACCCCACGTTCTTAATTAAAGTTTTCCTGCAATGTTCAGTAGGTCTGGAAGACCTTCAAGTGACCTGGGCGTGCTTCCCAGAGATACCTCTGTCGTCAATCGTCATCCGGGACTGTCAACACGGTATTTGGAGTCTGTTTTTTAAGTCTGTTTTACAAGCTTCAAGTCATGTCAAGTTCAGCACGATAATTACACAACGATAGGTTCAAGAGACAGTCAGCAAAGCTTCAGAATCGAGGGCCTCTTCCAGGTCAGGCTGCCATGAGAGGACACTCCAACAGGTGGCATTCTACGACCCTTCTTCCTAAAATGGCTCTCCAAGAGAGCTGGGAAGTAACCCACATGGCTGGGCCTTTGTCTAGTTGCTGTTGTTGTGGAGATCTTTGCTTGATTAGCAAGCAGACAGAAAGAGCTTGGGGAGCAAGCCCATTTGGTCTGGTGAGTGTTGACAAAATAAGATGGGAGCCATGTTTTTTTCTCTTTGCGTAGGATAAAAGAAAAATGCGCGTAGGGTGAATTGCTTTTGATCTATTCTCTGAGTATTACCTCACATTTGAATGAAATCTTAAGTGCAGTTTTGTGTTGTTTCATTTCTTGGGCTCGTGGCTCCTCAAGAATGTCAAACATTTTCTGGTTACTTATTGCAATATCCTCTTTGCGCTTGCCTTTCATTTCCTAAGTAGCCTATTAAAAGGCAGCTCCAGTCTACCCTCACTAATTTCCTCTCAGCCCCACAGATCACAGGCCTTTCCCACCCCGCGCTCCTTCTGGTCACACAAAGACCCTCGTAATCCTGCTGCTTGTCTACAATTAATCTTCCCGGTTGCCACATTATTAACACTACCACCCAGGGGCATAGGACGCAAACTCACAACTGGACACAGACCCCTCTGTCCGCACCCCCCAGGCCTCAGAAGAGTGGTTGGGGTGTCAATCAAATGGGGGGGCCAGAGACTGCTGCCCGCTGTCAGCAGCAAAGGCCTTTCATCCCCTCTCTGTCTGCTGATCAAACAATTGGCCCCTCCGAGGGTTAATCCCGGGCCCCTCCTATTTCCTTCCCTCAGTAGCCGCTCTCCAAACCGTCTTGCGGACGATGCGGGAGAGGCTGCTCGTCATGAAAGGAAAGCCCTCTGAAGCCAGGCGGAGGGATAGGAGTCGAAAACGAGTGCTTTGAATCCGCCACTTAAGACCGAACACAAACGTAGACATTTTGCCTTGGGCATTGTGGGCTTTTGTTTATCCGTTGTGTCAACAAACGTGACAAAGCAGCTCTATGATACATGACACAGGCTCGTTCAGATAGGTTCCAGTGGCGCTTTGAAGAGTAATTAGACATGTTTTTGGTTGAACCTTCTTCCGTGACCATATGAATACATAACACGGGACAGTGACCCAATCCGCTCCTCCTCAAAAAGTATTTGAAATAGTTTTGTGTCATATTCACACGTACACAGCTTTTCTAGGATGAAATGCTTCTTTTCAGCACTGTGCATTCAGAAGGTTTGCCACTCTATGGCCCTCAATGACACTTTATAAAAGTACCTCCAGTCGTGTGGGGCCCCAGCTAGTCTTCAGGGGTTGACATGCTATTGTGGGCCAGACAAAGGGCATGGTTTTAGAGCAGGCCTAGGTCCACATGCATGGGCAGCACTTTCAAACGAGGCCTTAGATCTGAATCTTAAAGGCTTAGACCCCAGGGAAACAAGACCACTGAAGGCTTAGTTAACAGAGGGACATTAGCGGGGGATGTTCAAACTGAAACTAGCTTTTCAATCCCAAGAACAACAGCTCTTTTGATTATGCCCTATTTACCGTGTATCTGGTCCGCCATCCGTGTACCTCTTCATGAGAACTACTCCATCGTTCAGAGTGTCCTGTTCCCGCGGTTCCACGACAGAGCATATTGCGGTGTTGCCGCTTGTCCCCCAGCTCAGGTGGACCGTGACGCTGTGGTCACGCTGTGGTCACACTGCCCTGGAGGCATGTGTCTCAGTGTTGACGTCACCGAGCACGCAGACCACAGCTGAACCAGCTCTTCTGTGATCGCACTTCAATTGACAGTTAGGGTGTCAAACAACCGCGACTTGATAGATGTTTCACTGTTTCCATGTTGAGAGCTGGGACACGGAGAGCCAGCCATCAGCACCCGTCACCTTTTGGGTTAAACAGACGTGGATGTCAATCCTGGAAGGGGAAAAACCAGCTCAGTAAAGAAGACATCTCTTCAAAAGTTCAGAGGTAAAATCACACTAAGCAGCTTATCCAGACCTCCCCAGAAGACCCCCCCCCCTGCACCCAAACACACAACCCATATCCCCCCCCCCTCCTCCCCCCTCCCCTCCCCACATCACCTGAAGAATCATCAGACACACGATTTAATTATAACCGGAAAAAAAGTGTAAACACCACTTTCTTTCATCCGCTCATACATGTGGACAAGAAGACAATGTGCTAAAACCAAATAAATCTGCCTTGACAGCCACATCAAAGGCTACAGAGAAGAGCTTACTGCTACTTAAGGCACAGGAATGCTGTTGCTAAGCATCAGTCCACAGCCCGTCAGGCCCTGGAGGACTTCTCTCTGTTCCAAGGAAGGGGGGGTGGGGCTGCTGGGGTGGAAATGCGGGGGTGGGGCTGCTGGGGTGGAGGTGCTGGGGTGGGGCTGCTGGGGTGGAGGTGCTGGGGTGGGGCTGCTGGGGTGGGGGTGCTGGGGTGGGGGTGCTGGGGTGGGGCTGCTGGGGTGGGGGTGCTGGGGTGGGGGTGCTGGGGTGGGGTTGCTGGGGTGGGGCTGCTGGGGTGCTGGGGTGGGGCTGCTGGGGTGGGGGTGCTGGGGTGGGGGTGCTGGGGTGCTGGGGTGGGGCTGCTGGGGTAGGGGGGCTGGGGTGGGGGTGCTGGGGGTGACCGGAGGGCAGCAAACTGAACCGTGACACAGCTATGAGGAATCATGCTGATTAAATTGAAACTGTTCTATTAACTCCTGCTGTACGTCTAAAGAACACCACCCATTAGGTTTTTTTTTCATGTTTGGGAATTTCCCTTTTTACTTACATTAAGGTCATAGAGAAGACAGTTCTCAGAGTCGACATCAATAAAGAATCATTTGTTGTTGTTTTTCTTTCAATCTCACCCAGACATGTGATACCCAGCAGCCTCCAATTACCATAAACTCTTGTTCTTTCCTTGTTAATACATTTTTCCTTGTTTAGAAATTGAAAGACCACTCGGAATCTACGGTTCTTCTCCACCATTTCTAAAGCAGGTGATGAATCGGAGCTTGTCTCACTGCATAAAGAATATGAGTCCGAATTAGCTCCCATCTTCCAGTGGATAAATTCAATGCCAACGTCCTTCCCTGGTGGGGTGCTAAATCACTGGGACGGCTAGGCACACTCTGCAGCTAAGTGTGTCTCACTGGATGGCAGAAAGCTGGCAGGTTATAATTCTGTCCATCAAACTGAATCATTATTGCTCTGGCTCCAGTTTCCTGTTATGAGTTACAGGAAGTGACACGTTGGAATTCACTTCTAAAGCATAAACCTCAAGCAAGACGTACATACATTTTCCTACGTCTGGCGAGATAACATGTGGATGACGTAGCGCCAGTCAGAATCCTGACACATGGTACCTTTTGTGAGAACAGAAGGGAGAATAAAAGCATCTTTCTCTGTCTCACTCGGAGGAAACAGAAGCATTGGGTGACCTCTTGCTAACTTGTAATCCCCTCGAGAATTAGTCATAACAACAGTCGTCAAATCCTACAGAGCGCGGAGGTGGCTAAGTGTGGCGTGGGGCTGCCTGGACGACAAATCTCCTTTTGTTGATCTCATCGTCAAGATGAAAGAGAAGTGGCGATGTGGATTAAGGAGAACAATCACACATTATTAGGGAAGAAAAACGAAAGAAATAGGATTTCTGAAAGGCCACTCATTACCAATTAGTGATATGTTCTGACAGTCAGGTAGAACTGCACCAATCCACTTCAACTGGTTTTGTCAAACCCTTACATTAAGGTTACATTAACTACCATGTAAATACATAACAAAACCTATAGTCAAACATTATAGTTAAATATTTATATGTAAATAAATTGTAATAAATGTTAACGGAACAGATTATGACATACGTGTAAGAGGGCAAAGTATGGGGGCGGCTGTAATGGGTGAGTTCATGTTGTAAATGGGCAGTTGAAGGTTGTGTTACCAAAACAAGATCAATGTTAACATCCAAATACCCCTGAGAAGCCCAACCTCGCCCATAACAAGTTTCACTTGTGTAATAACTTGTTCCACTAAACCACCAGCTAACCCGATGTTCAGAGATATAAGCCAATGTGGGGTCTTTAAAATACAGTACAAATACCCCTTTCCAATGTCTCATAAACAACAACAAATAATACCAAACAAAGATCAATCTATGAATATTTTGTTGCAGTGCTTTCCCTTCATACTGTCTCACTCTGTGCCATGGAATTCAGCAGCGCTGAAGCACTGCCCTTTATTGTAATCAGCTTTCATTTCAGCCCTTTTGATCCTCTGCTTTCTTTTGTGCGACACACCTCATCACCTTTATTTTCTGCCATAATTGCATGGGAAAGATTTCCCCTTTGATACTGTCTGCATGCCAAATCGCTATCTGGGGGCGAATGTTGAAAAGTGCCATGTGTGCTGTCTGCCTGGAGAAAAAGCGCGCTCATGCACCTGCACCAGACAAACAGGGTTTTCAGAGATATGACATATCTATCATCCCCGCGCAGGATATGAACAGTTCTGTCATCTTAATAGCGAAGGGGGCTTTGCATGCTGGAACAGTAAGCGCTGAGAGACATGTGTTGCTCGTGGTGAACTGTCTGGCAGCTGGCATTCCCAGGTCTAGAACCTTCTCCCTCCCTCTCTCTCTCTCTCTCTCTCTTTCTCTCTCTCTCTAACTCCCTTTCTCTGTAGCTCTCTCCCTCTCTCTCCCTCCCTCCCTCTCTCACTCCCTCCCCCCACCCTCTCTCTCTCTCCGTCCTCCCCCCCCCCCTCTCTCCCTCTCTCTTTCCCTCCTCCCCTCACCTCCTCCCTCTCTCTCACCCCCTGGCCTGGTCTCATCTTCTGGTCCTAATCTGCACACACAGACCCTCCTCGGGGCTCATCACGGGGCTGCTGAGTGGAGCTGGACAGGGCCCCCCGGCCCCCCCCAACCCCCCCTCCCCCGTGTCAGTCAGGTGAGGCTGTCCTCCGTCACCTGCTGACAGCATCACATGCTTCTCTTTTCAAAGGTCTGTGCTCTCGCTGTGTCCTGCAGCTCCATGTGATAAGGAGCTCAGTCCAGCTTCCTGTTTAGGAAACTTTCGGTCCACCTTTTTGGTGCTTCCCTCTTGAAGGCAACCTGTCGCCAACACAAAAGGAAATTGTACACATTCTCTATTATTACGACCGACCTGTTGATCCCTTTTTTGCCGAACGTGAGATATTGTTGAGGCGATAATCAAGCGCTGTGGGTCTGAAGCCCCGGGCTCAGCCTGCTCAGCGGGTCTGCCTTGTGTCCACACACAGGCTGGCATGGCAGTGAGATAAGTGAGGTGGCAGGACTCTGAGACTCTGTTATCAGGGACGGTGCTGTGCAGTGACATTAGGGATAATCATATCTATCAGCACGCTGCCTAACACCCCAGAGTGAGCCTGGGAGAGAACAAAGCCAGCCCCGTCTCTCGAAGCTAAGGTTACACCCCGACCATGATGTACTTGTCATTGGGGTGCAAATGATCTGCTGCTTAACCAGCTCTGAGAACAGACATCCCACCGGTTCATCTGCCACGCGGTCTGCCGGAAACGTGGAGAGAAAAACTATCAATAGGAAAACTATATTTACTTGTTCTTTTTCTTCATTTCCTAACTGTTGTGATTGTCGGCTGAGGGTCGTGCGTTGGACAGAGGGGATGAAGGTGCTGGATGTGAAGGGAAATGTGGCACGGTGAGACCTGGTGATGAAGGAGCGACGCATGGCATGGAGCCGTCAGCACCCTCCCAGACACACCTGTCTGGGTTCTTCCTGCCAGAGGTGTTTGTTCAGGATTATCTCTTACATTCTGCCGAGATCTCAGTGTCATCGTGTGCTCTGAGCGACATGTCTTTCTTCCCAAGACCGGCCTGCCATTGGCACGGTGAGGACAGAATCTGTAATTACACCAAGGGTGGATTACACAGAGGGTCAGTCAACAAGCTATTGGTGGAGGGACACAGAGAGGTTTTCACCGCGAACGGGAACAAGGCAACGTGACACCAGTCGAGCTGTGAGCCTGCAGTGTGACGTGTTATTACAGTGCCACGGTAAACTGTACCTGACCCAGTGGAGTAAAGCACACACAGTAAAGTGCGTCAGTTGGCAGTGCATACAAAGGCCTGGGACCAAAACAAAAACAAGGTGTCGAGTTACACTCTTCCACCGCTTTGTCACTCAAGTCACATTACCAGGACTATTAAAACACACACTATTAGCAGTCATCCTTCATTTCAAGGTGTGCAGCACAACTTACTGAACCTGAACCTGTGAAAGGGAAACATCCCAAGGCTCAGAGCCTTCTACGTGAGAGAAAGTAGCTGAGAGGGTGAGGGGGTGAGAGGGTGAGAGGGTGAGAGGGGAAGCCAGCGAGGGGATCAAGAAGAAGTCCAGGAACAAGGCGAGTCTGTGGTGGAGAGGTTCTCTTCCAAGCAGGAGAGCATTCCTCTGGCAGTGACAGATAGCTCTCCTCTGCAGCACTTTGCACATGGTTCCCATCAATACCACGTTCATTATGATGCATCGACTCCTATTAAAAGGTACCTTAATGCATATTTCAAGACATTTCCAAATGATCTAGCTCCAGTCCGAGGTCACAAATCTTCTCCATCCGTGAAAGAATGTAAGAAAAGGATATATCCAGAGCACTTATCATGTCTGACCTATTAACGGTCATGCTAGGAAATCACATTTGTTTTGCGGTTCTATTCAATTGTTGGCAACAGAGCAAGATAATTCCCACACAATACTTGCATTCTATAGACCTGGCTACACAGGAAGTAAATACTTTTCAGTCAGAAGTAAATACGGTGTAAAAAGTGACTCACTGTGTTAAAAAACAAGCACACCTCACATGAAGTCTGTGTTGCTCCACCTCACAATATCAGCTCCACCTCACAACATCACAACATCAGCTCCACCTCACAACATCAGCTCCACCTAACAACATCACAACATCAGCTACACCTCACAACATCACAACATCAGCTCCACCTAACAACATCAGCTCCACCTCACAACATCAGCTCCACTTCACAACATCACAAAATCAGCTCCACCTCACAACATCAGCTCCACCT
Organism: Hypomesus nipponensis; assembly: GCF_054491055.1. Classification (NCBI taxonomy): domain Eukaryota; kingdom Metazoa; phylum Chordata; class Actinopteri; order Osmeriformes; family Osmeridae; genus Hypomesus; species Hypomesus nipponensis. The sequence goes on along the minus strand of NC_140373.1, from coordinate 2,433,161 downwards.
CACAACATCACAACATCAGCTCCACCTCACAACATCAGCTCCACCTCACAACATCAGCTTAACCTCACAACATCACAACATCAGCTCCACCTCCAACATCACAACATCAGCTCCACCTGACAACATCACAACATCAGCTCCACCTCACAACATCAGCTCCACCTCACAACATCAGCTTAACCTCACAACATCACAACATCAGCTCCACCTCCAACATCACAACATCAGCTCCACCTGACAACATCACAACATCAGCTCCACCTCACAACATCAGCTCCACCTCACAACATCACAACATCAGCTCCACCTCACAACATCACAACATCAGCTCCACCTCACAACATCAGCTCCACCTCACAACATCAGCTACACCTCACAACATCACAACATCAGCTCCACCTCACAACATCAGCTCCACCTCACAACATCAGCTCCACCTCACAACATCACAACATCAGCTCCACCTCACAACATCAGCTCCACCTCACAACATCAGCTCCACCTCACAACATCACAACATCAGCTCCACCTCACAACATCAGCTCCACCTCACAACATCAGCTCCACCTCACAACATCAGCTCCACCTCACAACATCACAACATCAGCTCCACCTCACAACATCAGCTCCACCTCACAACATCACAACATCAGCTCCACCTGAACCCCTCTGGGTCCATGTAGCCTGTCTGTGTCACTGCTCCCTAAGAGCACAGCGTGCAGACACACACATACACACACACACCCTCACAGTGTAAGACCGTGGCCCTGGTTTCTGAGGGCCTGCAGACACCCACCAGGCGAGGGTAGACATGGTGGGTGTCGGGGCCACAGCTTAGCTCCAGAACAGGGAGCTAGCGAGCTAAGCTATCAGTGGGATCACTACACTTCACTCCGCACGCTGGAGTCTAAACAAGTCTCTGTTTTCATTTCCATAAAGCCGCGCTCTGTCTTTTGTTCTGACAGAGATAAGATGTATAAATTATGAGCAGCTGACAAAGTATACTGGGGCGCCTAGGGCCAGCTCATCAGTCATGCTTGGCCTGTCAGCAGGTAAGTGATGGGGGCCCTACAGGCACAAAGCCCCCCTTCAGATGAGGGCGGGGGCCAGGCTGGGAGAAACCAAAGCTGTTGTCGGAGTCCCAAACACAACAGCTGACTCATATTTAACAACCTCTTTAAAGGAGTGAGGCGGAGGCCGGGGGAACAGCAGGCTGTAGACTGTGTTTGGTTAGCCCCCCCCCCCCCCCCCATGCTCCCCAAATGTGTCTGCCTCACGGATGTGCCTTGGTGACATCCTCCAATAGTCCCTAAAATGGGGGTGGTGGCTAGCTGGCTGAGAAGGGAGCTCCAGCCACAGGAAGGGAAGACCACCCAATACGCACCAAGGAGGGGCCTGCCTCTCTCTCTCCCATCCTCCCCCACTTTCACCCTCTATTCTGGCTGCCTCCATGGGCAATGTGGGGACCTGGATATGAACCTCCATAGGGTTATGAAAAGTATGTAATTGCAAAAACCTATCTGATTATGTACCTCGTTCCACATGGTTCGGTCTGTTATTACTGTACCGAAGCTTCCGGATCTCCACTGCTTCCTTTCATTTCATTAAAGTACCAAATGTACGAGATGCTTCTTCCAGAGAGAATCTGAATCCTACCCCTGACCTTGTCCACAATCTCCATGATGCATTTGATGGCTGTATTCCACCACACCGTGAAAGCTCCACCTGTGTGTGAGAACGTGCATCTGATTCGTCTGGGCTTTTCTACACGATGTGCACGCGAGAGATAACCGTAATGAGGCGATGCACCCGAGGGGCAGATGACAGGTGAAAACGGATGTCTCTTCTACTGCCACGTGTGAGAACGAGGGGGGCGGGGGGAGAGGGAGGGGAGGAGGGAGGGAGGGAGGGAGGGAGGGAAGGGGGGGTAAGGCACCAGTGCTTCAGTGCTCTTATCTGCTAGGGTTACAGTCACTTTCAAGGCTGTCTGGTGGACTTTAATCTCCCTGGGTGGATATGCCTTGCCACAACACATGAGCCATTGCTAACTGAGAGGACTGCTCAGAGTAGTGTTAAGCCGGGAGGTCTGAGGAGGTGCCGGGGCTGGTGGTGATGAGGGGGGGTCGGGTCTCTGGTTAGCACCAGCTCAGAGCCGCTTCACATAGCTCTCTCTGTGGTAGCACAGGGTGGGGAAAGGGAAGGAGGTGGTCCATAACGAGACTCAGGACCACGGAATGGAAGACTGGTGATTACAAATCAAGGACACTCACCTTTTGGAGACGTTTGAGAAACGGCGAGTCGAAGACAGGAACGAGGCGGCCTTTGTGGAGGAGGGATGTGATTGGAGCAGACTCATCTCCGGTCTCCCAAGCTGGCGTGGGAGGATGAGTTCCCTTGGTTTGGGTATCATCATCAGCATCATCATATTTCTGCAAACCAACCCGGTCCACTCTGGAGAGAACAGAGACCATAGATCACACTTTCATCTGGGTCAGACGGCTAGCTCGCCGTATCAAATTATTAGGAGGATAACATTTGATCACTTTGAATAGAAGTCTGTCACTAGGTGTGGAAAGAGGCCACTGGCAATGCTGGAAGTTATCCAGTACATCCCCGATGTCCAAAGAGAAAACTCAATACTCTATTCACAAGTCAAAATCAGACAATGGTTCCAGACCATCCACCAAGGGCATGACTGTGCTTCTACTATTCATATAAACCCATCTGTCTAATGACAGGCCTTTAAAGTGAAATAAAAACCACCTGGTAGACCAACAGCATAACATAACACAGTGTCATTGGCTGCTAGCTATGGAGCTATCATATTTTCTCATTTGTTTCATTTGCATGCAACAGCTTAAAGTGCTCATCATCTACGCTCTGACTCTGACACGTTCCTCAGGAGAACACTAAAGCCATGATGGAGACACAGCCACAGACCCTTACAATGTAACCTGACAGCAGTTTACAGTTGGAACAGCATGCTCAGTGCATCAAACACCTTTGACTTATCTTTAGACTGACAGAGAAAAGGGATTTAGCCAAAAAATCAAAATAATCTGTAATTTGAACCCAGTTGAAGCATTCATCAATCTTTTTTCGTTGATATGAAAGCCACACTACAACAGACTTCTGCTTGTGAATTGACAGCTCTTCTTTGGGACTTTGTGTACAAGTGACCACACGGACTGTTGTAGTTACTGTGTGTGTGTGTGTGTGTGTGTGTGTATAAGAGTGTGTGCGTCGTGTAGGAGGAGCACTTGGCTCTCAGTGCAGCCATGATGTCCATCTCTCTCTGGGTAGGTCTGGTTAGCTGTGGGAGGGAGAGGCAGAAGGCTAGTGAGAGGTGACAACAAAGACAAGCTGAGGCCACATGCATTATACATGTCTGACTAATGATGGTGCACTGGTGAGGGCACCCCTGCACTCTGCATTCGGTCTGATGTCACACTCAAACACACACAAAATGAAAATGATAAGCGCATGGCCACTTCAACACTTGCCCTTGTTTTGAGTGCCTCACAGAGAGATTAAAGGTAATTTGTGTCATTTCTGGTGAGAAGTGGAAAAAGCAATCAACGTGCCTGTCTGTGGAGTATTGAGGCACCTTTTCAAGAAGTGTGCGAGAGTGTCATGCGATGCTTTTAGAGGTTAACATTGAACACAGATCACTTTTCAGACGCTTTAGTCAACATCACAGTGTGACTTAACGACTCAAGGTCAATATTCCAGTATAATTGCAGCTATTCAGTTGAAACATTCTGGAATAATTGCATGACGGAAACTAAATTCCAGTGTTTTTCCACCAGGTTTCATCTATGCTCAATAAGTATAATGTTGGTCTCTGAGATATTTCCAATAACTGTACACACGACGTGTCCAACCAAGAGAGCATGAGATGTCCCTATACATCTATACTATGAAGCCAGCAATTAACTTCAAAAATATCACACAACTTCCATCAGCTGGAGACTAACACAGTTGTTCAACCATCCCAAGTTGCACGGAGGTTCTCACAGAGTTTTTCATGAGACACAGCTTGCTTTTAACCCTGTTCTCCGGAGCCTAAGCTGCTGCGAGAGTCTGCGGCCATCTATTCAACGGCCAACCCAAAAGACATGTCTCGGTAACAACAATAGTTGGTAACATGATCTTTCATTACGCATTGTGTAAACAGTGTAACCTATCACTGCCGTCACTCAAAATGATTGATTGTGGCCTGTCACCAAAGGAGAGTGACATGTCAGAAAAGTTTTTTCCAGACAAAGCCCAGTGCATTCAGGCTGCCACAGAAGGTGGTGATTAATGTGTTCGTGCTGGGTAATCTCACACCCCTAGCTAATAAAGGAGGAATCTATCATGTGTACTGGTTGGCAGATGTCGTAAAGACAGGAATCCAAGTGCCTGGGAACAATATACTTCTATTCTCTAATTGTCCCTGATAAGTGTGACAGGCCTGGAAAAAAAAACGACTCAAGTCATCAACTCATAGGGGAAGACACAACACAACAACTGCTGCCAGCTTACGAACTAAAAACACCATGACATGCAACAGTATCTGCTGGGCAGTTCTGTATATGTACACTGAGCTAAAGCACACCCAAAAAACCTGAACCGTTGTCTTATTCCAGTTAACAGTGTTGTGTTACGTTTCCATGACACATCTGGTGTACTGTAACAACACAGTCATTAAATCGTAAAATGATGTGTGTGACGGTGACAACGGGTTGCCAATGTTTCAAGTAAAACTGGTTTTATTAGCTGCCAGCAAAAACTGTGAGCCAGATGGGAGAGTCAGCGTGCCATGAATGTTCATAGTTAAGATGTTACAAGCCCATCTCTAGTACCTGAAGTAAACAAGGTTGTTATGATGGTGTCCCTAGCCACCTAAGCTAGTCCAACCTCATGCTTGTTGTCAAACGTGGGTGGGACTTTTTTTTTTCTACTAACTGAGAAGCTGTTGTTAAATATAAATTAAGTAAAAAGCGTGTGTGTGTGGGGGAGAGGGGGGGGGGGCAGATTTTCCGCTGTTATAAGGTATCCCACCCATGTGTAATAAAGCCTGCTGCCCTGCTCCTATCTGCAGCCACCTTGATATCAGAGAGGCTAGTACAGTGAATAGTCCCACGCTTCACCTAGGAGAGATTCAAACCAGAAATCTTAGCTGTCTCTTAAGATGAAGTTGCCTCAGGCTGTGAGCTAAGATATGGTGTTCTAGGATGCCACTGCCCAATCTAGGACAAGTCACTTTTACTTGCGGCTAAGCTGTAGACTTGAATGTGAAGCATTTGGCTGTTTCGGGCTGCGATGGACTGAAACTAAACCTGAATGTGTAATGTTAAAGTCACAACAGTGTAAAATATCCATATGTGCTTATGGTACTACACGATGGAGAAAATGTGTGTAGAAACATTTTATTTGATGTAACTGATAGGCTTTCATAATTTGTAACTCATTAATTCACTTATCAATATCTGAATATCTAGCTTGATCAGGTGAAGGACGGAGCCTATAGCCAATGAGGTTGCAGGTATCGTGGCCGGCGTTCGATGATGTTGTTGTTGAAACTTTTAAGCATACAGTTTAATTCCTCTCCTCCAAAAAGCGGGGACCCCTTTCAGCTCCAAAGTTGCCCCAGCGCTAAATTTAAGAAACCATCTTTAATGGATCCTTTATTACAGTAGAACAGCTGAAAATTACACTGAGTGCATATGTGTCTACAGTTTTAACCATAAACATTAATGAGCATAGGAAACTAGAGCTATTTGAAGCCTTTTGACAATCCCACATGAGAGTTCTGCTAGATGAGTAATGCTGTACACAACAGGAATACAGAACTCCACAGTTGTAATGTATGTTGATGTAATTGATTTTATCATTTCGATTTTAATCCTACGCTACTCACTAACACACAAGAGTGCCAAGGCTTCATAAACAAACCATCTGTGTTTAATTAGGCCCGCAACATCTTATAATCATCTGAGAAAAACACCAAATTAAATTGCAATTAGACATTAGGGGCTGAGGCTTGGGAATTGGCTTCCCTGAAGAGTACTGCGTTCAGCAGCCAGCTAGGGCTGCGATGGCCCTCAAGATCAACAGTGCAGAGAAACAGCTGCTGAAGTATTGTTTTTAGGAAAGATATATCTGGATATTATTTTATATACTAGTATTCACATTTTTGTATAACTATAAAATTGTTCCTTTTTGGTTTCCTTAACCATCTAGCCTTTGTGTGGCCTGGTAAACACAAAAGGAGCAGCAACTACTATAACCATACAAACGCTGACAGGTTAACGACTGCGATTCATCAACGAGGCTAATCACAAACTTCAACCACTCTCATTGTATTTCCACAACGGAGTAAACGGGAAAACGTGTCAGGATACCTCAATGTGAAATATGTTGGTTACACCAAAAAATGTTTGCATAGCCGCTCTCTTTGGAAGTCCTCTCTCCAATGTGCGGCTGAAGAGACCACTTTCCAAATGATTCGCAGATGTCTGTTCACACTTCATTTGATTTAATCTGGGCTCATGCCTGTTTGCATTAGATAGCTGATAAAACAGAAACACTTTCAAACATCTGCCTGCCGGGTGCCTGTTGATTATTTGAGGGGGGGGGGGGGGGGGTCAAAAAGCATTGAAAGGCACACACACCCTCAAACCCAAGCTAATAAATCAATTCAGGAGCAATTATGAGTAATCGCATACGCTTTTAAGTTTTACAGTCTGTTTCATGAGGTGTAGTTTCATGTGAATTATGAGAACGAGATGAGTCATCGCTCTAATTGCACTTGTTTCTGAGAAGCCTGGCCCCTATGTGACCTGGTTCTGCAGCTGGTGCTTCACTTCAGGAACTCGCGGGTGAGCTTGCACCTTCATGCTATAGCTAAAACCTAATCCACCAAACCATGAGAGATAGAGAGAGAGAGACAGAGAGAGAGAAAGAGAGAGAGAGAGAGAAAGAGAGAGGGCAGGGGTCACTTCTGTATGTACATTAAAACGCTAATTACATAGATCAGCCGTGCGCTCTCACACACATGGAAGCTATAAAAAAGCGACTTCACAAAAATGCTTTCGTAGTCTTTTTGAAGATTTTTTTTTCAAAACGTTTTTCAAAAAAAAAAAAAAATACTTGGAGAAATTTTCAACCTTTCTAAACTTTTGGTAGAAAGTATTTGAAAAACCTGTGGAAAGTTTTTGAAGAAAATATTTGTCAAAACTTTTTTTCCAAAAAGAAAATTCAACCTTTCAAAACTTTTGGTAGAAAAAATATTTCTAAAACCTTTTAAAACTTTTAGTAGAAAATATTTGTAAAAACATATTTTTTTTTGTTAAAAAAACATTTCTACAAAATGTAAGACGTAGAAAGTACAGATATTTGTGTAAACATTTTGTAAAGTAAAAAGTTGTCTGTTACCAGGAAAATCTACTTAAGTACAACAACAAAGTATTTGTACTTGGTTACGTCCCATCTCTGATTATGACCAAAACAAATGATTTGGAAATACTGTCTACATGAGCTCATCAAAGATATACTTGGTCAACACTGTTGCCTTAGTTGGCCCTCCTACAGAAAAACAAAGTGAGACAACCAGTCCTGCACTGTATTTACAAAACTACTACTACACCTCCAAGGCCTTCTCTGAAGTTACTGATTTTACTGAGTCGGGGGTGAAAGTTCAACCAAACCCAGCAAATACGAAGGACAGTGCAACTACATTCAAATGAATTTTATGCGTGCTTTTCTTTGCCGATGACAGTGCGCCCCTCACTACGAGTGGTGTGGATGCAGAGGTAAAACTGCCAGGCCTGAGCCTTATTAAGCAATCACAGCCTCAATGTATGCGCTCTGTCGCTCCGATGTGAACAACCGTCAAGTTCAGTAATGCCACCATGACTGGACAGACGCTGTCTACTTTGATGTGGGCTTATGCATATGAAATTAGGTCAGACCTTGGTCATTAAAAAGAACTCCTTTATGTAGAGATCACGCCATGAAAGGCACTTCCTTCAAAAGACGACTTACTTTGGAGATTTGTGAGGGATTATGACAGGAAGGCATGTATAAACAAAGAGATGTGAGGAGAAAAGGAAAATGGGTCAGATAATGCCCTCTGTCACAGTTGTTGCACATCTCAATTACTCAGGACGCAGACACAGTTATGAGGGATCATTTGGCGGAGCGAAAACGCAGGGCTAGTGTGAGCCTGGTTTGCTCACGTCCTTTTCTATTGCCCTGCAGAAAAATTAACTTGTTTTAAGTCACTTTGTTTATGAAACGACTTCCTGCTCCATGACGGATCACGTTGTATCTTGTAACACTACACACACAATGACAATCAAACGCGGACTATTTCCCGATGATGAAGCATTTGTGTTTATAGTCCCAAACAGTCGCCTTATAACGTCTAGTACATTTACAGCTTTCCCACATGTTTATAAATAGAATTTAAGAGTAGGCTTTGTCTAGTAGTGAGTAGACCTGGCCAGCCGCCATGCCAGTCTCCTGCTCGCACACACACCATCCATTCTTGGGCTGATGCATGGCTATGTGACACATCATCAATATTGCATCACAAAAACCCCAGATGCTGTCTGTTACGAGATAATGCCTCACGGCAGCATCAAACTAACCACAAAGCCCCTCCAAAGCAAATGATTCCTTTAAGGTATTCCTGTACAGTAAATGATTAATACAGCATGCATTGTTTAAAAAGCACTTAAGGGAAGCTGGTAAAAGTAAATATATTTATAAATCATGGTCAAAGAGCATGGTCGTATTATCTTTCCATCCTGGACTGTCTGGAAGCATAATTAATGTGCTGTGTTGATAATAGGCACAAAGGATTCAGGAAAGGGATTTTTTGAGCAAATCGGTTCTGGCATCAAACCAAAAAAAAAACTTTGAGAGGTTAATTAATGAAGTCTATGTTTGAAAGTTCCTTTAAATCCTTTTTCAAATAATAAGTGTCATTTTAACAATGTAGTTAGTGAATTAATTTGTCTGCTTAATGGAAGGTTCTGTGCAAATTTGTACATGGGCATGTAGTCAACACATTACTATAACATCCCATAATGATATAAAGCTGTCAAACTGACATCTAGATGTAGCGACTGCTACAGGATGGTAAGGTAAATGACTAATGAATGTAGCCTGCATATTTAAATTTGAATTAAAAAAAATAGTACTTCAACTGTATCTCAACCCTCGACATATCCTCAACACACAACAATCCAGTGAAAGTGGATGTCACGTGAATGAAAGAAAAAAAGCTAAATGTATGCAGAAAACGTTGGCATGTAATGAAAGGTGCCAGCTGCTTTGCCCGTATTTCTGTGTTGGTTTCCTAGGTGGTACAGGTTCAGAACATTAGAGCGTTGACAAAATGATGGATGAACCGTGCTAAAGTGAAATAGCTGGGGCCTCGAAAACTTTTGAAAAGCAAAACAGGCCAACTCCGAAATTGTATCAATCACCGATATACATTGAACTAATTGAAAAATGAGCCCTTTGGAATCAAAACGCAGGCGTGCTGACGTAGCAGAGGCATGTGAATGGCCCTTCGTCAGAGCAACACACACACACACACGACCCTTCGTCAGAGCGACACACACACACACACGACCCTTCGTCAGAGTGACACACACACACGACCCTTCGTCAGAGCGACACACACACACACACACACACACACACACTCACACACGACCCTTCGTCAGAGTGACACACACACACACAACCCTTCGTCAGAGCGACACACACACAACCCCAGAGATCATGTTGCTCTGACACTCCCTCACACCACCTTAGTTGTGGTAACACTGTCGGGTTGTGTTGTGTTTTCACATGGATGAAAACACTGAGATCATCGACTTAACCAGTGCTACAGCTCACTGTAGTCAGTATAGGCTTAGATTTGGCACTTGGGCTATTCATTCATGCTTTAGGCAGTCTGTCTTGAAGACAGTGAGTGATAATGACATCTCATGATGAAATTGTTTTATCCGAGGGATGAGGGCTGTGGTTCCTCTAGAGAATCTTCATCCTCCACTAGAGGTCTCTCTCCCACCCCTCCTCTCTCCCTCTCTTCCTCTTTACATTCAAATAAACACTCCTCTAGGTGTTAACTAGCATTCTATCAAAGATACAAAAAATTATCACATTTGTACATGGTCCTTAAAAATGTAATTTAAAACCAATCATAAGTGTAATGTGGGGCAACTCAACTAACTCAGGCACAGTAACGCACGCAGATTTACATAACAAAATGTTTAAATGTGATTTGTTTTATAATCTTCATCTACCACACAGCCCTAACCTGAAAACCTTCTGAACAACGGTCAGGTTTCTGAAAAGCCTGAATAGCTAACGTCGGTTAAAGAACAGCCTTTATCCGTTCTCCATTTAAGAAGCCTAACTACTGAAAAGCTTAGTACCTACAAAAGACCAGGCTACAGTCATCCGCAGAGGGTCAACGCCTGGCACGGCAAGGCATTTCTCACACATTGGCAGCATGAGCGATGCGGGTCACTTAGCGAGTGGCCGGGATTCAAAACAAAGAGAAGGCCGTAGCGATGAGGTCCATTGGATGAATCTGTCAATGTCTCGTGCCTTAAGGCACCCAGCCTCGTCTGACCCTAACCTCCATTCTCAAGATAAATACCTCTGTCACCATTCACCTTCAGTCCCTGGACACAAATTTAACTTGTCATCCATCATCCTTGCACAGAGGTGTAATTTTCGCCCCGTCTAATAAGCCTAAGACCTGGCCTAGGACGCTCTTCCCCAGCACTGGACATGGCAAAGCAGGTTAGAATCCAGATTTGTTTTATGGTTATTACTGGTGCCAAATGACTTGATCTCACACTCTCAACCAGAAAGCCTTCAAACTGGATAAATGATTGACTGTGACGTTCATTGCAACTCAGGGTCCATACAAAGTTCAAGTCGTTGAAGGTGCACAAAGCTTGGGGTATTTGTTTTCCTCAAATGGCCACAGCTGACAAGCCTGTATGATAATGTGCCCACTGTACATCAACTTAATTGACGCTTAAATCTGTCAGTAGCCATACAAATGCCGACCTTCTTTGGGGAACAAATCCTTTTTAATGTGCATTCTTGTGACTGATTGTGTGTGTGTGAGTGTTTGAATGTGTGTGGGTGTGTATGGGTGGGAGGGAGAGAGAGACAAATGGAGGGGGGGGACAAGGAGAAAGAGACAAAGAAAGAAAAAAAGAATGAAAGAAAGGGATTAAAAAGAGAAAATGCAGAAGTAAAGCAAGAAATAAGTTTATATTACAACACCAAATGAAAACCCCTAGGGTTAGGGTAACCAAATTGAATTATTACAGAAAATGCATTTTGTTTGGGATATAGCCATATAGGCATACTTTCTGAACAATCTCATTAAATGAGCATAATAATCTTATAAATAGTACCTAACAATACAGTATACAGTACTGCTGGTTTACCCTGAACCTACAGTACTATATACAAGAACCAACACAATAGCAACCGTCTCCAGAGCAGTAAACAAATCAACGTGCTCCCAATTCCCTTTATACCTGTCTGATTAGGATATTTTTTGCCGTGTAATGTTATTAGCTGCGTGGTTAAAAGGCAGCCGCAGTACACTGGAGGGTGAGCTTATTAATTGTTGTTTTCGTGTCAACACCGCTGTGTGCACCCAGTGATTTAATCATCTAAATTCACTACCGGGGGACAGCAGAGCAGATCAGCTTTAGCGCTGTCTGGGTGGTATACCGTAAGAGCCATATAGTGACCACTCAGCGTGGGCATATTGCCGCTGTGTGTAATAGTGCCTTTAGGATCATGTAATGAAGAGCGCTGGAGAGCAACAGGACGTGAGTTTCGGCTACATGATTCTACTCAATTACCCGTGATCCCCCGAATTCATTTTCACACTGTCTGCTCATAAGCCATCAGTGTAGGAGCATGCTGCGCCAGGCTGGCAGATCAGGTGGACAAGCTGACAGATCAGGGAAAATAGTCGTCCTTATTATTCAGAGGACATTGATGAGCATTGAGCTGTGTGTGCTCTCCTGCTTCCTCTTCTAAGAGCTCTAATGACCTGAGGGGAGCCCTCTGCCATCTCCCTCACAGGTACTATCTTGTTTATCTCTCCCTCCAGACTCTCACCTCACTCCCTGGAGAACGTTGCCCTGCCTGCCATCGTGCTAACCCCGTCACCCGCACCCCCTCCCCCACCACCACCCTCTCACTCCCTCCCTAATCACTGGCATCAACACCACACCACCCCTCCCCTCCCAACCCCTACTTTATCTAGGGGATGAGGCCTATTCACTGTAATTAACCCTGGGACCATGTTACCATGACACTGGGTACACAAGTCTCTTTAGGCCGATGGTGCAAATGAGACCGATGGGTCCCAACCTGCACCCATATAATGAGCCAAATCATGATAAAGGTGCAACATGAATACAACATAAACGAATCAAGTTGATATGGATGATTTCTTTTAGATTTGTCATGGCAAACTAAGTGACTGCTATCATTAGAAAATGATCAGAGAATATTGCATCCAAGATTTGACTGGAAGCACGTCAACCTTGGAGACATGACTTTGTAACAGAGTTTGGTCAAATTGGGCATGTACCTTGCATCAAATAGTTTTCACTCAAGTCTCTAAGTTTCCAAGTAAAGGGACAGATTGCAAATAAAGCCCCCTGGAACAGTTTCTCTCAGGGCTTTTCCCATGAATGACAAGAGACAGCTTCAGTGATGTAGAGATGTGCGGACAGACACGAAAGGATCGATGGACGAGTGCATATGCAGACACGTGTATTGATAAACCCCTGCTGACAACAGGCAAACACTTTGGGCTTATTGGCAAAAACGTCAGTCATGGTAGCCATTAGTTTGCACGCAGTTCAAGTTGGATGTCCTCAACCTGTGACCATGGGGCACTAAAGCCAGTCTGCGAGGTCTGAGACATGCCAAAACATTTTTTTCTCACATGTCAAATTTGATTTTACTTGGCATCCCTCCAAATGTCTCCTCTTTGTTTCCAGGTAGGAGGTAAACCTAGTTTGTTTAGCATCCTTGAACATGTGACCAATCCCCCCCAAAAAGGGCGGGGGCATGCTGCAAGAGCAGTTACACAGGAAATGGTCTTTACGATATTCTGACAAGATAAACACAGTCAGGTCCCCGTAAACCAGCCAGTCTTCTATCTCCTTAATCTAGAAACGCCAATGAGCTCAAAGAAGCACTAACATACACACTACAGTTTTAAAATGAAAAATAACGCCTGACAAAATGGTAGTTATTCTCCAGGTGTCACTGGAGCCAGCAGACAAGTTTGCCTCACTCATGCTGTTCTGGATTGGATAAGGGATGTTTGTATTCCACCTAGGCTCTTTAGAGCTGCATATGGCAGGCAGATCGACACGATGCTCATGGGGCAGAAAGACAAATGCCTGATGAATTTGCCAATACCACAAGAGTGATGGGCCTCATATGTGCATAATGGACTGGATGCTTTGCTGTACAGATTGCCTGTCAAGATAAGAAACCATAATGAATGGTCACGGAGGAGAAGGCTTTGCGAGGAGATTAAGCTTTTTAACGTCATTTAAAAGACAATGTTGGACATTACGCCTGGAGAACCGTCTTGTGCAAAGATGTAGGGCAGAGCACAGATTTGAAATTCCCAGAGCAGCTGGTTTGGTCTTACCGCCACACAGTGTACAATCATGCAATAATGATCCTCTTCTCAGCACAAGTGTAAAAACGTTCTTTCTTGCATTTTTTTTGCATTCGAAAAAATTATTCTTCTCTTCAAGTTCTCTTCCTTCTTGAGAGATTCATCCATCCTGCATCTCCCATGAAACTGTATGGTGTACCTTACATTTCTACAAGCACATAACACGGATAAATAAACTCAAGAAAACGAGTCAAACGTACTGCAGTGAGAGACGAAGCCCTGGGGGAGAGTAGCCTTGAGAAATAGGTTTCCTCTGAAACCTGGGGTGAATAATAGACATGCTTCCAAAGAAGCAGCGCTCTTGGTGGTAGGAGGTTAATATTCTCACATGTCATTAGGTCCGCTGCCTCTGCTGATGGCTCATTGAATCAGGCAGCAAATGATTTCCTCACGGTGCAGAGGACAGGGCACTTCAAAGGGAAGGGGCTCAGGTCAGGACAGCTCTCCACTTTGATTAATGACTCAGGATCAGCAGAGGTTGCCTGTAGGTAAGAATGTGACGGTGGATTGGATTTGAAGGGGACTGACTTTTTAAGCTGGATTTGACCCAGGCCCCGGACAAACTTGAAGATAACATCTTTCTGCCTGTCCTGATGGGTTCTGACAAAACAGCATGTTGCCCCTCTGGCTTACGCAATCATAAAAATGAGACACCCAACTAGCTGGATGTCAGGCACCCTGACAATGTTATTCCTGGTTCAGACAGCGTGTTGAATTTACGACAGCTCACCTCTGTTTGTTTACATTAATATCAAATGCACTGAGTTGAAGAGAAATTAGGATCCAGTTTAAAATGTGACAGTTCCACTACCACACAGGTGTTTGTGTTCCACACACGGTCAAGACTTGAAAGCATAAATGCATCCTTCCTTTATGTAGATGTAAAAACGGCAAAAAGCTCTGAAAATTAAACTGATTATTTCATTGGATTTAGGCTTGCGAGGGGATTAAACATTTTACCACCTGCGTAGTCATTCTCAAGGGCCCCATTATCACCCTCCTTATTAGTTTTTTTGACTCGGGGTAAAACGTGACCGCCTCACTCTTTGATCTCTGGTGCGCTGACACAAATCCTTTCAAGCCGCCAACGTTCTTCTGCTAAGGTAATTAGCACTAATTAAAAAGGTTTCCAGCTGCCTCGTGTGCATTCTAGTTTTGTTTTTTTGTTCTCCTGCACAAGACATTGTCCTCAATGGTGCCTCACCCGTGTTTACCGTGGGCATGTCATTCACATTCCTCTCCTCAGTGTCACAGAGCATGATCAAAGAGATTAGCCTTCCTATTGTTAGGAGGCGGTAAAGATCTCGGATGGCCCATAAGTAGCCAGTGGCTACGCTTTACTTAACCTCCCACATCTGGTTAAGTGTTTTAAGTGTTTAAGAACTAAGTCACTAGAGCAGAAGACCTAGTTGCGGAAGGCTGATAACCGTGGATGAATGCCAAGTATAGATTTAAGGTATAGACAAAGTCATTATTGTTGTTGGATCTTCCTTTGTACTTCATTATAAACAATGGATATCTGTAAATGGAGAACATTCTGCAGGTGATAAAAATAGTGATAATGAAACAAGTCTGCAAGTCGACATTTATTATCATACCTCCTCTGGAACAGAATGTGGAGTTCAAAGTGTTGAAACCTGGTGACATTTGACGACACTGACAATGTGATGTTAAGAAAGTTGCGGTCAAGAAAGAAACCATTCTCACATGCTTGGAGTTGTGCTCTTGAACATACATGAACACCCTCACACCCTTTACTTTGCAAATTGGATGACACTTTTCTGTGTTTGTGTGTTAATAACCTTGTCTCAATAATGTGCAAAGCTTGAATATGCCACAGTGATTAATATATGAGTCAATACAAACACGCGAATTTGCGCAAATGACACCCATTTTTTTCTTCTTCTTAATTTAGAGATTATCTGTATGGGTTTTCCTGCTCAGGTATGAAAGTAAAAACAGCGCAAGTCACAAAGACCAAAACAAGTCAAAGTCACTTGCAACTCTAAGGGGCTGTCAACATCATTAGCCATCATTTCCCACTCCAGATCCACGTGAAGTGCTCTTTATTGTGTAATGAGCCAAGACTCTGAAAAGATTGCCACTTCAAAGGCTCTCTTGAAAGCTGTCGCCCATGCAGCCCGCTGCTATGTCAAGCTGGGATTAAACGTTCCCCCATAATCATTTCTTTGTTTCCAAATAGGCACGTTGTTTATCTGCACCTTGGGTGACAGCCATCAAGGTTATGTGGAACTCTAGCAGCACTGAGAGAACAAAAAACACAGAATAGGAACCGGAGATAGGATTCTATGATGTTGGTTTTGACACCTGTACAAAGTTTCTCAGAACGTTGGAAACTTGTGATCTCATGGAACGTTGCCCTACCCTATCACTGTGTAAAATGACTGCTGTAGGCTAATACAGTCCATTGAACTTATATCTCAATGAAAAGATACTGTGCATTTTCGCCTCTAGGTTGTGTTGTGGTAGCCTAGTCTACTCAGAGTTGTGAGTAAAGAGGTCATTAGAAGGTGCTTATTGCTGCAAAAGCCTGCCCCCTCTACTGCCCGAACTCTCTCGGACTTAAAAGGAACATTCCTTAGCTTCTTTTGGAACGCGAAAGAGCTCCGTTGTAAATCACGCCCAGAGCGGTGCCCTAATTGTCATGCTAGGAGATACTCACCCGGTCTTGTCTTGAGAAAACAGGCCTTTGTCCAAGGGCAGTGATGTGTCATCGGTGCCTAGCCCCCCCACCTGGCAAAGACATTGAGCCTGTGCACCAGGGGAACACTTCTCCGGGCCTTACAGAACTACAGTAAATCTTCAAACTATTTATCCAAACAAAGGAGTAAAAGGGAGAGAGAGAAGACACAGGAAACAGATGAATAAGCAACATCAATTACCAGGGCTTGACCTTGGGAGCCGCACACCAAGGCGCACATCTCACACCAAATGGCTGCAGATTGGGGTTGACAAGCCTGGAGTGTAACCGCTAGCCCTCACAAGGTTACCCACCGTGCATTTGGAAGGCCGGGGGAACCAAGGGGGCTTGGGGGAGTGGGGGGGGGGGGGACAACGGAGAAGGGAAAAGGGGGTGTACAGGGGCTTGGAGGTAAAGGAGCCATGAATGAAGAATTACCATAATGGACCCAGGTTTATTTTAAAGTGAAACAAAATGGCTCAATTTGAGCACTTAGCCTGCCAGAATTGGTGCAAGTGAGATGCAAGAGGAACATACAAGAGGACAGACAAATCACTCCCCAGATAAGTAGACTTTAAGGGCCGACCGAGCCAGATGTCCAGCAGGCTGACACCCTGCTTGAGAAGACTTGGTCCAATTTGAAGAGGCCAGGCTGTTCGTCATTAGATTCTCTCTTAAATCATACATCCATAACTCTGATAAAGACAAGTCATGCAGAGCTGTTTAAACAAGAGAGATGACATTAGGTGTTTAATGAATACAGGCCCTGGTAAATATGCATTTGCCATGTTATCGTGTCAATTACGCCACAGTACATCAAGTTAAACAGCATGGCGGTTTCAAAGCCTGACTCCATGTTTAGATCCATACCACAGCACCATTAGCCTTTCACAAAAATGCCTCCCTTCAACATCTGACTTGAAAAAAACAAGTAGACACCGAAGCTCCTCAAAGGGGAGTGAGAGTTTGACCTCATCTCCCTGTAAACTCGGCACTGTACTAATTAATACAGCGACAGCAGCTTGGCAGCCAGCGATGACAACCCCAACAAAAGATACGCAGGGATTTTCTTTTTGGTTGCGTGCTCAGACAATTAATTCAATCTAACTCCTCTCCAATTAGCCAATGAAGCACGAGGGTCCAAAGCCAAGGCCAGGGCACCATACACTAATCAGACTAATAGAAGCTGACACACACTGCACAGAGACCCTTCCAATGACAGGGAAACGACGTCCTGAGACACATTAAAGGTATCAGACACTGGAGCGAATTTGAAAGGACATTGTCTTGCTAATGTTAACCTCACATTAGCTGCTAAGCGATAAGATGACTTATTTGGAAAGTGTATGTCTGTCTGGGCCCATAAAAGAAACACTCGCTGGTTAGATTTCCTTTACGTCCCAGGTGATCATGACAATAAAACCAGAGTGAACGTTTAAGCAAAAGGCTAATGAAGTACCTGAGCATAGTTAGCTGGACATAACCCCAGAACTATTAACCAAGTCCTTTGCTCACGCGACTGGGACCAGGCCTGATTGAATTAGCACAGCCTTTAATTATCAACCCATCTAATTGAACTTCTTCATGCTCTGCGCGCTCTGGACAAACAATTTGGGGAGAAAAAATTGAATTACCTGCCTGCCTTTTTTCGGCATTGATTCTTATAACATTAGCTAAGTCCCTAGAGTTTCAAGGCTGTAAAAGAGCAAATTGTAAAACATTACTCTCAATATACGCATATGTTACAATCGCAGAGAACTTACTTAAAATTCAATCCACTTTGGCATCATTATCATGTATCAACATAATGAATGGCTCCTTCAGAGTATGGTAATTATAATTTTATAAATCATCAGCAGAAAATTAACTGGATGTCAAAACATTCAATGGGAGGGGTGATGAATCGAGGATGATTGTGGTGATGAATTGTGTTAATCTGCGCAGTATGAATCCAGTGAAATGGCTAAGCAGCCAAAGATGGATGAGGCACAGAAGCTGCAAGGTCAAAACACAAAGCTGGAGCAAGGAGGAGATTGGAAGAAAAGCCGCGCCTATTAATGGGGAGGTCCCCTCTCTCTCTTTCGGTTATATCGTTGTACACATCGTCAATAAATTCAGTTTCACTTGTTTTAAGTCAGGACTAGCACTCAGACCGAGGCATATAAAACCTCCACGATCCTTCAAACTGGTGAGCCCATGTTGATAACAGTGATTCCCCTCTTGGTCCTCCACCTTGTGAAAGATGTGTCTGGTAAGTAGGAGAGGTCAAACACGAGTCCAGAAATTTATTGCGTGTACTGCAAGCAGATGGAGGCAACACATTCATCACGGGCCGCTGTCACCGCGGTAACACCCGTCGCCCATAAAAAGGTTCTCTCTCATCCCAGCATGCACACTGGCCTCGGACGCTGTTTACAGCAACCAACCCTGGGATAGCACAACAGCGACTTTGTTTAATCATCTACACCGCCGCCCACCTTGCCCAAGACCTGGGCTATTTTTAAAACTTTACTTTTATCAATAGTAGTCGGGGGAGATATTAAAGGCAGAGCAAAGAAGGGCGTTTCTGACACTTGCTCCCTCATTCATCAAGCCCCTTCATGGGCCCCGTCGGTGACAATGAAAAGATTTCACAACACCGCTAGGCAGAAACTCATTCCACCAGTCATCCATCATGCTCAGCTTCGCGGCCGCTCCATTGACCTAATCTGTAATGCCTGGATGCATGCGTGCACCATCCTCCTCACAGCTCCCCTTCATTAGCGCTAGCCGTACGTATGAAGGGCTCAGGGCTCGGACCTGGCTGATGAACTGCCTACAAACGGCCTCACAAACTAACACCCTAGCGTGGCAGTTTGAGGATGTGAACAGACACTGTCCCGCATCAACTAGCCCACGGAAAGCCAGCCGTTTCCAAGGTCCCCAAACCCTGCTCAAAAGCTTTGTGAATAAAGTTGACAAAATGAAACAAGCAATTTATGTGACTTTGAAAATGATTTATCCCTTTGTGTGTTTTAGAAAGAGACTACAACTCACGCCTGGCGAAAAGAACTACAACCCCACACCCAATGCACAAGCAGGTCAAAAAACCACACCAACTGAAACAGCAGCAGTAAATACATTACTGAGTCCCAACAGAGCAGATCATTTGTGTTTTGTTCTAAAGCCATCGTTTCAGCCAAAGTAAATATGCCTTAAATCCAGCTTTTTCTTTGTTTTATTTTTTTACCGACAACGAGGACTCGTCCAGCAGTCGTCCCCCCCACCCCCCTCCACCCCCCCCCCCTACTGTGGGGCTGGAAGGTGGGGGTCCCCCTCCACCCCTTCCAGGTGGGGGTCCAGGGAGGTCTCCAAGCTGCTGTGAGTTAGTCTCCTTCAGCCAGGCTCTGACGCCCTGCTCTGGCCTGTGCTCTGGTGAGTGTTAGTTAACACACAGGAGAACAGGGGTGGGGAGTACTCCTTGACCCTGCACTGGCTATTATAGAGAGATTATTCCCTAAACCCCTACAGCTGAGTGTGTTGGCAGATTTCCCTTATCTCTAGTGGAGCGGCCAGACCATCTATTATGGCTGTCTAATGTGACCTGTCTCTCTGTGAGTCTGTGGAGAGGGAACTAATCTGAGTGCACATCATTTGGGTTGAATTAAAAATCTGACTTTACCTTGCGTTCATAAACGTTAGGAAACGACTTGTGATAGTCTTCGTCTATGGGTTTCCTAAAGTCTGAAGTGTTTCATGAGTACTTACTCATATCTCACAGTAATAACTCTTGTCCACATTAAAAGGTATTATCCCCGTAAATAATGTGGGCTCACTGCCCTTAAAGACATCTGACATTGACCTACAGACAGATCACTCTGAACCCGGCTGAACTCTTGAGCAGCAACATCTGTGAAAAGTGAAGTTCTTACAACAATCAAAGGCTTTAAGAGTACCACAAAGAACATGTGTGGAACGAGGCGATACTGTTAAAGGGTTTGTTCTGCTACGCGCCCTGAGGGTTAGCTGTACACCAGACGCAAGAAAGGGTAAACACGCATAAGATACGATCAAGCACAGAAATAATGAGAGGAAGAATAACCTCTGGCTCCCAATGTGGGCATCTGTGTTCCTAAAGGTTTCAAACGCATCGCAGTGATGGGCTGGAGAGCTCGCCTTTGTCTTGTTAGCAGCTACAGGCAGTAGTTGTGGTATGGTGGTGTGCAGGGGTGTTGGGGAAGAGTGAGGCTTGCTGGAGGCCCGAGACTACTAGCCTCCTACATTCCACCCACTGAACACTGACCCCTGGCTATCCTCAACACACAAGCACGCACGTACAAACGCACACATTTATACATGAGCGCACACAAACACACACAAACACACACACACACAAACACAAACACACACACACACACGTACGTTTGTGTGTACATAATGTACTGCAGTCTACAACTGATTTGAGAGCAGGATGTAAAATAACTATTAAAAAGCACTGCAATGCAATGAAAGCAACGTAAAAAAAAAAAAAAAAAAAACACTATTTATTGCAGACAAACAATCCTAATTAACCCAAGCGCTCCGTTTGGGCAAACAACCAGCTTTTATGAAATTCAAACAATGAAAACATGAGAATGAAACTCTCCCCCTGAAGTGTTAAGTGCACGCCACAAATATCCCACCAAAACCTGTGAGCAGAGTAATGTTCATATCCTATTATTCTGTTAACTATCAGCAATTATCTCCCTGTCAAAGCTCCAGGTGACAAATGTCCTCCATATCCCGCCTGGCAGTATCATCAACCGGACATGAGCTTCATGTGATGGAAACTAAATCAGCAGTCGTGCTCAGAGCCCTGACAGACTAATGTGGTGCCTTGGAAAAGCCAGGCCCATCACTCTAGGCAGAAAAAAGCTTCTCTCTCCCAGTTGACCTTTTTTCTCTCTACGAGAGGAGATTAAATACCCCAGATTCTGTATGTATGGTCTGTTTCCAAAATATGAGAATTATTAATGGGCCTAGTGGAGGGGCCGTTTTATCTTCTGCCAAGTCGCAGTCATCGTTTTTACCTTGGGCTGGTTTTCCCTTACAGATGGGCCCTGAAAAACAGGAACAGGGTTTAGTCTCCATGCAAAGGCAAAGGAAGTGTGCAAGCAGAGGCTTGGTGATAATACACTGATAAAATGTTGTTGTTTTCAAAGTGTTTGCACAAAGACAATGAGATTCCGGTGATGTGATCAAGACACTCGATCACTCTACACAAACTATCGCACCTTACAACTTTACAACAACTAAGTGGGAATTAAGTTAAGTGACAGATCGCAATTTACATCATGTATTGTGTGTCTTACGGTGCCAAATTACGACCAGTTCTCACAGGATGGTGTGTTGAAAAGAAATGCATACTGTTTCGACTAAGCTCTTTCACTGGCCCTCACTCAACACTGGAGGCGCCCACACCCACGGCCTCCCCCTGAACGCCATGTCCATTTTCTGCAGCTCAGGATTAATACCTGGCATGTTGTTATTAGCAGCGTGCTAGTTCTGGACAAAGATGCCAGAAAGCGCACCTCCTCTGAAATGTGCATACCCGCAGTCCGCAGCCACATGCTACTTTTCACAATGGGGTCACGAGGCAGGTTCCTCGAGCCAAAAATGGCGCGTCGATCAGGCAAACGTGACAGACACGGTAAATCTTCTCCTCCGTCCCGTTGACCTCCTCGCCCCGTGAACCCCGGTTCACCCTTCGAGCTGATCTCCCGGTTTATCTGAGCCAAGCGAAAGATCTAGCAGAAGCCTGTGGTTGTGTGTATTATTGTCGTGTGTGTGTGTGTGTGTGAGTGACTGCCCCGGGGAAAGAGAAGCCTCACCTGCTTTGAGAGGAGGTGAGTCTGTCGCCGAAAACAACCCTGCACGCCGGGAGGGCTGTGTCTCAGTTTCTTTCTCTTCCATTCTACAACAGCGGCCGATAACTAAGAACATTCGTTTTACGCGACTTGTCGAGACCACATGAAAAGAGAGATACTGTAACTCTAATGACGCCTCAATTAATCGCCCCGAAAGACAGACATCCTTGAGACCAGACACAGACTAGATTATCCCATTAAATCAGCAGGTCACCTTGTGTGTCAGACGTGGGGGGTCCTAATGCAGCATGTTGGCATTCCCAGAAGAAGAGATGTGATAGTTGTTCTGAGAGGGCTCAAACTGTCCTCAGAGGATGCAGAGGCTGATGGTGAATCAGAACTTACCTTCAGTTTTATTTTAATAACAAGCTCACTCACCACCCAGGTGCGGCCTCCCGCCTGCTGTAATTTCCAACGTTACCTGAGGACACACAGGATGTGGAGTCTCATCTCAGTAACACTTCCCTGTTCACATTAAGACACAACACAAGAGATGGGACGGCCCAGGAGTACTGTACAGATCTGATCTGACTGCAGATTGGTCTTACACGGCTCACAGTTATGTTCCATTACTCTCTACCAACAACATAGATATAAACATAGTTAGTCTCCCTAAATCATTTTTGTGTTTTCTTAACATTGTCCTGTCCTGTCTTATGTTGTCGATTGTATTTTACCAGTTCCTGTGTTCCATATTTTTTCCCCACTTTCTTTGCCTTTAAAATACGTTTTTGTTTAGTTTCATTTAAAGAATATTTCCAGTTGAACAGCTTGTGAAATGATCCAGCGTCGCACCACCAGGCCCTCTGGCCCCTGGGACGGATCAAGGCCCTTGTCAGAGCTCTGTGTTATATAACGTTCACTTTGGCCCTCGGCATTAAGATGGCTTCTGCACGAGATCCATACTGTGGGACATTCACTTCCCTGTGGGATTCCTAACTAAATTAATAACTCTTTCTATCCTCCTTTCGAAGCTGCTACCCTATCTTTACCAATATTTCACTTGGCAGTGTCTGCACACTGAGAAGTTCAGCAGGCTCTCACCATGACCTTGGCATTTCTATTCAGTCTCGGATTATTGATAATCCTCCGCCAGCAGGGCCTCTTCTCATTTGTCATGATTATTGCTGAATTTTTAAACTGTCATCTGTGAGCATGGATCAATGGTTGTCGACTTCCCCTTTGTCATATTGGCAGGGCCAACAGCCTTCTCTTTCTAAATGAGGCCCCCTCTTGCTTCTCTATCTATTAACTGTCTGTCTCTTTGGGCACTCGACCCTTTGTTAGGTCAGTCTATATATCATCCCTCCAATCAAAGCCTGACAGTTTTATACCATACACTGTCTTTTTTATTGTCAACAATCTACAAATGAAATAACTAACTGAATTAGTATAATTCACATATATGCATTTAGGTTTATAAAAACACCTCAAGAAGGTCAAAGCTAAAGTATGTAAATTTTTTATTTTTTGAAAAGATAACACATTCACTGAATCAAAAAAAAAAAAAGTATTGAACTTGCATCTACAGAACGAAGCAGTTGACAATCCAATCGCTCGGCTGTCAAATAACGCCCGTAATAAGACCTGACCCGGGCAAAGTGATTAATGAATCCTCACAGCAAACGGAACTAGCTCCAACTGGTAGCAGGCCTCGCTCTGTCTCCCTCGGGGAGTCGTGCCATACCTGTAACCAGCCCAGGCACATCCCAGCCCCAGCACGACTGCCTCTACCTCCTCCACCATGTTCCTTTCCTCCCTCCCTCCCTCTCCAAAGGCTGAGCAGGCCTGACAGGCGGATTCCTTTTCTTCTGGATGTATTAAAGGCACTTTCCTGCTCTGACAGCCTGCTCTGTTCTGCCACCTCCTAGCTGCAGCTTCACACTACTGTGGGCAGCCACTGGATCTTGACAGACCACTGTCACTTCCCATCATTCTCTCCGTAGATCCACGGCCCGCACCCCCCCCCCCCCTCCAAGCACGCAGACCCACTTTCAAACCAGTGCAATTATTTTTTTTGACAAGCCATCCATCAGCTTTAACTTTAAAGCAGTTTCCACTGATATCCATAGTTACACCCCTGTGCCTTTTCATGCAGCGTGCATGGGAGAATATGATACCAGACATTCAAGTTAGCGAACCATGTCAATTTACTTTGTACTCAGTTTTATTTCCAATTTCATGTTCCATTTTTGGGGAATTATGCATATTTGTTGTGCATAATATGCCCTTGTCAAATCCTATTAAGGTGCCCTAAATTTGGGAGTCATATAAAAAGGTTAACGTTCATCAGTTAGTGGATGGGCGCGGTCTGAAGACAAGCTGGCCTTCAGACTGAGATATCGGCCAGACAAAGCCCTTTCACTTACTACTGTCTTCAATGTGTCATTGTAACAGTGAAGAATCATAACAAAGTTCCTTTGAAAAAGAGGATAACTTTCTAACTTTGCATGGATGGAATATATTTTTCTAGGGTCTAATAACTGCAATTCTTGGTTTAAAAAAAAAACTCCATAAACAACAGTCCCAAACCCTAACCTTAACCCAAGAAAATCGTTAGTTCTCTTCTGAGCCTGTTAGCCTGTCTTGGTGATCGTCGTTGAGGAGGCTGTGTGGAGGGGCTGTGTGGAGGCTGTGTGGGGGCTGTGTGGAGGCTGTGTGGAGGCTGTGTGGAGACTGTGTGGAGGCTGTGTGGAGGGGCTGTGTGGAGGCTGTGTGGGGGCTGTGTGGAGGCTGAGGAGGCTGTGAGGAGGCTGTGTGGAGGCTGTGTGGAGGCTGTGTGGAGTCTGGAGGCCAGGTCAGTGTGATTAACTAGCATCGATACAAACAGGGCAGTGAGCCCGTTCATCCTGGCCTACCTACCCTGTGTAATCAGAGTGACAGCTTCCAAAACATGAGGAGCCCTAATTAGAATCTCAGTGTGAGAGTTAAGGACTGAGCAGGAGCAGCATCTGGGGGGCCCGGGGGGGGGACGCGCTTTCAGACGCTCACATTTGCTGTTGTCCTGAAAGGCGGCGCCCTTCTGGACGCTCAACGCCGTGCTTGTAAACATTGAGAACGGACGCCAACACCTCCGTTTCCCACTTCAGAAATGTCAGCTCAGTCCACACTTCTTCTGCTTGATGCAGTGCTCTGTTTGAGTTCTGCTTGATGCAGTGCTCTGTTTGAGTTCTGGTTGATGCAGTGCTCTGTTGGAGTTCTGGTTGATGCAGTGCTCTGTTTGAGTTCTGCTTGATGCAGTGCTCTGTTTGAGTTCTGCTTGATGCAGTGCTCTGTTTGAGTTCTGGTTGAGTTCTGGTTGATGCAGTGCTCTGTTGGAGTTCTGCTTGATGCAGTGCTCTGTTTGAGTTCTGCTTGATGCAGTGCTCTGTTTGAGTTCTGGTTGATGCAGTGCTCTGTTGGAGTTCTGCTTGATGCAGTGCTCTGTTTGAGTTCTGCTTGATGCAGTGCTCTGTTTGAGTTCTGCTTGATGCAGTGCTGTGTTTGAGTTATGCTTGATGCAGTGTTCTGTTGGAGTTCTGCTTGATGCAGTGCTCTGTTGGAGTTCTGCTTGATGCAGTGCTCTGTTGGAGTTCTGCTTGATGCAGTGCTCTGTTTGAGTTCTGCTTGATGCAGTGCTCTGTTGGAGTTCTGCTTGATGCAGTGCTCTGTTGGAGTTCTGCTTGATGCAGTGCTCTGTTTGAGTTCTGGTTGATGCAGTGTTCTGTTTGAGTTCTGCTTGATGCAGTGCACATTCAGGTGTACAGTAGCTGTAGTCTGCTATTTATGTGTGCAATACTGTTTTTCCATCAATCTAAAACTTCAGTGGGGCTCTGCCGGGACTCTTTATTCTTTAGACATTGAAGCCTCGTCTTGTTTACATGGATCTTTCCAAAACAATAAAGTGTGAACATATGGTTGTGAATGACCCAGACTGTCTGTGTAACCCTACAGCCTGTTGACACATCAGGCTCCGTCATGGGAAGGGTTAGGATGTGCAACAATTAACCAGGTGTTGATCAAACACAATGAGCAAAATCCCCCCCCCCCCTTCTCATTCAGACGGATGATTTGCTACTTGCAGATCATTATTACCCCTAAGTACTGAGTGTAATCACTGCCTCTTCACATCACAGGCTTGCTTGGTCTACACCTGGTCGGCCAAGTTAAACCCAAGGAAGTCCTAATCGGCAGCTTGTCACAGCTGTGAAACTCAACACAAAGACACGGTGCCCTAAGTGACAAAGTGTCAACATTTGTCAGCCAGATGAAGGGATGCGTTATTAATAAATCAGAATGACCCCCCTCAATGAAACCAAACAGATGCAGCACCTGGACATGTGACGTATTGAGTAATTGATGCTATGAATTGAAATATTGGAGTGGGGGGTGGGGAGGGGTGCATGTGATTTAATAACCGGGCTCACATCTGCCGGTCGAAAACCGCCATTCGCTTTATTATGAAAATAACCGCTTTGGAATACCAACGCTTTATTTGTTCCCATCAATCAGGTCTGAAGTATTTGACGATGTACTTCACAGAGCAACAGGACTGGTTCTATCTGTGTTTGTGTGGAACCTGCCGAGGTGTAGCCAGCGTGGAGAGCTGAGAGGGGTTTGTCTGGAGTCGCCTCAGCGTGCTGCTGCCAGCAGGGGGTTAACCTTCCCTGCTGCTGCCGCTGGATTAATCACCATTGATGTGTGCTCTAAAAGGATTGCTCCAGGAAATAAAGACACCATGGTGTCAGCTGTGGTAGCCTGATGTGACTCCATCAGACAAGTGGGTGCTTATTGACAAGGCGAGAAGGAGGAGAGAGAGGAGGGAGAGAGAGAGGAGGAGGAGGGAGAGAGAGAGGAGGAGGGAGAGAGAGAGAGGAGGAGGGAGAGAGAGAAGAGGAGGGAGAGAGAGAGAGGAGGAGGGAGAGAGAGAGAGGAGGAGGGAGAGAGAGAGAGAGGAGGGAGAGAGAGAGAGAGAGAATGTGAGAGAGAGAGAGAGAGAGAGAGAGAGAGAGAGAGAGAGAGAGAGAGTGAGTGAGTGAGCGAGCAATCAGTCCTCGAGTCAGTCACCTTGGCTCTGACGCAATGTCATGAAAGTCCACGCCATTATTCCTCCGGCCGCACAGGAGCATTATTTAAAGTCAAACAACTACAGGGCCTGAATGTCACCAGAAGGACGCACGCACACACACACACACACGCCCCTCTCCCATCACATACCACGGTCCACTCTGTCTTCCCCCCCCCCCCCCCCCCCCCCCACAGGGCTGTCCACAGATCAAAGCTCAGAGCATGGGGGCCTTTCATCGCCCTCGCTGACAGGAGACCAGGGCCCTAAGCCATGTATTGACATTTCTTGACCGCTTGCCTTTCAAGAAGCACACAAAATTAAAATTTAACGGCATATTCATGTTAAATGCTCTCGAAAGACCACATTTCATGGTGGGCGATGCTTACTGCTCTATAAATATAAATTAAGTTCCTGTGCCAAATCCAAGGATTTTAATAGTTGGAGATCTAATTTAATGAGCAGTTGCTCAGGATGGCTTTGGTATTCTCATTAATTAGATGCACTTCTTGCTCGTTATTACATGCCTCAAATGTTTAAGTAATTTAATTTTGTCCATTTTATTTCATTTGGGGGGAAAATCGTTGCAGGGAAAAATTACTCATCAAGGGTGCAAACAAAGATGACTCCAGAGAGCTGGACTTTAATAAAAAGCAGTTATAAAAATCTGTTGGCACGCGCTTGTAAAACACATTAAAAAGCCCAATAAGGAGACATTTTTCGAGAAAATTAATAAATATCCCACTCAGTACAGTACAGTAACTGTCCACCTAAAACGCCTTGACATGCGGTCAGTACAGTAGTATAGGAGGACAAACCCTGGCAGAGCTAATTATCTCTGGATCAATGAGTAAACGGATTAGAAACCGGTAAGACTCATCAATTTATTAAGCAAGGAAGTAAGAGAGAAGGAGAAGGAGGAGAGAAGAACAGGTAAAGAAAGATGGGCTGATGTTTTGTATCACATTTCCTCAGGAGACGTTGGACCTGGCATTTCTGACCCCTCTTGGTAGTCTACCTTCTTGGCTGCCTCCAAAAAGGTGGGTTATTTAAGAAACAATTAGGAGCATACGCAAAGCAATTTGCAGGCAGTCGAACTCCTCGGTCTGGCCCTCTGAAGGGCCTTTCAGGGCTGATTTATCACTCTGTCGCCTTCACAAGGCAACATAATTAATAGGAGCATGGACTTCTAATTCCACTGACTTCCACGGCGAGTGGATTTCACTTGATTTATGATGGCCGGCGAGTTTGCATTTTATCAGTTCATTCGCTCGTTATTTATGCTGATGACCAATTTCAATGGGTCGCTATCATCTAACTCACTACTAATCAAAGAGAATTAGGGTTCACTGCATTATTTAGAAGCTGCTAATTTATCTTGGGAACAAGGGGTGGAAACGCTAGCTTGAATCCCCCCTGTAACTTCAAGGCCTGTGGGGCGACTATACAGCCCAGAGGCAGGAGCTGAACACTGTCTTGGGGCTAGCCACTACCCATACGCTTCCACAGCTACATCTGTGCTTGAAGCTGAACTCCATATCCAGGGCAGGTTTCACTGGAAAGGTATGAAATAATACCACAACTGACTAAATATATCTTTTTTTCCTGTATTTCACTGTGTAGGTTTGTACAGTATGAGTGGGCACTGTGTTCATCCAGCTTCCTGTAGCAGCATCAGTGGAAAGCACAGAGACCTACTACTACCCATTCATCTTTAAACTAACTATTGGGTCGCCCTGGTATGCTTAGGCCTTACCACAGCGGCCCGGGTTCAAATCCGGCCCGGGTTCAAATCCGGCCCGGGTTCAAATCCGGCCCAGGCCCTTTTCTGCGTGTCATTCCCCCTCTCTCTCTCCTAACATTTCTTCTATGATACTGTCGATTTAAAAATAATAGATATGTCTACAAAAAAAAGAAAGAAAAAACAAGTTACATAATTAGTTAAGTTAACAAACCAGGATAACAAGGCATACTAGTCAGGTTTGCCTTGCATGTTTGCCATCACTTACATCTGGAGAGACAGCCAGGCAAACTGGGCTTAAATATACACCATTCAGAGTAATCAAGACAGGAAATTCTTCAATGTTCAAGCGGTGGCCAAATCACCTCGCAGCCCATTTCACTCTCCATAACCTGTGATGGTTCACACACTCCTGAGTAAAGAAATCTAGAGTAAATAACAGCCCTACTTGGTCTTCATGGTCCCGTTGGCTGGCTGTAACACAGTACTGACTGGATTGGAAATATTTTGCTCAGGTGTGAGTCGGAACAATAAGAGTGAGTTATCGGCCCGCTGGCATAATGGGTCGTGACTGGCCCCACAGATTAATGCCATGCATTACAACAAACAGAGATAAATTGGGTCACATTGTAACTCTGTTGGTTGGAAAAATTACACCTGTTCCAAATGTTATGAACCTGCAAATGCTATTCTGAAGGTTAAATTGTGTATTACTATAAAACAAATTGAGATAGAGGAAACGGCTGGCAGGGGCACATTACTTAACGTCCTTGCAGCCACGGTTACAATAGACTGGGATTAAGAAGCAATAAACCTTGCAAAGTCTAAGAAAAATAGCCCCCTGTAAACAATGCAGTAAAAAAATATCTAACAGAGCTGCCCCACCGCACACACAGTACTTTCGAAGCTCCACATTCATCATTTTAATGCTGCACCAAACTTTCTAGACAGGGATATCATCCGTTTACAATCACGTTCGGACGACACCATGATTTCACCTTCAGGACTCCAGTGACTGTACAGTAAAAGGCCACTTCCAAACGTGGGAGCTGCGGTTGTGTTTCTTCTCCTACCCCGCCATTACGGACACGGCCATTGACTCCATCTCCTGTCAGGCTCGTGGGCCATTGACTCCATCTCCGATCCCTCCTTATTTGGTTCAATTATTCAGCGGGCTGACTGATAAGGCGTTTTGTGACGACATTAATCACCCTGCTGGGCCGTGATACTTTGCTCAGCAAGCGCAGTTCAGACGCGCCCATCGACTAGCTACCTCTTCCCCAGCCACGAGCTGTATCACTTATCCAGAGGGGTAATAAGATGCAGAATTTACACAGGCCTGTCAATAGGCATGTCGATAGAGGGACACTTAGCATCTATCATCCGGTGAATCAATGCCATTTTTCAGCTATGAATCCCGGGGAAATGATAGCTTTCAAATAAATGGTGGAAAGAGAAACATGACACTCCTTGGGGAGAGAGAGATGTAAAGCAGCTCAGTTTCTACCCTCCCTCTCTCTCTCTCCCTCTCTCTCCCTCTCTCTCCCTCTCTCTCCCCTTCTCCCTCTCCCTCCCGCTCTCTCTCTCTTTCCCTGCCGCCCCTCCCTCCCTCACTGCTAACAGCACCATGGCTCTGGCATCTGGCTCAATGTGAAAGGTCACAGGGCATTACAGGAGAGGATCTGGGGAACAAGATGTACAGAGAGTCTCCTACATGACAGTGGGCCAGGCAGCAGTGGGAGAGGAACATCTATATCAAGACCATAAAACCCAAGTCCTGACAATACAGTCTAAGACTGTGGTGTGGGAGAATGAACTCAGTGAATCTGAAGACTGTAGCTACAAATAAGCGCAGCTAGTTCTGGCAGGGCAATCGGGCAGCGCGCGTCATTCATTTAACGGGAACGTACGGCGTCTTACTCCACCTTCCTTTACTCCACCCACTACCACACCCATGTTAGCAGCGCATATCCATTGGGCCACGTCTGGTAAGACGTCTCTAAAAGACGCGCGGATACGCACACACACACTCAGCCCGGTTGTTGCATGATCAGTGCTGCTGCCGCCCTCCACCGTCCCCTTCTCCCCCATGCTGTCTGTATGTTCTATCCACCAGGGGGATTATATCTCTAATGCTCCCTGCCTCATATGTCATGTATGTGTTGCATTGAGGAGGCAGGAAGTGCTTCCCTTAGATCATCCACTCCGCCAAAGTCAAACCTACATGTCCATGTCACGTAACAATAAATGCTCAAATCTAATACGTGATTGTCTTGACTGAACTAGTGTTGTCGTCGGGTAGAACACGAGCTGCACTACAGGAGAGTCCACAAGCAAAGGAATGAATTACGTATTTCACCTTCTCACTTCTACAAGTCAGATTCAAATGACTTCTTATATTACCGCACAATTAGGGTGCAACAGACACCCTTTTAGCGGGTGATGGGTGACTTGCTAAATCGCGATTATTGCTAAGACCCATAAAGACACGATGACGAAACACAATTGCTTCCTTTTCCCCACGGCGGGAGCAGACTAGACTGGGGCGGTGTTCCTCCCGGTGACAGTCACGAGGGCCACTGCAGCCCATTAATCACCAGTACAGCCTTACCACGGGAGCCATACTCAATCCCATGATGGTATTCTCACCATTCGCGCTGCTTGTAAAAAAAAATGACTAAAAAGGGGGAGGGGAGGGGGGGAGAAGGAAAAAGAGAATGATTTACACAAATCAATCACTCAGCTCGTGGGCTGCTCACTCTGCCACTCTGGCAGCTTGTCTTTACTGCTTCATCTTAAGGGCTCCTGCTGACAGCCATGCTTGATGAAGGACTCTGGTTCCCTAACCTTTCATCTGAGGAACGACTGTCACTGAGTGATGCATGCTTTTTTTTTTTTTTTTTTTTGCTTTTTTTTTTCCACAGGTCGGTTCAAGGCGAGGATATTGGCATTCAAATTCACAGCGGCTATCGCGAACAGATGTCAGCGCTGGCAAGTAAGAGTAATGGCAACAGCAGGTACTCCCCGACTCCTGGGGCTAAACAACACAAGTGCCTACGGGTTTCAGACAGGGGAGGGAATGGGAATGGGGGGGGGTGCTCAACAAGTGAACTCTTTACGAGCTTGGGCTTCAGCGCTCCTTATCCCCTCTCTGCAATTATCATCAAAGAACATCTGCTTGTTGTTCCTCGGGCGCCCTCCCCTCTTGCGAGCGTCCTAGCCTCACCTTGACCCGCGCTTTCGATTGTATCGGACGGCGCGACTAAAAATAAAAGCCGGCTCGAGAACGAGCGAGGACGGCCCTTTGTGCGGAGGAGGGCGGCTTCCATGGAAGCTTCTGAGAGGGAGGATATCCCCTCCCCTCTCCCCCACCGTCCCCTTCGCTGGCTCAGCCACTTGGCTCATGGCTCATGGCTCCTGACAGGTATGTGGAACACGTGCATCTGGGTCCCATCAGATGCACCATCACAGCTCGCGCCTCGTTGGGCTTTTCAAGTTGCTCCCGCTGTCCCCCCTCTGCCCTACCCCGGCTGCTGTTTAGTGGTTCCTGGCAACTGATACACGTAAACTCCATCGACTGCAATCGATATGGCAGGCTGTAGACATTACTAATCGAGCGCAGAGTGTGGCCTGAGATTGATCCCGACGCCCTCCAAAAGCCCCCCGATTGTATCCTCACCGGATCCTGCTCTCGTCTTCCTTGTTCTTAGCTCTGGTTAACACTGCAATAGCTTTGATACTTCTGTCCTTTCTCACTCAGAATCAATTAGCAGTTGTCTGGCAGCCAGCCCTTCTCGACTGTAAGAAGTGGGCAGGCTACAGGGCATGCGAGATAAACAAGCAGGAAAGCCTTGAATACAGCTAAACAAATGTTGTTCCGCCCTCGCCTTCCTCACGCGACTTGCAATGGACAAGACATCAGAGGTTTACACTGCCTGTGCCGGTACCTTCAGGGTAGCACATTACCAAACCACAATGTAAACTGCAAAGAGAGACAGAATCCTCACACAACCTACAGGATGAAAGCAGCCTTTACGTAAGGCCTGTGTGGAGCCTCTCGTTACCGGTAATAGTCTGCGAGGGTTTCCCGCAGCGCGAGGATCATTGAAAACGCTACACTGGCTGCAGAACCATACTAAGAACCATACAACATTATGACTGCCGGAAAAAAAACCATAACGACTCAAAGGGAATAGTTCCACAGACAGGCGTCTCTCCCCTCGTTTGAAGGATGTTCCTACGGCACAGTGAGAAGTGGAGGCCATGGACCCAAAGGGGCTCTAAACATTTAATTTATGAAGACTTTTCAAATGACTGATGATAGCACACAATGAATTAGGGTCCTCCGGGGGGAATAACCCAGCTGCGCTCCTCAGAAGAGATCCATGCCCTGTTAGGCAGTCGTGACTAGTCCCTCCTCCACACCCCTCTCACTCTCCCAAAAGAAAAATGAAGGGCATAAGGAGCTGGATCGTGTGACGACCCCCCCCCCCCCCCCACTCACTACGGCTGACCGACGAGTCAAAACACGGTGGTCGTTTCACGGGCGGAGTCACAGAATCACAATTCATCTAGACACAAATTTCTGGTGTTCAGCATGAGAAAAGTTCTCGTCAAAACTCTGTTGTGATGTAGCACGCAACAAGGGTGGGGTTGTCCTGACAGCATTACAGATGGCCGCACAACCTAAAACAATTCTGAGTATGAAGCAGTTTGCCCTGGAAACGGGACAGAGGCCAGCGCATCTGTGTTTAGACAAGTTCAATGGGATTTGCAGTAAGCCAGAACAAACACAGATCCACAGCCTGTTTATTGATAGGCCTGCCGGTCTTTGTTTAAAAGAAAGCCTGTGATATTTCATTGTAAAACGGGGGAGTTCAAAGACAGCTCTCCCCATTTCATCAAGGCAGCATGAGTGGGTTATCTGCCAGCCAACCTGAACAAGGAGCTAGTCATACCATCTTATCAGTGTCAATCATTGAGCTGGGACACTGCAGGCCAATCATTCATCGGTGGGCGGGATCAGAAGCGCCAGCAGTTCAAAAGAGAGAGACGGAGGAGGGGTTGCACAAAGCAAGCCCCCGCGGGTGATAAAAGTCTTGATAACCCTACACATTTTACACATATTTATGGTTCTCATTACAAAGCAGCTATAAAGAGAGTTGTCGACGAGAGAGCAAAAAAAAAAACACGAGGAACCCAATTTCCTATCTAAATCTCTGATGGACGAGCAGATTGCTCACTAGTATGTTGTATTTTGGAAAGGGGGGTGGAGAGGTGGGGCTGGTGCTGGGGAGGGGGGTGAAGATAGAAGATGGGCAGCATGCTGGTATGTGGTCCTGCCTGAGCCATAAATCTTCCTCTCTCTTCTCTGTGGTGATAGGGAAGCGAGATGAGTCGCTCCCCAAGCTCCCTCCATCTCATTCACATGTCTATCTGCCTGGTATCCATGCCCTTGAGCAAAGATTACTGATGCCCTGCCTTTGATATATGACACATCATGTGCCATGGCAATTCATCCAATGAATTAACCTAGAGAGGTTGGGGGGGTGGGGGGGGGGGGGGGGGGTGGAGCAGACCCTGGCTACCATCACTTCTCCAGACTTCAGCTCACAATCTCTTTTCTGTGCTCATCTCCCCTGGTATTGTGTGCCTGAGCATTATGGGTAGCCCAGTTCACCGGCTAAGTGTTATCTGACCTCTGCAGGGTTTTATCATCTACGACACGTCACAGCAGATGTCATCTTCTAGACATATTCCAAATGCGAGTCCTGGTCGGCAGTTCTGACGAGGCGGCGTTAGAATGCTGCCACAGTACTGGTTACAGCTATTGTGATGTCGTACGAGGCAGGAAAACTGTTAGTTGTATTACTATGACCTAATGCTAAATGTGCGTCATATTATACTGCACGTAATGTAACAAACTGAATACTTGGGTAACTGTCAAGTTACACTCAGGCAATTCTGCCTTCATTATATGTCTGTGGCAAAACCCCCAAGCTTGCACTTCTGAATGCAAAAATACACTAATAAAAGTGCCTTTGGTACTAACAAGGCAATCAATAGACCTGCTTGCTTTTGAAATAATTGTGTGCTACTCAGCTTTTACGAACACCAAAT
Source organism: Hypomesus nipponensis (assembly GCF_054491055.1). Classification (NCBI taxonomy): domain Eukaryota; kingdom Metazoa; phylum Chordata; class Actinopteri; order Osmeriformes; family Osmeridae; genus Hypomesus; species Hypomesus nipponensis. The sequence goes on along the minus strand of NC_140373.1, from coordinate 2,397,917 downwards.
GAAATTTATGACCGTGTTTCCTCTGGTGTCGACATGGAAAGTCCAGTAAATACATGTTTCAACTGCCTATAAACAAGGACCATCAAGGAGAGCCTGCATCACTCTTCATTCATAAAAGTGAGCCATTAACAAGCACTGAATGTGATCCACCAATCATGGGCTGCTGTGCTACTGGCAGCCCACTACCTCGGTACATTTGTTACGGGCTATTCCATCTGGCGGGGGTCATTTGCCTTTTTAATTTGCTTGTCTGCCTCCCTCTCATCCCTCTCCCATAAAGAGCTTTAAAATAGGCCTCCTAGCTGTAGTTGCCTCCCTGGGATGGAAATATTTGGGTTTGTAGATTTATATGCAGACAGGTTCCCGCCATAAATTAACTGTTCAGCTTCATTAATAGTTTGTAACAGATGTTTACTGATTGTTGATTACCGGCCATGTTGACCAGAGAAATCTGTTCATAAATGAGGTGGAATTTATTGCTCAGCATTGGAGAAAACAGTGCCAGAAGGGGCAGTAATCAGTGACAAACCCATATTTTGAAACGCCAACATAAATAAATTAGCACAGGACGTTAAAATATGGTTAGTGGGTCCTCTGCTCACGCCCCTTAGGGTAATGCTTCTTCAAAGTGACTTTAGAGAGGGCTGTATAAACTTTGGGAGTTTCAAATGGTTAGCAGATTTGCTGGTTTGCTGTCACACATTGTATTTATACATATTACAGTTTAAAAGAGAGAAATCAGCCAGCTTTCATTAGTATGTACAGTATCTGTGTAGTCAAACCAGTGATTTCTGCTGTGTAAAAAAAACAAAACAATATATTGATTTCTCCCAAAAGGTGCGAATAAAATATGTCTCTGCCTATGAATATGTTGAAATACCTCTGCTAACCCTACACATATACACATCCGTCCATGGAAACGGTTTGCATCTCACGATGTTGTTGTTTTTTTTACAGTCCAGTCACCTGCCCGGCACCCTTGAGCCATGTCCCTGGGAAAGCTGTCAAACATGGCGGCCATAATATATGCCCTCTCCAATGAAAACAGCTGGGGCCAATCTCTAGCTTCCCTCGCCTAGACCCTACACTCTGCCCTGCATAAAAATAATACATCAGGATTAATAGATTTCCTGTCAGTCTTGCGGAAAAAATAAAATACATGTTCATGCAGTCGGCCCCCCCCCCCCCCAAGCATTAGAATTTTGTACATGCCAAGTAATTGAAGTTTTAAATTATGCATGACAAGGAGAGGCCGTGATTGAGTGGCCTGCCACGAGGCCCAAGGCCTCAGCTCAGTCCCTCGTTTGTGCTGAGACAACAATAGCACTTACTTAAGCTCACATAAATAATATATGTATTTACATACTGTACATCTTTGTCCTGAAAGGCTATTATCAGCATGTGAGCTGGAAGGTCAAAGGGCGGTCGTTTGTCCAGTCCGATGACGTTCATTTGTAGCTCGTAAATCTCCAAATTCACCGTCTGATGTCGGCAGACAGGCGGAAGAGAGTCAGCAACGCTTTGATTCCCATAGTGCTTGACACAATAACACATGCAATGCATGCCATGCACCCATGCAAGAGGAACATGTTAAGTCCTGTCAGGCTACTGACCGTTTGTGTCATTCTAGAGACAGTTTTAATTCAAGCTACGGGTGAGAACGTGAAGATTGACACGAAAAGAAACTCAAGACAAACGCCACCATTGTTCTAAAAACCATGAATAAGATATGGACAGCTCCTTTCATTAGCGATTGGCTGCTGGTGAGAATGGGCTGGCGGTGAGGCCGGGAGATCCACACAGCCCAGCCTGAGATAGAGGAGGAGAGTGAGGCCCATAGGGTCAGCTATGGGCCAGGGTCTTAAATCAGAGCAAGGGCCATGGCTGGTGTCAGAGGCTCTGGAGGGGGAGGAGAGACCCCCCCCCCCCCCCCTCCTCGCCTCCCCTGCCCCAGCAACAATGAAGAGAGGCCGGGATATTTGTTGTAGATTGTTCTGGGATTACCAGCTGGATCGGGAGAAGCAGCTGGACAGAGGGGGCAGATACAGAGGTCACAACAGGGAGGGGGGAGGGTGGTGGTGGGGGGGAGACACCTAGTTCAGGCTCAGGAGGAAGGGGAACGTGGGAGAAGGGGGAGAGGGAGAAGAGGGCAAAGACTTGGTCAGCAAAGACATTCTTTCACAGCCCTGCTGCTTGTTCTCTGCTGCTTTTTGGATCCTTTCAAGAGAGTTTAGAAGATGCGCTGGACTGACAAAGTTAAGTACAACACATAGAAGTCCCCTAGCCTGGAATCCATGACAGAACACACAGACATACATACAAACTACGATCGACGAGCTGTGAATTGTGCTTTTGGTAATGAGGTAAATTCCCCCCCATCTCCTGCCGTTAGTGATCCAAAAGTAGAGGTGTTTCAGCAGGCCTGAATAGCATTTAAACTGTTCAAAATAATTTGCAACACAAACAGAACATCATCAACGATAACACTGAGGAGACCACTCCTATTTGCCAGTGAACTGTGTAGGGTTAAAGAGTGCTACATGCACTTCCAGTGAGTTCCCAAGCTGTGGTACCTCTGGTTAGGAACTGAACCACAATGGTACACACAAGTCTCCCACTGTTTATGCTTCTTGTTCACATGAACACATCCAAATCTCAATTAAAATGGTTTGTTAATGATACACCTGCTGTAGAAAATCACTGCCAATTTTGCGCCAACAGGAAATGCGACCGCCAGAAAACAGCCAAGATCGTCACGCAGTGAACATCTGTAGAACAGCATGGCATAACCAGCGAGGGTCAGCTAATTACAAACTATTTTTTATGTTTTCATTTGCAGTGACATTGTGTTTGCAGGACGTTACATGGGGCTCTTATAAGGTTTCTCATACCTCTCACCTCAAATCAACATAACCAATTGCACACAGGCCCAGAAATCATGTTACTTTGCCTCTGAGAGTTAGCAGTCATGTGCATGATGCAGTAAGCTTTCAATTTGACAAAAAGCCCCACAGTTGCATATTTATGTTATTGAATGCAATAATGGTGAAAGGAAAATCGCCAGCCCAGAATGACCTCTGAAATACTAAATAAATTACAACATGCTCATAATAGACTTGGATCCTGCATACAAACATCTCCACCTCTCGCACTCTGTTCCAAACCTCTTTTCCTACACAACAGCAATCTTCATATAATGAAAAATTCATGTTTTTATCAACAGTGCACTTTACAGAAAATCAAAGGGATATGGTTGGACAAACAAACTGATACCCAAGGTTAAGAACACGAGAGGTAATAAATTGCTGGAGTGTCATGTTCAATTTTGACGACGGCATTACCCAGCATTAACCATAACAGGATTTAAATTGTTATCAGGACACTGAACAATCCACTTTGCGTCTGCGGCGCATCCTGCCTCCACTGATTCAGAAGGAAACAACTATCAAATTTTCCACTGTCCCACGGCAGCGACACACACACACACACAGACGAACACACACGCACACAGACGAACACACACACACACAGACGAACACACACACACACAGACGAACACACACACACACAGACGAACACACACACACACAGACGAACACACACGCACACAGACGAACACACACACACACAGACGAACACACACACACACAGACGAACACACACGCACACAGACGAACACACACACACACAGACGAACACACACACACACAGACGAACACACACACACACAGACGAACACACACACACACAGACGAACACACACGCACACAGACAAACACACACACACACAGACGAACACACACGCACACAGACGAACACACACACACACAGACGAACACACACGCACACAGACGAACACACACACACACAGACGAACACACACGCACACTCACACAGGGGTAAATTGTGGACTTGGACAATTTGTTGAATAAATTGCTTCCATCCTGGCTGCTGTTGACACTTGTGTGACGAGTCCTATCAGTTTTAATTGTCTTTGTTCCCTTTCTTAGCCAGGCTCTCTGTTTCCTGCTTCTGCCAGGCGGGCGGGCCAAAATAAATGATGTTCAAACACAAATCTGCCCTTGGTTCCTCTGTTGTAGCAGCACAACTGCACAAGCTGTCTGATTATTTTACATTTTTTTGCTGTTAAAACTAAAATACTGTTAAGAGTGTACATTAGCTTAGTCTAAGATAATAATACTGCATCGTTGGTTTTCATTTGACTTGAGCGTTCTCCCAAAGTAAGCCAGACACTGGTTTGACTACAACTTGCACCTTTAAGAAATAAATGCACTTTTAACAAACCATCCGCCTTTTCTTTATAACCCGAACGGTACACTGAACAGGTTGAATGTTTGTGATGTACTTGTAACCGTTCGTTTTGTCCACACCTCTTGACTTAGAGCTTTATTGATGTACAATCCATCCAGCTTTTTTTCTTTTGAAAATCTGAAAACAATCAAGGTGCAGCACAGCAGAATGTGGGGGCATTAATCACAAAAGGCAGTATTTTATTTCAGTCCAGGAGTTTGTTGCAACAGCTGCTAAGCATTCTGGTAAAGGGAGTGATTTATGGGCATGTAGCAATAACGATGGGGCAGTCATTACCATATCGACAGCCTCTGAGATGGATTATCCTCATTGATTACTCCATGGCCGGTTGATAACTATTTGTTAGCAAGTGAGCCAAAGTAGCCACAGCAGACGTGTCTGAAGCAGCATTCAAGACAAGGAAACGTCCTTGGAAGACATGTTCCAACTAAGCCGGTCACTGAACAGTGCTGAGGAAACAAAAAGTCAACTCTGCCCGTTTCTTGTCTGTAAATCGCCACATTCCAAGCTACTGTTTCGTTAAAAGGACAGCAGATATAGATTGGTTCCTTTGACACATGGGCACAAGTTGACGGAGAGACACGAGATCGACGCAGAGACGAGAGGTAGATAACGCCGATGATGACCACCGGTGACCAACAGTGAATGGAGAAGGGTTCGCATGTGTAGGATTTCACAGCTAATCACCAGCCACTCTGATTCATGGCTCGCCGTGCTCCTCTCACCCATATATCAAATCACACTTCTCCCCACTGCCACCGCCTCCTCCGGCCCGGCCAACAACCTTGCCAAGGTCAGCCGAAGGAAATGATACCGCAAGGCCCAAGATTTATGGCCGATTCCCTCCTATCTTCCTCTCTGTTTACAGAACACACGGGGGGGAAAGCTCCCAGGCGGCCGCAGAGCGGGAAGCGTCCGGGGGGGGGAAGCGTCAGCCAGCAGTTTCACACAGACAGTTGTCTCAGGTGACAGGTGCTAATTGAGAGCCAAACACAAACCGCGTGGCGTTTAAACGTCCGCGTTTCGTCCCCTCCCTTTGGCTGCCGTCAAAGTGGAGGTAACCTTGAACGTGGCGAGAAAAACAGGCAAATGGGGAATTTCAAAAGTGAGTGCCGCCATATCACGTTGACGCCCCCTTCCCCCCCACCCCCAAAAGAAGGAAACTTCACCTGGTCCCATTAATTGGAAGTGAGGAGTGTGGGGTGGCTGGCCTTCACGTGTCCTTGGTGAGCTCTAATGAAGGGATAGTGAATGGGTGTGAGTGTGTGTGTCCCTCCCTCCCCGCCCACCCACCCCCACCCCCACCCCTCCCACCCCCACCCCTCCCCTACTCAGTGACAGGGTGCTGCCCTGCCCCTTGCTCTGAGTGGACCAGGGCTTTAAATTGCTTCCATCTCTCTGCGTCTGATTAATGAGAATGGTTCTAATCGGAGTTCCTGAGGCCAACAGCATTAGTCTTAATCTTTCCAGCCCCATCCACCACCACTACTGACATTTAATGTAGTGCTAGAGCAATGGTAATGAGAATTCATTCTCCAACTAGGAGGCCGACTAAGGGCCCCCCCACGCTGGATCCGGGTTTGGGAAGGTTATTGGCCCCGACCGTCAGATTCAGGGGTTATTAGCTCTTTGCAGGGCGTGATGTACCTGAGGTTTCCTCGTGTTTTACGGTGCGCTTCCAGGCAACGCAAATTAACCTGTGCTTGAACACACACACAGACGATTGAAAGCTGTATTATACTGCCCAGGTGTGGGTTTGTGGCGTGTGTGTGTATTTGCACACACCCCACTAATACTTAACATGTATGGATCTGACTAGGTGTGAAAAGCAGGCAATCATAAAACAATAGTTTGAGAGTGGGCAGCCCCTGGCTGCTGAATAAAAGCCATTCCCCGTGTCAAGCCCACTTGTACCGATGCAACAATCCTCCTGTGCTCAGTTAGCAGTAAGTAAATTGCTCTGGGATTTGTATTGCTGGAATGCTTTAGCAGGTAATTCCTCTCTGTCTTTCATTTTGTTTGTCTGTGTTAAATTCCCACTCTGCCCCCATCCATTCTCACATCCAGTTCTCGGCTTTGTCCATCCATCAATGGGCGCACTTTGTCAGTGCTGACTTCATCCTGGCTGCCGCAATCACATCCGAGCAGGGCCTGGCTGCCACTGGGGAGCATTCTCACCTCCCATCTGCATCTCCCCCATCTGCTGACGGGGCCCCTGACGAGCCCTGTTTTGTATTGCACAGGCAAGCAAAACAACACTAATGCTGCACCTCATTTCTCCAGACTACTTCCCTTCGCCGGCCTCTCTCTCTACACAACACGGAGGGGGAGAGAGAGAGAGGGAGAGAGAGAGAGAGAGAGAGAGAGAGAGAGAGGGAGAGAGAGAGGGGGGGGGGTGAGAGAGAAAATGAGGTAAGATTGAAGGAGGCTGAGTATTTTCAAAAGAATTCTCTCTCCAGTCAGACTGTAGCTCAATTTGCCTTCCCTACTGTCACGTACATCAATAGACTTCACAAAGAGAAAATGTATCACTAATTAAGGGTTGATGAGCTACAGAGAAGCAGAGAAAGACAGATAGGGAAAGAGAGACTATTTTACATTGTTGGGTACCTGTTAGCGTTTAGCATCAGATTTGCAAGGCTGAGTATTTTCAGACACCTGATGTTAGGTGAAAAATGTTTTTCACAAGTGCATGGTCACTCAGGATTCTTACAAAAGGGTCCTGGCCATGTCAAGTCTTATTTAAAGGATACAGTCAACATACAATACTCAGCGTGCTAAAGCATGTACAGTATAAACAGTCAACGGCCCAAAGAAAATGACAGACAGATATAAAGTCATGTGCCTGGATGTAATCAAGGCGCCTAACGTCATAGAGTTTAAATAGAGTCGAAAACAACAATGACAACAGCAATCATTTCCCAGAGACAAATCCATAAAGCTCCGCCACTACTGAGTCCTTTACATCAGAGAACACTAATTAGACGGCGATGGAGGGTTATTAATAGGCTGGACATTCCAGAATGATCTTGTTATAAATGGGGCCTGTCAACCCTTTCCTCAGCCTCCAAATGAGTATTCTCACTTCACTACCCCCATCCCCAAGCATCAGCACCAGCGCAGGATAACAAATGATTGCTATTAACCATATTGTTAGTAATGATGGCCAAAAAAGCAAACAAAAGGCCATAAATAACAATCTGCAGGGGAAAAAATGAACCCATAAACTAGACGGATACGCAGCTGAGGTGAAACAACTGACACATTGGGTTCCTGCAGAGGATGAGGTTGTTTGTGAGGGAAGAAAGAAAATAAGGCGAGGTCTAGAGGTGTGATAATCAGTCCGCCCTCCATGCAGAAAAAGGATTGGGCTAGCACAGTATGGGCATTGTATGAGCACATTGCAAGGGGTTTCCTATGCAGGGGTGTAATGTTATTTGCAGATTACAGCTTATGTAACACAAAAAGCCCGAGAACAGTCAGCCGAGCGGGCTTTAACAACAAAGCGGCCGTGCTAAAGTCGTTTAGCCGGACACAAAAGCAATCTCTCATATTAATTAAGCGCTGTCACCGCTGCGCTCGCTTTCCCTCGCCAAGCACACGTCCGTCGTGCTGATATGTGGGTTAAGTATTTTCCCTGATGCTTCACTTTCAGCCTGCTTTTCACATAACACCTCCCCCGGTAAGACTCTCTGTTTACAGAGTCAGTTCCACTTACGTAAATCCCCTCCATGTAAACAATATCAACGCAGACTCCACGGTACTGACGCTGGATGTTTATGGGCCTTAAAAAAAATGTTTATCCAATTAAGATGAACTTCAGCTACATAATCCTAGACCATAAATGTGTTTAACAAGATTACATGACCCGGTGTGAGAACACGGTATACACATGTTGTGATGCTCACCGGTTAAAAGAAAAAAATACATAATTCGGCTTTAATCTCAACCAAACCTAAATATGGTTGAGTAGGAGCAGAACATAGTGCTTTTTCAACGGTAGCTACAACTAAACCCAGTCTAGCCAGGAGACTTCTAGCAGTGAAGGAATAACATATGACAGGTCAGACATGAAGCCAAAATGACTCAACAAACCCACAAACCAACACCACCATTACTTGCAGTTACATTAATTCTTCATTCATGCAAAGAATGGTGTCGTTCCCCCATCTGGTGTAAACCCACCGCAAAAAAAAAAAATGAAAAGGAAAAGATAAAACTGCTTTAAGTCTGGCCAGAAAACACCCCACCACAGACACAATTCAGTGATTCTGAGAACATAAAACAAAGCAAAATAATAGGACACATAAGACCCAAGCTCCATATGATGTGAAGTACACAAATATAGGAGAGAGACAGTGAGAGAGAGAGAGAGAGAGAGAGAGAGAGAGAGAGAGAGAGAGAAGAGAGAAAGCGAGAGAGAGAGAGAGAGAGAGAGAGAGAGAGAGAGAGAGAGAGAGAGAGAGAGAGAGAGAGAGAGAGAGAGAGAGAGAGAGAGAGCGAGAGAGAGCGAGAGAGAGCGAGAGAGAGAGAGAGAGAGAGAGAGAGAGAGAGAGAGAGAGAGAGAGAGAAAGAGCGAGAGAGAGAGAGAGAGGCATCAAAATAATGAAAGATTGTTTATGTATCCTGGCATGAAATGGGAGGGTGTTGTGAAGATGGGAGCGAGGGAGGGGAGATGGTGACGGATGGACAGGGCTGACAGTGTGGTATTCATCCTGCACGCTACAGCGCTCGTCCTGCTAGTGGCGCTCGACAGAGCAATAAATCACAGCCCCTCCGTCCTGTATCTACAGCTTATTACATCCACCATGACAAATAAATAATAATCCCTGTCAGCGCAGCCCTTTTGCTCAAGGATTGAGTCTGAAACCTTTTGCTCATCACTCCTACTCCCGAGGGAAAACATTGGAGCAGGGGAATTGAAGGCCATGGTTTACTGGCCCCCTGAAACTTTGAAAGGGTGAGAGGAGAGGCGTCGCACAGTAAAATGTCGGAGAGATATTCCAGGATATGACAGTACCAGAGCAGTGAATCAAGTGACAGAGAAGACAGCCCATCTGAGGGTGAGGAAACAAAGGACCACAGTGTACTCAAGTCTGTTCCATAGATAATCAATAATCAAGCCCTCGTTTTGACAAATAACCCACACTGACAACATGCAGGAGTAGGTGAAGGACTTCAGGTCAGTAACATACACACGTCAGCACCTTGAGAGAGAGAGCGAGAGGCTCGAGGCCAGCAAACATCAAAGAGACGACGCACATGACGGGCAGGCCTTAGCCAAATCAAATATCATTTTTTTTGTTTGGATAGGTCCAGCAGTCATCTAATTGTTTAATCGATAGCTGTGCAGAGCTGTTGGCTGTATTGTTCCGATCAATACAAATTGATTTACGTGTGTCTGCAGCGTGACACATCACCGCCCCCCCACCCCCCGCCCCCCCCCCCCGCCCCCCCCCCCCCCCCGTCATTCCCCGTTCTTCGTTGCCGTCGGTGTAAAGCACATCCGCTTTTTCTGCCCACGTGCCCTTACGTTTCTGTAAATTGTGTTGGACCATTTAATCCTTCCTAGACGAGGGGCCATTTACTTTGCTCTGTCCTTCAATAAAAATTAAAAGCTCCCATAAAAAAATAAAATAAAAAAAATAACACGCATGTGGAAGGGGAAGGCACTGTCACCTAAATTACGGGCATCAGTCTTTTTGCAAGCTGATCCTGAATATTTCATGGCCCTATTTTATTCTGACATTTGTAGATGACTTGGAGTGTTACACAGGAAATAAAACGCTGATGAAAGAGTCCACTGTCATAAAGGTTAGGCTACTGAATGGTGTATGGGCCTACGCATCTTGACTGATACTAGGAGCAGAGCAGTAAACATGGTGAGGGATGTGGCTTCATGGCCTGGACTCTCCTTTAGGAATAGTAAAAACATTAATCATGGAGCTACCGGGCCTTGCTTAATTGTGAGTTATACATCATGCCGATCAATCGCGAGACGAAAGAAACTCATTATTTCGGTCTCATAACATTGAGGGCTTCAATTTTAAACTCCTACGCACACCTGAGGCAAATTTCAAATCAGGGAAAAGTCATAATTCATGGTCTGACAAGATCATGTGAAGCTATCACCATGCTAAAAGCATAACCTATGCAATTGGTAAACGATAGAGCGTGACCAATGGACAAGCCTCTCGGGCAGTTCAATAATTCGGAGAGGCAAACAGGCGATTATATATCTGAAGTATTGTTAATGTACTGCCAATGCCAAGAAAATACATTAAAAGCTATATCAATAGACAAGAGAAGGAGAATGTCTAGCAGGTATATCTTTTTATTGTTATAGTTGGGGCTCTCTTGACAGTTTTGTACAGCTTAATATTAATGTTCTTTGGACCACAACTGCAACCTACTTCACACAAACATTGAAGCCGTGCATGTGTGAAAGGCCCTTTGAATACGTTATTAGAAATAATATATCAACAAGAAGTGACAGTTGGTAATTAACACGTTTTCGGCAAACTGTAAATCTAGCCCACAGCAAACATTGCTCCTAAATTCTGCCTTGGTCACAAGAAAGGCCAAAATTCCTCATAACCTGAAGGAGTATTTTTGGCTAACTCGTGAGTCTTTTTAACCTTAGACGATACTTCAGGGAAAGGTACGACCCGTTTAAATTATATCTTTGGATTATAACTATATATATTTTACAGCTACTTCCACACATTGGGGATATTAAACCACGAGGCTGCTTGGAAAATTGGTACTTACTAGTCACAATGCAAAGTGACAACAAAAAGACTAGCCTACTACAGTGTAACAATAACATCTCAATTACAGTAGCTAGCTAATTAATGTAGGGTGAAAACAACACAATTCCACAGTGCAATAATATCTAAATTCCTTAACTACAGTCTTATCACTACTGTAACGTTTCAATAACGGTGCTACAGCAAGGGACCGGAAGTGCGATCGCTTGCCAGACGGTGTAACAACAGGATCTCAAATACAACGTGCAGAGAAGGCAAATACAAATTTGCAAGTATCACAAGAAGTAATCCACTGCTAAGGGCTGCTTTTGGAGCCCTTAGTCCAAAAGACAAGCTAGTCTAGGTTGAGAGAAGCTCTTTCATTTGTTGGCCCTGCTTCTGACAAATTTTACTCGAGTTATGTAAACAGTGTCTGGCAAGTTCATGACTTGTGTGGCCATTGTTGCATCCAAACATTTTCAAAGGCAACAAAATAAGGGATGCGATGAATATGCCATGATATGATTGAATCAAAACGCTTCTTAAAGTTTTTTTTTTTTTTTTTTTTTTGAACATTCCGATGGATTTTTATGAAAACACCCGAGATATCTGGAGTGGGGCTGTGAGACCCTCGTGAATCCCTTCAACATTCTGTCCCCTCGCTGACACGGCCGTGAAAGGGGGTATGGGTTACATTCAATCCCTGCTGGACAGGGTTGAGGAGAGGCCAGCCTTACCACCTGGGGAGGGGAGGGGCTGACGAGGGCCAGGTTCTCCAGGGCCTGTCGTGCATTAGCAGGGTCAGGAGTTCACACACGACACCTCAGCCCTCCGGCCCGGGATCTGAACCCCCGACCCGCTGAGAGGGAGGGGTCGGCCACTCTCCATGCACAGTAGCTGCATGCTGACTCCATGCCAGCACAGCAGAATCCATATACCAGTTAAGCCTGATACCATCTCCCAATAGGAGGAGCAGTTCAGCCCCCCCACACCACCACCCCCTCTGTGTCTATGGCCTAGTCTCTCGGTCCCCCCCCCACACCATAAATCATGTTAATTGGTTTAGTGATAAAAGGTCTGTCAGGCTCCACTCACATTGTGCCATGGTACCCCTCAGTTACTGGTTAATCCGAGTCCTGCAATAGTTCATCTGTTTAACTGACTGGAGGTGAGCATTGTGGTGGAAAGTCTCCTTCTCTCCCAGTCAGCACACTGCAGCGTGAGATGCAAATGCTAGTCTTTGCTTGGTCGACGTCAGTGATGAATGAGCCGAGTTTCAGAAACGGCTAAAACATGGACAACAAAAAAAGACATGATTGAGGATGGATTTGGTAATCCTTTAAAGTTTTTCCTTTTAAAAAGATATTATTGCGGTGTCATTGCAAGCTTAATCATCCTCTAGTGTAACAAACAATAACAATTCCCTCAGACGTAAACAAGTCACTAATTACTATTCTTAAAGCACCTTCTCCCAACTCAGCCGAAGGGTGCTCTACCATGTCTTCAGAGATGACAATATATCATTATATAAACAATCAACACCATCACTGGGACAGACACTAACGACAGTGGGCTGAAGTGATGACTGCTTCTCTAGATGAAAGGCTTTCGTCTGGGTTAAGACTTCTCAGTAAATTGTATTGACTTTCTGGCAAGGACAACTAAGTCCTCAGGCCAGCCCTGTCCCCCAACCAACAGATAGACCTCACACAGCCTCTCATTTACCTGTCAGATTAACTTTAGCAATGACTCTGCTGCAGGTCATATTTATCATGGCCAAGAACCAGGAATTGTACTTAGACACAGAACTATCTGCCTGCTTTGTCAAAGCAAATTAATTCCAGTCAACCAGGCAGTAAGCAGCATGTATATTCAAATAAGAAGTTGGTTCCTTGGCCTGGACTCATAGAAGGCTTCTGTCGTGGGTGTCTTTATATCTGCCTGTCTGTCTGTAAGGACCGGGTTTATTTGTATTATTTGATCTGGCATTGATTTTTTGTATGATTAATGGTTTAAAAGAATCTAGGGGAAAAAAAGGTCAACCTGACTTGAACACTGCAGCTACAGAGGGAGTAATTAAGACACTTGTGTAAGCATGATTAATAACCTCAAGCTGGCACTGTGTTCTGTAAACAAGATACAACCAGATGGTTTGCATATTCCATGCATAAATATTGTATACATTATCTTTCCGGTACACACTCGGGTAAGAAGTCAGTTGACAAGATTCCAATCGTGCCCAATAATATGTCTATTTGCTCCAACACAGTGGCCTCTAAACTACAGCAGGAACAGAAGTCAAAAGAAGAGGTCTTGAAAAAAATCCATCCTTCCCTCCCGCCATCTCATCCCTTTATCTCTTCTCCTCTCTCCATCCATGTCTCTGGCAGTATAGAGGGATCTAGTCCAGCTTTTAGGGAAGGCATGGAGACAGGTGTCAAAACGGTCCAGCAAGCAAATCTAACCCGTACTAATCAGCCCTGTTGTTCTTCTACAAGCCATGTCTAGTCCGCGAGTCTCATTCCATATGAAAAACAATTACAGTGGTTTGAAGTTGAGCGTGCACTAACTCACCTGTCTCTTCTGATGAATGTAAGCCTGGAACAAAGAGCAGGGAAGGAGAAGAGGGCAGGGAGGCAGTGCTCTGTGGTATACTGTAGGGCATCCAAAGTAGGGGAGATGGATATTTTACAGAGCTCAAAGCAAGTGCGCTTCCGTAGAGGCAAAGGATCTTTCCTTTAAGTTCAGCAATACTACTTGGAACTGCATGCTAAAGCAATAAAACCATCCGAAAACAATCACAGCTCACGCAGGTGTAGCCGCTGAATGTCACAGGGATAAACTGACAGTTTACAACCGCTTGTAAACACACAGTCGATATACAGTATAGATTTTGCATGCGACTAGCACCTCTTTTGGTGGGTCAATGGGTCGATCCACAAAGCGTTCTATCTATGCGCCTACGTGTTCGGAGCCACTGAGAATTTGCACACTTGTTAAAAAAAATATCGGAGTGCCATCCTTTACAGTGGAGAGAAGGGAGTGGGTAATGTAAGTACATGCACAACATCTGAGGTACGGCGCTTCAAAGGCGCTGGTATCAGGGAGCGCCGGCGTGTCAGGGTGAGCTGGATACGGGAGCTTCAAAGGGGAACGGGACAGACAAGGCACCACACAGTCATGTATTGAAATAATAGCTGACAAAAACCCTCAGCATTTGTGTCAGTGTAATGCTCAGTGGCACCGAAAGCAGCGCGACTACCAGCCCTCTCGTTTAATTCGAGGTGATGGGCCTGGGACTCTCGCTGGGTCGTGGTGGTTTGCTGATGCGGTCCGCAGTCGTGCCTAATGCACGGGGTTGATGGGAGATGAGCGAGGGGGTGAGCGGGCTGGGCGGAAGGGAGCTTGCTGGAGAAGGACCACCGTGACAGCCAACAGCTGGGGGAACTTTCATTCTCACTCGACAAGAGTCAGGAGTGAGCGAGGCCCTACTTGAGAGGTTTGACAGGGGGGTGTCGCAATGCTGTGATGACATGGCGTCTACGTGCGGACCTATCACCTCTGCTCCTCGTGTCCGGGGGTGGAGGAAGGGGCAATCGTTGCCGATTGACCAATCGGGAACATGACCCAATTTCATTGCCCAATTATATCATGCTGAAACGAACTAATTGACATTGTATCTCAGCTGGCCCCATTCTAGTAAACATGACTGTGTGTTCACTTAAAGATTCAGACCTGCATGTTTTTCACGTCATCTTTCATATTTTCTCCTCATGAAGTACACGTTTTGGTTGACAGCATCACTAATTCACATGAGTGGGGAATGACTTAAGACGTCAGTTGAATAGTGCCGCCTACCTAAATGGATGTCTGACCTGACAGGTGCTCTGCCAGTTCTGACAAGCTCTCCATAGAAAGCCGTGGCTGTCGTAAAGCTTTCTGTTACACTCGGCACTCTTCAGCAGCTTGGATGGAGAACTACTGAAGGTGCTGAGGAGTATTACACTCAGAACAACAACAGGTTTTTAAGCTACGGTTGAAGTGCTTGTCTCATCATAAACCAATTTGATAACAGCCTTTAACTTCTTTCAGCCTGTAACTTTTACATCTCACACTGACGTTTTATCACAGTTTAAAGACTTGAGCAAAAGGAAAATAGTCGACTCCCATAGTTTTGGCGAAGGACTGTTTTTATTGTTTAGAAATGTATTTCTGAATTGTTTAGTGATTTGAAAATGTCCCTCCCCACTGAATGGAACTACATTTTTCCCAAAGTAATTTCAAATGAAGGGATATGAAATAACTGAAATTGCTTTTTAAGAAACCAATTAGTCTGGGTGGTTGACAGGCTTGGAAAACGTGCTTGGATGTAATTAGATGTTTTTTGTTTGTTATAAAAATAAATATATTTGGGGGGGTTCTTCCTTCTTTATTTAGGGACAGAGAGGAATAGAAGACAGGCAGGATATGACCTCAGTGGTATCCACCCTACCCAATAAGCCACCAGCACACCCCCGAATGTTTTTAAGGGAATTGAAAATGGCCATTAAAAATAAAGAGAAACATATGAAATTATTCTTCACACGACAACTAAAATCAGACTGTACACACAGGCTCACAGTACAGGAAACGCACAGCTAACTCTGTGGGACGACTGCACTTACAGGGTCAGCAGACTTTCCAAAGTAACAAGCTGAGCATATGCCACAGCAGTTCCCCTTCTGTCCCAAGAAAGACCCAATTAATTCATCAATCTGGAGTCCTCTGTCACTGCCGACTTCACTTCAGCCCCTTACCAGTGGAGCGCCATCCATTACCGGGGTCCCTCCCTCCCTCCCTCCACCAGCCTGGGTGGTTCCATAATTACACTTTGCCTTGACAACACACATGATTGTTTTTCTAACAGTATATTACTTCATTAGTACTTCTCCACACGCCATATTTTTTTAACTGTCACTTTTCGCCAGACTCTCTCTGATCCGCACTCGTCTGTATATCATAACAATCATTAATAACTGTCACTCCCCCTCGTCAGTTCGACGAGCTGGCTGCCTCATTAGCATGGCCCAGCATTTGTTCTGTGGAAAGGCTGATTATTTTATACAACAGGCCAAGCCAATTACTTTACTGAAATGGTATCACATAAATCAAAACTTAACAAGATGGCAAATTTGAAAGTTATCTGATTCCAAGAGACACAGTGACTAATATTTCACTGTCAGGAATACTCCATGCAGGTATGCCCCGGTCATACCCCAAATGTAACATCCCACAGGATCACAGGGGGCTCCCTGTCTGTGAAATGATCATAGTGTGGAGAGTGTAACGGATCTTAGGACCTTACAGCTAGTTCTTTTACTGTCTCAGTTAAGCCACTTTACAGAGAGAGAAGCAGATGAAAAGAGACTGCCGCTAATGTCTGTTTGGGCCGGCAGTGGCACGGCATGTCTGCCTTCTCGTAGCACTGAGACCTTTCTATTTACTCTGCCCCTGATTATGCTCATCCATCACCGCTTGGCAGCTGTATCAAACCTTGTAGAAACATGCAAAGCCCAGCAGTCTAAAATATGCTGACGCCACAAAGGGCTACACACACATAAATACAGACTACTGCAGCCCTGGTCTGACTACCTTTTCTCTCTCTCTCTCTCGCTCGCTCTTTTTAACTAGATTTTCCATCTCAGGAGGAAACCCCACAGCCCAGAACGTGTGATGAAACATGCCTCGCTCTCTTCGATGGGCACACGAGAGAAATAGCAGGGGCTCAAAAAACAGTTTCTGTTTGCTTGGCCCCGTTACTCACAAAGGTGATGATCGATGAGCGTCCGACTCTCTCGGTGTCCGTTAAACTCAGATTACCTTTTGACTAAACATCCCCCCCCCCTCCTCCCATCATCATGGTTTCATTTGTCCCCTACACCCCCCCCCCTACACCCCCCCCCTACACCCCCCCCCCCTACAACCCCCCCCGGGATGAACTTCTCCGCTCATTGCTCATATTTAAGTGAAGACGGAGCAGATGGATGCGAACTCAAAGTTTCCTGATCTTTAGCAGAAGTTATGGAGGGTTATCTTTGGCTGTATATCTCGCAGCTCTGGCAGTGTTCCCCCGGTGATGAAGGATTAAGCACTGCAGCTGTCTCCTCCCCCGGATGATGCAGTGCACTGCTCCGCGACACGACAGCATCACTTAATCTTAATGTCCGCTCCTCCAGAGTGGCCGCACAGGACAAAGCCAATCAGCATCACATGCCACAGGGATGGACCCACAGCTTGGCCCTGGAGTTTCTCACCTTCGCAGGCCTATTAATCAACTTCAGCCACACCAATCCCAGAGTTCACTTCTCGCAAACCACAGCTGAGCCGGGCAGTGATGTATAGAGCGGGGTGGGGGGGTGGGGGGGTGGGGGTTCTGGCGCACGGAAGAACACTTATCAGATTGCACATTATGCACTGCTTTGTGTTCCATGAGAAGAAGAAAAAAAACCGGAGGGGTGGGGAGGAGGTGAGTGTAATGAATGCCTCCTTCAGGGCAGACCACCTATTTGCTGCGTTTAAAGAGATATCTGCTCAACAGCGTCCCAGCATTAAGGATGGGAAAGATCTAGAATAATGATCACTGCTCATTTAGATAGATTGCACTGAGGGGAAATCATTTGTAAAGCTCTGCATTCAGCTCGAGGCCTGAGAAGAAGCCGCATCTTCAGAACACATGGGTTCATTCCAGCAGGCTAACACCATAATCCAGTACATATTGTGTTTTTTTCCCCTTGGTCTACAGAATACCATAACAGTCGCAAAGGCCCTGTGAGAGACATATGTTTGTCATTTACTTACCTACTTAAAGCAAAATATTCTCATACAGTCGTCACATGATGTAAGGCATGCAATATTCCTGAAGGCTACGTGGTAAAGCTAGACAAAGACCCACAAGAGACAACGCATGCAATATGAGGCTGAGGTTGAGTTAACAAACATTCGTAAAAGGCCATTGAGGAGAAATATTTATCCAATATCAAGAGGACCGGGCCAGCTCTAAAGCAAAAACAGATACGGCCTACTGTCAAGTGAAATCAAGAGTTTCACTATGGACATGCTACTCACCCTGCCAGACAGCAGGAAAGAGCACCTAGAGAATAGGTGAAGTTAAATCATATACTGTACTAACGTGGACTAGAAATATGAATCTGTGAACAATGTGATCCTGTAACATTAGCCTTCCCCCTGTAAAACAAGCACCTCACTGATACAGCCATCAGCCCCCAGTCTAAAACCGATAATAAAGAGATGACACATTTATGATAGCATAATTAACAGCGCTCTAGGATGAAATTAAATCAATATGCCCATCTAATATCATTTTCTCTAGTTATGCAAATCAAACATCCAAAGCTCCTCGGAAAGTGATATGAATTGCTTTCACATTTCAGTTCACACATATTATCATATCAGACCTCTCGGGTTTGATGACACAGAAGTCGAGGAGAGAGGGAGTCTTAACGATCTGAGGACCATGGAGAGGAGAGTGTTGAGCAGTGACTGCTGATTAGCTAGTAACCCACAAGATGGATGGAGACGGGCTCAGACAACTAGATAATAACGTGAAAATTGAATCCTCCAAATAAAAGACACCCAATCTTGCCTATTCTGAAGGCTAATAAATTATACTCGTTCGTCGGGTTGTGAACCATCTTTACCACAGAACTCAGTGGTACCTACTGAGCACTGCAGGGTTATTAAACACGCGTATATTTTGGTTTTGCATTCGGACTAAAAGGAAATGGGGTCTGAGAGAATACCAAAACGGAAAAAAAGGACAACTGAATTCCCTAAAACCCCATGCTGGAGTCTTTTCATGTGTCCTCCTGTCTCGGCCACGGGAGGAGAAGGGGGAGCAGTAGGTCTTCCCCTCGCAGAGAAACAAAAGGGAGGATTTGATGGCCGGGCGCAGACAGGGCGAACAGGGAGAAAAAAGCCTAATGGCCGTGATTAATGACAAGGGGCCATAGAGGAGAGTTAGGACACAGGCGCTACATACATCATCCCTTCTCATCAGTCTCTGCACCTCCTCTGCCCCTACCCTGCAAACCTGCACACTACTGAGAAAGAGAGAGAAACACACACACACACACACACACAGAGAGACACACACACACACACACAGAGACACACACACACACAGAGACACACACACACAGACACACAAAAAAACAACACCAATTCCCTCATCTGATTCCAGTCAGCATACCACCAAGAACACATTCTCTTCAGATTCTTCATGGGCCCTGCCGATGACGGCTGTGCAGGAACACAACATGTAGAATAAGATGTACAGTAATGAGCGTGCGGAGACGCCGCGAGCGTAATCGCTCATGTTTTTCATGAACTGAACTCTTCCAGCGCACTAAAGTCACATTTTCAAGGTCTAAACTGCCATATGAAGAGATGAGTTATGGGTATTTATGAATAGGGGTAATGATAAATGGCGCCGCATTTATCTGCATAAGTAACTCAGACGTTCATGTTCAAGGCGCTGTAATGAACACTGCTTGCACCGAGGGGCAAGTCATTATTTATGAGTCTCGTAAACGTTATGTGGCCATCATCGCTTCTTCTCATTCCTTCAAAACAGGCCATGTGAGAGGCAGTACGTCCTTATTCTACAGCTATCTCCAAATATCACCTATTCTCACCGGGCGTCCAGTGACAATAAACAACTAAATGGCATCAGCTATCATTTTTATTTATTTTTTTGTCGGTAAATATCCATGGGGAGTCTGTTACATCTGAAATCTGGGATTTTAATTACTAGGTGCATAGCTGGATACTAGTTAGCATATGACTTCTAAGAACACTGTAAATTCCATACCCAATGAAAACACTTTATGACTTTGTAGATTCGGTCATTATCAAATCACTTTTCAAAAAAGGTGCCGTTAAGAGACAGAATCAACGTGACTACTGTTCTCTGTTGTGATAGGTGCAGAGGCATGGTGGGTCCAGCCCTACCCGACTGAGCAGCAGCTGAGCTGCCCTGTGCCTGACCTCCACAACCCCGACTCTTACGGCTCCCAACAGAACCCTGAAGCAGGCTTTATGGTTCAAATTCATAATAAAACGGCTCATCTTTCAGAGCTAGGCACTAAGTCAACTTTACAACCTGACCAACTGAACAGTTTGACGATTAAACCTGACATGCACTTATATTTTGCCTGCCAGCTTTCTACATACATTAAGAACAGCAAATAACGTGAGAGGAATTAGCAGCTAGGACAGGATCAATAGCCGACAGAGTGCACATTAGAAAGGAAATAGTAAATCTCCTGCAGTCTGCCTCTTGTGGCGCTATTTCGCCTAGCTGTGCTTTGCTATAGAGGCTTACAGTAGGCTACTGTGGACCAGCTCCAGGGCAGCCAACTTTAAAAAAAATCCTTGCAGTGAAATTACGTGGGGCCAACCAAAATGTTGCTGCGTACAAAGCAACCCCCCTCCCCCGAGATGACATTTCAACTGCACCTCTTCCTTAACATGGCTTGAAGCCGTTACTTCATCCTCCGTGCCACGAGGGACTCTGTAGTGGCATGCATGTCCTTAGGTCTTTTCATTTCTGCATATTGATCAAACTGAAAGAAGACAAGGTAACTCTTTGTCTTCCTGACTATTTTAGTTTTTAGATTATTTTTTTTTAACTTATTTGCTTCGTCTGCTGAGTATAATTAATATCTCACTAGAGCCAGGGGTTGTCATTTTTCAAATCGTTTTCCTGAAAATGTTCTACACCTCTTAATGGCCCTGCTAATGCTGTAGCTGTCATGTTTTGGACAGCTGCACTTTTACAAGACAAACTCAGCTGTGCCACGGGCCTCTCTGTGGATCTCTTCAGTCCTGCCTCAGAGACTGCTGCTGCCAGCTGGTGATGGCACTATGAAAATGTGATTAATTTTTACCTTGTGTTCATGACTGGTGAGTCACCTTCCAACCGTATCCCCAAGTGCCTCGTATTTCTCCCATTGTCTGATGGATGATGAGCTAAATGGCCTCGAAAACAAATGAAACCATAAGACTAATTAAAGGTGGCGTTGTGGCCAGAGGAGCAGAAAGGTGGGGATTTTTGGCTGGTTGCCAGGGAGATTGGAACTTGACATCCTCAACGAGCCCAGTTACCCAGCTGGAGAGGAGTGTGAATCTCTCTAACCGTGTGGGAGAACTCAGACGTAACCTGTCTGATAACGTAGACCACAAGCACATGGCATGGCTGAAAACAAAGAACAATAGAACTGATGATTTTATTTTTTACCCAAGACAACATGACAACCAGGAGAGAGAGTAAATCAACAAGCTCCAAGATATGATCTCCAGAGAAGCACAAGTGAAGCTGTTTTCTTCGTTTTCAACACCATCTCTTTCACTACTTTCATGAAAGCAGATACTGTTACAGAGAGATGGTTATCATCAATTATGGGAGTTCATCCTAAGTTCATAACAGATGTTTGCATTAAACAACAAACACTTTGCAGTCTGTTATTTCCTTATCAGATGATGGAGGACACATAAAACCATTGTTTAGAGATGTGGTTGAGTGTATGAGCATGATAGAGATAAAGAATTTGTTCTCACATCTTGGGTCATGGCAACAATTTAACACTTGATCACTACAGACTTCTGGAAATGGCAGCGTGCTAGTCATATGATGCAAAAATAAACAAGATCAAGAACTAATTTATGAAGGGTCGCGAACCCTACAAATTCTCTTGACAGCTAACCCTTAGAATAGCCTTCCCATCTTAATATAGCATCGGCTACATATGCTGTACTTTCCAGACTACCAGAGCCTTACGCCTAGGTCTACACCTCCATCTGTGATTGCGGCTAAATAGTGGCTGCTCAGCCCTCATCTCAGAAAGGCTTAGACGTGGTTGTTTGATGAGAGCTTATCCCTCTGCTGACATATTATCGTTGGACAGGCCTCCAGCTGTGCCAAAAGAACAAGTTACGCAAAGGATTAGCTAGCACACTCGTGCTAATGCAGTCAAACTGTCTTGGTGATCAAAGCTACTCATTCCAGATTAAGACCAATTAAACCAGGTGGCCTTATACAAAGTAAGAAGGAGAGCGCTCACCTGCTAAAAGGGAAGAACACATCTCACCTCCTGTTGTGTGCTCCAAGTCCTCTCAACTAAAGAACTCTGTGAAAGCACTCAAGTTCCCTGCATTAATGAGCGATACTACTGTTCTAACAATAATTTTTCTCTGTATTTAGCTGACAATGTACACTTGGGAAAATGCAATGTAGTGAGTCAGGGCAAGGAAAGCTTACGTAACAGAGTGCGTTTGAGCAAATGTAAAGCGTTAATGGACGAAATTCTGAAGGGAAAGTCGTTTGCTGAACTACACAGAGCGTGGAAAGGTAGAACTGGTATCATTATACATGGCCCTCTCCTGTCCTCCTCTTCTGCTAAAATGGTAGATAGGATAACACGAAATAATTATGTAATTGCTGCCTTTATAGGAGCGATTTCACATAAATGTCACTTTGCTTAGAGACATAATTTCCTTTATTAGGTTTTGATTTAGCTTTTACAGTTCTTCACATTGTGTTATATTGCGCTACAATGCCCTGCAGAGAGACAGTTCTGAAAGCTTGCCAAATCCATTAAGTTCTAGGCAACATTAAGCACAACGTATTACTTCATCCTCATTGCTTTCCCCCCCCTCATTCGGCAGGAGAAGGTCAGGGTGGATCTCCCTTCTTCAAACTATTTCCTTGGATGAAATACTGAGAGGGAACCAGGTCTTGTGGAGTGTGTCATGGTGATGTAGGGGTTAATAGTCCTGGTTATTACAGTAATGTGAATGTCTCTCAGTGAAGCATCTGAATCACAGCTGGCCAGATAGACTGCAGGTCAGCCTAGGGCCAACAGAGGTTCCTCTGATCAAGGCTCTTGCCTGCGACGGCTGGGTGAATGATGACTGGAGAGTAAATGCCAAAACTATAAATTTCCTCCCACACTGACCCAAAGCTCCTCTAAAGTTTATTTACATTTTTACATAGCATCCACCCTCGAATGTCCAGCGTTGAAGTATTTCGAGGCAGGATGAATTAGTGACCCGTTGTATGCTTCTCTAAAGCACACATAGCTGAGAGAGTTTATTCTGCTCTGACATGTCTGTTGTGAGCGCTGCAGAAGACTCAACTGAAAAGATCTTTCATTGACTTGTCTTTTCTAGTTATTCTTCCCAAACCAAGCGTAGGCCTGATCTAGCAACACTGAGTAGAACCGGGTGCAGTGTCAAAATGGCCCATGAAATACAGCCAAGGTCCATAAATTACTCGCGGTAATGAGCGAATGTCTGCTAAAGGAATCACAAAGCTGCTGGTTGACACATTTGGTTTTTTTTTTTTTTTATATGTGGAAAATAAATAAATAACTCAAAACACCCTGTGGTTAACTTTCCAATGAGCTTTGCAGGGTTGTGTTTGATGTGGACGCTTACAGCAAAACTTGTTTGGACAGTCACAGGGTGGAGCTGCCAGGCTTTAAACTGGCCCAGAGAACCCAGACCACCGCGGCTTAGCACAGGGGGGCCTGTGTACCATCACCTGGGAGCGCGAGAGGGGGCACGGCAGGAGCACTTCCTGTTTAGGTCAAATGTTTAGGTGAAGCGGCTTCGAAAATGGTGTCTTACACGTCCGAAGGTTTAGCTTGGACTAAACTGTGGCGGCTACAGAAGATCGGCGGCATCACCAACTGTGAACGGTAAAGCAGTTAGTGCAAACTATAATGCCCGTGTGTAATACATCAAAAGTTCGATTTCCTTCCTTGTTTAACAAACCTTTTAGTCTTTTACTGAAATTATATGGCAGGTCTGCGGCCTGAAACAGGTGTAATGAAATAATTTCAATGAGGATCTGTCAAAAATAGGGGGGGAAATATATATATATTGTAATATATATTTTGTGAGGGGATGGCGAAAAAAAATATTGCTGCCATTTTATGGTGTGGGAAGGATGCATGGCCTCGTTTGAAAAAAGGGAACATGCTTAAGTTATTACTACAGGAAGGCAATCTGTCAAAGGCAGGCTGTTTGGCATGCCGCTGCAGAGATCAGAGAGTCAGATTCTGCTTGCAATTACTGCTGAAGGACCTTGGATGCAGGCAGCCAGCTATTAATTCAGCGCCTGGCCTTAGATACTTCGACACATCAAACACTCACTATCCTCTCCTCCCTGATACACAACATGGCACAACACATCTCAGCGGCCAAGCCTCACACTACAGCGAAACTCTTGCCATCGTGACGGTGATTAAGCTCACTCAGCTCACAGTCGGATATTAATTACTCTGCGACGTATGAGAACTTAAGTGTTGTGACGTTTCATAAAAATATTCCACTTTTCACTGAAGAATAAAGAACAGAGCAGGTTTGAGTGTATTCAATGTATTTTGACTCTTTTCAAATGATCCATAGAGGCTGTGTAAGAGAAACAACGACTGCGCGCCAGAAACAGCTGACGCTCTCGTAACTTCTACATGGTCCCATGTCTTGACACTGAACACGCATTGTTTACTGTACAAGGAGTTAACTGACATTTCAGCGAGAGATACAGGGAGTCATGAAGAGGATTACGATGTGTCAGAAGGTAGGGATTCGTCATGGTCTCCCCCCCCCCCCCATAACACCTGAGGAAAAACCTGCAGGTGACATTGATCAGGTGAACGTTACTGTCTACTGTGGAGAGACAAACTGTTCCCTTCCTAAGGATTTTTAAAGCTTTGTGTTTCTGATCACAGCCATTAAAATATAATCTAAAGCCTTGATTTGACTCACACACTGACTTGGAAGTACAAGAACCTTAGGATGTATAACATTATAAATGAGATAAATTCACATTACGTCTGTGTGCCAAAAACAGAGTCATGAGTCTTTGAAAAACTAGAACTGTTCAAATGTGTTGGCTCATCTAAAATCTCTGTCAATCCTGTTGTCAAAAAAAAAAAAAAAAGGTCACATGACAGACCAAGCAGAGCAATAAAACTTATTGTGGGGAATTTGAAGAACTGGATTACAGAGCAGTGTGAGCAAGCACAAGATATCCTGTCATGCTGGAGCATCTGTGGCCAATCTGAATAACTAGCATGACTCTCATGCAGATGGTCACAGGATGTGACCAGCTCACATCGGCTGTTCCCATCAATCTACTAGTAAATAGCTCCACTGACACCCCTGCCATTCTCTCTTTCCAAGGCTCCTGACTCGACCACCGCCATCTTGAAAACCTCCTACGGGGAATGAGGTAAGGTGGAGGGTGGGTGGAATTAGAGGGTAGTAAGCCGTCGTCTTTGAGAAAAATATGATCTTGTTTCAATGTTACGCAGCTTACGTAACCTATGCATCCTCTCAGAACTTTTGACCCATTTCTGGCAGAGCCACGAGTCCTCTTGATATCGTTCCTCTGAAATCTTAATGTCCAACTGCCCTTCTCCCTTGCCCCTGGTCACAGCTAAATCAGATTTATAACTACTGTCAAAAGGCAGGGATGACAGATAGATTAATCTTCCCTTCATGAGTTTACATCTCTGGCATCTGGACTGCTGATCTGGCCCTAACAAGCACTGAGGTCTCGGCTTGCTGTCTTTTAAGGTTGATGTGTTCGTGGCTGGAGATGAATTACACTGTCATAGGAATCTATTTATACAGCAGTTAGAAGGGTGTGCCACCAGAACCAGGACATAGTGGTTCCACAAGGCAGGCAGCATCTGTTAAGGCAAGTCTACCACTGTCAGGACTGATGGACTAAAGTACATACCAGGAAGGCTACCATCTCCTGATACCATCTGCATTGACAGTATTTGATATATTCATCAGCAGCAATCTCCAAGTACACATATGCATAAGAATCCAGACACCGAACACAAAATTTAAATCTCTGAGGCACTAAATGGATCATGGATCCCTTGATTTCCGTATGTGTATCAATGAAACACTAAAGGGCAACACCAACAGAAATGAATGGATTAATCCTTGTTTAATTAACAGGTTTACAAATTAAAGACGATGACAGCTGGGAAATGTTTGAAGAGGGATTGAAAGACAAGACCACCAGGACTGAGGTCTTCGAGCATGTCATTGTCGGTCCAACCCCCTCACTAACTAACACTCATCTCCAGCACAGGAATCCCTGTCAACATCCTTCACTGCCTCCCTGACAAAAGCTACTTTGAAGTCATGCTCCCCTGCATTCGTGCCTCTGTTACCCCCAGGATATGTTTTGGATAGAAAATCTCAATTTTAAAATCAAATGAGTAATCACATGATTTAAAACACAAAAGGACATCGAAATACACAGTGGGGTGTTCCTGTTTCCTAGCCTGGTTGATGCTAGCCAGTAGCCACACAAGATTAAAAATGCTAAAAGCAGGTAACACTGCAACGAGGCTATCAACATTCTGTTACGGGAGCACTGTGGCCCTTTTCTCTTTCTCGTGTCTAATAACTAATCTGGTGGCGCTAGTCTTGAATGATGATAATATGACTGAGCTTTGAGCCCCCTCTTTTATATTCCAACCCCCCCAAGAACCCTCTATGGGGTTTTAAAACTTCAAACAGAACCTCATGAAAAAGTCAGGAGGTGTCAGGCTTGTGTCCCTCCCCAGCGCCCCCCCTCCCCCTCCCCTGCCCCCCACCCCGCCAGCTTGCCAACACCAAAGGCCAGAATTGATTTTGTGTGAAGCAGGACAGGCTCCTCCCCCTTCAGGGATCACCTGCCGCACCCCCGCCTGTGGCTCCACTCCACTGCTCCTGCCAGAACTCACACAAGCCGCCGGAGATAGCTAGCTAGGCCAAAACATAAACACAACCACGTCTCTTCAAGATGGAATATTTCCAAATAAGTTTGACTTGGCGGTTTAATCTAAAAAAGGATGTATATTCCACGGTGTGCGATCCTGTGTGGTGAACATCAAAGCGAGCCGTAAATGGTCACGGTTAACATTGCTTTAATTCCGGGAGGATGATCCTTGTGTATGAGCTAATAAAGAAAGGTTTATGAGAAACTCAAACACAGATTACCTGTAATAAGGGCACAGGCCCACAACTGAAGCTGAACTTAGTCCTGCGGTACAAAAATGCAGTTCACAGGGTCATAGAAAAGCCAACCGAGATCAAATCTGAGGAACCTTGCTTGTATCCTGATCCATATACAATCCCCTTTATATTGAACATTCTTTCTTGTTTCCATATACTTCAGCGATGACAGTGAATCCCTGTCGTAGATTGCCCTTTTTCAGACATTCCTTATTATTTTGTTCCCTATTTGAGCATCCCTCCAAAAGAACAACATCAAATATGTGAGGATCCTCTATATGCCCATGTGATGAGATAAGATTCTAGCCAGGTAGGATTGTTAGCCAGGTAGGTCTGTTTGCCATACCTGCCAGGAGCAAAAAGCCCATCTTATGCCATCATTTCACAGTACACAAAGCACCCTTGTAACTATAGGTTGCCTATGAAAACACATCATAGAGTGATGAAAAAGTTCAGAATGGAACATAAGGGTTTAACTGGGTGTTTAAGTAGTCAATTATGTACAGAAACCACATTTGAGTTCTTGTAATAAAGTAATTAAGTATTAAAACATTACCTTATAAAGCAGCAGCATATAATAGCCTCTTTGTTTCCATCTTGAGGAAATGGCAATAATGGATTTTCAGTCAAAATGTTCCAAACTACTGAGATTCAAGCTTTAGTTTCTATGACTTCCATTTGGCCTTCTGACAGTTTTGACAATCACTTCCCACAGACAAGCGTGGTATTTACAGTATAAACATTTATATTAAACCACATATGAAGCAAAGGGTGTACCAGCCCAAATAGGATTAAAGAATATTAACTGGACTTGAAAATGGCAGAGATTGTGAGGTTAACTTCCATGTTGGAAACTGGCTTCCTGGCTCCCTGGTGACTACCATTGGCTGGGTGTCAACCTTCCTGTCTAATGGACAGCCACAAAGCTGACAGGCAGTAAATCATTGGGACTATAGAAGGCCATTAGTGCAGCTATACACAGTAAAAAACGGTAATGGCCTCATAAACCCAGCCGCACTACACAAGAGACATTCTGATGTTACTTAGCACGCTCTGACAGAGCCGTGGATGAAATAGAGAAAACGGTTTTCCATCATTCCACGCGGTCCTTTACATGATTATCAATGTCTTGTTCTGTAAATGAGAGCTTGGGGCTTGAGTGTTGAGACTGTGCATGTAATCTATAACAAGTCACCTGTTTGTGAAGAAGTCAGAATGAATCACGCACTACAGACAGCCGATTGATTAGCTGAGAGCTCGTCATAAATGAGAAATTAGTGTCAAAGTATCAAGTGAATTGCATACAATAGTCTGCTCAAAAGCCCACAGTGTCTGATATTTACTGTCTGCTACCTATATACTGCTATTTGATTTCACATGTCGTCAATAACATTGTTTACCTACGTTCTAATGACAGGAATATAATACTTCAGTCATCAAAAGCATGAACATTTACGTTTCCCCTATTAACAATAATACATCCCCCAAAAATCTGCAATTTAAAACAGATAATTCAGCTTGAAGGATAATGAGCTCAAAGGAAAAATGCAAAGAAATATCACCTTTAATTGGACCTGAATGATCTGAGCAAAAATTAAAATGTCTTCTAGTTAAACCTACAGGATGACTTGACACATTTCAAGATGGTATCCATAACATTTCAACTGACATTTTAGCTTCACTGAATGACAGGTTCCCCTCTGTTTGTTGTCACTTCCTTCCTCCAGACAGACTGCAGTCTCCTGCTGTTCTCTGCCAATAATAGCTGTTTAAAAAAACAAAGCAACACTTCTTAGCACTAATATAAAGGCGGTGGCCTGTGTCAGGGACACTCATTTGTCGATAAAAGGCTCCTTCTAACACTTACGACTTAACCTTAAGGAGCAGCGTCACAAATATGTGAAAGACAAAAATTATGCGTCAAACGTTTTAGCAGAAGGTTGAAGGATCGATTGCCCGCCATGCCAAAATGACGTTGTGTCCTTGGGCAAGGCACTTCACCCTACATGCCTCGGGGGGAATGTCCCTGTACTTACTGTAAGTCGCTCTGGATAAGAGCGTCTGCTAAATGACTAAATGTAATGTAAATTTAATTAGAAGGCTAACAAGTAACACTAATGGTAGTAGCATTGCTACGAGAATAATGCTAGGTCACTTAGCCCAGCAGCTAACTAAAGCTAGCTAGCTACTGTTTCAGAAAAATAACTCACTCGGCTCAGAAACAAATGAGGTAATGAACATGAGAGGCTACAGTTGAAAAATAACGGGCTTTCGATCGGAATACAGCTCACACATCTAGCAGGTCACAGACCCGTGAGGTTTTATTTTATTCAACACTTCAGTCATACCTCTTACTTTGTCTTGTTCTGTTTCCATCAGGATAGTTATATCTCGTTTTGATAGCCCGGGGACACCTGAAGCACTTTCATTTAATATGCAAGAGAGCTTACTTAAAATGCAAGACGACAGAGGGATGCAGGTTCTTTATACCTCACTTTATCAGCAAAATATATTGAGAATATTTGTTACAGTTTTTTCCAACGGTCCAAGTTTAATAAATAGTCTTATCAGTAACAAAAAAATTATAGTCAAAGGCTGGTGTCGATAGTTCAAAGTGTTGGCTAATGTGACCCCTGACCAAGGTACCTGATGCAAGGGAGAAAAATGGAGCCAAGACTTGCTGCAAGCGTTCAAGCTTTCCATCTGTCATGAATACCTTGCATGCCTGTCTCTTCCATGTGGGCTCTAATACCAGAGTGAAGCCTTCCTCCCGGTTATCCCTAATCCTGGATGTGAAATGTGACAAGATCATTCTTTAGAACTACTTTAGGCTGAATAATCTGCCTATCAGAGACATTCATCCCAACCTGCACACTCCTTCCAGTGTCACAACATGCCTCCTGTTCGTTTACAGCCCAGCTCTACCTCATAAATTAAATCTTGATGAGTAAATATGAGGACCTGTGAACGAGGCAGTACCGGAGCTCATTCATGTTCCTAGGTGGACCCCAGTGCAGACAAGAGGGTGGTCTTACACAGCATCTTATGGAGAGGCATGCGACTACGCTTCCAACACAGTTTACAGTTGCTCTTGCCCTAGGACACATTACAAAAAAAGTGTAATCAAATTCATTAATCATCAATTATGGCAATCAAATTCCAAGTCCTTGGAGACCTTGAGAAGGCCGTCTCGAACCAACCAGTGCCATGCTTTGATGTCATTAAAGAAGAGCCTGATTCCATTTCCTTATCTCCTAAGGCTATTAGGGAGAGGAGATAGGTCTTATAAGCTTCCTGAAGTTTCCACAAAGTTCTGGGAGCAGTAATATGGCAGCTGTCGCATTCAGATGCAGCAACTGTGCTTGCCATTGGTTCCAGTGCTAAGAGGGAAGGAAGGTGAAGTCAACTTCACTCGGTAGCATGACTGCAGCATGCCAAGTTCCTCACCCACCTGGTGGCAAGTGGACGACAGCGTAATCTCCATAGGCTTTCCTACGTAGCGCCAAAAGCTTTTACGACCACAGCTTTAGCTAATTGATGAGACACTCTGAAAAAGACCCTTCACTGGTGTGATGTGGGTTTCACCTCAACTTTTCTAACTCTGTTAAAGTCATGCTACATCTCTGTCTTATTGCAAGGGGGGAGTCTCGCTTGGTGTCAGCTTGGTGGTAAGTTTTTCCAAGTCATACCAAGGCAATTTTGCAAAGGGGGGTAGGTGCGGGATATGTCACACTGCAGTTAAGGTGAATGAAATGGGTATGGATTCTAAGTATATCTTGTCCTAAAAGCATGGACTAATATATGTAATACCTCCTGACACACACTCCCAACCATTTCCCTGACAGCTTCTGCAAGTTTTTTTGCTTAGAAGAAAGCTGTCTAGTTCCTTGTCATTTCAGCTGAAAGCCATCTCTCAACTCAGAATCTAATTCCCATACTTAAAGACAGTGATGCCTACCACATAGTGCATTAACATGCCATCAAGACCATCAGAGCAATTTCTGCCTGCCAGTCAGCCCCGGGAACATTGAAAAGAGAGATTTACATAGTGAAGGGGTTCTTGTAAAGACTGGATGCAACAATCTGAATCCAATGTTCACTCAACATCATTTACCTGGCTTTTGTGCATAGGATTATGCCACTAGATAATACACAGTAGGATTACTTTTCCATACCATCCATTAACTTCCGTTTTCCATGTAATGCAAAAAGACTCCTAAATCACTTGCTTTTGATTCGGACAAAAATACAGAACTCAAACATCAAATGTGGTCCCATTAACCAGACATTTGGTCAAAACTATACTATCCCGTATACACGTTCAACAAAAGACTTGGTAACAGAAAAGTATAATGCTATGCTGGTGCAAGAGACACCAGTTAGTTATGGCTGTTAATTTTCTGATAAGCGTACCATTCTGCGTGGCACACACAAGCCGTGCTTAACCATTATTAATGTGACAGCCTTCAGCGCAAAGCAAATCAATTAAACAGTGGCAAGCGCCATCCCACCCGATATGAGGCCTTTTAAGGGCGTTTTCCTGCGACAGAGAGTGCCTCTTCACTACACCTGACAGGTCAAGAAAGGTATGAAACAATAGCACCTTCTAACCATCATCTTCCCTTTTTACCTGTCAGATCAAGTCTGGCTCTCTCCCTGCCGGAGTGTCATACCCTGTACAGACTGCCACAAGGTGAATTTTCATGTCATGTCGGTGAAATTTCTTATTCCATTTACTCCGCATTACAATGTCACATTTATCGATCAAATGCGTTCACACAAAACCAGAAGGGACTCACAGCTGCTTTTTGTGGAGTTTTTTTTTTTGTTCATCCTTCCACAAAATAACACCAATATTAAAGTGCAGGGCACTTAATGCATGCATTTGTGAGTCTGAATTTCTGAGTGGTGGTTAGTTGTGATACACAATCAAGCTGATTGCAGGATTAAACTGCAACAGGAATGTATTCCATGTGTTTCGGTGTCTTCTAGTTTTATTGTAACCATATTTTAGAGGGAATAGGGACAACATTTGAAATGAAAATGAATCAAACTAATAAGCAGATGTATTTTTGCCAGTGTTTTGGATTTCCACAGTTGATATTATGAAACTGCGTTGAAATAAGTTATAATTACTGGCCGTATCATTGTCTGGGGAAAATCTATTCAAATGAGATAGCCTTCAATGCATCAGACATAGCAAAATAAGAAAGTTACCCAACAATAAAATACATTTAATAAAAGGCCTAGTAACATGTATGTATACTGTGTGTGATTGCAGAGGGACGTGCCAACCACAGAGCCAACCTCAAATATTATTTTATATATTTTTGCATTAAACTTGCACTTCATATATACTGTGTCATACAACACATGACTACAGTCATAATAAGGGCACCTGTCAGAGGAGATTTACATGTCTACGTATACCTACATTGTTAATCATTGTTAGAATGAAAGCAAAGGGAATTAACCTACATTGATTAAGTTAACAAAGAAGGCCATGTGTTTACCTCCATTAATTATATTTATATA
This sequence comes from Hypomesus nipponensis, assembly GCF_054491055.1. NCBI lineage: Eukaryota > Metazoa > Chordata > Actinopteri > Osmeriformes > Osmeridae > Hypomesus > Hypomesus nipponensis. The sequence continues at coordinate 2,365,215 of NC_140373.1, read as the reverse complement.
TATAGATATATTTGGTCCCTAATGAGTCTGAAAGTCATGAAAATCGAAAAAGAATTGTGGCTCCAAATATTCACTCAACTATGTATATTAACAGTTCATTTCAGAATAATTAGCAAACACGCACAAATGGAAAATAAAAGGTGCTCATTAACTGTATCTTCGTGTGATTTAGAATCAATGATTTCCAAGTGATACGTTTAGATACAATCATGTTTAAAATTATTTGACAGAAAATGCAACGTTCTTGTCTTAGTCGGAGTCCTTCACAAAGTTCCTCCTGCGGCTTTCAGCAACTGGTGAAAGTTATCCGACACTCAGTCTGCGCTGTATATAAACATATTTGCATGCAGAGAGTGATTCATTAACACGTCACCTTGAAATATGGTAGGGATTTCAAACTTTCTATTTAAATGTCTTGAATTATGGCAACGAAAAAATGTGTTCCCATTTAAGGATAATGCGGAGTATTTGGTGTCTGGTGCAATGGGCCATCCATCACGTGGACAATAAAAGGAGTTTTTTCCTGACGTTAGAAATTTATGGTCGCCCTTCTATGCCCTAATAACTCAAGCTCCTTGTCATTGCCTGACAGCCGTTGCTGAAAACAGCACCTCTGTTATCAATCACGAAATATCTCTTGCACATGTTAACTTTTCTCTGATCAGCAAGATACTTAAATACGTTTTGTCTATGATGTAGATTTTGAGTTTTGATTTAAGAATATAGGTCGAACTGACATTTACAATTCTGTGGGGTTGGTATAATGACAAGAGTAGCCCTATAGGGTTACGAGGATTGACTGGGGATTGACTGCGAGATTAATTATGAATATATATTAAATAAGTGTAACTCATTCCCCTTGTAGCGAAGGTCAGTAAGATAATCATTTCTCAGTTAGAGCTTTCTTCCGTTTTGTTAAGCACTTACCAAAAAAAGTTGATAATAAAATACGTTTATGTGAGTGATCACGCAAAACTAAACAAAGTCTGACTTCAACCAACTCTGAAATAAACCGACTCTTAAATAGGCTACTTTATGGACTTATTGTATGGTCAGACACGTCCATCCCCTTTCTAACTACAGCGACTGCAGAAGAACTGAGTCCATATTGACAGATGTTAGAGTATGAATGAGAGGGGAATAAGTTGAATCCACTATTGTGCAATAGAAGAGCTGATGTCTAAACGTGTTTAAAAGGAAATTAAAAACGACTAGAGATTTTATGTTAGCTAATGTTTATTTTGTGTTTGACGTTATATTTGACATGTAGCCTAAGTAAAGACTACAGTAAGCTAGACTTCATTTTCATCTTAGAGGACTTTTGACTAAATCGATATTAAATTCATACCGATATGGGGTAAGTGAAACATCGATGTACTTATCCCCCTAAAAAAAACCTTCAGTGTCTCTCCAAAACCATGTTAAGATATTATTGTGTCTGGGGAAAAAAGCTGATAATGTATCCTTATGCAAATGTTGATATAAAACAATAAAATAAAATGCACGCCCGTCTAAGGAATATCGTCATATTCCCTTGACCCTCCAATCACCTCAAGGTCTCATTTGATTGGAAGGCGGCAAAGGCTCTAATCTCAGGACTAATTCAGCTGCTGCTGAGGGGAGTGTGTTTTTGTACTACACCCGACGTGGAGAGCGAGCGCAGGGAAATACAGTCACTCTCTCAACAGCACCACGAGGATGAAGCCGTGCAGTCTCAACTCCGATATGTGCGGATATTGCTCAAGCCTTCACCACCTCTGTTAAGGATTTAACTAACTATTTATTATTCGCGTTCATAAGAGCGGTGCTATAAAGATATACTTCGACTCCTTATCTACAAATGTATTTTTCTTCTATTTCGATGAGAATTGGGTCATGATCACATCGCCCACGGTCTCTGTCCTGAGAAATAGCACCAATCCTGTGTGGGAGAGCACCTCGTCGGCAGAGAAGGGCGCAGCTAAAATCAACAAGCCGTTTCACCACCCAGTCTCTCCTGCAGACCCATTACGGCAAGCTAATCGTCTTCCTATAAAGATTTTAAAAATGCTTACCACACGGGGAGGACACATTTTGCATCCGGAATATCTTCAACCTTTACCATCAACCCCTATCAGTCCCATTGAGGTAAGAACCAGGCGCAGAAAGGAGGACGGGGGACTTTACAAGAATTATTGTTTGTTAGTTAATATATGCGCAGTAAGATTACTTTGTCTATATGCGTTGTTTCTGTTATCATTTCCGATATGATCTGTAATTTTTACTTGAGATATGCAGGTTTTAAGATGGGCTAGGCGCAGTGCGTAAAGCGCGATGCGTATTTTGGCCAAGCACAGAGCTTTTAGCTAAGTGCCTTTACATAAAGTTATAGATGCAACATGCCTTCATAAAAAATACGACATATCTAACAAATTTTAGATGAAGTATCCAATCATAATTTGGATCTGTCTTGTTTTACAGCTGGATGCAAAGAAAAGTCCGTTGGCTCTTTTGGCACAAACTTGTTCTCAAATTGGTAAACCTGATCCACCGTCTTCCTCCAAATTATCATCAGTAACCTCTGGATCTAACGACAAGGAGACAAAGTCAGGACCACTGAAAATGAGTGACATCGGAGTTGAAGACAAATCTAGCTTCAAACCCTACTCTAAATCATCCGAGAAGAAAGACTCGTCCAGCAGCGGAGATAAATCTAGTTTCCGAGTGCCTAGCGCCACCTGCCAGCCATTCACCCCAAGGACAGGCAGCCCGAGTTCCATTACCTCCGTATCTCCTTTGCCGTCAGAGGGCAAATCGGGAGAAAAGGAGGATAAGAAGGAGTCTGAGAATGGTAATAAAAGCAGTACAACGGAGAGCAACAGTCACAGTAGGATAAACGTCGGCTGTGGAGGGATTAACGTCGACGTTAACCAACACCAGGACGCCACATCTGGATCAAAGGCTATCACGTCAGACTCCACGTCTGTCACCTCGGCATCCTCCGTGCTCGGGTCAGGGCTGGTCGCCCCTGTTTCACCCTACAAACCCGGTCACACAGTTTTCCCACTTCCCCCCGCTGGTATGTCATACCCTGGAAGTTTAGCAGGCGCATACGGAGGCTATCCTCAGCCCTTTCTCCCTCATGGAATGACTTTAGATCCGACGAAATCTAGCAGTCAGTTATTAAGTGCACAATTTGCTGCTGCTAGTTCACTTGGATGCAGTAAGGCTGGAACAAGCCCCATGGCCGGTGCATCACCGCCGTCTTTAATGTCTGCCAGTCTTTGCCGAGACCCATATTGCCTAAGTTACCACTGCGCAAGCCATTTATCCGGTGCACCCAGTGCCAATTGTTCGCATGACTCGGCGGCTGCCGCCGCAGCCGCCTCGGCTCTGAAGTCTGGATACCAACTCATGTACCCTACGCACCATTTACACGGCGTGCACTCTCCGCCATCTTTTACCGGACATCCGTTGTACCCGTATGGTTTTATGATCCCAAACGACCCTATGCCACATGTCTGTAACTGGGTTTCAGCCAATGGACCTTGTGACAAGCGTTTTTCTTCCTCTGAAGAACTTCTCAATCACTTGCGGACTCACACTGCTTTTGCGGGGACGGAGAAGTTGATATCAGGATACCCGGGTTCATCATCTCTGGCCAATGCAGCTGCGGCAGCCATGGCTTGTCATATGCACATGCCCCCCAATGGGGCTCCTGGTAGCCCCGGAACGCTGACACTCAGAAGCCCGCACCACCCACTAGGACTGAGCTCGCGCTATCACCCATACTCAAAGAGCCCCTTGCCCACTGGCGCACCCGTGCCGGTCCCCGCAGCCACAGGTCCATATTATTCTCCATATGCTTTGTATGGGCAGAGACTCACCACGGCAGCCGCGTTAGGATATCAGTAGATGAGAAATTATACGTGCATTTATAAAGAAGATTTTAAGCCTAATGAGTTTTATAATGGTTGTAATTCATGCTGGACGGGATCCATGTGGGCTCAATGTATTTATTTGCGATAGCTCCAAGCGTGATAAAAATAAAATAATTATAATATAATTTGCAAAAGGCTCAAAGTGCATTATTTCACAATTTAGGTCTAAATGAACAATGCTGTTAATGCATGAATGTATCTTCTTTGCTGACTATAAACTGTAGGCTTCCAGTTATATTTTTGTAGAGTACGTTTTTTTCTTCTGATGTTTTATTTGGGAGTGGTCTTAATATTTTGAAATTACAAATCTTTCCATATGATCTTGCCCATCGAACTGTGGTAACATTTAAGTTCAACTGAGTAATTTTGCAAGGGAAATTAATTTCCTTATGCCCAAAACGTAACGCTATCAAACAGTTGTCTGAAATGTAAAGTTAATTTGTCACAAGTCTACTGTTTAGGGGGTCCTTTCTGCGAAAATGTCTGCAAAAAATATTTTGGGTTACAGCATTTCACAGGTAATACTTTCCTTTCTACAGAAACCAGCTTTTCGTGTTCTCTTTTCAGAACACCGGACAGTGTTGTTTTTGTATAGCCTACATATTTCTACATTAGAAAGTAGGTTAGGCGACTGATTATCTCTGAAATGCAATTGCTACCAGTTCGACAAGGTTCAATGGAGACATTTTAGAGCATGCTGATGTTAGGCCTACTTGGTCTCAGTGTAAAAAAAAATTACCCAAGCGGCAAGGGAATTTACGGCTTCTATTTTGGATCAGTTTGATCAGCCATGGCCTAGGCCGTATATGCGCAACGGCCAGGCCACTGTGAAAAACAGTGGAAAAACATGTTTAATTACATTATGTAGGTCTATCTGCGAGCATGGTTTGTATTTTTGTCATAGGCCATACATATACGAAAACAGTCAGAATAAGGTACAATGTAGGCTTTTTCTAAAATTATAATTCATAACGTTGGAGTGTTAAAGATGTTCCCAACATGCTATTGCCTTACAGTTCCCAATGGCTGGAAATTATAAAGCTGTTCTGGATGGATTGTTAACGCTTAAAAATATTAGTTCAGTTATGGAAGTCAGGAGAACGACCATCTCACTGGATTTTAGGAGAAACTTCAAAAAATAATGTTTAATGTGTGTTCGCCTATCTGTCTAAAATGTTTATACCGGGCTACTGATCCCATGTTGTTACTTCCAGGGTTTTTACGGAGAAATATTTAATTTCGTCCAATTATGAGGTCATGGATTACACTCTCAGTAAAAATGGAGGAACAGGCAACTGGTATAAACCGCAGCTAAACTATGATTTATTATGACACATTTCCACAGCTTTTGTGATTGCAGTAATGAAGCCGTGGACCAAGTGGCGTGAAATGAAGCAATGCCTAATAATTTTAATCATCCCTTTTAACAGAGCTCCGGCATCAAACAAACAATGTCATTATCCATCCATAGTAAATCATTCTATTCTCTAGAGATAAGACCTACATCATTAACGGTCATATGTCATATTCATCAAATCGACCTCCACTCTCACAGATGAATCCTTACCATAGCCTACATGATGTATGGTAACGATGCTTGTAGCCGATAATTTACAACAGCAACTAGCCGCTGTAAAGGGTCTTGTTGGGTGTGACGTCTCTATCACATAGAACATCAGTCTGAAATAGTAAATAGAAAAATATTACAGGCGCTCTGAATTTAATTAGCTTCTTTATTACTGGAAAGTCAGGGCAGTTCACCAAAATAACATTGCATCTAACACACAGGAAGCCCATTTTAGTTTCTTCTAACCTTGTAAAGTATGTTATACAACAAAAAATAGTTGTCTAAGAAGTAAAAGAAAAAAAAGAAAAAAAAAAGAAAGAAAAGATGACCTAGTAAAGGTGTATTTCCCCATGTGGGCCAGCCCTGTACTCATCCAGACAGTGTGCCTCTGTGTCCTCCATGACCTCTTAACCACCCCACACAGGACAGGTTATAGCCTCTCAATCACACCGCAATGACAGAGTCTGTTTTACCACATGCTCCAACCTCAAATATTGTCAGGACATGAGAGGGTGGCTGGGTAAGTGACTCCACACTGAATCATTGTAACTGCCACCTGTTTTGCTTTGAACGTTGGCACAGGGAAGATTTCTGGCCCTTTGACGAAGGGAAGACTGCAAGTGTATGCCGGCTGGTCATAGACAAATGTTGACGTTAAGAATGGTGCACTCCACACAGTCCATACATTATGGAACGCCCGTCGCTTTGTGGACAGCTGCATGCCATGTGTCCCCCTGTCCAGGAGTCGTTATTGTTAAAGGCATCGTCATCATCAACACCAAACAGAGCTCACTGAACACAAGTTTGTGTGTGTGTGTGTGTGTGTTGTGGGAGGGCCAAGGTGGTAGGTATATTCACTGAGTTTACGGGTCTGATGAATATTAAAGGTACGCTAAATGAATACAGTACACACTGTGGTCCCTCCAAATACATGAGAGACTCCAGTTCCCTTCACTGTATATTAATGATCCAATCAAGAGATTCCCTGTTGCTACATAAACCTCAGTGGTTTGAATAAACCTTCCACAGTGGTTATGTACTCTGGAAAGGGATTTGGATCGCTGTTTATAAAAGCTTAAGAAAAATAGATGACCTTTGCCATATTGAATCCACGGAAGTAGTGTGTCCTTAATCATCCACAGAAACTCTGGTTTGTTTTTTCTGGTGGATGACTTCACTTCTCCAAACAGGCTCCATATTTATTATTGCTCCATCACTTCCTCCTTCTGACAAGTAATGTAAATCTCAAATAGGTGTTAGTTAAATCTGTGTTTTACAACAATAACATTAATCTGGACCACCGGCCTTTCGACTATGAGGGGAAGTTTATCGACAGCATCTAAGACCTTGAAAAAATACGAAATCATACATTTTGGACTTTATTATAATACGCAACAGTACATCCAGTGTCAACATTAATGCATCAAGGAGTCTTTATCTGTGTGCGGTCTAAACACACGTGTGTCTATTCAAGAGTGCGCAGTCGCAGGGAAATAAGTTTGGGAATTTTCCCTTTAAGAAAGTCTGTCAACGCAGAAACCCAAGGAAACAGCAACAGAGAGCTGAACAGTGAGCCCTTGTCTGTCAGCACTCAACATGCCCTGTAATTTACACACTACTGGCAGCAACCATTTTGAAGTCGGTCTTAGAGAGCAAACTTTTTGTCTCCAAACGTCTTGCTCTCAGCTAGCTGACTGCTGCTAGGGCCGGTGATTAATGACTTATGGCCTTATTGTGTGGAGGCAGCTAATTAACTGCAGACTGACTGAAGACACGCTATGAAAACCTCCACTGATAACCTGAACTCTTTCCTCCCGTACAATCTTGGCATGTGGACGCTCTTACTGACAAATTTGCAAGAAGCAGACCAGTTTGAGTAAGATGAATGGTCTCCCAGAACAGTAAACAGCCTCTAATTTAACAGTACTTAAAAGTATGACATACTGGCTTTGTGCTCCTGCTCTGTTCGTGCTCTCGGTTTGGAACCACGGCCAAAGTTCCCCTGCTGCTGGTTTAAAATTAGGCTTGGCATATTCATGTAGGGTGGTTCTGAATACTGGGCTAGCGGGCATGTGTTCTTTACCTTTTGAAGAGTTGGCAAAACTCTGTAATATATCTTAGGTTTTATAACGTTTATTTTGTTTTTAGAACAGACAATTGTTTTTAATTCACATGCATTTAGTTAATCATGAGGTCTTTAGAGGCCAGAACATGCAAAAATGCAACACTACTAACAATATTAACTAGGGAAGTGGGCCATCCTTCAAGGTAACACTCAAAGCTTACCAGCCAACACATACCTGGACAGATATGCAGCTAGCCCACACGCTTTTTCATCACCCATACTATAATTAGGTTTGTTAACATACTGCCCTGTTTGCAGTTGTGTTGACGGTAACTTGATCCAGTTGCCTTCAAACTCGTGCGCTCTGCCCAAGGAGACTGTTAAAGTGCCAAAATGATGGACTTTTAGGAGTACAGTTAGCTGAGGACAAAACAGTCGCTTTATCTTCCAGACTAGAATGATCTATTTTCATGTAATGACACTGATGGCAAATGGTAGTGAACACAACTGTTCTCAAATTACTTGGTATAAGGAACATTTTGCTTCGACCAAGAGTGGTACAGCATGCATATGCTAGTTGGCAGATCATTACAGCTGATGGACATTTCACTTATCCAAGTCAAATATAACAGACTGGTATTCAATAATATACAGGAAGGGTTGCAGAATCAAGCCTACCATCTGGTTAAATGGACAGAATAATCTACCGCTCCTGATTAGGTCTAAAGAGGAGAGTTTCTCTTTAATCTCTTTCAGCTTTCAGAAATTTCCATCTGCGCCGTACAGAACATCATTTTTCTTCAAGATGAATCGACTATTTTCTCATGCTCCAAAATAAGATCAGCAGAAAACAATCAATCTTGTCAAAGCCTGGGAAAAGAATCTAGATTCAGATTTCATTTCTTTCCTCCTTGTTTTAGTGTCAACTCAGCCCCCCCCCTCTCTCTCTCTCTCTCTCTCTCTCTCTCTCTCTCTCTCTCTCTCTCTCTCTCTCTCTCTCTCTCTCTCTCTCTCTCTCTCTCCCTCCCTCCCTCCCTCCCTCCCTCCCCTCTCTCTCTCTCTCTCTCTCTCTCTCTCTCTCTCTCCCTCCCTCCCTCCCTCCCTCCCTCCCTCCCTCCCTCCCTCCCTCCCTCCCTCCCTCCCTCCCTCCCTCCCTCCCTCCCTCCCTCCCTCCCTCCCTCCCTCCCTCCCTCCCTCTCTCTTCTAGTGAGCCTACAGTAGCATTGTGGCCATCAGCATCTTTTCCTGTTCTGTGTCTTAGTGTCATTACATAGATGTCACACTCTTGCTCTGTTGATGAATACGCCAGGAAAATGTGCCTTAGCACGGTGATCTTTCTTTAGTTCTGTTCCCCATGGCGGTCTACAAACAGATGGTGACCTGTATGTCTGTGACACCATAACCAACATCTACACAGAGGAGAAAAGAAAAATAACTCCAGTCATCCAGTCTGCAAATTAGCAAGACAACACAACTGTCAGTTGCCAGCCTACAGTGACAGTTGTCGCCCATTTTGGGAGCGGTGTTGTTTTCACTGCACAACAAAAGGGAAATGGGTCCGTTTTTTTATAGGAGACTTGTCTGTCAACTGGCTCTCAAGTCATAACAAATCACCAGCACTCAGCTGAGGCTGAACATTCAGGGCGTCAGGAGGAAGATGGATGACCTGCAGGCCTTTGAAGTGCTTTGGCAGTTCAGATGGGTCCGCAACGCTGACAGAGAAATATACACAACAGAGCAACCAATAATGAGAACATTAAACATTCCAGCCACCTGACAGGCTGACAAAAACACCCTGGTCTTACATCAATCATCCGCGAAGACGTAACCTTGACAATTAGTCCCTTCTGATACTGCCAGTAACCCCTAGGCTTGCAGTGCATTGTGGGTCTACCTTACAACTGAAGGACCACTAATGGATGTTATTTAATTCGTTACTTGGATCGTAAGAAACCAGGCCCAGAGCAGGGGAATGTTTGTTAAAGATCTGATCCACACACGACAGTTTGATATGCTTTAGAAATAGCAGTGGTGCTTTTGTAACTTAAGTGAAAATGTATCTAGCATATGTTTGTGATAAAGCCTGCACAGACATTTGCAATAATGATGATTCCCTAACCCTGCAAACACATCAGAGTCATACAACTTGAATTTCCAGTGGAGCCAAAACTAGTTATGGCACTACTAGGTCTGAGAAAAACAATGTTCAACACAAAACATGGTATGGCCTTCATTATCTTTTTATAAGGTTATAATGAAGAGGTACACATACGTGAACCTACTGTCAAAACACTAACATCACTAGTTTTATTTTTTCCAGTATGACAAATGCATCATGTTAAATGACATTTCCTTTTACTTTAACACTTGCAAAAATGTTGACAAAGTGACAAAGGGACAGATGGCAGACTCCCAGTAAAGCACTGTATCTTCCACTTAGGCTTACTGTTGAAACTAAATAAGCCAGCCAGCCACTGACTATTTACACACCTACCTGAAAGTGAGCTGCATAATTGTAGTGCCTGAGGATGATAAATGACTTCATGAGCCTTGGGGACTGTAGACTAAATGAGGACAGAGCTAATTGCCGTGCGAAATACTTTGGCATGGCCGTAAAAAAAAAAACCCCGGCAAGTTTTGCGGCCAAAAAAAGGACCCAGTTGTCGTTGTGAACTCTTGCTTGGTTTTTTTGGCCTTGAAGAGTTCACTTGGCGACCATAAATCATTGGCTGCTTACAGCTGAAACTGCTCGGAGTCATCAACATGCAATAGTCTGAGTGACATATTCCATCCTGACTACATTAGCCCCCAGTTCAAACGAGGCTCCTTTTTTAACTCTTCCTCCATCTTGTACTTTACAGGAAATGAAAACCAGATGGCTTCTGAGACAGATTGCTGTGTATAACGAAGTTGGGCTCACACGGGTGTGTATGAGACACGAGAAAGGTTGAGACTACAGGGTTGAAGGGTGTGGCAGATAGGGGTCAACGAGGGTTAGGCTATCCTCTGAGTTTTTCCTTGGGTAATAAACTAGGTTTGAATCTGTGGTTACCTACTGTAGGCGATTTTAAAGAGCACGTCAATGAACTGACAGGGTTGTGCACCAAGGAGTTGGGGAATTTTCTCTGTTGTTAACTGCACGTTTATGAGCTATGTAAGGAACTCACCATTTGCGTTGAAGACGGTGTTTAGAGGTCAACAAACAGTCAACTTCTGTTTTCGACGAATTACAGGAATAACGGTGCAACCACCACCTGCGGGATCAAGCTGCCGTTGCTCTTGTCATCAACGATGTTGCTGTTGCTAGTTTTCGGAGAAGAATTAACACAATAATTTCATATAAATGTAAATGAAGCCAACATAGCAAACGTGACGAGTTGCTCAGTCAACCTGATATCCTACAGTCAACCCGTGAATAAAATGAGCAGATTCGCAGTTCATTCAGGCGACGGTAAACTAGCCTACTATTACGAAGATGCACAGTGTTACTTGGAGGGTAACATTTTTTGTGAAATTGTGAGGTGTGCTTGCGTCTGTTGAAGCTGAAGAAATTTAGAGTACACAAACATCTATTCTAAGATTTATTTTTCATGGGTGGTAGACTACATTTAGGGGGGATAGGCTATGAGACGGGATGAGATATTTTTACCTTCCCTTTAAGTGACGATTACTTTATTTCACAATCAAGGGGTGGTGCCTCATCATCACTACATGAATTGATCCTTTAAAGCAGGGGCGGTTCTAAATCAAATCAAATCAAATGTATTTGTATAGCCCTTTTTACACGCAAGCATGTCACAGAGGCCTTCACATACGCCCATAGAACTGCCCCTCAACCAACCTAAACCCTCAAGGAAGACAAGGAAAAACTCCCAACGGGAGAAAAAATGGAAGAAACCTTGGGAGGAGCAATTCAGAGAGGGATCCCCTCCTCCAGAGACGGTTGGCAAGAGAGAGGAGCAGAACACAAGCTAAACATAGTCATACAGTGTCAATGGGTTTTGAAACACCAAAAATCCATTGTTCGGCTATATAGACGTTGGATGGGACCTGGAAACTCGCTGTTGGCCGTCATGGAGGCTGGTTTCCGGTTGACAACCTGGTCCAGCGTTGGTAGACCGACGACCAGGCAGGTCCTGACAGCTCAGACCCCCCACACCACAAGGTTCTACACGGGGCCTACAGGTGCCAGTGCCCCTGTAAAAATGTCCTGGCCCCCCTGAGCTTTTTTTTACACGTTTTTCTTCTAGTAGTCATCATGAAATGAGGAAGAGACATTGCAGCCTTTTTTTGCCCCATAAATAAAAAAGTTAGAGAAACATATCAAGGTATTGAGAGAGCTGGGGAGCTAGAGGAGGCCAGAGCCATTTGTATGATTTTAATGTAAAGCAAAATTAAAGTATTTAATGTTTAATATCATTTGTTTCCGTTTTTTAATGTGCCCCTCTTATTAAACACTGCCCCCCCCCCCCGTCAAATTTGTCTAGAACCGCCACTACTTTAAAGAACAATCTGCTTTTGATGTTTCTGCTCCAGATGGAAACACCTGCCCTGCTCAAAGCTAATATATTAATTCAGTAACTGCCCTAGCAGATGTTTTCTAGATAGCATAGCCCCGAGGCCTGTACACACGGCCCGCTTGTTTTAGAGAACGCAGTATATGCCAAGAAGACTGGCCAGTTACTTGTCTATCTGTTCACTAAATCTTGTGTTAGTAAAGCTAACTTGGGAGCAAGTTTTCACCACAAGCATTCTCTGAGATATGTAGGCTTTAATGAACTGAGAAACCAAACTCTAGGAGAGCTTTTGTCTAAGCTTTCATTTAAAAAGTTTCACCCAAAACTTCGACACGATTACATACTTTATCTCTAATGAAACCAGGAAGACAATAATTAACATTTTGAGACAAGTCAAGTTCAGTTTGGGACGGTTAATTTTGCACTTCGGGACGGTACTGGGACAGTAAGGAAAAAAGTTAGTTGCGAGCCTTGAATGAAACAATGTTTTATTTTATGTTTTGCTTTATGTGGACAAGTTAGTTAGAAAGTCATACACATTTGACTTTTGAACTGTGACCAAGAAACAAAAGGCTCACCTTGATACACACATCCACTACCTTTTGAAATTCCATCTGCTGAAATGGAAAATCTTCTGGATCATCTGGAAAATTATCATGTTTTCCATAAGATTAGCTTATCAATCGGAAAAACACAGGAACAATCCCCATGTGTTTGCTTAGCTATCACTCATTGTGATCAAAGCTAGAATTTTAGAGCCTTGATGTCAGCCGGGACATATACAACATCTTCTACTCACACTTTTTTTTCTTTTCCTCCTCCATCTCACATGCACTCAAGTCATCACACACCACAACAAAAAGAGATGCCCCAAGTTATCATCCATCAAACCCAGCCTTTTATTCCCCATCAAAAGACAATGAACTGTCAGAGTCATAGTGCTCGTAGCATGATATGACAGCAAATACTCCAGACAAAGATTAAACAGTCTCTTAAATGAAAAGGAGACATGGCGTTTAGATCATTAAGAAAACAGTACATATTATGTCATTAATCTTGACATGGTTTGAGGGTCAGAGGCATATAGACAAATATTATTATTATCTCTTGAGCTTTCCTTTCAGAGTAGGCATACAGATTAGCACAGCTATGATCAGGGTCCTCTTGAGTAGTATCCTTGGTGTCAGATACAACCGTGTCCATCATCGACTCAGATCCGAGGCATGGAAAGACATTAAACAGGAATTCCAGGAAAAAGTCTTGAAATTCAATCGTACCCTACTTCAACAGAAGATTGTGGGCAGAGGCTGTAAGAGTCCCTGGCACAGAGAGAAAACTGATGGTTTTGTACAAACAAGCAACAAGTCCTGACTCACATTGCTTTCTCCTCTCAAGTCAACCATCAAGCACTATGGCTACTGTGATGCAGGTACAGTTGCAAGGCTGCCCACACAGACTGTGTGGGATGCACAACTATTTTGTTTACAGGGTGAAACAGAATCCCTCCGTGATCACACTGTATTCGGTCACTGATTTAGTGTGACAGCACAAATTCCCTCCAGAAGCATTGGGGTCAGGTGCCAAGGCTCGCGCTGAGCATGTTGAGCGAAACAGATCACAGTGGAGAACACGAGAGACCTACATCTAGATCTGTGTAGATAGAAGCAGGCCATTTTGTACGAATACATTTAAATGTAAACAGCTATAAACGTATGTTAAATGACTGGGTGCTTGCTAGCTAGCTTTATGGGGTGTATTACCTCACAGCTCTGCCTTTGCCGAGGCAAAAAAGATCAAAGAAGCTTATCACATCCTCTTGTCTAAGCAGAGCTCTGGAGACAGTAGCATATAGTGCAGTGTCAAACAGGAATATTTTCGCTCATGTGTGTTTTGGCAATGCCCCAAGTCCACATCAACGACCTATCGCAAAATGAATCAGTGAACTGACCTCTGAGTGTCAACATCATTTGTCATCAGTGATCCACAGCAGTCACTCTTACGTCAGGTGCAAGGATGCTGCTGACCGAACTGCTGTAAAAATCTGCCAGAACTTTTTTCCCCCCCATAAACGAATGCATTTTGACACTCCTATCAGTGGCGCAGTGGCTTCTTCACAGCAGACAGCGGAAGCTAATCCTGGGCCCTGGCATTCCTGTTGGCTTCTCAGGACTCTTGTCAGTGCCCAGAGGTGCCGATGCCTGGCTGTCAAAGGCACCTCAGGAGGCTGGATGAAAGGCTGTGTCTCAACAACCTCCGCATGTGATCCTGTGCTGTGTAGTACAATGGAAAAGCTTTAATCACCGCTTATCGGACTGTGTCGCACATCACGGTGCATGACGTTATGCTCCAACACAATGTGCTCTTTCAGAGACTCGTATGACTGTTTGGTTACGCGTAAAGGTTGTTGTTTGATTAATTGCAAGCTCCTTTAAGGAAGTTTTATGGCAGTAGAACTTTAATATGATGACTCATGCCAGTTATACTGGAATCATATTTTGAGCTTTCCAACAGGAACAAGTAAGGAAGATTTTAGGGGACAAAAGAGTTTGATAAGGAAAAAGGATGAGCAGCTGGTATGTTGCAAAAGGAGACCCTTTAAAGTGACAGCCCTGTTTAAGTTTATGGACGTCTGTTTTTGAGCTCAGCACTTTGAAAACAAAGGGAGACATTATTCAGAATAAATGCATTATTAAGGAGTAGACATAAATGACTAAATAAAACTGTTAAGAGAGCAACCAATGGTAGCCAACAAGATTAATAGCAGGGAGCCTAGCTTCAAGATTGGATTTATTTTCTCTTTTATTTCTCCTTTAATGACTAGCTGTGAACACCACTGTTAATATATCGCCCATGGCTCCAGATTGCCAGTGACTAATAAGGATTCAAAATGGCCGTTATCTACATTAATGTCTTTTCATTTGAAAAGTCAATACTGCCTGAGAGACATAGTCTAGTAGGGGTAACCTTGGGTAAAGTAATATGTTTTCAACTATTCAATTACAACTGGGTTTTTTAAGTGCCCCTGTCAAACATTAAGGTATTCTTGCCTCAATGGAAAAACACAGTAAAGCCAGCCATAGCATTTGTATTAATGGATTTCCACCACTGCTCATGTTACTCTTTCAGATAAGTACAAGGTTTTCTAATTTCATTTGTCACCCATGCCCACTTAACTTTCATCAGTGTATTTATTATCACACAAACCACATCTAAATTATTAAAAGCTTAACGATATAGACTATGGGAATATGTCGTCCTCTATTTTCTCAGCACAGAATCAATGTTCTACATTAGTGGGATAAATTAAGTAATACTTTACCCGAGCATGTTGCTGCCAGCAGTGTGTTTTCTGTGTTGGATGTATATTCTTGGAGCAGGGCTTCCAAAAGGCCTAGCTGTGGAATAAGACGATATAGATCATTTTAATGAAAGTCCAGCTTAGTAATGACCACAGTGATTCATGTATTAGTAAAGGAAATCAATTTCATAAGCTAAGAGCAGAGGCAGGGAGTATCGGAGCGTAAGATACACTGTACTGTGTGATGATGATTATGCCATTTGTCACACATGTACAAAACAAGACAGATTGAGTCTATTCTTGAAGCGAAATGGCTATACTCAGATTCAGATAAAGCATTACTAACAATAACTGGTACACAGAGAGCGTTTGCCTTAAGGCTCTGCTTTGACATTGCACTCTACTTAGACTCAGCTATTGTTCTTGCCATCTGCGATTTAACAATGGGAAGCCTAGCAAGACAGCAGCCATGAGAGGACTTGCTTTTTACGTTTCATCGTCTTTTCTGCTGTACCTGTGCAGGATGATGATTAATACACTCAAAATCCTCCCAAAGATGTTATTAAAGAAATGGTTTATCCACTTGTCTAGACTGCGCAGTATGATAACATGTTCTAAATGATTGAAAAGGAACTTATCCTAAGTTGTGAAAGGTCATTTACCCAGAGCATTGGTATAGTAATTCTTCTGTACAGCATAATCTGAAGTGATATCTTTAACTGGACGGCTGACTCATCTGTTGGAATACAACATGGCCCCCCCAAGGGTTAGATACACTTCTGAAAGGTCATCACCATTGATACAGCAGAATGACTCACAGCAAAATAAAAAAACAAATAATTATAACAGGTAGACGACCAGTCAACCTACAGTATTCATTTTGTTAAAGATTTTATTAATGGGTTTAAGTGACAGTCCACTAGATATACATCGTACATTAACTGTACAGCTCTTTGATTTTTTTTTCCATTTTTTTTACAAAGGACAATTTTGAGGGAGGAACAAAAGGGTAACATTTTAGAGGCAACTGCAAATTTGCCCCTTCTCTACCTCAGTCAAAATTATCCTTCTCAACTTTTTTTAAATAAGAGAAAAAGGTGCAGTGGCCTCCATTTTTTCCAGAGCTTACATAAGAACTGACAGAATGTATGTGCCTGTTGCTCTGCGTACTTTTCAAATGGGACATTTCACAAGTCATATCCTTAAGTGAAGGATGGAGTCGCACTGTCATTGCTCTTCACACCTTGCCACCTGCTTAACCTCCTTTATGGGAGGTGCAATTCGACATGTCTGACATTCTGGGGTCACTGTCTACAAGACGAATGCCCCCCAAAATAAACTTCAACTTAGTTATACTTAGAGGAGGAAGTGCTTCTCTGCCTCTTCCTGTGATTGATGGTTTGCTGTTGTGTGACAGACGGGACACCAGTTAAGCCTTTCAAGATATTGAAAAATTGTATCCAACCCTAAGCCACCAGCCAGCTCTTAAAAACTCTTTTTGGAGATTTGATGTTCTGCCAACTACCGAAGAAAAGTACAGAACACCATGTTTATTCATGAATATGTTTTGTCACATAACTTGTGATTGAAAGGTTTTACCCAACACAATGGTTGACTCCAATATCAGCCCCAAACCATGTGTGATGTATGCATACGCTGTGTACATTCTCCTTTATTCATAACACCTTTTCATCCATACTGTGTGTCACAAAGCAGGCTCAGGATTCTGCAGCTTTTGACATAAGTTATGGATGGATATTTTTGAACAGTGTATCATATTCACAGGCACTGTCGTCACATCAATCCACAGCTACGCTCCATCAAATAACAAGAATTTTCTTCTCAAAGGACCAAATTAACATCTTTCATAAATATTTCAAGAAATGTAAATGATGTGATTTCTCAAATTAGTTTAGCTCCATCTTTGATGTCATTATCAATTATCGCACACTACACTATAACACACAGAGAGCTCTAGAAGCCCAAATGTATTACAGCTCTAGATGCAATAGATCGGGTAGGTTTGTGGTGATTCCAGACTAGAGTATTAGATATAACCAAACAAAATTAATATTCATTGTTTTTATTCAGAGGGAAGGAGAAACCCCCCTCATCAAAGAGAAACACACTGTCGGGCACGCTGTGGAGTTGAATCGCAGCCTGGCCAGTGACTTGGAACTGAAACTGACATTGGTTCCCCAGGGGGAAACAAACAAGAAGCAGATCTCAACAAATCTACATCCTTTACCAGAAAAATACAATGTAGCATATGGAATCGGATTACAGGGTCTTATGCTTTGTCAGTCAATAATAAGACGATTGGTTGACGTTGGTGTGTCTTGTTAACTGGACATCCTCTTGGTTGACATTTAGCATTGCTCCAGGGTCAATATCTTTAAGGCAAACGTCACTGAGTCATTAAATGTGAAGGGTTTTGGCTTTTTCTTGGAGGCATCATCACACATGTTTTCACGCTAAAGTAACTAGCCTCTGCTATACCAAACACTTCTTTGTTTAAACTAGGACATGCCGCACAAAGATAAGGGAACAATATTCTTGAAGGTAGGCAAAAGAATGTTTCCGTTAACAAGCCATTTTTTTCTACATTTCATGTAAATACAACTGACAATTTCAAGAGAAGCTTTTATAAAAGAGATTTGGTCTGTTTGTTTTCGCCTGAGAGATGTGATTCATATTCGGACTGAACTAACCCTGTGCATCTATTTCCAGGACACTGAAAGAGCTCTGACACCTGCTCTTAGGATTACCATTTAACATTCATACATCATCCACAAGATTTGCTGTCTTCTAATTGCAGATCGTCTGCAGGCAAAATATTGACCCTTGATTTATGACAATATTGAATAACAGAGTCTGAAAATAACTTGAAACTGGAGTCAGTTTGCAGATAAAGGAATTGGGTATTTGTGAAGCCAACACCCTTGTGACTGAATCAGAAGTGGACCACTTTTACTCTGTAGACTGGAGGCAAATAGGGTGCTCAATAAAAACACTGCACCAGCCCGCTCTGTTAAAAAATCAATAGCAAGAGGACAAAGAACCTATAGTCATCACTTAATTCTCTTATCACTGTGATTTAAGGGACGAGGAGGATGTTAAATAACTGTAAATCCTTATCTTTGACTTTGTGGGTGGTTTATGGCAGTCTCAACAGCAGTTCACAGACAGAATGTCTATACCTTCTGCAGATAGACGATTTATAGCTTTATTACTCTTTGTCTAAAAGAGCAGAGAAACATATAATTGAAAGGAAGAGATAGCGGCCAGGGGCCCAGGGAGTCAGGGGAGGTAGCAGAATCGAGTATCATCATTGCTAGAGACATTTCATGGTGACAGGTTTACGACTGAGGAGATAGCCCTCTATTTTTGGGCTCCTCTTTATGAAATGAGCAAGATCCAATTTTCTGATTCATCTGCAAACTGTTCTGGCTGGAGTTTTAGCATCCCTATGTCTGCCACCGCCCACGCAAGCCTGCAGAGGTCACTGGGAGGACTGGGGAAGGGAGGAATCATGGGCCCGCACTCACACTGTCACAGGCCTCCTCATATTATTGGTCCTGCTGACAACTGGATTACTGTTCTCCCTGATAAGGCCACAATGCACACACAGTAATGGGAATTAGGAGATGTGTAAGTCACTGAGAAATTGGGTGACAGCAGATCAATAGATAGCAGCAGATTTCTTGCGGGCCCTGAGGGGCCATTAGGGAAGAGCACCCTTTGTTTGTCTAATGGCAAATGCCTGGTGGCAGTGAAGGTAAGTAGGTATTCTAGGTGGAATTAATGAGCTTTGTAAAGCAGATATACCTTTGCCTTTGGTCGTTGAAGACCAAAGGCAAACCAAGGTAACGGAAACCTGAAATTGAACTGAACTGACGCCCCCGGGCAGTAGACTGGAAAACATGTTGTTCCTTATAAACCAACATGGAGAACATAACTTACTGTGTTATGGTTTTTAAAAAAAAGCCATCTTTAAAACGATCGTGTATTGAGTCCTGATGTTACCAGCATGTTCCTGGGTCATGTGCTGTGAGAAGCGAAAGAACAGACCCTCATAGCAAAGGCCCCCACACCCAAGCTACCCTGATGCACAATGGAAAAGCATTAGCCCGGAGAGTGTTCAGAATGATTACCCAGACCATGTGACAACTCCAATAAAAGAGATTCCCCCATTAAGTTCTTAAGGCAAATGCATATTGTGGCCATCACTGCAAGACTCTGCCTCTTAAACACACAGATGATTGGTTGTTGCATTGCATTACTCCTACTCTGTAAGTAGACACAGCAGCTAACTACAGCTGAGCGAGCAATATGCCACAGAAAACACAAGATATTAATTAGTATATTATGATGGCGGCACATGCATTTTCACAATTAATAAATTCCACCCCATCAAACTGTGATTTAATTATAAATTATGTAAATAGGGCCATGAATCATTTATGCATTTTATTAGCTAAATGGGGGAAGAGAATGTAGGCATATCACAATGATTAGAATTAACACTTTCTAAATGTAGACAGCAGAAGTAAAAGAATATTTAGTGACTGATCAAAACTACACATAGGGCTTTCGCTAATGGCAAAACACATTTCAGATTACAGATGAATAATTGACAAATAAAGCTGAAAGGGCCAGGTTGACGTGTAAATCCCTCTTCTGGCAGATAATGTGCCAAGCTTTACAAGTATGAACGTTAAATAGATCAGTGTTGTACAGTGTTTTTACTGTAATGCTGTGAAGGCCCGGATGAACCAAAGCATCTGAAATGCACTTGAGTTTAAGGATATCTGCCTCATCAACACAATTCTTTTTTTCTCTCAATGTCAAGATGATGTAGCACCAGGAACAAGGAGTGTACTTAGTTGGAAGAGGGCTGTCAAATCAAACTGTCAGACTGCACTTTTTGATGGAGTCGTATCGCCCGCTCATCTGTCAATCAAGGAGAAAGACTGCTGCCAAAGTCAAATTAAAGAGTTGAGGAGAGCAGAGTTATATGACAAGCTAATGTTTCACAGTCTGGGAAAGCAGAGATATCTGAAGGGCATTGTTAACACTTAATGAGTCTTCAGAAATACTCTGCAGATAATAACAGATTTGAGGGCATTCATAACCTCGATGATAGGCCACAAATTATAATTTATTGGCACATTGCACATGCAGGCCCGTGCAGTACAGCCAAACAGGAACCGTTACAGTGCATAGCATGCGGTAGCATATCACACATTCTTGCATGTACACTAAATCATAGTATTTTTACTTCCTAAAATACTATCTTTAGTTCCCAGAAACACTTAAAGTAGTGTGCCGCCTCTGGATCCATGTGTGATTTGTTGATCCTTTGTGTGCTCACCTAAGAGGAGAGGCCCTAGGCCTCCTCGCCTCACCAGCCTAGCCGCAGGAGCCCTTGTCCCCAGGAGAAATCCTCTATCCTCCCCTGCTGTCCACAGTCTGTCGGTAACCAGCAGCAGCTGCAGGCAGCCAGCCAGCCAGCAGTACCCTGGGAACTAGACCCCGTGTCTGGGAGAGCACGGCTGATGGGCCAGCCAACTCTCCATCAGCCTGAGAAGGTATGAATAGCTCAACCACAGAGCACAGCTCGGGTGAAGACGTTGCCAGGTTTGTGTCTGCAAGGAGAAAAACATTTCTCCATGTGTGATGTTATGGTTCAAGAAGACCCTGCAGTGCTTCAATACCTATGAGGGTGACACCTAAATAGACTCTTGAGATAAACATTGTGACCCATGTCTGATGTTGGGTTGTTGGTACTGACAGGTACTGGTAAAAGTCAGTAGGCATTTATAATATGAATTAGTGAGGGTACACAGTCTGGTGGGTCGACTGTTGGTACCATGCCAGCCTAGTTTAGACACTAGCTCCCTCTAGTGGCTCTTCCTGGTACTATAAACCTCTATTTGGGGGTGAAAAACAAGTAATTTACTTACAATTAAATTGCTCGAATTATATTCGAAGAACCGGCCCTTATCACAAGATTTTATCACGTTTAACAGACTTGTGATTCATGTTATTGAAATATTACAAGAACTTAATGGTTATTTTCATAGCACTTAATTAATAAAAGGTGTATATATATAATAAGGTTTTCAACACTATTGTGATGCATAGATAAGCACTTGTGCGTTTACGAAAGCGCCTTGTTTTTAGATGGAACTGTTCCATTTACCCGCTGTAAGTCAATTATCTACACGACTTCCCTTTGACATTGTGGTTGATAATGTGAGCTGCTCTTCACCTTATGCTCATGTGTCTTCAGATGAAAGAGCAAGTTCACCCTCATGACTGGCTTAACAGCAGATTTGGTGCGTGTCTGGGAGTGTTGTGAGAGCCGTGTGACACCCTCGGACCGGCTCTGGGTGCATGACCACGGCATCACACGATGTCTGGGGACGAAAGGGCCTGGGGAGAGGGCGAGCGTTTTCACTTTAGATCCAGAGCTGGATCAGCCCCACGAGCCTGTTGTGCAACTCACAGAACAAGTTAATTATGCCACAGTGCGTACGTTTACACCGACAGTGTTATCAGGACCTTAGTTGTGACTAATGCACCATGTTATCACAATGTTACTGAAGAGAATGGGAAGTGGGGAGAGAACGAATTTGCGAGGTATTTCAAAGACGCTATAATCATCGAAAAAGATCTTATCAGGAGTGCACTGACTGCACAGCACCGCCTACAGGCTACACTGTGTAAATAAGTATTGTACCCATTTATTTTGTTTTATCACTGTTCCACATTGTTCTTGAAAACAATATATTGTTAAAAAATATTTTTATTCAATTCTGTTGGCCTCAGTTGTAGTCAAAATCGATGATTATGTGACTGTTCACTTGACGGAATTTGCAAATATGTGCAAAACATGGGATAAGATCAGCGTTGGAAAAAGTCCAGGGAGACTAGAGACTACATTCGCATAAATTAAGTCAAATAAATGTAAGCAGACACTTAAAACAACAACCCAACAAACCATTCCAGTCTTACAAATTGATTTTGTTTTTGTTTTATGTTCATCTGTGTGAAAACGCGTGTTAAAAGCACATGACATCGCTGAGCCGGGCTGCATAACACAACGATTATATGGTTCACTGTCTCTCTATTAAGAGCGCATTATTCGGGGGGAATCAAGGGTTAAATTGATTATTCACCATCACAGACCCTCCTTCCTCCATCCATCCTCAGAGGCCATTTTATTTAGTGGTCACTCGGCACAGTCGGCAGTTTGAACTTAAGGCACCAGAAATAACTGTAAAACAAGCATCACAGGATATTTTCTGCACGCTGTAAGTACGCTATACTGTAACATTGTTTTAGCCTCCATTCTATCACCATAATCAGGGGCGGTTTTAGGCATGGGCAGACCGGGCGGCATTTTTTCATGTCACGTGGGGGGGGCGCACGAGCATTTAAAAAAAAGACATCTCTGCGCGGCTTTTTATTATCTATCATTTCAGTTTGTGGGGAATTGGCATATTGTAAGTGGAAAAACTCGACCGGGGCGCAAAATGTGCTTGGACCGCCACTAACCATAATTCTATACTGGTAAATTATTAAGTGCTTCTTCATCATATCTGTCAATAAAACACTTGAATTGTTAACCACATCCCAATGATCAGACACAATAACACGTGTTCTATTATAAAAAGTTGTAGATGTCCAGAATTTAATTGTGGTTGCTTTTCCAAAAAGAAATGCTTGAATGATTATGGAAATACTTTTTTTTTATTGCAAAAAAATAATCAAAATACCACATTGTCGAGTGTATGCTATTTAGTGTACACTGTGTATTTTGTATGTGTCTTATTATTTGTATGTTTTTGACACCAGACTACACTGTAGCCACATACCCAGTATATGACCGTCACATGACTGCACTTTTATTTACCAAAAACATTGTAATATAAGTGCAAGTCAAAATATTTCACGTCAGTGTCCACCATGGATTTTAAAGTAGGGAATTCAATGCGTCTCGTATTACGGCAGTGTGCTATGCAAACAAGGAAACGATGTTACTAGATCTAGTGATTTGACAAGGTGCTTTTACACAATGTCACTCTACAAAGTATCGAGAGAAGCATTGATTGGATCTGCAACACTTGGGGTTGTCTTTGTTGCAGGGTACTACATCGGTAAGGTGCTAAAAGATTTGGGGTCCAACTTTATTTCTTTAGAAAAGTAAATGTCAAAAGTTTAATTGCATATGTGGTGCTGCATGTTGGCTGTCCGATAAGACAGGCTGTGATCTTGCTGCAGGAGTGCCTTCTGTCTTACTTGATCTTACCATTCAAGCTGTTAGGGGACTTATCAAGCTGTTATGTCTTCCTCAGGGAAAAGAAGATCTCGAGTTTCCAGCATGGACATTTTCAAGAGCCACAGTGGAGGAAAAGATAACCCGTTGATGCAATATGTTATCAATCATTCGATGAGGGAACATCCGGCCTTGAAAAAACTGCGGCTGGTAAATGGGATGATCTGATTGAACATGAACCAGTGCAAACAAAACCACCAGGAATATATTGTACATTGACCCTGAGTACTGGGGTTAAAAACAAAATAACTAATCCCTTTTAGTCGTGTTGTACAATGAGATTTGGGATTAAAATGATCTTTTCTCTTTTAGAGAACCATGGAGGATCCACTGAACTTTATCATGGTTGCCTGCGAGCAGTCCCAGCTGATGGCTAACCTTGCCAGACTCATGAAAGCCAAGAAAGCTATAGAGATTGGTATGCACATTATATATTAACATATATATTATACACATCTAATTGAGAATTTATGACCATGTGTAAGCCTTTGCATTGTATCGGTTTGTGCTATATATTTGAGTGTTACCATTACAGTCTCAAAAATAGATCAACATTGTCGATTATGTACATTGACCCAATTAACTTGATCCTTGGTCACTGATCAACAGGAGTATACACTGGCTACAATACTCTGAGCATAGCATTGGTTTTGCCAGAGGACGGCAAGATGGTGGCTTGCGACGTCAACGAGAAATTCACAAACATTGGCAAACCTTTCTGGAAGGAGGTAATCATGGGTTTGTTTCCTAAAATATAATTTCATATATTTCTCAGTTTGCTTGCCATTTTTACTATCTGTGGTGAAGCTAACAAACCAAGCTTGTGAAGATCATTCAAATATTTGGAGGTGCAATGCAATAGCACTGACTGATACTATATTCCCACAATGCCAAGTGCTGAGTGCAGTGGATTGACTGGTTCTCAAGGTAACGGATACAAGTTCTGATTGAGACACTTGCATGTCATCATGGACGCCATCTTTGCTTGCAGAGTACTGAGGGCACCCTGACTGAAGAGTGCATGCTTTGGTGTCACGGGCATTGGCCGGGTTTCCCAGATTCGTTAAGAAGCTCTTAACGCTAAGAGCTTCTTAAGAACATTCTAAGAGTGCTCTAGAACGCTCTTAGAACATTCCTAAGAGGCACTTACCATTAAGTGCTTCTTAACAAATCTGGGAAACCCGGCCATTATCAGTAACACAAGATGGCACACCTGAGTTAATCATTTATCATGTCTAACTCTAGAGATCATAATGATTAACTTTGAGATGTGATTAGCTGTGGTTATAGTAGTTTTGATGTTAAAGACCTGTCCAAAGGCATTGAATGGGTATGGAAATGTTTATCTTAAAATGTACATTGTTTAATATATATTCTTTACCAAATACTTTTCATAATCTAGAATCTTTTTGTTGCAGGCTGGAGTGGAAAATAAAATTGATCTACGCATACAACCTGCTCTGAAGACGTTAGGTACGGTGTGCCATGTTTTTATTATGCCACAACATACACTGTGACACGATCACCACGACAACGACGCTGACATGGCGGCCATCTTCCCCAGATGACCTCGTGGCCGCCGGGGAGGCCGAGACCTTCGACTTCATCTTCATCGACGCAGACAAGGCCAACTACGACAACTACTATGAGAAGTCACTGCAGCTCCTGAGGAAGGGAGGCATCATCGCCATTGACAACGTGAGTATTCCTGCCTCAGTCCGTGTCTGTTATATGAACCTGGGTCAGACTACATTACATTTAGTAATTTAGCAGACCCTCTTATCCAGAGCTACTTACAGTAAGTACAGGGACATCCCCCCCCCTCCCTCCCCCTCGAGGCAAGTAGGGTGAAGTGCCTTGCCCAAGGACACAACATGATTTTTCACAGCTGGGAATCGAACCGGCAACCTTCTGATTAACAGCCCGATTCCCTAACCGCTCAGCCATCTAACCCCCTAGGATGGACTAAACCAGGATGGAAGGATTGCTTTCAACCATTTGATGGGTGCTCTTGCCCTGGGTTTGTCTCACAGGTCCTCTGGAGCGGAAAGGTCGTCAACCCTGCAGAAGACGACGTAGACTCCCAGGCCATCGACAAGCTGAACAAGAAGCTACATCGAGACGTGCGGATCAACCTGAGCATGCTTACTGTGGGAGATGGACTGACACTTGCATTCAAATTGTAGCTTTTGCTTTTGTGTTTCCATTAAGTAATGACAATCAGGTAACTGTCCTTAATGGTAAGGGCTTCTATTAGAATCCCTTTATTTTTTACCATGTCTTATCAGGTCTCTGATCCTTAACATCAATGTTATTGTTCTTAACTGTTAAGATTGTGGATAATGTAATTGTTCCTTTGTGAGTACGAAAATGACAGGATTGTGAGTGTGTCCACACAGTACATCTGTTTAGTTCATGGAATACAAATATCAAAGCCTGAAAGTGGTTATTTAACGTACATGGTTTGTTACTTGAATGAGATCAATCTTTAATCAAATGCACCGTGACACCGTAAACCATAGTCTATTGAAAATGGTACTGTACCTCTTTAATACAGGTCTAGTTAGTAGTTAAAACATTCTTGAAACAATAGTTGCTTCTGTTTAAAGACTTTATTGCAAAGGTAGACATACACACTGACGAGGTTTCTGATCAATTTCCCAATCAATTTTACACAACTATGGGTTGGGCATGTAGAGGAGGCACTCAGATCTGCACCATCACTCTTATCACACAGAGAAAAAAACCCATTTGGCATCGTCTTGCAACTTCCATGTTCAACTAAGAAGCAGTTTGATCAAGATAATCGAGGTTAGGCCTGCATTTAACCTCAGGGTGGGCATGAATAAACATCTACTTATAAATACAGATCATCCAATCAAATGGTGTCTAGTTGGTAAGCATTTTTAAGTAGGAGCAGCCATAACAACAGGCAAAGCATTTTACTAATGAAATGCTAATACATGTGCAAACGATAATGGAGAAGTAGGGTATAAATAAAAGGTAAAAAGGTGTCCACGAGTGTGCAAAATAAGTTCAGGTTTACATTCTATGTTCAGATTACATTATCACACAAGTAAAATCTGTGAATTCTCTTAGAACTGTACTTGGATTGTCTGATGAACCAAATCAACAAATACAGGTTTGCGTTAATTAGAAGGATGTGTTTCATAGCAGGAACTGAACAGGATTGAGGTACATGGCTGTATAAATAACAGACTCGGTAAACACATAATGGCGACAAATTTAGACAGTGGTTGTAAGGTAGGCCATCTAACCGTATCAGGACAGGGGGGGAGGGGGCGGGGGGGCATTGATCCCGGTGGGAGAGTGTTTTGCTGAGTGGGCTGGAGACGCTCAATGCCAGTTTCTGCTGATATCACCTCAACTGTGAGGTCACTGGGGTTGTGGACATGCTCAGGCTTCCAGCTCCAGCCCCAGCCCCAGTTTGTGGCCTCCAGCATTGATGCTCTTCCCGTCCACCAGTGCAGAAAGGACAAGCTTCATACCTGCAAAACAGACAGGACATTTGAGTTTTAACATTTGAGAAATAGATGTATTTATTTGTAACTATGAGGTGAAGTGTAAGCGGTGCTATGGCGACAAGAGCTAGTTTTCACCTGGCCGTAGAGTCTGAGTGTAGCCAACTCCCACCAAGCTGGCATTGTTCACTTTAGCCTTCATAATAAAACAAAAACAAAACAGCAGCACAATTAGTTAAAACATTACAAATGATGTCTAAATGCAATGTATATCGATTTCCCAATAGTACCCACTTATGACTATTATTAATTAGAAGAATAAGAACCACTTACAGATATGGAGGCAGTGGAGTCCAGCTGGTACTTGGCAGCAATGCCAAAGCGAGTGCTGTTGCTCCCTGCGGTCCAGGCCAGGTTCACGGCAGTCTCCAGCTTGTCGTTCACCTTCTGGTAGATGGACCCACCAAATTCTGTGCCATCATTACTGGAACACAGACATGAACCACAAACATTAGCAGTTCCTAGTCTGTATGTGGGGGGGGGTCGTTGGATATTTGCAGTCACCTCTACCCCCCCCCCCCCGCCCCCCCCTTGCCATTTTCTATTTACCTCTTTTCTGTGGAAGACTAATGAAATTGTTTAATTCTTAGAATTAGTTGACTTTTTTTTACTTAAAGATCCGTATATGTTTATCGTTTGCACCTTGCTGCAACAGTAAATCTTGTGTTTGTGTAACATACATGGCAAATAAACTGAATTCTGAAACTACATTTACATTTAGTCATTTAGCAGACGCTCTTATCCAGAGCAACTTACAGTAAGTACAGGGACATTCTCCCCGAGGCAAGTAGGGTGAAGTGTCTTGCCCAAGGACACAACGTCATTTGGCACGGACGGGAATCGAACCAACAAACCTTCTGATTAATAGCCCAACTCCCTAACCGCTCAGCCATCCGACCCTCCTCCAACTAGAAGATACTTACACATTGGTGTGCAGCTGGAAGTCGCCGGTCTTGTAACCAATGGCAAAGTTGCTCTGGGTCATCTTGGATTTGGCCGTGTCAAAGGTCATCTGGTAGCCAGCCAGCCAGCCCTCGTAGCCTGCCACGGCAGCCCCATGAATGGCAGGTCCAGCAAAGTCAAAGTCGACATCGCAGCCAAGGTTGACATATTCACGCTTATAGGCGGTTTTCACCTTCCCGCTCTTCTTCCTGTGAAACAGTACACAGGGCAAAAAAGGTACATGAACAGGATCCCACAATTCACTCTGTATCCAGTACATGTCTAGTTAGGTTACACAAAGCATTGGGATGGCTCCCTTGTCATTTTTGTTGCACATCCCATTTGACTGAGAGGCTTGGTGAGACATATTCAACTCAGATTGTTTCAAAGCAAAACATACCCAGTATTTGGTGAGAATGTGGTGTCAAATGTAAGTTTCAGCCCTTTAGTAATCTAAAAAGGAGAAGAAAATAATGAAATCAAAACAATTTCATTAATATTGATACATCCCCCAAACCCACTCCGTTGCAGTGGCTTTCATAAACGGCTCAGTCTTTTCCCTGCATACCTGGTCTTCCACAGTAATCTCTGTCCCAAGGGTGTTGTCTGTAGTCCACTTCTCTGTAAATGTCAACCCATATTCAGCCCACTTGTATTTGGTTTCCAGGTTCCCATTGACTTTGCTGGTGTCCGTGTTGGATGAGCCAGAGGTTTTGAATTCCTACACAGAACGAACACAAGGATCACTTAAGGACATGTAGAAGCTATAGTAAAGGCATTTCACCTTCCCCTACGTCACTGGACACACCATCTTTATTAGCTTAACTCACCACTCCACTTGAGGACTTAGTCTTCACATCAAGTTTCACCAATCCAAAACCTGTTAAATAAAAAACGACCACAACATTGTTTAAATGCAACTTAATTATTTGGCTTTGCCAAAGCAAGCATTTGTGTGCAAGTTTTTTTAAATTATATATCTAATGTAAAAGTTGGCATGTTTAAAAGGTTGGTCAATAAAATGATCTAATTTTGATTAAACTCACCATATCCTTTATTAAAGATATCCTTTGCTGATTTGCCAAGGTCGCTGTATGAGGGAGGGACAGCCATTCTTCCTGAGAGAGAATAGTTAAAGGATTTGAAGACATCTTATGAGCTACTCTATCAACTTAATGACAGAATTCTGCATGCCCCAGTTAGATGAGATCTTGATGTCTAATAATTAAACTGAAAACCAGATCCGTTCACCATAGAGTTAGGTATAAAGGGCATATTGGTCCGATATCAGGTAGTAGGCGATGCAGCATTGGTGTAGCTTGTCACAAAATGTACTCACTATTGTCCCATATTCCTGAATAGGAGATAAGATTCATATATCCTACCTGTTTAATTGTGTTCGATTAATTTTAAGAGACAAGGCTGCTGTCTTATTTCCATTACATGTATCCGACTTTAAAAAGGTCCCTCTCCAGTTACCTGTTGCTAGCTACTCGTTTAAAATCTCTTTTGACATGACAGCGGCAGGCTCGTCTCTACTCTAATAGGTAACTGGCCATGACGGCAGAAAATGACTGTCGAGCCAGAAAGCTAGGTAGCTATCTTAGCTGGCCAGCTAACTGGAATTGTACGGTTTAGCACAGTCGGTAGCTAGCTAGCGTTTTAGCGTTGCTGACCTTAGCTAAACTAGCTAGCCAAGAACTGAAAATACACTATTTGGCTATCTAGCTAATGTTACCACCGTGAAATGGCAGTTCACCTGCAAATATTTCTGGATAAGATGGTAACTGAAAAAGAAACTGGCAATAAATCTAGTTGTGTACTTACTGACAAATGTTCGGGGAGACAGTCTACGTTCTCAGCAAATCGTGTCCAGCTGGAGGGCGATGTGAAGGAGACACCGCAACCAACACCCCTTCTTGACCGAGGTGTGACAGGACCCAGCAATTGTAGCAGTTCGATTTTTGCCTTTAAAGTAATTGGAAATTCAATGTATTTGTATTAATTCAAGTATTTAATATTGATATGTAGAAATTATTATTGTCTACAGGTGTAAAAAATGTTAATTATACTAACTACTTAGCCGAGCAGAATTTTTTCAAATAAATTATATATACGGCAATTGCAAGCCTTCCTTGCTGCCATGGCAACCCCAACGATTGGGTCCTTGAACAGACTGACGCTGCTGTTGGTTGCTAGATAACTCAGTGTACTGTAGCTAGCGAGGGGGTAGCAAATATGGATGGTATATGTTACTAGTTTCTACTTGATCTAGTGTTATGTCCCGCCTACTTTGTAGATTTATTTAGCGTGTTTGTTTAGTAACGACATACTGAACGAGAAACAAGCGCTGTATACGGAAACAATACTTTTCGCTGTCTTAGCTACTACTAGAGTAGCCTACAGTAGTCAGACCAGTCTCATGCTGTAGTGCTAGAATAAATCAGTACTGTACTGACAGTAATCTCATCGACCCTTTGATTTTGATTGGATACAGTAGGCAACTGTACTGGCTAAATTCAGTTGACATACATTGGTGCCTATAGGCTAAACCGGTCAACTTTATCATTAAAAATGGCCTGGGAGGAATCCTAAAACATGTAGCTAGCTATCCGATTGATGTGTAGTAGACTATATACTAGCCATTCATTCCCAACCTTTTCCACTTACCGGCTCATTTGCACAGCTCAAATATAATTGCGACAAGACTTCCGTTCAGTTCATTCGCGTCTAACACCACACATTGAAAAGGGAGGTAATTTGAACTACAACCATTCCTATAGTTCCATATAACATAATGTTAAATGGCAAACGACGACAGTGATATGTATTACCGATGAAAAATAGGTCAGGCCAGGTCTAAAACTTCTGATGGAAGAAACATGACTTCTAATAACCAGAACAAGTTATACCTAGTGATTGCTATCTCAACCATACACTCAGATTGTGCGACTTCTCTCTTTTTTCATTGACAGATAAAAGGTCACCCTCATGGAGATCTCTCCCGTTTCCAGATTTGTGTTTAAACTGAGAAAAACGTGTTACATTATCCATAGGGAACAAATGACAGAACAACAAGCAAGCTTACAATCAGATAGGCTAATTGAGTACATTATAATGTAGGCTATAGCTAAAAATGGTTTGTTAACTACTAGCCTAGCTAACATTAATGCTCAAATCCGGTGTTAGTGATCAGAGTTGGGGTAGTTAGCCTACTAAAAAAAAAGTAATAGATTACACATTACTAGTTACTTTTTTTGTATGCTTTACTTTACAATATTACTCACTGCTAAAAGTAACTTACACTACTAGTTACATTACTTTTGGATTACTCCGTAACATCACCTGAGATGCACTATAACTTACTTGCCACAATATATGTAGGCCTACCATAGGCCTATATATATGCCCAAATCAACTAAAATTCTTATTATAATGAGGACAAACACAAGATGTTACGGAAAGAGACGATTCCACTGTCGAAACAGGCAACATTTCCTCAACTATAAACTCCTACAAGCCTGTTTAACTCTGATTTGGTAACCTGCTGTTGGAAGTCCAGTCGTGGCTGCAACGCGTTACATTGCTAAAGACAAATGTAATATTATTAACAGTAATGCGTTACTTTGTATCCAAAGTACTTGAATTCTATGTTGGGGTACTTTGTAACGCATTACCCCCAACACTGTTTGTGATAGACAACTACGCTGGCTATTTTTACCTTAGCCTACCTTCATGATTGTCGATATAGCTTGAAACATACAATTTGAAGCCCCCTTCCCTCTTGCTTTAAGGGCAGCAACATAGAATCCAAGTACACCGTTTATTGTACTTATTTTGGGAAAATAACCCTTACTCCTTGTAAAAAAATACAGGCATATTGTGTTCGAGAACTTGCATAACTGCTAGCTACCGGAAGTTGGGGACCTGGCTTTTGCAATGTGCGGAAGTGATGCGTGCATAGTGAATTGAATAGGGCATATCCAAGTTAACGTGACAAATTGTAATTTTCAAATGTTTAAGAATTGTAATAATCATTTACCAACAGTATGTATACATTTGATATATTTATGTTTTTATATTTTAGTTTTAATTGGTTTGGCGGCCCCTATGGGAATTGCTGTACTAGGCTAATTAAGTTTTTCCACCAATTATAAGTGGTCAGAGTAGAGCATTTCTCTGTTGAATTGTATGTTTTCAATCTCAATTTCCTAATGGAAATAAGTATATGTAAATGTAAATCCTGTTTTTACCACAAATTCACACGTGATTTTAAATTCAGTTTAATGATGGAAGAGAAGTATGCCATCAACTGGCACGTCAACTAAGCCACAACAATGCTACATTTTTATTACATTGGTAGGAAATGACTGAATTCAACATCCTGTAGTAAACTATAGTCCTAAACTGTTGTTCTGAACACCAAACCAAACGCAGAACCACAAATATTAGAGCAATAACAACATATGTGTCTAACATTAGCAGTTATTTGCAATGAGCTCAAACTTATGAGCTGGGGATCCAAGACTATGGTGGTTAACAAGGTGACATGAATGACTGTACTTAAAATTTGAGATGTTTTTACGTGATGGACAAAACCAACACAAGAACATGTTTAAAGTCTTGGTCATATCTACACTCACATGCGCGCCCATGAACACCAGCTCCAGTGTGTTTTTGTTGTTTTTCTCTATTGAGAGGAACATCTGAGATCAGACTTGATAATCAAAGCACATTGTGTATCTAACATACGCATAGTTATAAGCAACTGTAAACATATTTTTGTTAAAGTGCATGTTGCAAAAAACTTGGTACATGAAATATAAAAAAATAACTATTGACATATCCAAAGTGAAATAAATTAAAACATGAATATAATAATACATTGGAATATGAGGGATCTGTGAAGGTGCTAAAACAATTTGAGAAAATATGTTGATTAATATACGTATAGGGTAAACATGTCATGAAGTCTGCTCACTTAATACTCAATGTTACAAGCTTAACAACTCCACAATATGTAACATCTCATCAGATATGCTTTGCCTATAAATACAAATTCATTTTTACACCAAAAGTAGTTGGCAAATAGAATGATTTAAAGACAATTGTATACTTCCTCATTCCACATTTTTGGCTGTTTTTGAAATGACACTGGTAATGGCTCTCTTTCTCTAAGATCTGCTTGGATCAAGGTATTCTACCAAAATGAAAGAAACCAAAATACCATATTCTGTACTATAAGAACAGGTTAGAAATCAAGCTTTCAACATTCAGGTAATACTGTTAAAACTACCGTTGCTTAATTTGAAATGATGTATTTTTGCACTCCCTTAAAACCATAATAATAGCCAGCAGTAATAAAGTAATATATGTTTCAACAACTTGAATGTCATGTTAACACATTTTCATATTAAGAAATTTAGCAACACTTTACATAGATCATGTTTCTACTATTGCTTTTAGGTGGTCCATATTAAGATAAGAGCTTGAGTCATTGAGTCAGTAACATTTAAATACCATATATGCTGACAAAGAATCTAGTCTTTAGAAAATAATTTGTTTTAATGATTATACAACTGTATAATCATGGATGTCAACTATTCATACTGATTTCAAAATAAGGTATTTGGTTACATGTGGTGCCTGAGAATATATTTTTCATGGTGTCCCAAACCATCTCCACTGCCACCACCAAGTCTCCTAGATTTGTTTTAATCTTAGACTCTGCATATAAAGATGCGCCCAGCTTTGCAATGCACTTTGTATAGAGAGGAATGGAGAATATTTTCACAATTCCATTCCTTAGAAACAAACAACAACCATAACCTACCCCAATAAGTTCACTTTTCAAGTAAAATAAAGGAGAAGGTGAACACTTTTCTAACAAACCCCAGAGTCGACAGAAATCATTTAATCCCTTTCACCATGCCAGCAGAGGTAGCACAAGTCACAGAACATAAGGGAATTTGGCTCATCCGTATCCTGTCAAGACCATGGCACGACTAGGATCACGATCATGCAAGCCATTTCAACAGTCTCTTAACTATTGTAAATGAAAAACATCATATACCCACGATGGCGATTGTGGAGAGAGCAGCCGTCTGCTCCCTGGGCTCCTGTGTGTCCCCCTACCTGATGAACCTCCTCATGGCTGTGGGTCGAGAGAATGGCCAGCAGTACTCGTTGGGCACTGGCCCGTTGACGTTGCACTCGAAGAAAGAGAACATGGGGAACCAGATGCGAGCGCGGCGGCTTTGCTGGTAAGCTCGCGTGTTAGCCAGAGTGTGGTAATACAGGAAGAGTCTGGTAGTGATGTAGAAGGCGATGAACACGTCGATTGAGTAGTGTTCGTGGGCAGCCAGAATGAAGAAGATGCCAAACAAATTCAGGACCCAAGATAAAGTGTGAAGGAAGTTCCAGCTCCTTGGAGTGTCTGTAAAACCAAGACACACATTTCAATGCTAGCTTGAAACAGTAAGATAAAGGTCTGTATATTCACTGAATGATTATTCCAATCTGAAGTACCACTATAGGACACTAGGTGGGAGACAAGACATCAGTTATCAAACAAAAGACACACTGGTGTGAAAAACTCACATTCAGTGACAAAGAAGTTGAGCATTGTTAGGACCACAGTGTGACCACTGAACATGTAGTCACCACATGTATGGACTCCTGTAAGAGTCATTCCAAACCCAGTCCAGATGGCCAGAGCTCGATGTAGTTTGGCCCACACATCACCATATATCTGGGAGGAGGACGAAGGCAAGGATAAAGACAGGGTCATTTATTCACGCATGCATTCAGCTGAGCACGAGTCTACCACCGTCTGAGAAGTAAATATCCAAATCAGGTTTACGCTTGCATGTAACCAACAGAAACCGAGCGCTGTTGTTTTACATGTTTGTGGGAACATAAGTACCTTTCCTGAGCACTGCAGGTGCTGTCCGGGCACCGACAGGGACGTGACAAACATGGTGACGCAGCGCAGCATGAACACGGTTCCCATGAGGCTGCACAGGCGACGCAGCAGGATTGACCTGTGATGGGGTCGTTTCAATGACAACGCTGCAGTGAATCCAGGACACAGTGTGTGTGAGTGCTAATATTTGAAGCTGCCCCAGATGGTTACTGTACCTGTGTTTGTGTAGTAGCAGGACCAGCAGCCAAATGTTGCAGAGAATGACTCCACATGCCTCGGCCATGGCAAAGGCCCATGGGATTCTAGGAACACTGGTTACAGAAAGAAATGGATTTAATCTTCTTATTGCAAGCTGGTTAGATTCTTTCTCCCGATCTATTAAAACAAACATGTGTTTAGCGTCACAGACAAAACAGATGCCAACCAGTGACCAGAGACACAAAACAATAAAGTAGACCAAAGTGATATTTTACTATTTTCAACAACTTTAAAATCAGAAAGTCATATTTTATACAGTGAAACATTCTAGGAGCTTCTTTACATTTTTTGGGAAACGTGTCAACAGAGAGGATCTCAAATAACCAACACAGGAGACCTAAAGAGCGACTTATTCCCTTGATCATCTTGCCATCAGCACTTTAGCATTTGCCACTGCATGAGAGTCTCAAATCGCCTTTTAGAATGTTCTCTTGAAACTGCCTTGAGAACATTCCAGATAACAACTTAGCATAAACAACAGTTCTTGCAGTCTATGATCACACGCAATTTTTAAATACGTGAGTCTAAGAACAGACACGTGCAGAAAATAGGGCAGTGACAACGTCCATCTGGCCTGATATTCTAGCAACTGATTAAAAAGGCAAAGCATTTCTGGCCTGACTCCCAGACTTGCCCCACCATCATATTCCCTTTCACTGCTGCCTTTCAAACACCCCTTCATGTTCACACCAAAACATCACTGTTGCTGTCATTATAAACTAGTATTTAGGTATATGGTAAACAAACCAGCACACTTTTCTCAAGTTTTCCAGTTAGCAAACCCACCTGTCTAAGAAGATATCTGGCAGGGGTGGGTAGGTGCGCATGTCCGGCACCCTCTCATGCACTATGACCATGACGAAGGAAGTGAATCCAAACACAAACATCACGTATACTGCGCTGAGGACCGTCTTCCAGCACTCGGGGTCCAGACGTCTCGTCTGCTGCTTGTACTTCCCGTTGGTGTACTGGTGGTACTCCTCGCCCACAGGAGCCGTCCGGGCGTGATCGTAGTCCGCGGCGGGGTCTCCGTTGTAGTGCCAGTCACCTCCACCGTTGCTGGTGGGCGAGTGCCCGTCGAAGGGCAAGCCCAGCTCCTCTAGGATGTCCGAGTTCTGCTTCTGGAGCTTGCGGAGGGACACCATCAGGCGCTTGATGTCTCCCAGCACCTTGAGCTCCAGCGGGGGGAGCGGAGGTCGTATTCGCTCAGGGTCAAGAGGCTGGTGCCGTCCAGGCGGTGAGTGTTACACAGGAGGTCCACGTAGTCACAGAAGCCCTCCTCCTTCAGCCACTTGGCAACATGTTTGGGGGTCCAGCGTCGGACGCTCAGCTGAGACATCTCTTTACTCTGAGAACTGAGAGAAGAAACAGGGCAACAGGTGACTTGCTGCAGGAGGGGACACAGAGATACTGACCCTGGTATGGGTCATGGGTGAAGCTACCAAGGAAATGTGACAACGTTGTGTCTCGATACAACACCGAAGTAAAGACAAGATAAGTTTTGAGAAGGATCTCAGTCAGGATTTTGGCACAAACACTTCATCTTCCAGGCCTGTTTATGTCTGTCTAATGATTTGAGCAGTGGGGGGGGGGGGGGCTGTGCTAGTGTGCTGCATAAGAACACAGGGCAGAAGTTCCACACCCAGAATAGGTCTCAGAGATGAAAATTTCTTTTTTTATTCTTACAAAAACAGTCCCGTGGTTAAGTCTTAGAGAACAACAGATTCCCAGTTTCGATTGAATCAGCAGAGTCAGTTTCTATCGCCTGCTAAGCAGCATTTCGTAATCATTCCAAAAACAGACCTAGACAGTTCCAGTAATGTCCGATTCTGAACTGGGGGAAGTCCAGACGCTGGTGTATTCAAGCTACAGGACACACTACTTCAAACCCATACAACACTGTCTCTTCCCCACTTGTCTTGTAAGAAACACTTACAAAAAACTGACATACGGAGTGAGCTTTTGCATTCAACTTTGTCCACTCTGATGTTGCAAACTGTTGGTAACAGTTATGTCTTTGAAAGGAAAGCTTGCTCAATGGGGATCACGCCCTCTATTATGCTTTGTTATTAATTATAGCCTTGAAGTAGGTGAAGGAGTATACCAGTTGTTTGCTATTTAAACACCAATTAAATTAATTGACCATGGATTACTGTCAAATTACAAATTGAAGGTTAGGCTATCAAAGCAAATAGAATTTAACAAAATAGGTCAGAAACGTTTTGAACGACACGCTATTCTCACTTACGCCTTCTGGCTTTGATCTGAATCGATATGCAGTATTGTCAATACAAACTTAGAAATGAATCTGCATCGGACAGAGGAATTAACACAACTGTGGAGAATCATGTTTATGCAGCATTGACATTGTCTTGAATAACTTCAGTAAGTTAGGATACACTGTATTGTCATTCAGTGTCAGTCAGCGAGATGCTTATCGTTAAACTGTGGTGCAGACCACATTGTAGCTTTATCCGGCGAGACACAATCCATGTCCTCGACTATGTAAATCCGTAACACCTGGGGGGCTATGCAACAGTGCTGGCTCCAACAAACGAACTGACAGCAAAACAGAAAAAAGATGAGAAGTTGGCTAGCATTAACACTAGCTCTAGACAGGTTAACGCAGACATAAATCTGTCAAGCTAGCTAGCTATTTAACAATAAAGCTTGCAACGTTAATATAGCTCTAACACACACAGCTCGTCTTACGCCAACCTCGAGAGATGATTGGAAGACTGAATATGATTATCCAGCTAGCCATGTCAATAGCTAGTTAGCTAGCTGCTACCACATAGTTGAGTTGTCCAGTGCTAACAGGACTTCAGTTAACTAGGTGGTTGAAGCTATTTGGACACCCGTGGAAAATACTCACCGGATTCCAGTTAGAATCTGTTTTGACATATACTTCGATGACAGGGTTGATGCAAATCATTTCTCACAGGTTGGCTACGCTACTTTACATCAGCGTTGACCACATAAGGTGCAGAACCGTACCTGTGAGAAGAGATGCGCAGTTATGTTATATTGTACAGTAGGCCTACATAGACCATGTACGGGAACACTGACACCTGCTGGTCAACTATGCGTACTTTGACACTTCAACTTTGAAACAATGATTTAAATGTTCTACTTTCTGACTTAATGTCTTTCGTATCAAAATTACATGTTGTTCATAATAAATTACAGAATCCCCAAAATCCCAAATGGTAACCTGTGTAACTTAATATACACATAGGGTCACTATTTTTAGTTTTAGACTACGGCAAAGACACTTGTCACCCGCATGATCGCAAATTAACAGCATAAGAAGATAAATTGGTTAGATATTGAAATCTGATGGGTCACAGTTATGTGTAATGTCCAGAAAAACAATGGTTCATCTGACGCTGCAACAGTGAAAGAGTTGGAGAGGGTTTTGTACGGGGGTAAAAGGTTTGGCAATCACGTGGACGAAGTTTGGCCAAACTTGTACATTGCGGACATGTAAGTCATTCAAAACCATTGCTTATTGTTGTCCCGGCATAACATGCAAGGGAAGATTCATTTGAAATTTGGAATATAGCCTACTTTTGATGAGATTACTGATTACAACCCCTGTTGATTATGATCAGATCAGCGGCCAACGACCGATACGGTTTATGGAAGCTGGGAATCACCCATGTCCTTAATGTTGCACACGGAAAGGCGTACAGTCAAGGAAGTCATGATTTCTATGGACCCTCTGTGGACTATCATGGGGTCCCGGCTGACGATTCTCCCTCTTTTGACCTCTCACGCTACTTTTATGCCTCTGCTCAGTACATAAAAAATGCGCTTGACACACCAGGAGGTAAAGAATCATCGAATGGAATAGCCTAGTTAATTTAAACCATGGATACCATCCTGTATACCAAGGTTACGGTGCATGTCCATTACAGTGTTATTTAAAGCTCTGCACCGCTTGCCTTCCCGCGGTATGCCCACACCACGCTCGAGGGGCGTTTCAGACAAGTTAGGCTAATACAGAGTTGTAGTTGTCTAAGGTCACTGTTATAATCATGGCCAATAATGTAGGCCTATGTTTTGCAAATATTTTAGATAATAACGTTTCCCCAAAAGAGTTTCAGAAAGATTTTTGAAAGCAGTTAAACGTTTATAGCATATAGAAAATATTTTTTCACAAATATTCTTTCCACTACTTTTTTTCACAAATATTTTTTCACAAATATTTCACTACGCGCTGCTCGCTCCACTGTAGTGGACACACACCGTTAGTCTTTGAATAATCTGATGATTTTCACCTGTTGTTTTATTCTCCAGCTAGGGTCTTAGTCCACTGTGCTGTTGGAGTGAGCCGTTCTGCGTCGCTAGTTCTAGCCTACCTAATGATCCATCACCACTACTCCCTAATGGACGCCATTATAAAGGTCAAAGAGCGACGGTGGATCTTTCCAAATAGAGGATTTCTGAAACAGCTCTGTGCTTTGAATAGGAAATTACACACAAAGGTTTGAGCTGAGAACATTATCAAGGTATTGACCACAAATATGAAATGTTTTGTTTATTAAGGTTATGTAATCACAGATCATTTACAGTAAGCAGTACTGTAGCACAGGTGGTAACATGTTCTAACCACATGGTGGTGTTTGTGTTCCATCAGCTTAGACTTATCCTATTACAATCCATATGTATTCCAAATGCAAATTGTTGCTGTTTTCGATTTATTGAATTACTAAGTGTAGTGTGACAAACATGGAACCAGCTTACAGCTGAATGAAAATGCGCAGCTGGGGCTGTTATCATACTGTATTTATGAGTAGGGACAACACACTAGCCTGAGCGCTAAATTTGGTACGCGTCCAATGGCGCTGACAGTAAACAAACACCTGCCAGCAACGATCATCTTGGGAGGGAGCAGAGGGTTTAGCGTTTTCTCTGTAGCGTAAAGTACTCTGTTTATTCATTAAAAGTGTAATCTAGGGTTAAAATGACATCCATAAAGAACAGGAAAAAGGAGTATCTGTCTGTGAAGGACCTACAAAAAGTTTTGGATTCATGTAAGCTACAGCTGAATCAGATAGATGAGGTTTGGCCCAACGTATACATTGGAAATGTGTAAGTACAGTATTTTTCTCTCACTTATATTCCAATGCTCTTACATTGGTTTATAATAAACATTGAATAATACATCTTGTGGTAGCCTACTTTGAAAGTTATGCATCATTCCAATGATGAAAATGCCTAGTTGTGTTGCAATAGATCTGTCATGAACTGTTATGGAATGTTATGTCATCATATTACCTTGTGCATCAGATTTAGGCTGATGGCTAGGGTTGTGTAAATACCATATGCATTTTCAATACCCTTTCTGAGAGGTTTGGAAAATTATATGTACTGGACGGTTATTAATCTTTCCTCTCTTTGTCTTACCAGGGCAATAGCCCAAAACACGACAGCCTTGCGGAGATTAGGGATCACTCATGTTTTAAATGCTGCTCATTCCAAGCGAGGCAGCATAGGAAACCAAAGGTTTTATGGCAACGACTTTGTGTATTGTGGTATTCCAGCAGATGACTCTACTCACTTTGATCTGAATGTTTACTTCAAACCTGCTGCAGACTTCATTCACAAAGCTTTAAAAACACCAGATGGTAAGGTTTTTTCATTTTCTCCTATTTTCAATTTTGCACCAAACTGAACACAATTCAGACCTTTTGATGCAAATAAAAGCCTAGTACAAAAACACTGCAGGTGCTTCCTTTTCAAAGACAACTCTTGTCACCTGGGCTTACACTTATAATTGCATACTCAATGATATACTGTATGTTTTCATCCATAAAGAAGCAATAATAAAGAACCTTACCTTGCATAATGTCTATAATGTCAACCATGGATGTTCTCCCAGCTCCTTTCAGAAAGAGGACAGTATGGGGTTAACCTGACAGCCTGGGTCTGTCTGCAAAGGGACCTTAAATGAACAAAGGCAACAAACTGTGGACACTATTTTTAGCCCTCAGTAGGGAATGGAAGGGCCACAGTTTGAGACAAGCAGTCATGTATGATATGAATAAGACGGAGGCCTCTCGCTAATCCTTTCTCCCTTTCCTGTCCCTCGCCTCTGTGCTCCAGGGAAGGTGCTGGTGCATTGCATCATGGGAATGAGCCGCTCGTCCACCTTGGTGTTGGCTTACCTCATGCTCTACCACCGCATCCCCCTCCGTCATGCCCTCCAGGAAGTGGTGCAGAAGAGGGCCGTTTACCCCGACAGGAACTTCCTGGCACTACTGCTGGATGTGGATCTTCAACTGAGAGGGAAAAGGAAAACGTGTGTGATTATTTAGAGGTGAACTAACTGCCACACCTCGATCTGGAGTGATGGATTAACCTCGTCGTCGTTTGTCAGGCAGCAAATCCCTAGGAATGTTCTGAGTTTGATTCAAGGCTTTGGGAAGAGATGGAGAAGATAGAAGATGCCACTTCATCCTTGGAAAAATGTTCAACCTTATAATTGTCAGACTGTTTCACAGATAACTGAATGTTGATGTTGAAGTACTGGACACACAGTATGTCAATATACATGGACCAAAAATCCTTTCAAAACGGACACTTAAATGTTTCTTATTCTTAAAGATCACATTTCCCTGGTCAAGAATCTATGCAATTAACCACAAGGCCGATATGTTCACTGAAAAGAGAATAGATAATACAAATTAATGGTAAAAATTACTAAAAAATGTTTTACTACTTTTTCTATAACTACCTGAAACATATGGATACCTCTAACATGAATTCTAAATGTTGTGTGAGATGTTACAATGTGTCTGAAAATAGAAATGACAAAACTAAACACAACAATTGTTTTAGTTTCTATTGTGTTTACTGTATTTCTGACAGGGTAGATCGTACGCTTTGTGTGAAAGATGATAAATGCTTAATTTCAACGCGAGTCAGATCGAATGAGGTCAACAAATGAGGTCACGGGAGAACAGAGACTTCCAGAACATTGATGTAGTCAAACAGCACATGAATCCCCGGGGAACGGTCCTTTTCCAATGCTGTGAAAGCCGCACCTCTGAAGTCGTTCTCTGGCTGTGTCCTTTAACCCTAACCCTCCTCGCAGACCGGTATATATCAGATAACCTTCAGGGAATTCAGAAGATGATGCCAGAATTATTTTGAGCTGAGATTCAAATGTTAAAATAGCTCCAAAACGTTGTGAGGCAGATTACAGTGTGTGGACCTGCAGTACAGTGCGTGTGTGCGGTTGACCTACATGTGGTGACTGAGAGACGTTCGTGTGCATTTCAGCCAGGCAAGTCTGCTATCTGGACTCATCTATTGCTTTGCAGGTTAGGAAAACACTGTATACATTATGTGTGAGTACACTGTTTATGCATATACGTGACCTTCATTTGCAAGTCAAATAGATGTCTGACATTGTTCTACAAAAGACTGTTTCTCGTGCCTGTACGAAGAGGCAGAGAAGAGAGTAGCTGATGAAAGAGGATTCTTATTCGGCCTTTGTGTAAACTGCGGGCTCACTTACTATCTTTAATTACTCTGAAGTGGAGCGAGGAAGGACAGGTTAGCCTTGAGGGGGGAAGGGGAGGGGGGGGGTCCAACACATTCACCAGGGAAATCAGCCCCCTCTACCCCCCCAACTTCAGTAGGGAGGAGGGAGGGGTGTACTTATAGATCAATGGAGAGGAAGACAGGCCTGCAGGGCGCAGGCACATGTTGTGCCAGAACAGACACAGTTCCCAGCTCTTGGTTTCTCTCCCACACACTTCAGCACAATCACTGAGCACACACGTAAAACGGTCGGATCACTCGAGCCTCACTGGTGTTTCGGCCGTGAGAAAGCGTTCATGTCCACAACCCCCGGTGAGGACGGCAAATACAGAGATGCGCAAAGCCGTCAAGATGTTGGAGTGCAGTTCCGTATGTCGCACCAGCTTTACAAAAGGTCACTGAAACAGATTTGTACTCAACAATCGCATCCCAGTAGA
Organism: Hypomesus nipponensis; assembly: GCF_054491055.1. NCBI lineage: Eukaryota > Metazoa > Chordata > Actinopteri > Osmeriformes > Osmeridae > Hypomesus > Hypomesus nipponensis. The sequence continues at coordinate 2,321,846 of NC_140373.1, read as the reverse complement.
CGTGAGTATCACGTCTCCAGACCTACCCAGTCTCGATACGCCGCTAGAATAAAAGAATTTCTAAGGGGCTCTTTACATTGACTATGCAGACAGTACATCTGTACCCTGCCTGAAGCCGAATCATTCAAATCCGAAATAGAAGGAAATATTTACAGTATGAATAGAGCATGAGCTCACGTATCTCTCTTGAGTGTGTGCATGCCCGACGGAAATGGGCCGGAACGAAAATCTATCTGAAGAATTCACTGTTAGTTTTCTCAGGATCTGATACAAAATAAGACAACATTAACTATCTGGCAGCATTTTAGCGTGCCGCACATATAATCACAGTACATATTTTATGGCTGAATGGAATACATCAAAGAGATTGCTGGTCGAAATTCCGAACGTGTGTCACCAACAGCTAATAAAAGGCAGAGGTGGACCACCCAGACATGCCCCGGGGGAGCAGCTGTTTGGGGTGCACTGAGGCGGGGGAGAGCCGGTACGAGACGCCCCTGGCCTCCGAGCTTCAGAGGCTGATGTGGACCAAGCCTGGAACCAGCGGTCATCTGGATGAGGTCTATCCCCGGATCTACATAGGGGACATGTGAGAATCTCTCTTTCAGTGTCACAGTGGAGTTTGTCGGGGATATATTTTTGATCAAAGGTCATTGGATCCACAAACTACATTACAGTATACTGTGTATGGGCAAGCCATATTCTGTACATACAAGGCAGTCACAAACCCAAATGGTGTTATTAAATATAAAAATGAACATGTGCTATTTTAATGTGTCGGACACTTGTGCACTTAGGCATGCAGCCAAGGACAAGAGGACCCTCAAGGCGCTCGTCATCACTCACGTAGTGAACGCCGCTGACGGGAAGTTCAACGTGAACACCGGGCCCAGCTTCTACAGAGACACTAAAATCACTTACCACGGAGTAGAGGCTTTTGACATGCCGTCCTTTGATATGAGCCCATTCTTCTACTCATCAGCCAAGTTCATTAGGACAGCACTGAGCACACCCACAGGTACAGTGCTTCTCTCCTCTATGAGTACTCGCAAAACTCTGCAGACAAAATCAAAAACAACGTTTTGTGCGGTGAGTTTGTGAAAAAAGTCTCAAAGGGAAGGAAATTCACACGAACAGCACAGCCAGAACTCTACCCATGTACAAATCAAGGTGTTTGGTGATGCATGATGTTGGACAGTATGCTATACCTGCTAACCCCACGAGGACTAAACACACAGCAGACATAACGTCTTCACGTCTTTCCTCTTCATCCGTTTGTCTGTCAAGCCGTACCACAGCAATCCTATCTAGCATAAGCAGTTAGAATGCAAATCAAGCAGTAAACACAATATCAAGCTAATATCATCCCTCACGGTAATCTCCTCATAAGCCGAAACCTTGGACGAGAAAATTGCTTTTAAATGGCTTGGCCCGGTAATTTGTAAGCAACACTTTCATTGGACATGGAAATTACACAATTATGTTTGTGGCCTGCTCTTCTCCTGTTATGCAGAGTGCATCTAGTCTGAGACATGACAGTAATAAGATGAGGCCTCCTCCCTCCCAGGATGGCGGGAGACGGTGTGTAGCAGGCCCTGCGCAGTAATCCTCAACAGAAATACACAGCCTAGCAGACAGTTCAATTACGCGCTCCTCTGGGCTCTAATCCTCACACATGATAAGAAACCCAGGATTACCATGTGTTGAAACATTTGTTGCAACATTGTCGAAACTTTTAGGGAGTAGTTAAAAACACTTCACTTTGTGGTACACAGGTCTGTAATCCACAGTGAAGTAACAAATAAGGCAATTAGTGTAAAAGGAACCTGTGCTGATCTGCAGGGTGCTCTACAGGAAGGGGAAGGGAGGTTCACAGCTGTCTGAGAACAGCCTGAACTCCGGCTTCGGCAGGAGTGGAAACTTGCAGCATGCCGTTATTAAAAACATGTTGTGTTTCGTCCTCCTCGCTAGGTAAGGTGTTTGTCCACTGTGCCATGGGCTTGAGTCGCTCCTCTACCCTGGTGCTGGCGTACCTGTTGATCCATGAGGGCATGACTCTGGTCGAGGCCATCAAGGTAGTCAGCACCAGCAGGAACATCTGTCCCAACGCTGGCTTCCTGGAACAGCTCAGAGCGCTGGACAAACAGCTTCACTATCAGGGCAGATGACCACAGACACAATATCTTTAGACGCACATTTGATACCAATTGAGACCAGCCTATCAGACTGTAATTGTAAAAATAAAGCGGTAGAAGAGTAGATCTGTCTGCAGTGTGTGTGCTTTCAATGCTGGCATGGCAGTATGTCCTATTCTAGGTTTGGGTGATGCATAGTAAATGAAATGATAAGACTGCATAAAAAAATACTGTAAATCCCTTAATAAACCCTTTAAAACCTACAGTTGATATTGTATACTTCAGAAAGCCTAGATTAGCTGTTTTTTTTGTTTTTTTTTTAAGTGTGTCTGCTAACAATATCAAGTCTGAAACTTCAATTAGAGTTGCACATCTGGAAGCATTGGTGGAGCTCCCAAGCACCTGCTGTTTCCTCCCAAGCTGTTCCTGGCTTCTGTCACAGTCACTAGCCGAGGCCACGCCCACCCTGCCTGGGCCAAGGAATGTTCAGCTGTCAGCTCTGGACAGGGAAGTGAGACTGAGGTCTATAATGACCTCAACATCTACACTGACTAATGACGTTCCTGAAGATATGGAAAGATCTCTTTGTCTTCTAAAGGGAAGACGCTCTACAGACTGAAGGGAGAAGGCGCTGAATAAAAAATGAAAAAATAAAACACACCAACAGACTGGAGTTCAAGTCCGTTTCGTGTGCCGCTAAAATAGCGAATCAAAAGAGTACCCACAGTGCATGCGCTGATTTGACAGAGTCTGTGTGGAGCTTGTCTACCACACATGCTGCTTGGCACTGACGTTCTCCACTATGACCAATCGTTAGCTCTCTGCTGAAGGAGTTACGGTGATGAGCCAAGAGGAGGAGCCTGGATAAGAGACTCCGCCCACTTGCGATCTGCTCAGCCTTCTGTTGAAGAACAGACGGCCCACCGGTCCTGTCAACGAGGTCTGGCCCAGAGTCTACATAGGAGACGCGTCGATGAAACTCGGCGACCGAGCTGCATCTGTGGTGCAATGACAGAAACGATGGATGAAAAAAGAAGACATTTCAAATGTTACAAACGATGTACAAAGAGCAGTGGGAGCACAAGTACTCAATGAGCACATTACACAACCCGGGGTTAGGTTCAGAGAGCTACTCTCAATGTCACCTGACCTCATGTTCCTAGAGACTTCTGAGACCAGTCTAGACATGTGACTGGTTTCCCCACTGCTGTGGTCACCACACTGTACAACCCATTGTAACCCACACCAGCTATCATTCTTGTTTTTGCGTTTGTTTCTGTTTGATACATGCCAATGTAAGTAAAATATCAGACATGACAAGCGCTATTTTGAAGCAACATGTAACTTGAAGTGTATGTACCTATAAATAAATAATACCACACTCAAGTTCACTTTCACATAATCCTGTGCCTCAACTGCTGAAGTACAGTACCGCGCTGTAAAATACCAAGAAGCTTTAAAGAGTCTTGATTTGAGATGACAGAAATATGCCAGTACGGTTCTGAGAGTGTGTACAGATTCAGGTCAAACTTTGAAAAAAGATGAAACAGTGAAGTTGTCCTAATAACAGATGCGCTCCAAAGCGCGGGGGGGGGGGGGGGGAGTGAGATGCTGTCATAATAAAAGGAATCGAATATCACAGGTCTAATGATTTCACTGTCAGAATGAATGATGGCAGCGCATGAAGATGTGAAGCAAAAAAAAGCGTGGAAATTTGATGAGTCTGACATGTTACCAGCTCCATTCAGACCTTCCACACTCTGGAATCATCATTACACTCTGGGGCTCACAGTGACATCAAGGAATGTGCTATGAAAATGTAGTTTGTGTAGCATTTAAAAAAATATTGTCTTCAACAGAGCCCAGTTACAGTGAATCCTCTTCCTGGCAGTGACAGTCTAAAAGGTTCAAAACATCCCAACAGAAGTCACAAAGTCCTCCATCTTCTACAATGAGGTTTTAAAACCTTCTGGAGGCTGTAATATGTCAAGCTGAGAGAATATTGGATGACACCATTTAATAGAACGTGCTTGAGCTGAAGGTTGCAATGGCCGGGTTCACTTGACTGAATGTGGGAATCCTTTGGCTAGTGCAGAGATTTGGATAAGCACAGCTTCATGCCAGGGGCGGAGATTAAAGCTCCGGGCTCTGTTGAGGAGTGGATGGCGGGGTCTGGGACAAACATTTCCCTACAGGCAAGTCATTCAGCAGCTAAGGTCAGGGGCCTGCCGCATCACAGCCCTAAAAATATCCTTCATTTGATGCCTGTCACAGACCAGTTACACAACCTCTGCTCTGGTTCCAGCCTCAAGCCTCCCAGAATTAAAAGTCAAGCAGTTCTGTAGGTTTGAAATGATAACGGTTTGACAATATGCTCTCCAAAGTACAATGTATGCCTTATGTGAAAAGGATATATTTGAATCGTTTGGTAAGTAGTCTAGCATTTTAAACCAGATTGTAACACTGTGTAGAATTGGCAATTGCTTTCCAAACAAATAGAAACAAAAGAACATTGCTGACATTAAAAACAATGCCTCTTTCTCGTAGTAATGTTTGTGTGGAAAACAAGCGAAATCCGACAGCAAAGCTCACCATCCTGAGGGACTGCATCATGTGTGAAAGCAAGCTATTGTGAGAGAAATGGCTTCTCGCCGTTCCAAGGCAGGTGTGAAGATGAATGTTCACAAGGCAGAAGCTTCTGATACCGTGGATGAATATGTCACACCTGGGGGTTATGAGCTTGATAAAATCCTCAACCGTGGAAGTGTGGTATACACTCACATCAATGAGGTCTGGCCCAACGTCTACATTGGAGATGAGTAAGGGGGAATGTTTTGGTTTGCTATGAATTAAAGATACTCCTCAATGTTAAAGTACACACAGCTGTTATCTCACAGCTGAAAAGAAAAGGATAATTCACCAAATTGAATTTGACAGTTGGTGGGGGTCGTTCATTACATCTGTCCACACATCCCTCTGCACTAACCCCTCAAAATCTTGATTTTGACAGAGAGACTGCAAAAGACAAATACAATCTGAAGAAACTGGGAATAACTCACATCTTGAACGCAGCGGAGGGAACCTGGAATAATGTGGACACAGGAGCGGGCTACTACAGCGACATGGACGTGGTCTACTATGGAGTGGTGGCAGAAGACGTCCCCACCTTCAACCTCAGCCAATATTTCCACTCCTCTTCCCAGTTCATCCACCAGGCACTTAGTAATCCAGAGAGTACGATTAAACATGTGTCTTACTTAAAACACAAGTGCATATATATATATATAATATATCTAACCCCATCCCTAAGACTTAGGGTTAGATAGGGTTATGGCTATAACTAATCCTGATCCTGACTCTGCTATCACACCTCACTGTAAGGTCAGCCGTTTCCCTAACCCTAGTAGTACTCCCTTGTATCTCTGTGTTTACAGATAAGCTTCTGGTGCACTGTGTCATGGGGAGAAGCCGCTCAGCAACTCTCTTTCTGGCCTACCTGATGATCTGTAGGAACATGACAGTTGTTGATGCCGTCGACCACGTAAAACAATGCAGGAGAATCATCCCAAACTGGGGCTTCTTGAAACAACTCAGAGAGCTGGACAATCGCCTTCTGGAACAGAGGAGAGCGGATTCAGGGTCCGGACAAGGAAACCACCAGGCGACGGTAGAAGAGTATTAAGAGCAGAGCATAGAGCACCCTGAGGGACATTAATTTCATGTGGATCACTTCCACAGATGTGCACAAAAAGGTGATAGCCAAACAAGTGGAATGTTTCCTATGCCTTCAAACATCCATCTGTGGAGTACAGTAACTGTTAACTGTTTTATGAGGGAGCGATGTTCTGAACTTTTGGGGAATCAAGAAGCTTGAGTTTTACATTAAACACACCATTCAAATCTTCTGCAACTAGTCTGATCTGGAGTCAAAGGAGTAGGAGCATGTGCATGGTCAATCATAATTTATTTTTATGCTAAAATGTACAGCGTTTTTTAAGTGACTGACAAAAGGAGAAAAGTCATAAATACAAGACTGTCATTCTGTCCAATTTTTGTGCACAAAGCCAGATTGATCCCCCTGTCCTTACCAGCCCCTCTGTACATGTACAAAGTCTACAAAAGAGCAATATAAACAAAAACACAAGTACAAGTTGCTTTTTACATGCAATCCGTTAGCTTAGCTTGGTCTATTCACACGCTCTACTCTTCTATACTTCTGTAAAATATAAATCCAACATTTTATAAAGATAGAAAACAAATCTACAGATGGAATGAAAATGTAACTTTAAAGGCATTATGTAAAATATTGACTTTGGACTAAATTTATATTTCTTTATTGTTACTCACCATATCATTTAGTAATTTTGTAAATGTTTTATTCTGCCACATTTCTGGACATCGGTACGTTTTGAAATGTTTTAGAATTGTCAGGGTACAAACACAGATATGCTTTGTTACTTTGACAGAAATCAGTCTGCTTTATAAAACAGAAAGCTGCCTCAAGGAAATCTGTTACAAAAGACTTCAGAATTATACATACAGAGCAATAAAACCTCTCAAACAGTACTGGAAACAGGACTAAGTTTACAATTTTTTACATTATTAGAATTAACAAAATATAGTTTTATTATTCTCCCTGTGAGGGGAAACCTAGTGAAGGCCAGATATCTTTCAAATGGCTTGCTATTAAGCACAACACTTGTACAGTATTACTCAATGCACTGTCACTAACAGAGACTGAAGCATGCTAATTGTCACTTTACAAAATAAGTACAATAATTTAAATATACAAAGGCATGAGTATAGTACAAACTAATTGTCAGCACTGTTAGACAGGTACACTGAACAGATTCAAATATCCACTAACTCCGTTTGTAGCAGGCACATTAAATGGCTTCATTTGAGCTGCTACACAACTGCAATCATGCCGGTGGATTTCCTCCCCTCCCCCCTGCTCCTCTCCCCTCCCCCTGCTCCTCTCCCCTCCCCTCCCCTCCCCTCCCCCTGCTCCCCTCCCCTCCCCTCCCCCTGCTCCTCTCCCCTCTCCCCTCCCCCTGCTCCTCTCCCCTCTCCCCTCCCCCTGCTCCTCTCCCCTCCCCTCCCCTCCCCCTGCTCCTCTCCCCTCTCCCCCCCCTGCTCCTCTCCCCTCTCCCCCCCTGCTCCTCTCCCCTCTCCCCCCCTGCTCCTCTCCCCTGCCCTCCCCTCCTCTCCCCTCCCCCCCCCCCCCGTTCCCCTGGAAACCCACCGGCTCCTAGGAGACATGAGGGACACCAACACTAATTAAATAGAATTTCATATTTATGATGTAAGGCTTCCCATCTGTAGGAACAAAAATACTTTTACATAGCTTAAAAAGTCGACTTATTGATGAAGCTTTTTGCATTCTTTCCAAGTGCTGGTTTTACGTAATTATCAACAAATGAAAAAAAAAAAAAAAAAAAAAAAAGAAAAGGCCAAATCTGTGCATCTGGGACTAAATGCACGTGAGAACCGTCCAGTTGGATTGGGAGTTACCGTCTGATGAAAGGCCCTTTGAGGGACTGTTTGGCCATGCCAGTGTTCATGTAGCCATGGTGACCAGCTGGAGTGTACATCATGTTGCCATGTGGCGGAGCCTGCATGGGCTGCTGGGGATATGGCTGTGTTCCCATCATCCCCATCTGCATAGAGTACTGGGGAGACTGGTTCATGTAGGCGGCGTGGTTGCCATGGTAGCTGCTGTTCATCATGGGCTGGCTCATGCGGTATCCGCTCATGGCGTTGAGCGTGGGCATGTTCATGGAGTTGACGTTGTAGGCTGGCGCCGGCATGATGTTCACGCCCATGTTCATGCGCGGCATGGCTGCCAGGGTCCTGGAGGGGGCCTGCATGGAGACGGTCTGGGGGGGCGGCCGGCCATACATCTGCTGCTGCTGCTGCTGCTGCTGCTGGTGGTGGTGGGACAGCGGGGCAGACTTGGAGCGCATGGACAGGTGGCTCTTGGGAGCCATCTGGGTCTGGATCCTTTGGGAGGGAGGAGGGATGTTCATGTTGCGCTGCAGCATCATGGAGGAGGAGGAGCCGAGGCTGGGGGGAGGGGTCATGGTGGCCTGCACCTGGGGGGCGGAGACCCCGTGACCGTGGGGGGCCTGGGATAGGGACACCAGGCCCGAATGCTGGGATGACAGGGAGGCACTGTTTGCATAGGATGTGATGGGGTGTGAGGCCGAGTGGTTGAAAGGCAGCGAGTGAGGGTGGTCCATCAAGGTGTTGGTTAGCTGCTGCAGTTTGGCCAGGCTGAAGGTGGCCGAGGGCTGGGAGTAGTGAGCTCCGGCGTACTCCCCCTGGTTCATCCTCTCGTAGATGGCCAGGTTGGCGTTGCCCGACTCGGGGATGTCAGCCAGCTGCATGGGGGCGGCGAAGTTGGTGGGCATGCCACACTGAGGCACGCCCTGCTGCTGCTGCTGCTGGCTGTGCTGGGCGTGGGCGTGGGCGTGCTGGCTGTGGAGCGCGTGCTGACTGTGCTGGGAGTGCTGGGCATGCTGATTGTGCTGGAGGTGGTGATTGTGATGGTGGCTGTGCTGGCTGTGGAGGTGGAGCTGGCCGTGCTGGTTCAGCTGATTGTGTTGGCTGTGCTGATTGTGAGAGAGGAGCCTGCCGTGGGGGTTCAGCTGGGCGAGCTGTTGGACGTGCTGGGCGTGCTGGGCGTGCTGGGCGTGCTGGCTGTTGCTGGGCGGCCTCTCTACCACCACACAGCCCTGGGGCGACTTGACGTTGCAGTGCTGCGGAGAGCTCAGGCTGTTCTGCTGGATCATGCCGCAGCCCCCCGGGTTGACGCCGGCCATTTGCTGGCTGACTGCGCAGCTGCTCTGGGCCAGGCCGCTGGGCGGGAGGCTGCCGTAGGAGCAGCTGTTTTGGGGAAGGGCCCCCGCAGATGCTGCCCCCCAGGGTGGAGTCGTAGCTGCTGGGGTTGTCGTAGTTCTCAGTGGTGCTCTCGATGCTGCCCAGGTCGCTGAAGCCGCTGTCCACCACCTGCTGCGAGTGGTCCGACACGGACGGCACGTCCATCATGGGGCTGGTCTCCATGTTGTGGAGCGAGGCCACCGAGATGCCCGCCCCGTGCTCGGGGCTGATCTGGGTGTAGCCTCCGCTCTCCAGGAGGGACACGGCCGGGCTGTTGACGGAGCGGACCGACTGGCTGGGGTGAGAGTGGGCCGAGGAGAGGGGGCTGCTGTGGTCCGACTGGGGGCAGTCGTCGGCGGGGGCCAGCTGGGGGCTGTGGGCGGCCCCGTGGCCGTAGGTCTGGAGGTTCCTGCAGGCCTCCTGGGTCTCCACGCAGTCCTGGAACACGCTGCTCTCGGGGGGCTCCGTCTCCCGGGTCAGAGACTGGACGGCCCGGGCCGTCTCGGTGTCGATCTCGGGGCAGAGCGGGGTCTGTTCTCTGGGAGGGGGCGGCGGGCTGGGGGGTCTGGTCGGGGGCTGGGGAGGGATCTGGGCAGGACTGGGGGCGCACTCCTCCTCTGAGTCACCAGGGTGAGCAGAGTCTACTGGGGACACGGACACTGTTGTTGCTACTGCTGCTGCTGTTGCTGTTATTGTTGTTATTGTTGTTGTTGTTGCTGCTGCTTCAAGTGTGGTTACTGCCTCTGCTGTTGTCTCGTGGTGTTCTTCTCTGGGGTTGGAAGGTACCTCCGGGCTACGGGACGCTACACTCTCCTCCTGACCTGGTTCGGGGTCGTCGGTGTCTTTCGGAGCTGGAAGAGGCGAGGCATATTCCTGGAGCTCTCTGGAAGGTTCTGGCTCCGGCTTGGCGTTCTCCGAGTCGGCAGTGTCAATGTGACTGTCGTCTTCATCGTCAGCGTCCTGGTCTTCCACACGCCTCGCCTCCTCCTCCTCCTCATCCTCGTCCTCCTCCTCCACCGGCCCCTCCGTGCTGTGTTCAGGCTGTCCGGGGGAGGAGGAGTTATCGCGCTCGCTGTCCTGACGGTCGACCTCCAGGGGTTCCACAGCCTCTTGGACGTCCTCCTCCGAGGGCGAGCCAGCCAGGGAACCCACAGGAGAACACGCCGGAGAACACGCCGGAGAACGCACCGGAGAGGCCATAGGAGAGCCCTCTAGAGAGCTGAGCTTGGGAGAGCCCTGGTCGTCCGGGCTGTCGGCCTCTGAGGGAATCATCTTCTCCAGCTGCACTTCCTGGCTCGACGCGTCTCTGCGGGGATCACTGTTCAGCTCTTTGACGACCCTCTGATGCTCTGCTCTCTGCCGCTCCGGGTTCAGGTTCAGCTTGTGGTCCAGGTGGGGTTCCTCCTTGGGCTCCTCGGTGGCCTGAATGTGGTGCTGCTCTGGCTCCAGCGGCGTCTCGGGCGGAGTGTATAGGTTCAGCTTGAAGCCCATCTTCCTCTCGTTCTTCAGACGCCACTTGGGAGGACCTCGCTTCACCCCTTTGGGCCAGCCCTTCTTCCGTTTCATGGGTCGAGGTCTGTCCGGCTTCTTCGCCATGGCGTCGTCTCCTGAAACAAAAATAAACGACCGTTACAATCCCGTCTCGAGCCGTCACATCGACCACACAGCAGAATCTCTGTGGTGTGGGTGGTGGACCTTTGTGAGGTTTGAGAGGCGTTAAAAACCCCGCTAATCTAATCCCGTTCCATACCTTCGTTCCAGCGCTCCCGGTTGGCCTTGTCTATGTTTTTCTGCAGCCTAGGCCGACCTCTCCTGCGCTTCAGCGGCTTCCTCTGGGCCTCGTTCTGGGCCTCGTCCAGGGCCTCTCCCAGGTCCTCACCCAGCCTGCAGGTGCGCTCCAGCAGGGGCATGGGCCTCTCGTCCTCAGAGTTGTCGAAAGGCTCGTTCAGCACCTCCGTCGTCTCCGAGATGGTCTCCGTGGTGACGCTGCTGTTGATCCTCTTGCGCTTGCGGCCCCGCCTCCGCAAGGCCAGGAAGGCTCTCTGAAACACACACACACACAGGACATGTCAGACTAAACATCCTCCTCTTTCCTTCTCCAGCTGGCACGGTCCATGCGATCGTGGAGACAGTGTTCTGTTCGGATCTCATGATTTTGGTCAAACCGGACAGCGAGAGCCTCAATGTTCCAGACCATTCCTTCTCACAGAAGGCCGTCTGCTTGTGGAAACCACAAATGACACAGGCAGAGGAAGACACATTCACAGGCTACATTCTCTACACAGTCAGTCAGTTTTCCACTAACTTCACATGACAAGCATGCTCTCCTCGTCGATACCGAACAAAGAATGTGAAACAAATACTGTAGCTAATTTAACCAATGAAGCTTTTTTTTTCTTTCTGGAATCATTTTCTGTGTTTCAGGGATTTCTAGACCAGGCCGTTGCAATATCAAATCTGACACAAGGGGGCACTGACATAAAGTCTAAACAGATGAGCTGAAGGGGAGGGTGTTAAATATCCATGACCACTGACAATGCTACAAGGTCTAGGCTGCACTACTCGACATCAACAGTGAAAACAACATCTATTATCTATTGCAGTGGGGCCACAAGGAGGCTGGAGATGAAATGGAGACGCAGAAAAATCCAGCAGACCTTTCAGTGAAGCGAACATCACCTCAGTAACACTTTGTACATGGCATGACAAGTAGAAATCTGTCACATCGGGATGGGAATTCATTTCAGTCCCGCAATCCATCATAGCACCGACACCACATGACTAAGACTGTGACTAACCAGCCGTCCCTGGGAGGGGAAGGACACTGAGTCACCTCACCCAACAAAACAATCACCTTTCTCTTGACTCCGAGCATAGCGTGGGCTTTTGTCAGGATCGGAGGCGAGCCGTCAGAAAACTCTTCCTCGTCGTCCTCATCCTCGTCTTCATCCTCAGAGTCCGACAGGTCCCTGTCCTCGGGGGAGGGGTGGCGCTCGTAGGAGCGGTAGGGGTTCTTGCAGCGGAGCTTGGCGGTGGGGGGGCGGCGGCGGCGGTGGTGAGTCATGGCGTACACCTCCCTCTCCCTCTCCCTCTCCTCCTCCTCCTCCTCCTCCTCCTCCCAGCTGCTGGCCTGCTCCTTCAGACGCTCCGCCTGCGACCAAGAGAGACGCGTCAGAGCAGGGGAAACCAGGACTCTGACGGAAAACAGGAGGGGGGAGGGGTGGGGGTGTATGGGGGGGGGGTGGTTGGAATTGACATCATGACAAATGAATCACCCCAGGTTCCTGTCGATAACAAGGAAGGCGCCCCTCGATTGGATGTTTGTCAGGAGACAAGGACATGTTTCCGTTAAGCAACCGTGGAGAGATTGCATTTCATGGAATATTTAGTGCCGTTAATTATGTAGTGGTGAGCTGATTCGGGCCAATTTTGCACAACATTAAATGCTTACTGACGGCGAACATGCTTTGCCCATTAATGGCCCCGCTTTGAACCTGCTGGCTGATCAAACAATGACTCTGCAAGCCTGTCTGCACCAGGATGAAGCATGGCCCGGGCAACGGTGTGTGGTGTGTGTGGTGTGTGTGTGTGTGTGTGTGGTGTGTGTGACGTACGTCCATCTTGGCCTCCCTTTCCTCCTCGGACAGGCCTGCGTTGAGCGCCACAGTGGGGGTCCAGTGGAGGCCGTGGGGGTCCACCTGGTTCACACGAGGCCTGGTGCTCAGCCTCTCCACATGTCTCTGCACCAGACGCTCTCTCCGGATCACCACCAGCCTGCCAAGGAACACCCCGACACAACACACATCTCTACCAATGGCCGCACTTCTAGCATGTGTCTCTCTCTCTCTCTCTCTCTCTCTCTCTCTCTCTGTGTATGTGTGGTTTGAACTAAAGAAGAGCAGCCTTTCCTCAGAACACCAGGTGCTCAGTGTCCTTGGGGCACTTAACCTGACTTACTTCTGTCAATATTCAGCGGCATTAATGGATGCCACGTTAAAAATACCCACTGGCCTGGATAAGTCAGAGACGGCAGTGCATGCAGGCGTGGGGCGGGGCGGGGCGCGGGCGGAGGAACTGACCTGCCATCCTGTCTGTCAATCATGCTGAGCTGCTGGAGAGTAGCAGCGATGTCATGTGGACACATCCCAGTGGCCCTGCTTATTCCTTTCACTGAGATGTGTTTATCTTGGTGCTTATAAAGGTACTCCAGTATGACACTTTTCCAATATGCCAGGTAGGATAAGCGACCCAGATCTGACAGGGGTTTCTCAGGGGAGCCAGCCTGTCCTTCTTGCCTGGTGAGAAGGTAACCTAAAAAAAACGAGAGAAAAAAAAGAAAAAAAGAAAGACATTCAAACAAAAACAAAATGCTTTGGTGCTAGATGCTAGCTGGGTTGGTTTAGATTGCATTTCAATCCCCTTCCACCCCACCTTCCCCCCACCCCCCCCACCCCCACCCCCCCCCCCCCACACACACACACACACACACACACACGGCCCTCTTGAAAATTGCATATTCATGTCGGATGTGACATGAAACCCTGGTTGGAGCGCTCCATTTTCACCTTCAAAGACTGGAACGGAAGGTGAGGCAATCAGTTTTCCTCTCCTCCACCCTACGTCAGATGCTATGATACACGCTGGCAAGGGCAACAAAGGAGGTCTGACAGGGGGACGTGCATATGTGGTGTGTGTGTGTGTGTGTGTGTGTGTGTGTGTGTGGGGGGGGGGGGGGGAGCGACAAAACTGCCGAACAAATGTAGAGAAGCAGCTGGATGTCATTGCTCAAGAGAGGCTGTACTTAGCAGAGATAATGAACAGAAAAAAAACACAAATACTAAAAGGTATCTGTGTGTAATTAGTTTTATAGCAGTCCTGTCAAGGGTCATCCATTATAAGCAGCATGAAATTAATTAATGCCTTTTAATGTGCAGCCACTACCAGGAAGCAAACAAGCCAATCTAATCACCAAACACTGAATAAATAATATTCCAGTGATTAGGACTATATTCATTACCAAAGCTAAGGCTGGGGGCAATAATAACAGGCTCATACAGAGACAATGGCAAATATTAAAATGCTGACTATAGAAAGTCATTTTGTTCACATATGTATTACCATAAGTCAACTAAAAAAAGAGCATGTCTAAATCCCTAGAGTAATGATTAGGAAAGCTACATTTTTCAAACAGGTGCTAAAGAGCTAATGCTTTTCCCTCGCTGCACTATCTGAGACAGTGTTCTTCTAATGCCATCCAATAAAAACAGAGAATCTAAATCTAAACAACTTCCACTTCTAAAGCCACATTTTCCAATAAAGTCCTCAAAGCGCTCAGATCTCAGCTGTGTTCAATCTCCCTTAATCCCTGTCTTTGTTATCAGCACACTCTCAATATCGCAGATCCTCTCACGTCTAGGTCTCAATGGCTCCCAAAGTGAACAGGAAATCAAATGCTCCATTACAGCTCCCTTTTCTTCTCACTCGCTCCTCCATCCTTTCTCTCGCTTTCAAACACACACACACACACACACACACACACACACAACCTTTCCAGGGAGAAAACCCTTGAACTAATAAAAGGGCAAGGCCAAAACTGGCCCAAATCCACTCCCCAAACACAGAAACCCACTCAAGGCAGCAGTTGTTATCATAAGTAGACCACAAGGCCTTAAATATTAAATGTGTTGCATTTTGCAGGACTTAAAACATTCAAACCGGTTCGACCCAAATACCTCATCAGAATTCAGAAGGGGAGTCATTTCAATGAGAGAGACCCCTTAGGGCACTAGCAAGGCTGATACTTATGGTTATCAAATATTAACGTATGCAGAAAGAACCTAATGCCCCTTCAGCCCTGATCAAATGTGATTACTTAAGTATTTACATAGCCTTGATTCACCCATTTCAGTGACTTAACTGAATCAAATGTGTGCCCAACAACAACACTAAAAATCAGCCCCCTTTAAACCGAGATTTGGTTTCAATTGTAAAAGATCAAGCAGGCATTCAGTCTTACGTTCTTAAACGCATTAAAGAACTTACTGAAATCAATAAGAAACCTTCCAAATCCTTGCCTTTGGTACTGAGGCATGATCATTATGCAGGAGACGTTGTACTTCTGCTGGCAAAGCTTCTCCTGAGGGAAGGAGAAACAGATCAAGTATGTCAGAGCTCTGCTGAAGCTGGCAATTTATTGCACCTGCCACTGTCCTTGTGTGGAAAACACACACATGCACTAACACACACAGCTAGGATTGTGCTAAGCATTCATTAAAATATCAGTCCCTGGTGAACACATTTTGAAGACAAATATAGGACAGGCAGTGTCACTGCACAGTCTATTAAAATACCGAATCAACATCTCAGAAATTGACCACTGTTGTTTTTCCAAGTGATCATTCTTGGACGCGTACCTTGGAGAAATAACCCACAAGATGACAGCCTTTCTCATCGTTCTTTGTGAGGATGTAGAACAGGAAAGGCTCCACGTCATAATAGAGGGTCTTGTGATCCAGAAAAAGCTTGGCCAACAGGCAGAGGTTTTGGCAGAACAGTTTGCTGATATTTCCATCAACCTAAACACGGAACAAAAAGAGCATGAGGACATTGTTCAAAACGCTGGACTGTCCAACCCTTTTTATTCCCTTCCTTCCCCACATCCTCGTTCAGCTGAACCTCATACAGTTATTGCTTTATTGCTGTAAAGAGCTGCTGACCTCAAACACGGAAAGGTCATCCTTTCGGTAGATCTCATTGGCTGGTGGGTGAAACCAGCCGCACTTTCTGCCGTGTCTCTGGAGGATGGTTCTGCTCCTCATGTACTTGAGGCAGAACTCGCACAGATAAAGCTTTTGCAATCTGTCACAGACACGAGACAAGGGGTAGCAAATATTGAATTTCAGCGCATCACTCACCACTCTGTTGTAAACAGTTAAGAGTCGTAAAAAAAAAAAAAAAAAAAAAAAAAAAAAGGGTTTGAGCGAGGCGTTTTACCTTGAGTATTCAGGTGGGTAAGGCGAAGAATACCAGGTCTGGATCTCATATGTCCCAAATTCAATGACAGCAGGGTATCTTCCAGAGTCAGGGTGCATCAACGATCCTGTTCTCTGATCATGCCACAGAGGGGGAACAAAAGTAACATCAAAGAGTCACAAAGAGTGAAGTTCTGATTTGCAACGACCATTCATACAACACAACTTGTTTCACTTACATTTTAGTCATTTAGGAGACGCTCTTATCCAGAGCGACTTACAGTAAGTACAGGGACATTCCCCCCGAGGCAAGTAAGGTGAAGTGCCTTGCCCAAGGACACAATGTCATTTTGCACGGCCGGGAAACAAACCAGCGACCTTCTGATTACTAGCCGGATTCCCTAACCGCTCAGCCATCTGACCCCACTTGATTTAAAAATATATATCTGTATCCAAGGTTGTGTTTCACACGCATATACGATGTGCATCAGGTGAGAGTTCAGGAATGTCAAAGGGTGAAAGAGGGAGGGCTGTGTCACGTCTCCTCACCTGGCAGGAGAGCTCCTGGACACGTTGAAACACCTCCACGTCCTCCGCGGTGACGTGGTCCCTGGCCACAGCCACCACGGCAGCGTGGGTCTCCTGCTTGACGCGCAGCTGCCCTTCACAGCCTGTCACAGTCAACACATGAACACATCAGAGGAACGCCACTCAGAGGGTTACAGCAGCACTGGGGGAAACAAGCCAGGCTGGAGAATCCACTCCAATTCATTTGGTTTCACTGCGGCGCTTACGCCGTACAGAGTCTATTGTTACTCTGCTTTTCCTCAGTCTGTTTCAGGCCATGCCTCTCAGGAATACCATAATGTATGTATCATCTCTGCATGTTTTCATGAAAATCCCTAATGTAATGGAGTGAAACTAAATCACTCTAATTGCATAACCACTTTCATGTGCTTAGTCATCCACCAAGACAGTTTCTCATGAATTAAAAAGCGGTAACAGCTCAAGTAGACGATGAAAAGCAATGATGTTGGAAGGCAAGCTGCGGCACACAACACTCTCACATCTAGACACTAGTTACCATAGAGACACAGGTGGAAATGATTGTACATCAAAAAACATGGCGTGGGAATGCGTTTTACCGAATTGTTACCTTCTCACAGCCTGCTTGACTGACAGTGTGTATTTTGTTTACAGCCTTTTGAAATCAATATTCTTTTATCCAAGTTCTTAACCCAGTTAATTGGAAGGTAAAACTGTAAATGTAACTGGAATAATAACGTAAACTTTGATTAAGCTTGTGTGAGGAAAACATTGAGTGGTGTATGTGTGTGTGTGTGTCCACAGTAGAATGGGGACAATGCTTCAGAGAGGATGGAATGGGAGGAGGAGTACTGATGCGACTACAGTCACTACTAGCCAGCGATCACAATGGGCGCATTACTGTGGGGGGAGTTAGAACACAGCAAAGAGCAGCATGAGATAGTTAGTGGGCCATGCACTATGACAAGCCGGCGGCCAGAGATGGGAATCGCTTGGATTACGCAGCCAGTCAAACGCAACGGAATCGGGTTAAAATAAAATCTCAAAATGAATCAAAATAGGTGGTAGAATATTAGTAGAAAACTGTTAAATGCTGAAAAAGCCGAGTGGCAAAATGCGCTTCTCGTTTTAATTAATAAAAAGAACAAAAAAAGAAACATTAGCTGGAAGTATGGAAGGAAACATCTGGCAGTGCCAAGCCTTGGCTTAAAAAAAAAAAAAAAAAAAGGTTAAACCTTTGGAGACGCACGTTGTAGTCGGAGCTGGGCGCCTTTTCTTACCATGGTTGTGCTCTGGCTTAATTCGTCCGTCTGTCAAGTCACCCTTTCCTGACGCGGGGGCTCCCTTCTGAGGGGTCACTTTATACCTTAGCCTGCCTAGTGTCCTGTGCTTTTTATAAAAGGGGTTACGTCTGAATTGACTGACCACCTTAAAGGGCCGTCCGTGTGTCCGGCCGGGCCCTGCGGTGGAGGACTGGCCGGGCCCTGCGGTGGAGGACTGGCCCAGTGGCCTACTCTTTAGCTCTCTCTTCACAAGGCGCTGACGACACGGTTTGGACAGTGCGCAGGTCGAGTCCTGCTTACGGTGCATGCGCTTAGGCGGGGCGTAGCAAGGCAGTCCCTTTTTCCGTGATTGTCCCTGAGTGGTAAAGATATGCGAGAGTCCGTCAAACAGTCCCTTAAGTTGGTTGTTACTGGAGATGCTACCCAGGGAGGGGACACTGGACAGGCTGGAAGAGCTCAGAGGAGAGTTAGCGGAGGTGGTGGACACCTGGGAGGGGGGGCTTTGTCCAGGCAACGTGGGAGGAGGCGGGAGCGCACAAGGGGGCGGGGCTAGCTTTTGAGTGGCGTCTGTAGCCAAGGCAACCGACTGGGATGGTCTGGGTATTTGGGATGGGGCCTTCTCCCGAGAGCGAGGCTGTTTCGAGGGGTGTAAGGCTACTGCTTGCGACCTGCGGCCCGTGGGGGAAGGGGTAAAGAATTTGGAAAGCCCATCGATAAGCCCTTTGGTTTTCTTGTTAACGGTGAGTGTGGCTGGGGTGGAGGTGGGCGTGAGGGGAGGGGTGGGGGTGGGAGTGGAGGTGGTGAATTGGGTGGCGTCAACCGCCCAACAGGGGTCTGCAACAGCCAATCTGTCTCTGGCGTCCTTCACAGATGCAGCATGACCAGATGAAGGTGTGGAACAGACGGAATTCTTTTGACCCCTACCAGATGACCCCCTTCCTCCCAGTGTTATCATGGAGTCTTCACCACTGCTGACAGACCTGGAGGGGGGGGGAGGACACACGGGTCAAATACCGCCAGCCGTAATCATTTCACACTGGGCCTCTGGAAAACAACTGCATTATTAACATAATAATATGAGATACTGGATACAGCTAAGCTAATGGATACAGCTAAGCTAATGGATACCTGCCATGCTTTGTGTAGGCTGTGTAGATTGTGTGGGAAGCAAGGGGGGGGGGGGGGGGGTCATAAAGGGTTCAGTACTACAAAAAAAAAAAAAAACACTGTAGTTTGATAAAAGGTAAGAAAAGACTAATATTTAAACATCTCCTGACAAACTTACATTCTTTGTTTGAGCTTATTTCTGGGCCTCCCGGTTGGCTTTGCATATCGACGTTTGATCTGATCGGCTTTTCTCTGCAACAGCTTCTTCCCGTTCTCCTTCAGCCTGCAGACCTGGCACGCCCACGTTCCTGGATGGCATCCAGACAGAGAGCACCGGTTAGGTGGCTTCATCAATTCGGACGACACGTGCTCATCGGAAACATTTCCTCCTAATGCGGGCCGAGGCGGGGAGCGACCCGCTGCTACTCACAAAGACAATCAATTACTCAGCACAAAAGGGAAAGAAATCCATAGGAAAAACATTAGGTCAATTCACCGTCCGCCGAAATAAGACTTCATGTCAGCTTGTTTTGAGCAGAGCTATGCGACTTGTGTGAATTGTCTGGCAAATGGCCTACAACGTGCATCATCATTACAAGCGTTGCTGCAGGCCCGGTACTGTAATCCAGAGATAGCAAATCTCCCCAGGGACACTGGGAATAATTTGATATGCATGCAAAGCTCCTAATAAGCATTGCTGCTTCACAGTGTTGAGTGACAGGCCCAAAAGGCCTAGCCATAAAGGAAAATGCTTTGCATTGACAGAGGAAAGACAGAGAGAGAGATAGAAAAGAGAGAGAGAGAAGGAGAAAGAGAGAGAGATGGAGAAAGAGGAAGAGAGAGAGAGAAAGAGAGAGAGATGGAGAAAGAGGAAGAGAGAGAGATAAACCCAAGAGCCAGAATAAACCCTAACCTTTTGGCATTCTGGAAAGCGGCGGGTCGCAGCACTCCATGTGAAAACCCCGATCACATGAATCGCAGAACAGCATCTCATCCTGAAAGGAACAGGAGGCATATGAGGGGCATCCCTGCTGCATAGACGTAACACCTTCTGTCAAGTCAGGCTAAAGGAGGACATGTTCAATTGTTCACTGGGAAAGCTCACAAAATCGGACAGGAAGGGAATGGTTTCCCTAAAGCTGCACAAAGACAGCTCATTGCTGAAGCAAATGGGCAGTGGGCAACCTGCCTGGCTCGTGTATTGACAAGAGGACTTATGAGACCACTATTGGTTATTTCAAAATTCTCAATATTAATATTTGGTTCTCGTCAAATCAGTTGTGAAACAAAGAGAGTACTTACGGCGTTGTTCCCCTGTATTCGACAGGAGCTACAGGTTTTGCATTCTATGCATTGCCATCGCAATCTCTTCACGTTAGCGCTCAATTCCAGGGAGAACTTCAGACAGGACGGATGCCCTTTAGGAAGTAATTAAAGATCCAGTATCAGTTTCACTCAGTAGCTGACATGACCTTCCCATTCTGTTCACATAAGAAGGTTAAATATTAACATACTGCCTCATCAACAATGTTGTGCATGTGTCCAGAACAAGTTCCCCACCCCCCCCCCGCCCCCATCCCTCCCCCCCCACCCCCCATCCCTCCCCCCACCCCCCGCCCCCACCCCTCCCCCCCCACCCCTCGCCCCCCATCCCTCCCCCCCCCCACCCCTCGCCCCCCATCCCCCCCCCCCCTCCCTCCCCTCCCTCCCCTCCCCTCCCTCCCCTCTCCTCCCTCCCTCCCCTCCCTCCCTCCCTCCCTCCCCTCCCTCCCTCCCTCCCTCCCTCCCTCCCTCCCCCCCTCCCTCCCCACCCCCCGTCTCCCAACACATTGCGGTGGCTAAAAACAGTATGATCAAACATCTGAGCTGCTAATTAAAGATAATTTGATCTTAATGAGGCAGAAACGGTAGCAGCACTCAGTCTAATGGAAGCAGAGCCGTGAAAGTCATGTGAAAGCTGGCCTTCTCCTTGCTCCGTGTCCCACCGCCTCCCTCTCATGGTTGTAAAACAGCTGTTTTACAGTGAGAGCACAATTTGTGTACACTACGAGCGGTTAATGAAAACCACCTCAACGCTACTTAGTCAAATTTGAGCTATAAAAATGTCACCGGGAGAACAATTCCTTACGGCATTTAAAATAATTGTTCAACACAAATGACTCTTTAGGAGAGGTAATTTTATGGAGGGTTAGCAATTTTGTCTGGAACAAAGGAACAGTCAAGGAAAATGCCACCAATCTGCAGTTAGCAAATGGCTGATCTTTGATCCTTTCTCGCCTGTCTCGCTGGCAGAGGAGGATGCATTCTCAGAAGAACTTGACTGACTTGAAGGGATTTCACATTCTAATGGGCACTTTAAGTCAATTCTGCTTGTCCAAAGTACATCACGGCTTGTTAGTAATTTTGATCTCCACAAGTATCCAATTTCAACACTGTCCTTCCAATAAATCATTCAAAAAAAGAGATGAATTTTAATCCAAGAACAAAAACATTCTATAAGAGTGGGGCACAGAAGTGTTTATCTTTTGCAGGGTGTCACTACGACCACCCACGCCATCTCACCCACGCCATCTCACCCACGCCATCTCAGCCACGCCATCTCAGCCACGCCATCTCAGCCACGCCATCTCAGCCACGCCATCTCACCCACGCCATCTCACCCACGCCATCTCACCCACACCATCTCACCCACGCCATCACAGACTCACAGACTGTCCTCATCACAGACTGTCCTCAGATGAACCTCCAAAGTGACTTATCTAAAAAAGGTCAGAGGGGATGAACTTAGGGGCTATTCCAATAATATCAACAGTGAAAAGAAACTTACTTTTGACACCCATCTCATTTGACACCTACCATGTCCCGAAATGGTCAGATATATAACAAGACTTAAAGATCCCATGACATGCTGTTTTTGGATGCTTTTATATAGGCTTTAGTGGTCCCCTAATATTGTATCTGAAGTCTCTTTCCCGAAATTCAGCCTTGGTGCAGAATTACAGCCACTACAAGCAGTCCCACTATGAGCTTTCCTGAGGACGCGCTGTTTCTGTAGCTTTAAATGCTATGAGGAAGAAAGAAGCGGGGCTAACAGCCATGCTTCGGACGTAAGCCACGATGTCTCGAGGAAAAAACAATATCGTCGTATCTCATTTTCTCATTGGTGGGCCAAATTCTCTGTGCGGGCAAAGCAGGGAAAGGGCAGGTAACCTTCCCTATTTTTACGTCACAATAGGGAGATTTTCAAAACCGAGCGTTTCAGCTTTCATTTTCTCAAAGGCGGAGAAGAATACCCAGGGCTTGGTTTACACGTATCGAAATTTCTAGCCACTGGGGGACCAAAGGCAGGCTAGGGGAACTCATATTAATGTTCCATAACCTCCTAAAGGGTCCCATAACATTTCATGTCATGGGACCTTTAAGAGAACAAAAGCTTACAAAATGTAGATTATTTACATTTAGTTATTTAGCAGACGCTCTTATCCAGAGCGATTTACAGTAAGTACAGGGACATTCTCCCCGAGGCAAGTAGGGTGAAGTGCCTTACCTAAGGATACAACCCAATTTTGCAATCGAACCGGCAACCTTCTGATTAATAGCCCAATTCCCTTACCACTCAGCCATCTGACCATCTTGTCATAAGCGACTCACAACACTCAAGTCCAATTTTCCAAAAAGAATTGAAGATCGTTCTAAATTCTACGTTGCCTTCAGTTCCAGAAAAGCCTTGTGTAGCCTATGTTGAAACTCGGATCCACTTCACAACTAACATACAACATGAAGGAAGAGGAATGTATACACTTTAAACTTCAAATGGTCTTAAGAGGCTTGTGGGTGGCCTTACACTCTCTATTGGCTTCCTCATATCATATCTTGACATCAATGTCAAGAAGCCATACGGCCCAACTCTTACATTTGTATTCCATTGAAAATGAATATCAACACCTACAGCGTTGAGGAAATAATTGCGCAAAACATCACTTCCGTCTAAAGGATTGCGTGCCTCAGAAATGCTTGATGTGTTATCTGTTTACTACAGAAACCGTCATGAGATATAGGGTGCGTCACGGCTGTCGAGACGTTGTTCTGTGACATGAAAAGACGCCCCTTGCATCATCTCCTCAACCGCGTTTGAAAAGGAGCCGAGGGGAAGGCACACACACAAAGAATTCGAGGAAAAGTATATTTCAGTCCTTCAGGACACCGGAACCTTGTTTCTGTGTCCACACAGCCTGTAACCTTGCTGTGCACATTGTTAGAGAGGGCTGGGTCCACGAGGACTTCCCCAAACCCTGAGTCAAGTCACTCGACGCTCAAGGCTTTGCCACTTACCACTGCTTCCACAGTCTGCACAGGACAACAGCTCCTCTGGCTTCTTGTCCCGATTTGACTCTTTTGTCCCCAAACAGAAACTGCATATTGGGATGGGGTCAGCTCGTAGCTGGGGAGAAACAGAAATAGAGAGCGTTTTAGGATCACAGGAAGAGACAAGACACTAACCACACTGCCGGGCTCTGCATATGTGCCTGTATGCAGGTCGAGTCATCAGTAGGTCATTTCCTGTTTGTTAACCTCTGTTTGGATGTCATTGGGCAAAGCTTTTACAGAAGTGATGGAAGACATTCCCAAACCAGCATGGAACTGAATGTAAGGAGTAAAAAGTGACTTTTTTCCTAAACCTAATCCATTCCTGACATCTGTTCATAAACACCAAAAGATAAATAATGAACACTTCCTGGCAATAGTGGAACTGTACTGTACCCAGAAGATCTTCCTTTATCCAACTAAAAATCTAAAAGGGTATGTGATGATTACAGTTTAAGGGCTTAATCCCATTCAAAAAGCTTACACTGCAGTTTGAAAGGATTAACCAGCATGTAATCAAATTACCTCAATAATAAAACATGTTCTCATTGTCACTGAAATGAGTCAGATTCATTGTAGGCCCTGAATGTCTCTGAACAAACAATCACTTTAGGGCTTAAAATGAAGTTCAAAAGTAGTTGGAAAATATGAGCTTGTGGTTTAAGAGGATTTCCCAATGATCACACAGTACTAGTAAGGAGACTACACTCAACATGCTGCAGATAGGGACATCACTGGAGCTTTGATGTATAGTATTTAAAGTATTTTTTATCCAGCTTATAAAACGTAGCATTTTTCTATCTAACATTCTACTGCTGACCATACGTTAGCATTAAACAAAATGGTTTTAATATTATAGACATGTCTTTGCTTTCAGCTGGGCCCGAACAGCTTTTAATCAACCACCTTAGAAAACGATAATAAAGCCACAGAGCAGCCTCTGGAGCTGCATCAAGCACATTGCCATGTTCTCTCAGAGGAGGTTCTTAACGGAAAATAACACTCACAGGGCGTGTCCATAAATAACTCGCCTCATCATGGGTTTACACACAAACGCCTCATCAATTGACTGGGGCTTTGAAGAGTGCCCAGGGGATGTCAATAATTAGTTTCCCCTTAGTGCGAGCCACATCAGCATCCTGACCTAAAAACGTGCGTTCGAGCCACCAAACTGCTCCGTCATGACCTCTCTGTGACCCCCAGAAGTGATCTGCGGGCGGGGGGGGGGGGGAGGGGGATCTGATTTCCAGGGGCAAGCCCTGACAGACGCGACAACCTGACGCTGTCAAAATAAAAGCAGTGAAAGGTAAAGAGGGAAACACCTAGGATCTGCTTATTGTTCTTGGCTGTTGTATCAATTGATCAAGGCGGTGGGAGAGGGCAGTTTACAGCTTTATCAATGATTACTCCATTTTCCCAAGCCGCCAGGTCAATACCAGAGTGCTGGTGCTCACGTCAAGAGCTGATTGCTGTTCACGCAGCCTTGAAGCAGCTTCGGCCCACTTAACAACAACCTTGCAGGCCAGAGTGATGACCGTCCTAAACCTGTAGCTAGCATCTCTTCTCCCTGGTTAGCGCTCGTTGGCTGTGTGTAAACGTCACCCATTCACAAGGGTAGATTGTTGTTTCTTGTAGGGTTTCCTGCATGATAAGTGTTCTTGCAATAAATGCCTTGAAAGCCACTTAAGAGAAGATGAATGGTCTACTGAAGTATTCCTTAGTACTACAGCCTAAGGTATTCACTGCAGTCTAGAGACTGGAAGCAGGTCTTTCAAAACAGTTCATCCCTACTTATGTCATATATATATATATATATATATATATATATATAGCCCTAAGACATAGATATTATCAAACAGTCGTATACACAAACCTCATTGTAAAACATTCAGTTAGGTGTGTTTTGGCTTTTGTACTACTAGAAGCATATCACTATCGGTATCAATTTCACTTTATATCCTCCAGAGGCAGTAAATCTAATTTGGATTAGACCTAAAAGATCTGGGTTTTAGACAAAATCCACCTGCAGGGATGCTGCGACAACTACCCGACATGACCCAACGTTATGATAAGCTAGTGGTCAGACTGCATGCAAAGGGAAGTCTTTGTAAAAGACAGACTTTGCTCCAGTAAAATACACCCTCGACTGTATTTACTTAGGGCAATGAGGTCATGATCAACAGGACTTCCTGATGAGCTTTTAGCAGGCCTAGCCTGGGGTGAATCACACAGGTTGTCTGCCTACACTGATGAACTAACCACATCTCATCCCCAGTTGAGTATTTGCAGACTGCACTTCAGAAAATCCCTGTTGATATCGATTTCAAGAAGTTTACTTCTAAATGAACCTATGTAGCAAAAAAGATTAAGTGTAGTTCACGGGTCATTCAAATATTTCTTTCTAGGGTGTTGCCAACTATGATTTGCCTCCACTGAAAGAAATCTGTAACAATCAGAAACAACTCACTCACCCCCAAACAAAACAAGATGGCACTGACCAGGGGAGTCCAAATTAACTACCTTACAGGAAATTACACTGCTTCAAAGCCAGGCTTGAGTTTGGTAAAGGGGGTGGGGAACCATTAGAAGGCTGCAGTTCTAGAGAGCCGAGATGGTTACATAAGACATGAGAAAGAAAAACAATTCCTAGCCTTTGTTCCTGCCAAACTCACTTTAGAATTTAATAAACTTTGACCGAAGACTGCTCTTTTTCCAAGAATTTCTCATTCCCCATACCTGCATGTCATGTTTCATTCAACAACAAGGACAAAAACTCCTCATCTTATAAAATGCACACTAAACTGACTGATGACACTGACTAAAACATGTGAACTGAATTGAACTTAACTCGAAGTTGAGGGCCTCATCTTACACACAAACTTTACAGGACACAGTCTCCGAACAGCTCTCAGTTTCACTTTGTCTGACCACAAACACAGCAGGTCGTGGCTGCAGAGTCATTTCCTGATAATCATTATGAAACCAACCAGGGAAAGGTTGATCAAGCCTGTGTTAGTCAAATTCCCATCTGTATCATTGCAGCGAGTGTACAGCATTGCATGAGCTGCAAATAAAAGATTCCTTGCAACAAGGACAAAGAGAAAAAGGTATTAAGTGCAAAAGTGCTGTCAATGTAGAAGTAGTGACCTGCAGTGTGTCTGTACTTCTGCTGAGTGCCAGTGATGGAGACGCAATCTCTGCAAACTGAGAAGCCCCAGTCTCATTTGTCAATGTCAAGCGGAAACAATGTGGGCTAAAAGTGTGTCTTTATGGTCTCAGCTTCTAACCCCCTCTAATGCACCTCCGGCAGACAAGTTAGATCAGCTGTGCAGGCGCTTTACAAACTTGTTATCGCACAAGCACAGTCGCTAGCTCATCTGCTCTTAAATGCATGGCTAATCATCGAAGATCATTTCTATTAGCCCCAAAGCTACACACAAGTAGTGCACTGTCAAAAACGTGCCACACTGATGAGATTCAGATGTCTTTGCATAAGACCAGTATACATCCTTCACATCTATATTTGGTTGTCTGTGCAGACAATAGGAGACGAGTCAGGTGATGAGGAAATGGCAAACAGCATGAGGTGGCGAAGGTGTTGCGGAGGTGATGGACGTGTTGCGGAGGTCTGAAGTTTTGGTCTACCTGGTCTCTCTCGTGCGGAAGCAGCGTCACAGACAGGGACGGCAGGGAAACAGCAGGACATCTGAATCCCCTTCCCTCCGCACCTCCATGGTTCAGCCGGTAACGTGGACCGTCCTTCAGCAACCTGCCGTTGTTTACGGCCCGTTTGGCCGCCAGGCGTAACCTCTGCTGAAAGGCAGGGTTGTCGAGAACATCTCCGAGATCATCCTGGTTTTTAAGGTATCTTTCGATGTTCTTCAACGAGGAGCCGTGACTGTCGTCCAAACCTTCGATGGCCCTCTTGAGGACTTGATTCCAATCGACATGACGTAGATCACTTGAATTCCATATAGATCCCTTTGATGGCACTGAGTGGTTTGCAGGTGGGAGCGATCCAACTCTCCCAGGGTTTCCGGGGTCTTTGTACGACGCGCTACCCTTGTTTGTAACTTTGAGAATGGAACCATCGTGAACACTTAATTCCAACTGCTCCAGAACGGTCGTCTTGCCCAGGCCGTGTGATGTTGACACAGCATGACATATTCTCTCCTCTGAAGGCCTCTGCTTTTGCCTTTTGATCTTCTGTATTGCTTCAAGAATCCACTCCGTATAGAGAGGGTTTGCAAGTTTTACCATGGTTAAACAATTAGATTCAGGAAAAAGTGATCCATAGAGATTCCCCTTGCTCTTGGCTAAACCCTTGGTACATCCACATCTTTGAGAAGGTCAAAAAGTTATGTTCCACCTCAGCATCAAGACACTCACACTTGTAAATCCCGGGTAATTCGCATGAAACTTCACAAAAATAAATTCCTCAAATGGTAGGGACTTCACCAAATGACTTGGAAAAGCAGTCCTTCAGGATCCAAATGCAACCTATAGGCAAAACACAGACAGTGGTGTGAGACTTTATAACAATATAATAAAATACCATTCAAGAAAAATATGATGAATATTTTAAGTCAAAAGGGAGCAAATTATTTCTCATCATTATTGCCCATGCTCCTCTTGTGTACATTAAACCCACTTTAATAGGCCTCATTGTGTTTGAAGTGCGTTTTATTATGAGTTACTTAAGTTAAAACGACATACTAGACAACAGCAGTCTGTTTATAAGAACTGTTCTTCGGAACTTGTCAACAGCTAGGTGGTCAACACTGAGAGCCAGATGGATGATAAACCTATAGGATAGGCTACAGATGGATTGAGAATGCAGACACAATAAAGAAGTCAGCGCTTAATCCATGGTCTGATAACATAATCCACAGACCAAAAGGGGTAGCGCCTCATTTGTGATAGATTTAATAGTAAAATCAGACCATTACCTGACTGTACTGTAACAAGAACAAACAACTACACTTACATTTGTCACTGTAGTCTATAATGTCTACCTCATTTTCTTTGCAAAATATAAGACGACTTGGAGCGAGTTTCTCTAAATTATATCTTTCTGTCATATCATTAGGTTGACTTTAAGAGCTTCTACGGTGTTTCGTTGTGAGTTTCTCAGTTTTGACAGCGGGGATACGTAACGGGCAACTATCAGATTTGTTAATTTCAGCAGTTAGCGCGAGCCAAAATGTCACTGCATACCTTCAATTAATATTGTTACACTTTTTGACAGCTGTCAGAGAGATGGTTACCGGAAATTTATTACGGCAATCCAATGTTGAAACTCGTATGAGACACGAATGAGCGTTATTATAGCATTTAACCAACCTTGACTTCTGTTAGTTGAGAAGCAAAAAATAACATTGTTGGCTGCATTACTGATGTAACCTAAACAGTCGCCATTTTGTTACAATGTTGTAGTTTACATGAATCCGACATGACGCTGATTACAATCCAATGGAGTCTCATTAAACCTTACCTACACTAATGTGCCCTCCCTAGCAACTTTAATATTGGTTGTTAAGAAAAGATCCGATTTCTGGTTTGATAAAGCACATGTCAATCTTTATATATGAGCTCAGTGTAAGAGGAACAGCGTTGGCTGAATGATCTGTCACTTAACTCAATTGACCCGCCTCTTAAGGTGCTTTCTCGTTTGATGGATTGATATTCAATTGACTCCGAGCACTAATCAAAGTTGAATTTAGTGAATCTGCATTCATAAGCTTGAATAAAAACATACTTCATACTAACAAAAAAGTGTAATGGGAAATTCAAGGTTAAATTGACGAATTTATTCCGTGTTGAACACCAGCCCACCTTTACTGAGACACCTCCTTGAAACAATTGGTTACACTAGAAAGTGATTTGGATCATTTTAGACTTTAATTGGTTGTTTGTTAAATCGATCATTTATTTGCATTTAATCTGCAAAGACGACTGCCAAATGAATGCAGCATGTTTTATAGCCTATGATGTTAAGGTTTTACGTTACTGTTCTAAAGCTGTTCAAGACATCCGTCACTTTCCCCTCAAAATAAATGGTTTTCTCTTATTTTCCACTCCTTGCAACGTTTCAGTGTCATCAAATGTTTTCAGAGATTGTACCTAGTCTACCCTTTGATGAAACAACAGAATAAGGAAGGCAATATCTGTAGCCTCTTTAGCCTCCCATGCGACAATGTATGTACATAGCACTTCTGCCAGCCGAGGTGATCAACATTCTACCGTAGATCATGACATGACCTCTTTATCAGCATTACATGTCCAACATTTCCGATGAGAAATATTAAACACACGAGGGAAATTTCCATATACAATCTGAGTAATCGGAGCGGCCGAGAAACCGGAGAGTAGCCTATCACTGTTCCTCAATAATGTATCGCTACAGTTTCTTGCTCCGTGTCTCTGTTGGTTCATTCTCGTTTTCAGATTATATTAGTCAGTGATCTACAACCTCCTTCAATTTATCCTACATCGTTTATGCGTTGCCGCTGGCCAAGGAGGCAAACAAATTACGCAAGTTTCATGCAAGGATGAACATGTAACCAGTGTGGAAAAAGGCATAGGCTACCGTAAATATTTGCTGGTAGTTACCTCTTCAAGTTTTTCCCCCGGATACTCCTCTTCATTATCAAGATGATTGAACCGTCGAACAACATATACTCAGCGGCATATCCATTCGGTTTTCTTGTATTTGATCCCTAAATGAACGTTGAAAGCTTGCGCTGAGAAAGAGAGGACCTGATAACAACTAATTGAAAGGTTAATCTACATAGCAGCCTGTGACAAAGTGGTACCCTCCCCCTTCTTCTTCACTGTAGACATCCATACTTCAGTGTAGTGGAGCGGACCGTCGTCCCTGTGCGCTCCTACAATGATCATAGAAAATGCACTGTCAATTCCACTTTTCCCATTAAAATATCCTGACGGGATGTCTATGGGAATGACACAAAACATTTTTTCAGTGTATCTAGATGTCTGTATCTAGTCAGACACTGATTATTCTGTAATAACAAATACATGCGCAGACTAAAATTGTATTCATTTCCACTAGATGATAACGTCTTAGACATTTATTAAAGCAGCGTTTTACAGGCTGTAAGCCAGTATAAAGGGCTCTCTGGAGACATTATCAAAAACAAATCAAAAGTCGACTATTATTTTTCCAATAAAAAATTCCATATGGCAATTAATACATGTTACATTGCCCTTCAACCAGAACCTAGAAGTAACCTGATAATAAATATCATATTTGACACTGGCGATCTTAATTAGCAGCTACTTAAATTCCATGAACAGTGCGAAATTAACAGTGGGAAGACAGTAGCACTATTTAAGATAAATAACTATGATGTTATTGTCATGTAGTGAGTCATATCTAGTATGTTGCATTTATATAACATCATTCTCACGTTACAGGCATTAAGTCATGTGTGTAAACCGAGGTCGACATGTGTTTTAGTCCATACATAAACACAGGCAAGCAAGTCATACATAATAATGTGAGAAGAACATTTGATCATGTGGAATCTTTGACCAGAATCACTATAAGGATTTTGACACAAACATGTTGATTTATTCATCTCAAATGACACATTCATCAGAAACCTTAACAGTAATTCTGCTTGCAAAACCCATTGCCAGCAACATAATGCATGAGTGGATCAGAACACACGTATAACACAGTAGTTAATCCAGAAAACAGCACCCTTAATATGGGCAGAAGAGGCACAAGCTAAGGGTCCAGGGAAGCAGTGGCAGGACCCGCCTGCGTCTAGATATAATGAATGTCACCCGATGCTCTAGCAGGTCCGACACTGCCGCCGCATGGGCCCACGGATCATTTGAATGGGAGCATGTGCCATCAGTCTTGCCCATCCCCCCACCCCAATCCCTGCCAACTGCCACACTGGTGCTCCGAACCACTGCTGTCCATCTGTGGGGCAAAACCTTGGCTGCTGCCCCTGTCCATTCTCTGCCTGGTGGGCAAACTAAGAACGGTGGTCGCAAACCCACCAGAGCAAATACAAGTTGTTTATTTTAGTTTTATTAACATCATGCTACTGCAATTCATGTCCAAGATCGCCATGATCTTCCACAAGCTTCTTTCATGCCGACAGAAATTCTTAATGAAAATGAAACTCTGAAGTTTTCGACTTGGACACTGAAGAGTGTCCAGGAGAGGCTTCAGTCAGAGTAGGAACCACATCAGTGAAACAGTACTTTACTATTTTCTATAATGTCACGTTTGAGTGCCTGAAATATTTTCTTAGATTTGTCACTTCTTGTGCCAAAGCTAAAGCGAACTGAGATGTGGTTAATAGTTTCCTTATCATGGTAAGCGTTTTCATTGCGTAATCATGGCTGCCTCCTTTGTGTTTGTGTTTTGCCATCTGTCATCTTGAGAGGCAAATGAACCAGCTGCCATGTAGTGTGATCTGGTCCAACCAGAAATGTGGTCCTTTTCAAAGCGCATCTGTGTGAAACCTTAAAAATGCTGATGAGAAAAAAACTGTCTCAAAGTTGTTAATAACATTTTGGCTGGAACACGCTTTCACCTAGATGACCCCGATTAGCATAACCGCATAAACCCAGACTCATTACCCACACCGGATCACACATAAGAGATTTGTTGGATGTAGAACTCCACTTCACATTTAATGAAGCTGAAATATTAAGGTTCACAGGTTGTTAACAGTACTTACAGGTACAACCAAACCGGTATAGATATAGACTTCCGTGTTTTCAGAGTGGGAGAGGGTAGTGGTGGTTGATCTCAGAACATTTCTCAAGTCTTCCACCCAACGCTCCTATTAGCCTGTTCGCAGGGGGAGGGGCAGGGCCTCCCTCTGATCCTGGTCTTCAACACCCGGCTCCGGCACAGCTGGCAACCAAGGATCAGCCTAATTTTCAGGTCCCTCTAATGATCACCATGAAGAGCAACCCCTAATCCCATAACTGGGAAAAACGACCTCCTGCAGCCGTGCAATTGAGATCCAGGGACTGTGGGCATCCAGTTAGAACCCCACTGTGCCGACTGGAGAACCCTGAGGAGAACCAGGACACGAGGCCTGGCCAGCCCTGGACCCCCCCCCCCCCCCCAGCTGATGAGGGGGAGGAGAGGCCCACTGTGCCCCCCACAAACGCTTCACTTGTTGCTGCCACTTTCTGTCAAAAGGTGAAAAACAACCCCGCCGTTTTGTACGATGGCACATTTTTTGTTGAAACGTAATGAATGACAACATACACTGGGATCACCCATGGCTGTGCTGATACTGAAGGGTCAGGAAACATGGTGTGCTGTAACACAAACTTGATCTTTTATTTTAAGAATTTAATTTATTTTATTCATTCAGCAGACACCAATTTTTTTTCTTTCCAAACTAACACTCTTCATGTGAGAGTGATAACTTATAGGACACAGTAACCTATAAATAGCCTATATTGCAATAAAGGTCTGTGTAAAAATGACATTTAATGATGCCAATATATGGCACACAAATCTAGTGGAGTGTTGCTTATGAAGTTACCCACTGAAGAAGACCAATGCTTTGTTTTTTTAAAGAACTCCCTAAAATAAATGCATACGAGTAATGTCGATGATCCATTCATCATGGAATTACTGTAATTGTACAAACTTTACACAACGTTCAGGCAAACGCAAAATGCAGGTGTCTGATAGACAAGACATGAAGATGCTCGGAGCTTGGATACGGAGCTTGGATACGGAGCTTGGATACGGAGCTTGGATACGGAGCGTATCAGTGGAAGTCTGGCTTATCTGGGAAGGTACACCCAACCCGCCTGATGATGACGTTGGCTGCGTAGTGGCCGGCGCGTATGCACTCCTCCAGCGGTCTCTCCTGCACCAGCTCTGACAGGAAACCTAGGAGCACAGAGGGTCAGAGGTCAGCTGAGCGCCACCCAGCGTGTGTGTGTGTGTGTGTGGGGAAGGAGGGGGGGGACATGAGAGGCAGCAGCAGCAGTGGGAATAACAGGGGCTACCTCATCCTCTGGGGGGAATCAATGAATGACTGTGTCACGTGACCACACAACCGTTTCACGCCGAGCGAACCCAGCGAGATAAATGTCACGTCGGCATGATCTAGAGATGCCACCCTGTTTCCTTGGTGATGAATCAGATGTTAATTGGATATGGGACGCGTGGACCCAGCTGTGTTGGTGGTTAAGTGGCACAAACGAGACCAGAACATGCTTTAACTGTACCTCCCACGAATGCATCTCCTGCTCCGTTTGTGTCCACGATGTCGTTCTGGTCAATGTCCAGCACGGGGAACATGGTCACCTTCTCACCTGCGGACAAGCACAGAAGAGTCTTGACATGCTAAGGAGCACAGGCTGGATCAGTTAGGTCAATGACTGAGTTCATATTTGACGAGCCACATTCAACCCGTAAATAAGATGCGCTTCATTAGCGGAGGATACTTTAATTTATCATAAAAACAGACACCACCTGTCCGACCCTCCCTTTAATTGAGCGCGGCGCGTTATCTTCTGTCGGAATATACGGCTTCAATTATCGATAGCACATGCTCTTCAAAGAGACTTCCAGTTGAAAAGGAGAAACCAGGGGAGGAAGAAAGGAGAGACCACGTCTACTCAGATGACGCCTCCAGGTGGAGGACGACATTAAATCACCGACTCCGAGGTCCGTACGATTGAAACCACACACAGCCTCTTTAAACAGGGCCAGTCTCCGTGCCGACGGGAACCTTCAGACAAGGTGTTGGGAGACGAAAGACTGATACACAGGGATGAAAGGAACACAGAGAGGCCAGCCGCCCTGCTCCTGGGAGAGGGAACCCGGGAGAAGGAACCCGGGAGAGGGAACCCGGGAGAAGGAACCCGGGAGAGGGAACCCGGGAGAAGGAACCCGGGAGAGGGAACCCGGGAGAAGGAACCCGGGAGAGGGAACCCGGGAGAAGGAACCCGGGAGAGGGAACCCGGGAGAAGGAACCCGGGAGAAGGAACCCGGGAGATTAAGGGAAGGGAAGACAACAGGAGCACCGTAATGAGCCCCCCTGCTAACAGAACACAACAGCACACGCCTCCACCTTCTGAGCAGCCGACACCACCCACCTGACCAGCCTGACTGAAACACCACCCACCTGACCTGACCAGCCTGACTGAAACACCACCCACCTGACCAGCCTGACTGAAACACCACCCACCTGACCAGGCTGACTGAAACACCACCCACCTGACCAGCCTGACTGAAACACCACCCACCTGACCAGCCTGACTGAAACACCACCCACCTGACCAGCCTGACTGAAACACCACCCACCTGACCAGGCTGACTGAAACACCACCCACCTGACCAGGCTGACTGAGTCCGTGTTGCGTCTGACACGATAATCAGACACTGTTGTTTGACTGGCCGGATGTCAAACAATTTATTATCCTGGATTAATACTGCCCATGTACATCAGTGACCAGCCACATGGAGACTACTAACAATCGCACGTGGCTTATTTGAGAGAACCGTTTCCCTTTCAGGAAAGCAGCTGATTGTCACTTTGATAATAAATGACTGTAGTCCAGGATCATTTTAGGATCAGCTAATTAGTAGCATAACGACTTTGCTTAATTAATGCTGCACATCAAGCTTGTGAACCCTCCTCCCTTTTGAAATGATTAACTGCACGTCCTACATGTAAATTGCGCCAATAATAAATCAGAGTTAGTCAATTATTCCGCAGTTAAAGATTGAAATCATTAATTGTGAGGCTGTTTACATATAAAGCGGGGTCTAATTCAAAACACCAACACAAGACACCGCTAAAAGACCCAGGTGTTCCATGGAGAGCCGTAATAGGAACTGCTGTAATTATTGAGCATGGGCTGTGCTGTTCAATAGCCCTAAGGCTCTGAAAAGAACTTCAGAAGGTAAATCTGTTTACACAGCTCAAAACAAAGGTTACTCCTTCATGAAGGTTTCCAGTGTGGGCGGCAGGGGAGGCAGATGGGAGACACGCAGCAGAACACGCTGATGGAATATCAGGGGGATGTTTCTACATGCATGCATACACTATCACATATAGAAGTGTACGATACACTACACAAGGGTCCTTCAAACTCCCACTAATCACACATGAAGGCTGACGCGACACGCTGTGATGATTATGTGTCGTTGCGGGAGAAGTCCATAACTGTTTCCCTGCTTAGTGAAGAAGAATCTAATACAATGTGATTGCTGATTAAATGCATGCGACTCTTTAGGGGTGAGCATGTCTGGTGATTAGATGAGAGAATATGCCTTATTCCACAGCCAACCCAAGATCCTTACTTTACCGTTTTATGTAGGGGAGGTTGTTAGGATGTGTTCTGCCTGAATGATCGACTGGCCATGACCAGATTATTATACACAATCATGTTTATACGATTACAAACGACACATTATGAATAAACAGCATCCTCATGAAGACTTCCGACATACTCGTCAAAGTGTAATGTACAACCGTCACCTTAATCACAGTGAGTGACCAGTCATAAGAAATACTGCACGTTGAAGGCTCTTAAGAAAACACAAGAAACGTAGTACACCCTCCACCTCCCCCCT
The DNA here is from genome assembly GCF_054491055.1 of Hypomesus nipponensis. NCBI lineage: Eukaryota > Metazoa > Chordata > Actinopteri > Osmeriformes > Osmeridae > Hypomesus > Hypomesus nipponensis. Next base: position 2,285,956 of record NC_140373.1, on the reverse strand, counting down.
CCTCTCCTCCACCTCCCCCCCCCCTCTCCTCCACCTCCGCCTCCTCTCCTCCACCTCCCCCTCCTCTCCTCGACCTCCTTCACCTCCCCCTCCTCTCCTCCACCTCCTCCTCTCCTCCACCTCCCTCCTCCTCTCCTCCACCTCCCCCCTCCTCTTCTCCACCTCCCTCCTCCTCTTCTCCACCTCCCTCTTCCTCTCCTCCACCTCCACCTCCTCCTGTCTTCCACCTCCCTCCTCCTCTCCTCCACCTCCCCCGTCCTCTCCTCCACCTCCTCCTCTCCTCCCCCTTCCCCCTCCTCTTCCTCCTCTCCTCTACCTCCTCCTCTCCCTGCTCCCCCTCCTCTCCCCCTCCTCTCATCACTGCCAATCCCCTGCAAGTGAACAGTTCCCAGAACTTCTTCTGAGGCAAATGATTAAACTTGACTGACAAGTTAGCTCAGGTTACAGTCCGCCTGTTCCCTTGCCATGTGAAACACAAAGAACTCTTTGGCAAAGGGCGCTCATGGAAATGGTCATAAAAACTCCCACTGCCAAAAAAACTCAGCGACTGTTGTTACTGGCTTGTAGCATGTCTGAAAACATCACTCCAAGAAAATCAGTTCACATTTCACTGTAATGAGGGCAAGGTCATTATTTGCACTCATTATAACTCTGCTACACTCTCTTTACAGGTTCTTGTATCGCTGGAAGTACAAGTATAATAAAGGTTGATTGTGTTCATTGAAGCAGTGTAGGGCGTATGTGAGAGCATGCCTGCTCTTCAACAGTTAACCTGTGGCATTGACAAAAGCAGGGATTTGTTTAAGAATGAAATATCTCCGAACAATAATTTGCAATTATATGCTTTTGTTAATTCACTCCTTGTTACTCCCTCATTAACAACCCTTGAATGCTAATGATTTTACTCGAGGAATCATTTCAACAGATGAGACTCTTTGAAATTTGTATCAATTAGGGCCTTTGTTAATGGTTATTCTACGGAACAATGCAAATTCTCACCATTCCAGCAGGGCAGAATTATTCTCCTATGGTCTGAGAAACAAGGCTGCAAATAAGACACCGCATACGATTTGATAATAAGCACATAGAACTATAGTTTGAAATTATTACATGCTTGATGTAATTCTGTTTACATTCATTTGAGACTGACATCAGGTTGAGAAAAGGGCTTGCAGGTTAGCAAATGTAAAATTGTCAACATCGCTACACAACACAAGCACGGTCACTCAACCACTCATACAGAAGAAAATCTAGGAAAACTGAAACATGTCACGTCATCGAATTAGTTCTTTGCTTCAAAATGCACATTCAATCATGCAGTTTAAAGACAATATTTCTCAGCAAGACACCTACCCAATAACCCTAGTGCTGGAGCAATTCTTCCCCGTTCCACCCAAACTAGGATCTCCAAGAAAGGAAAGATTTCCATGCTTTCTTGGCAATGCTAACAGGTTAGCAGCAAAATGACCAACAATCAGTTTCTTTATGGTGCCTGTCGTCTGTCTTCACTGTAACCACTGCAGGAGACATGGTACACCAACATGACTCAGCGCCGAGCGAGAGAGGAGAGGTCACTCACTGAGTCCAAGCTGCTAAATGGTTCCATCTTTCACTAGAGAGAAAAAAACCCAAACAAAACAGGGCCTTTTCTACGTCAACAATTTAAAACAAATCTCTTATAGCTGATTATAATGCTGAACAGATGAAACTACCATGATAATCGGGAAACCCGTAAGAACAGCGCAAACGTCAACATGTAGACACTGTTTTCTCTCCACTTCCTGCCTCAAAGGAGTGGGCTCTTCCTCATGCCCAGGAGCTGCTGGCTAGTAGCCTGTATCATCAGGGACTTGAAATAACTCGACGTCATTTGATTAACGCTTATAGACCTGGTCCTTTCTCCCAGAGTTAAAGCCCTCCCAGCCAGGCCCTGTCCTCCGGGTCCCCCCTGGAGAGCCCTAAACCCAGCAGAGAGGAAGCAGGCTCAGGCCTGATCTAGTCCTGATCAACGTTCAGAGCTGCCCCCCCCCCCCCCCCCCCCCCCGCCCGCTGAATGATCGTTTATTAGATCTCATCGTTAAGGTTCAAGGCACAATGATCTTAATTAGCGCTTTAATGAGTGTATAAGCAAAAGCAGAGAGCAGTTCAGCGATGTCAGCGGCTGCTAAATGAAGGACAGTTTCCCTTCCTCTCAGATCTCTGGAGGCATGTTGGGAGCTGGCAGGTGATGAAAGACTAGTTGAGTATCCAAATTAAGGGCGGGAGAAACCAACAGATAACAATAACAAATTGACATCTCTTTTTAGAGAATTATACCACAGGGGAAGGCATTCTCCTGTCCTTAATCACTATAAAATGGTTTAACATGACGTGCAGGGGCTGGCAAATGATCAAATCCTGACAGGAGGACAAATTGCAAACAAAATGAGAGATCACGTTTATTAGAGCACTGCCTCTGGGAAATGAAAATCTTTAATTCTCTTTTTACATTGACATTTATTTGGCTTCTGTGAATAACAGTATTCACACACATACACACACACACACACACACACACACACGCACAGTGATTTTGCCACGCCTGCGTCTGTAAGTGCCTCACCACACTACTAGAACATTCCATGACATTTATCATGTTTGCCTTTGTAGATGACATCAGAAACACATAGTCTTTCATGCCGCCTGCATTTATCATGTGTTTTATATCTAGTTCACAGAGACGCAGGGCTCTGTCTTCATGCAGGAGCAACGAGAGAAGGCGGCAGGAATGATCCATCAGTAGGAAACACCTGCACGACAATGGATGGCTTCATTTTCCTTTTAAGCATGGGGCCTAGAGGATCCCACTCAAATCTCCATGAGAGGGAAGCCACTTCCAATAACCCTACACTTGTATGAAGAATGACAAATCCACAAATTCCCTTATTAGCCCAATATAATGCCATCCGTCAAAGTGGCAAAAAGGGATGTGCGTTAATCTATATTTAAACACTACTTAACCAAACCCCTCTGTTTTATTTCATATGAATGGCAATTGATGTATCAATCTTCTTACTTAGATGAAAGATTAATACTAGTGATCTGCGATTAAGTCTGGTTGCCTACAGGGGTGTGCGGCAGCCGTTTAATCCCACGCTAGGTGCTGAGGAGTGGTGCATGCTGCTGGGTGCTGAGGAGTGGTGCATGCTGCTGGGTGCTGAGGAGTGGTGCATGCTGCTGGGTGCTGAGGAGTGGTGCATGCTGCTGGGTGCTGAGGAGTGGTGCATGCTGCTGGGTGCTGAGGAGTGGTGCATGCTGCTGGGTGCTGAGGAGTGGTGCATGCTGCTAGGTGCTGAGGAGTGGTGCATGCTGCTGGGTGCTGAGGAGTGGTGCATGCTGCTGGGTGCTGAGGAGTGGTGTAAGCTGCTGGACCGATGCTGTGTGGCGCTACGGTACAAGCTGTCTAGAGGCTGGGCCTCAGGTCTAGAGGCTGGGCCTCAGGTCTAGAGGCTGGGCCTCAGGTCTAGAGGCTGGGCCTCAGGTCTAGAGGCTGGGCCTCAGGTCTAGAGGCTGGGCCTCAGGTCTAGAGGCTGGGCCTCAGGTCTAGAGGCTGGGCCTCAGGCCTAGAGGCTGGGCCTGGCTCCCTGTGGTTGGAGAAATGCTGTGAGTGTTTACCCAGGGTCATCCATCCCTGTGCACGTGTCAGTGGACTGAGCTGCAGGGCACTGAAGAGAGACACCCCCTGGCTCCAAACAAAGGCTCCAAGCTGTAATCGGAGACCATCACCCCCCCCCCCCCCCCCGCCACCCTCCAACTCCCTCTCCCTCCCCCAACAAAGAGCTTAGTCCTGAAACCCCATGACCAGTTACGATGATGCCGTCATTTAATGTCTACTAACGCCAACAAATATGCTCCCTGAGAAGGAGCCGGGAGGATGAAAAATAAGATTCAACAGACAGAAGAACCCCCCCCTCCCCTCCCCTCCCCTCCCCTCCCCTCCCCTCCCCTCCCCTCCCCTCCCCTCCCCTCCCCTCCCCTCCCCTCCCCTCCCCTCCCCTCCCCTCCCCTCCCCTCCCCTCCCCTCCCCTCCCCTCCCCTCCCCCCCCAGGTGTGAGAGGGCGAGAAAGAGGGAGCAAAAGCAAGAGAGAGAAAGAGAGAGCTGACATGTTGAGCTAAATCACCCAGGACTGCTTGGGAATGTGCCCAAGACAAGGTAAGAAGTACTTCACAAATCAATGCCTGCCTCCTACTTCCTACACACCTCTTTTGTAGTGAGGGAACAACATGGCTTATCACAATGCCTTTGATTTTCTATACATCTGGTGTCAATTTTCGCGGTTCACTTCAAAGAAAATATTGTTGCCATTCGCACTTGTAGCATGTAGCTATTTTAAGGCAGTGTTCTGCACTGGGAAGAGAGGAGAACCAAGTGAAGGACAACAACAGGTGATCTACTGCAGGTGAACATTTGCCTGCTCAATCTGACACATTTACACAAAGGACCCAGGTGCTCATGTTAATCGACGTGTATTGTCCTTTCTTGAATAAAATAGAAATAAACATGCTTAAAGTACCTTACGACACAACACACTAGGATATGAGGACAGAGGAAGAAGGGAGACGTGATCATGATCACAAATTAGGAACTGAGCTGTGGGGTGGGGGGGGTGGGGTGGGGGGAGGTGTTTACGTACCAACAGTTGCCACGGTGTCGTCCTTGCCCTGGGTGAAGACCACGACTCTCTGCCTCTTCTTGTTGACTTTGGGCAGGCTCTGGGCCTGCCTCGCAACCTCTTCAATGTCGTTCGTCTGCGAAAACACAAGGACACCAGCATGAGATAATAAGGTCTACCATTAGTCAAATGAACACTGTAGCCTAGAGTCCAGGAGAGAGCCAATTTCGGGAGAGTTAATCAGGGTTCAAAATAATGATTTGAGGGTGGGTGGTAGTGGGTGAGTGAGTGAGTGGCGGGGGGGGGGGGGGGGGGGGGGCTTTCTCCAATACCGGACGAGAGATCAAGTGATAATGAAAATAGATGGGGTGTAAAACAATTTGAGATAGAGATCGAGAGGGATCAATGTAGGTGCTCAATGTTTTTCTAATCGAGAAATCGCGAGATGAATGAGAACTTCAGGACTAGCGGTGTATCACATTCCATTGCGGTGGCGGGGGGAGAAGGGGGAGATGAAAATAGCCGGGGTGCGAAGACTGGGCTGCCGTCACACAGAGCTGCTCATGAGAGTGGATGGGGATTGGCTCAGTGCGGAAGGCATCGCTCTCTTCCTGAAACAGGCCATCTCTCTGCAGCATCTGCACAGAATGGATATTCGCCTGGAGACCACGGAACTCTCCCGAGTTCTTGCCTTTGATCATGAGAGGGATAGCGAAAAAAAAAAAAAAAAAAAAAAACCTCCACACCTGTCAGTTGTGCTTTATTATGAACTCATCATGATGCACTATGAGCAGGTGGGCTGTCTTCATCACCACCTCACAGTGGACCAGACGCCTACATCCTCCTAACACACCCAGAGAACAGGGCTCTCGGGAGCCTTCTCCCCCGCTGGCACCCGTGTCGTGGCTTCCACTGAGGACCCTCCGGGGCGAGCACACAGAGGAGAGAGGGAGGATTTAGAGAGAGAGACTCCAGCCCCATAGGAGCAGCCGCAGTGGGACATTGTAGCCAATGAGGTTTAACACCTATAAATGCTTCCCAAACGTCCTTTAACCAGCCCTAAGAGGTCCGGAGAGACCTTGGGCAGAGGAAAAATGGGTGTAACACTCTAAGTAAGTGCTAATGGCGAGGTTAATACAGAGGCTGTTAGCAGGCAACAGCAAAGAAGCAATTTGTCACTGTGACTGAACGTAACCACAAGCACTCCTCCAGACACTGAATGCTAAACCGCACAGAGCTCCGACATGTTGTCACACTTTGGTTTTATGTTCGCTGACAAGAAATCCAGTAGGACGGCAGTGTGGAACCTGAAGGCTGGAGCAGTTGGAGGTGGGAGGGTAAGTGTTGTGATAGTTTAGGAGTGCACACCACAAAATTAAAACCCAAACAAGATGTTATTTCACCCGGGAGGACGATCTACTTACCTGTTTGCGTCCTACGGCGACACAATGCAGAAAACAAATCATGTTCAGCGTGAGTGCATATGAATTTAGGCGAGGGGGGGCGAGGGAGGGGGGGGGGGCAAGGGAGGGAGGGGGGAGGGGCGAGGGAGGGGGCTGTTGGTGGTAGATTCACACACGGTCAATTTAGTTTACTGCTGACAAACGGCGGAGGCCTGATCGTGCTCATGATTGATCAGGCCCAAATCTGCCACGTGTGCGTTTTGCTGTTTCTCCGTTCGTTTTCGACCGTAAAATATGAGGGCACTAAATTTTGTTTCTGTATCAAAAGCCACTGAAAAATGTATCCTCTCCCCAACGCAGCTTCTGAAAAAGAGCCAGGGACAGATTCACTTACGGCTGCTCTACAGATACCTCCTCTCTGACCGTTTAAAGGAAACTGATCACAATCGGGCGGCTAAATGTGGTTGGATTTACTGATCGTTGGTGTTCTGGAAGTGGAGGAAAGACTCTATCTTTCGTTGGAAAACAGCCAGCAGACAAGCTTTATACATGAAAACACCCTAGTGTGTGTTTCAATAAGTATGTAAGTATAAATATATATATATATATATATATATATATATATACATATAAACACACACACACAAATACAGTACAAATATGTTGAAGTGAGCTTTCATTCAAATACTTTATCACAATGTCGGTTCAAAGTGGAAGGAGCTGCACAATAATTTGCTCATGTTTTCTAAGTTCACCTTCACGCGACCCAGACCAAAACTGTTACCCCCCAAAAAATACAAATCACAAATACACGAGAGAAGAATTCCACTCCAACTGCTTGAACCATCTGGAAATAAGTACATACTAGTGATGTTATCTGAGAAATCACATTCGTCCAATGCAATTTTGCAGAGTGTTCTGACAAATCAAGTTGACACAGAAAATGTCAAAGGATTGCCACTTGCTGGAGTGTCTGTGCTTTGCCCTTTATATTTACTTTTTGTGATGTGAGCCCCCCCCTCACCCCCCCCTCATCCCTTCCTCTCTTCCTGTCACAGTCACCAGGATTGCCTTTCTATTCCAGTCACGTTGATCACACCGTCGGTGATTCAGGATGACAATTATTCACACAGAGCTGAGTCTTTTCCAAGAGAGCTCCACCTTTGGAAAAAAGATATAAAATAAAGAGACGCCACTTAAAACACCTCTGCCCGCTTCAGAACTCTCCTGTATTTGTCTTTGTGATTTTGTGTTTTAAGACCGATGGAGGACCACTATTGTTCATCCTCTACTGAAGAAGCAGCCCCAATTTAAAACAACAACAAAAAAAACACGCATATTGTCTGTTCTAACAAGCCCTGTCATATTCGTGTTTGCATAATCTGAGAAACCACAGGTGGCAGTCATCGGGGCTATTAAAAGAGCTGTCTGAGCTGTAGGACGAGGTGTGCTGCTGCTGCTGCTGCTGCTGCTGCTGCTGCTGCTGCTGCTGCTGGGGAGACCCGTGCCCTCCCAGGGTGTAATGAAGCTAACGAGGCCCCTTTTTAACCAGGCAACCTGACGAGCCCGCAGCCTGGAGAGGAAGGCTTGAAACCGTGCCCAACTTCTCAGCTTCCCAAGAGGCTTTTCAAAATTCAATAAATAACATCTGTAGGCGATGTTGGGTGCAGACCTAGCTGAGTGCGTCATAACACAGAGCTGGCTGAACAAAGAAACCATGACGACTGCCAGGTTTCCATAGCAACTGCTGCAAAGCCTGGAGAGTATAATAGCACATCAATCACTGTCCAAAAAGAACTTCATTATCAGCAAAAATAAACCTTTCGGATCTGTTTAGTGTGCAATTGGCGGTCAACTCACCTCAAAGCCTTGCTCTTTGGCAAAAGTGGCCGCCTCCTGACAAAAGAAACGACACAAAAACAACAGAGAGGATCGGTTAATTATAGAGTGGAGGAGCCAAGCCATCTCACTGTCTCCAGCTAGCAGCTACAGTAGCATGTGTGCTGTGTGGCACTGACGCTTGAGGGGTTGAGTCACTGGAGGTGATGGGGAGGCAGGCTGCTTCCTGATTTAGTCCACCAGCAGGCGCGCACCCATTTAATCCTCTGGCCCACTTTAACTCATCTTACAACCAGAGCGCGAGGGGAAGGCCACACCATTTCAGCCCAGAGGCTGTGAAACCACCCAATAGGAAATGGAGGAGGGAGGAGGGGAGTGGGGAGGGGTTCCCCTACTAGTGGAATTCAATGCTGACCACAGTTTACAGTGCATGATACAGCTTAATACAGCAGGTGATTGTCGCTCTGTGGCTCCCCACTAATCAACAGTAGAGGCTGAGGCACGCCAGGGGCCATGAAGCCAGCACAAATCACCAGTGACAAGCCGGCGCACTCGCTTCCCTCACGACCCCAGACAAAGCAATAAGTCGATGCTATGATGCTAAATGATCCAATTATATGAAAGAGACCGGTGGCTTGCCTGGCAGTGTGACCTTGGGGACAGGATGACAACCTGCTCTTCACTGGAGGGAGGAGGGGCAGGAGGGGAGGAGGAGGGAGGAGGAGGAGGGGGAGGAGGGGGGAGCAGGGGGAGGAGGGGAGAGGAGGGGGGAGGAGGAGGAGGGGAGAGGAGGGGGGAGGAAGAGGAGGGGGAGGAGCAGGGGGAGGAGGGGACAGGAGGGGGGAGGAGGGGGAGGACGGGGAGGAGGGGAAGTGACATGGAACGATAAGGTGACTGGTCCCTGGAGGTGAAGCTCTCCTCACGCCTCCCTGCCCTGGATCAACATAACCCCAGCCAGGAATATGTCAATGTATCTCACCCACACACACACACACACACACACACACACACAGCACACACACACAGCACACACACACAGCACACACACACTTCAGAGGGCTAGTCAATGACTGTGGCCACTCAAGCCCTTTTTAATGAGCAGAGGCTTTGGTAAGTTGAGGTTCGGGTGTTCACATTTGTTTTCATTTATTTACCAGCAGTTATTGACGTTCCTCCTCTGGAACATGTCAACACAGGCGAAACCTCTCGCCAAGCCTCGAGCAGCTTGACAAACGTGTCGTCAAAACAAAGACCTGTCTTCTGGAGCTCTTCAGGAAGGTTTTAAAAAGGGACGCTTGAATGAAGGCTGAATAACGCTGTCCGTTGGGCGGCAAGACTCTATCTCTATCTCTCCCCCCCTCTCTCCCTCCCTCCCTCCCTCCCTCCCTCCCTCCCTCTATTACCCTCTCCAGTTAGCATCTGTGTCGTGAGAAAAGGCTCTTTAGGAAGAGTGGCTGTCAGCAGCAGGGAACGTCCAATGGCAAGCCTTCCTACGAGCCACCTGTGTGTGAACACTAATAGGCATTTATGAATTTCAATGAAGCGAAAGAGAGACTTATGGATATTCACTGTTTGCGTACAAAACCCTGCCAGTGTTATTATGCAGATGAGCTCATAAACGTGGCATTACGTGTTTCTATGCACAGAACAGCTGCTGTGTGAAGTAAAGTCGCATGACGTTATCTTCGCGTTTACGACCATGTTTTAAGTCGTTTCGTAAACCGTCTTTTCGACGCTAACAACAACTAGCTAGGCTACCACAAGCACTGAAGGGGCGACCGAGAGCACATAAAGTGATGAATCGTGTGTTTTCCATAGCGCGCTCATTGAAACACCCTAACAAGATGACCACAGATTGCATGTCTTCTGGTTTTATGAGGAGCCTGTTTGTAGGAGGGCAGGGACTCCTTGTGAAGGACCACAGTATGTTCCTCTGCAGCTGTCGCTACAAAGGCAAGTGTCATCAGGAGGCATCTGCGCCACATCTTCCAGTCCTCAGAAAGCCAGCTCACTTGTTCAACCAAGGCTGTGATTACACGTTGCCCGGGCGCAGTCTGGTTCCTCCTGTCAAGATGGCATCACGGTGGACCGGGGTGGGGGTGGGGGAGGATGGTGTCGGGGGCAGTGTGAGGTAGGGGATAACAAGCGGGGCTTACAACCTCCCAGTCCCTGTGCTGGCGTGGTTTGGATAAAGCTCTCAGAACATGGGGAGATGGTGCCAGTGCTGTCAGAGGCTCATGCAGTCAAAGGGGTATTTTTAGAGAGCTTAAGTTAATAATCCAAAACCCAGTCAAAGGGTTTGGGGTGGGGTGGTGGTGGGGGGTGCTGGAGGAGGTGGGGGCCACTAGAATTTCTTGCCAAGTAAAATGAAACAGGAAATAGACTACACGCTTGATGCAAAAAAGCGATTTTTTCTTGTTTTGTTTTTGTGTGTTTTGTTGGGGGTTGTTCGCCCCAGGCCACTCACCAGGGCATGGAGACAAGACAGATTTCAAAAACAGGCAATCCTAAAACAGGGAGTCAGGTGGCTGAGCGTTTAGGGAGTCGGGCTAGTAATCAGAAGGTTGCCGGTTCGATTCCCCGACTGTGCCAAATGACGGTGTGTCCTTGGGCAAGGCACTTCACCCTACTTGCCTCGGGGGGAATGTCCCTGTACTTACTGTAAGTTGCTCTGGATAAGAGCGTCTGCTAAATGACTAAATGTAAACCTTGAGGAAATTCCCAAACCTGGACCAGATCTGCACCAACATTACTGCTGCAGCAGCAGTGCTTCTCACTGTAGAACAGGTACTTTCATTGAAAACAGAAGCTGAAAAAATACAAACTACACGCAATAAAAAGTCAGTGCGTCTGGGAATTCAATTTGTGATTATAAATAAATCTGAATTCATGTGTCAACAGACCCAATTCCCTTTGGGCCAACGGTGGGGTGAAAACACAACTCTGTTTGACTGCTTGTAATGTCAGTCACTGATAGGTAAGGATATCCACAAGGCAAGCGGGAAAATGCAATTACAGAAGTCATTGGCACACAAACCGAAATAATAAGGTTAACAAACCACAACAACATCACATGGTGCTCGCTCTCTTGGTCTGTGTAACGAGCTGTCAAGCAGATGTCACAGGACCGAAGAAAACAGCGTAAAGAGGACAAAAGATCTTATTTTGGAGTTTCAGAAAGAATCTAAATCAAAGAGCAGGCCTCTGTGTTAAGGTTAATAAAAATTGATAAGCTGAGGAGAGCAGCTCCCCCTAGGTCATTCAGAAAAGAGGCCTTTTCTTGACCGTGTTCGCCACGGCTGAAGCTGTGGTAGATATTGAATTGTGTTTGACATTGGGGAAGGGTGGGCAGGCGGGGGGGGACAAGGGAAGGCGGCCCTGACAAGTTATTTACAGCCGGACTTGGGTTTAGTTGTCCCTTTGTGGACATTTCAATAAGAACCCGTTTTTTCAGTTTCAGTTTCTTCTTTCCATCTGGGTTTGTATTTGGCTGGGTTTGCAGTGGGCTTGTTATGAAACAGAATGAGGCAAGATTAGAAAGCATTTCCTCTCTGGAAGTACTGAGTGTACTCTAAGAAGCAGAGAAAGCAGAGAAGTAACAAAAGGCACAGGAGAGATTGTTGACACCGATAAATACCTGACTGAATCACTGACAGATCATTGACATGAATTCGCACAAAGGTTAGGTAACAAATAAGCCTGAAGACAAACGGACAGCTTTGCCAAGGATCGAGTGTATCAAGTATGGAATATAAAAATAGAGCACATGACAGTTTCCTAGAATTAATGCAAGAGTTAGGAACATGACTGAAGTGTCTCTAGCAGCTTAAAGCAGAGTGAAAACAAACCGAAACAACAGCTGGCACTCTGCACAAGTTTTACCCACAGCATAAACTCATCGTTATGACAACACCGTTTACTATGTAGCATACTTCAAGAGGGGGGATGGGTGGGGAAGATTCAGTACAGAACATCGTGAACATCGTTGGTGGTGGAGGTGTGTGTGTGTGTGTGTGTGGGTGGTGTGTGTGTGTGTGGGGTGGGTGTTGCCCTGAGAGTTGCCGAGGGTCACACCTGTGCTCTGGTTGTGGAATGTTGACCCCCCGGCCTCCCCCCGGCCTCCCCCTCCCCTCCCCCTCAGCACAGGGACGCAGTGCAGGGAGCTGCCACACCCCAGATACTGGTGCCCATGACAGCTGCATGGGGTTGATATGATCATGCGGCCCCACGACCTGACGGAAGGAGGAGAGGGCAGGGGAGGAGGGGTGAGGATGAGGTGGGGGTGAGGATGAGGTGGGGGTAGCAGGACAGGGTGGTTGCTCTGAAGGAGGACAGATGAGGACGTAAGATGTGTTGGGCTGGGAACTGCTGGGGCTAGCTAGAGAATGCAGCATTCCTACTGGAGCATAACATGCCTCAAGCACACCCACCTGCCTAACCTGATCTAAGGCACACATCGGCATTACCGCCAGTGGGAACTCATCTAGTGCACTTTATGACCCTGTTGTGTGTGTTTTGCACCTCTGGAACTCACTTCTGCAGAACGGTCTGGCAAGGAAGTGTCTGTGGTTGTAATTAAAGAGATATTACAGGACTTTCCAAATGTCTGAATGTCAGTCAGATCCAGCCTAGATAGACAACATTAGCGTGCCCATTGAAAGCTGTTCACCACAAGTGACAGACACACTTTACCAGATAAAACAGCCGGTTTCTGATTGGACGACACAAGCAGCCATGTGCAACGCTTCCTAAACATCGGACCTGATGCTGTGCCTGACGACCAGGCGTTCCAAACAAACACGGCTGCTTAGCAACCGAGGAGCCTGGGGGGGGGGGGGTCACCTATGCTACCATCGGGTCAGTTTCCACACGTGCCTCTGTCTGACGGTCCCCCTCCGCCCGAAGGGGCAGGGAGAGCGGCCTCTTAGCGAGTGCCCGCGGGGACCACGGTGTTACCTCCAGCACTGGTCCAAAGGTTAAACAATCGGAAACATGTGCAGTACATAAATATCTCCCAGCTGATAGGGATCAGGGAGGAGGAAACGGAGGAGGTTGGGAAGAGGGGTTAACGCCACAGGATGTGACCTCACGTTGCAAGCTGGTGTGTCTGCGGCGCTGCGGAGCGACAGTCTGATCCAGGAGGGGGGAGGGAGGGGGGAGGGAGGGGGGAGGGAGTTCTCAGTGTGATGGTCTTATCAGCAGTGAGGGCCTCTATCACAGATCTCACCCCGGGGCTTTTTACACGGGTCAGCATACGAACCCGGGCACCCACCGACTGGCTGACAGGAAGTGGAATGAGAGGGAAACAGGAGATGAGCTTCTCCCCGCCGCAGAATCGGTTAGAGGCGCAGCGACCACAACGGTGGGGTCCATCTCGTTATTTAAAGCTCTGTCGCTTCTCGCTCGTTATATGATCCAGGGGAACACTCACTGCTTGGTGCTGGGGGGCTTTGATGGCTGAAAAAGGTCAAGACAATAAACAAGGTTTATTTTATTTTTTCATCAGACTGAATAGTGTCCGGCCTTTCCAAAGAGAACAGCGACTGTGCCCTCCTGTGGATAAGAAACGTGAGAGTTCGGCACCGTTCTGTTTACCTCCTAATGAGAAACAAAGATCTGATCTTCTGGGATTTGATCACTTCAAACAATAGGGGTATAACAGCCCTCAACATAATTCAAACCATTTGCGTGTACGAGAGGGGGAGATGAAAGCTTTTGTTTGGATAAATTGTCCATATGAAACAGGAGATGATGTCTAATCTGTTATCTGTTGATGTGGCAAAAGATGGCCTTTTGCCAGACGAAAAGCAGGGCTCTTCTGTGAAGGCTGTGTCAAACCCTGGTGCTTGTACACACGTGCATGTGGCTGGCCATGCTGGCTGAGGTGCTGCCCTGCAGAGGAAAAACTACTACAGGGGTTTGGTTTGGTTTTCCCTTGAAGGAATGCCTCGGCATGCTACAGTTGGCCCCGCAAGAATTAAGGTCACAAAAACAAGCGAGCCAGCCAGTCCAGGGTGACTGAGTGGAGAGAGAGGAGCCTGGCAGGGAAGTGAGGTTTCCAAAACACGTCCAAAAACACAACCTCCTTGACCGCACGTTCATTTGATATCATTTAATTAATTTGGGGGATAATAAAAGTAATTAGTCATCAGCCCAACTCCTAACCCTATTTATCCAGCCCCCCCAACACACTGAGTTCCATACATTGGACTTCTGTTTGACCTCCATATTCTCTGATGACAGTGGACTGGAAGAGCCAATCAAACAGGAGAACAAGGGACTGGAAAACATGACAGCATTCCCTGGACTGTGGGAATAGGCCCTGGTAGACACAGGGCAGTCCTCCAATGCTGTGGATAAGGGGATGGGTGATAAGGAGGGGGCGGGGGTGGGGGCGGGGGGGTGAATGTTTCACGGGATCACAAGCAGGGAACCAGGAGTTCTGTAGGGTATCAAGAGTCGGTTGGTGTTCAAACTTCTGCGTCGCTCCGGCAACAAGATGACATCCTGCGCTGAGCTCCCCCCCACTGTGACAGAAATACACTGGCCTCAGAGCCAGCAGAGCACGGCTGTTATCGATCTGCTCCCAGCGCTATAGCTCCTCTTACATCCATAATTATTCTCCTTGAGAGGACTCCACCGTGAGAGGTGCCTGGATGACCTGCCTGCCTGGCTGGTTGGCTGGATCTCTGTCCATCATGCCAGCTTGTTAAAGGTGCTCTCTACTTTGCCGTGGTGCGGTTGTAAAACGCCTCCTCTTTTAACCCCGGCAATTTGTAATATTTCATGGTTCAATCCAGAAGTTCTGGGAGCCGGCTCTGGACCGGCACGATTACAGTGGTTAGCCGGGCTCCTCCGGCGGAGCCATACTGGCTGCGGGAGGGCAGGTGCCCCAGGCTGAGGGAGGGAAGGTGCCCCAGGCTGAGGGAGGGAAGGTGCCCCAGGCTGAGGGAGGGAAGGTACCCCAGGCTGAGGGAGGGAAGGTGCCCCAGGCTGAGGGAGGGAAGGTGCCCCAGGCTGAGGGAGGGAAGGTGCCCCAGGCTGAGGGATGGAAGGTACCCCAGGCTGAGGGAGGGAAGGTGCCCCAGGCTGGGGGAGGGCAGGTGCCCCAGGCTGGGGAGGGCAGGTGCCCCAGGCTGGGGGAGGGCTCCCCTTCCGGAACTTACAACTAGAATTCCTCTTCACTCACGGACGACTCTCTCCGAAAGGCGAAATAAACGTACTGAGAACCCCAATATATTTGAGAAAATATGGCATCAGTTCTTCCAACACGTTTGGGGATAAATGTCCTCACTCGTTCCTGATTGAAGCAACTTCCGTGTTTTGGAGGGCGATTGATATTGGAGATGTTGTGATATGCTGCGTTACTTTTAGTGTCTATCACGGATATGTCTTGGTTTAGTTTTTCACTGTGTCAGTTCGTTTTTTCAAGTCTTCGCAAGCTCTTATGGTGTTTTGCATTATGTCAACTGTCACTTTTTTTAAATAACGGGTTTCTATAAAAAGCATTTTTCCAAATGCTCCGATGACAACAATCTGGCGAAACCCAATAAACAAATAAAGTAAGGAGATGAAACTTTAATGCGTGGCAGTTGACGTGTTGGATATGGTGCAGAGAGACGTGCTGACATGGTAGCTTACTGTGTGGGGCGAACAGGCCTGCAAGGCTACACCATGTGATGTAGGCTCCAATTAGAAACAAGACAGCAATTCACATGGAGCTCTCCCCTCGGCTGATTGGCCACCGCGCCAGTCACTGACACTCCTCTGGCGGCGAAGAGTCAGCGTTCTTGTGCAGCGACGACGAGAGCACGTGACTCAGACAAGAGGGCGCGTTCAAGTAAACGCCGACCGCACCAGAGGAGAACGCCGATCTGAGGCTTGATGTCTTCCTCTCCTCGGTTGACACGGTTTCTGAGGGAGGAGATGGGAGTGAGGCTGTGTTAAAGACCTTCCAGTCGGCTTCCCAGGGCCATGTCAAGGCACAGCGCAGCTAACGCCTCGTGTTCCTCCCTCTCTCTCCAGACAGCCGCACACTGGAGTCTAAAAAGGAGGGCTGTTACCGCTGATATGTTAATCTGTCTCTCATATCTCTTTGTTTTAGCCAGTGAGACAGGATCTTTTCCCCAAAGCTACTGTGAGACGCACATCTCCAGTCGTGTGGTTGAGCTGTCAAAAGGGAAATACCTTCCCTCTGACTGTTCTTTTTTCTTCTTGTAGCGAGAACACCCCTTCTACCCTCAGGGGTCTTTAGTGAACTTGCCATCACCCACACACCCTGCAGGCGGTGAGCACGCACTCCCCGCACACGTCACGGCAGCGATAACCAGCCACAGGCCTCACCATGGAGATAAGGCTTCCTAGCAGTCCGTCAAACAAACAAAGCTGGATGACGAATGTGGGGAGGTTTCAAGAGAACGCCGCCATATTGGTCGAGTAGCCTCTCTTTCTCTCTGCCTTTTCTGCACGTGTGTGTGCACTCACACTCACACACACCAAGACACACACACAGACACAGACAGACACACCAACACACTTCAGCTTGTCCTGGAAAAATCATTAAATCCCCCCAGCACCTCACACACACTGCATGCAGATGGAGAGAAAAGGGCTGAGAGCCAAAATGCCTGAGGGGGTTTTCATGACAATAACCTTCTGTGGAGCTGTGAGTCTCCTGCCACCTCCATCACGGGGCGGCGGAGGGGACGCATGTGAAAACAAGCAAAAGAAACGGCACCAAATATCAGGTGAGGAACATTCATAAAGTACAGAGGAAAACAGAATCTGTGTCATTTTCCCTTATGGCCCGGGGAGTAGGCTGGCTAAAGGCTCTTTAAGAACAGCTTGAACACAGAAAACGATGATGATTCTTCTCGTCTGGACGAAAAGTGCATTAATATGGAGCCGTATGCCGTTTCCACTTGTGTTAAATGGCTAGCCTGTTGAGGATTCAATTACAATGGCGGTCTGTCGTTTTGGAAGAGCGGGAGTGTGGGCCACATAAAGAAGCTCCCTCTGAGAGGAGAAGTGCTGAAGGAAATGGACAGAACTGGGGAGGCATGCGGACCTCCTGCAGGAGCATAACCATGTCATGTCAATGGCAGAGGGTGGCAGGGTGGAAATATAGACAGAGGGAGGGAAACCAGAGAGAAAGACTGAGAGAGAAACTAGAAGGGGGGGGGGGGGGGATTGGCTATGGGGCCAAATCCTGAAGCTCTTCATCTGTGGTGGGGTTTAACCAGGAGGGGGGAGGGGGGCATTTTTTTAATCATTCAACTGTTGCTCCTGCTGCCCAGATAAAAGCCCCCCCCCAATTACTTGAAGTGATCTAAATCGAGCAGGCTATGAATTCCGGCTTATGGAACATCAGTCAGGGTGATTAATTCTGGCTCAATTAATCGTTCCATTTGTCTATGATATGTCTAAAATTCCACAATACAAATCCGCTGTAATGGCCCAATCCTTTCCCCTCACATTGTGTGGTTTATCTTCAACGCTCAAAAGGCAAAAAGCAAATTTGTGGCTAATTTTATCGGGGAATCCGCTGGCATGTGTTTTTTTCCCCTTTCTCCGGCGGTAATGATTCCCTCATTCGGGCCTAATTAACTGTGGCCATTAAACGTGGGGAAATGTAGTGCCCAGGGTTTCATGTCAGGTAGTCCAGAGACGACAACACAGGAGGACTCAATTAGGCCTGCTCCGAGCCAGGGTTATCACACCACATGTTTGCCAATTAAGTGAGTTCAGTCTGATGTGTGTCTGCCTCCTATTACTCCTCTGTCCTCTCCATCTCAGAGGCCCCGGCACCAGAGAAACAGCATCCCTGTTTACCTGTCTGTCTGTCTGTCTGTCTGTCTGCCTGTCTGTCTGTCTGTCTGTCTGTCTGCCTGTCTGTCTGCCTGTCTGTCTGTCTGTCTGTCTGTCTGCCTGTGTCTGTCTGTCTGCCTGTCTGTCTGCCTGTCTGTCCGTCTGCCTGTCCGTCTGCCTGTCCGTCTGCCTGTCCGTCTGCCTGTCTGCCTGTCTGTCTGTCTGTCTGTCTGTCTGCTCCCCCCTTCCCCCACAGCAGAAGAGTAGACGCAACATACACTACAGACGCACTACACTGCATAGTGCAGTGTAGTGCAGTCAGTAATTACAGACTGTTAAGTAAGGCTGGACAGGCAGACAGACAGACAGACAGACAGACAGACAGGCAGACAGGCAGACAGGCAGACAGACAGGCAGACAGACAGGCAGACAGACAGACAGACAGGCAGGCAGGCCCTGCTTGCTGATGCCAAGTTTCAAACAAGTACCAGCAGGATTAAGTTCCAGTAGAATTAGGCAGCTTCTGTCAGCCACACAGCTGAACAGCAGAAACAAGTCAAATACACCGCCATCTAAATGTAACATTAATTTATGATGTATTATATAGCATGATGTTATAGTGCATATGATTGAATGTCAAGCAGAAGAAGAGAACATGCTATTAGTGGGAAGTACATGGCACAAAATCGGAAAGTCCTTTCAAATCTCAGTCATTTATATGAAAACAAATGTCAATTTGTTTAAACTCAAAGTGTGTTCAGTTATATTCACGTTGTATTGTAAACTCCACTCAGTCAGTCTGTGGGAACAGGGAGTTGATGGGGCCGGGTGAGGAAGGAAGGGGAGGAGACACTGAGACACATTAGCTTTTGCTCCTGGCATCTTCTCCAGGCTAGGGGGAGTGTGTCTCAGTGATCCTGAGAGTCATTGGCTCGTTACGAAAGTACTGTGAGCAAGGGCTGATCCATCACTGAAGCTGGGGGGCTGTGTGTGTGTGTGTGTGTGTGTGTGTTTGGGGAGAGGAACGGGGGCCGGAGTGTGACTGATCCGGTGCTGCTGCCTGTCACTCAGCATGTCCGCTGTATGACGGCCAGCCCTGTCTGGCTGGGGCACGGTGGGAGGTCTGCCTCCAACCCTATGGGCAGCCTCTCCTCCACACTCTACACAAGCAGCCCCCAAAGAGCCGACCAAGGGGAGACCCAACACTCTACACAAGCAGCCCCCAAAGAGCCGACCAAGGGGAGACCCAACACTCTACACAAGCAGCCCCCAAAGAGCAGACCAAGGGGAGACCCAACACTCTACACAAGCAGCCCCCAAAGAGCAGACCAAGGGAGACCCAACACTCTACACAAGCAGCCCCCACAGGGCAGACCAACAGGAGACCCAACACAAGCTGGACAGGAAACAGGAAACAGCCCTACAGGCCCGGGAGGACTTCCTCCTCTTCTTCCTCTTCTTCTGCTTCTTGGAAGTGTTTCCATTTCCTGGTGTTTACCACGCTGGCTTATGACTAAGAGGCCCAACCAAGACTTGATTATAGGGCACAGGCCTGGACAGGGTCTCGCTAAAGACAGTGCAGTCTCTTCCAAAACACACACTAGAGAGTAATTATCAGAGTCATTAAACGATAATGACTGGAAGGTGTGTGCACAAACAGTTACAGTACAACCCACCAGAAAGTACAGATGATTTACAAAATGTACAGTGAGTGCAGCGTGAGACTGAATCGTTCCTCACAGCAATTAGGCAGCGAGATACAAACAAAGAGAGAAGGAGAGGCAGAGAGAGGGAGAGGCAGAGAGGGAGAGGCAGAGAGAGAGAGAGAGAGAGATAGAGAGAGAGAGTGGGGAGTGTATGCAGAAGCAGGTCTTCAGGAGCTTGGGGGGGGGGGAGGAGGGAGGGGGAATGGGGGGGAAGGCTGAAGTCAGCATTACCCATAAATTCTCAACCCTGCGAGCACTTTCTTCCAGTTCCACCCCCCGCTCTGAGGACCTGCTCTCCACTGAACACACCAGGCCCTGTTTAGTGGCTTTAGCAACGGGGGAAGGGGTGTAGGGGCTAGGGTAGGCTGGTTGACTGAGGGGGGAAGGGGTGTAGGGGCTAGGGTAGGCTGGTTGACTGAGGGGGGAAGGGGTGTAGGGGCTAGGGTAGGCTGGCTGGCTGAGGGGGGAAGGGGTGTAGGGGCTAGGGTAGGCTGGCTGGCTGAGGGGGGAAGGGGTGTAGGGGCTAGGGTAGGCTGGCTGGCTGAGGGGGAAGGGGTGTAGGGGCTAGGGTAGGCTGGCTGGCTGAGGGGGGAAGGGGTGTAGGGGCTAGGGTAGGCTGGCTGGCTGAGGGGGGAAGGGGTGTAGGGGCTAGGGTAGGCTGGCTGGCTGAGGGGGGAAGGGGTGTAGGGGCTAGGGTAGGCTGGCTGGCTGAGGGGGGAAGGGGTGTAGGGGCTAGGGTAGGCTGGCTGGCTGAGGGGGGAAGGGGTGTAGGGGCTAGGGTAGGCTGGCTGGCTGAGGGGGGAAGGGGTGTAGGGGCTAGGGTAGGCTGGCTGGCTGAGGGGGGAAGGGGTGTAGGGGCTAGGGTAGGCTGGCTGGCTGAGGGGGGAAGGGGTGTAGGGGCTAGGGTAGGCTGGCTGGCTGAGGGGGGAAGGGGTGTAGGGGCTAGGGTAGGCTGGCTGGCTGAGGGGGGAAGGGGTGTAGGGGCTAGGGTAGGCTGGCTGGCTGAGGGGGGAAGGGGTGTAGGGGCTAGGGTAGGCTGGCTGGCTGAGGGGGGAAGGGGTGTAGGGGCTAGGGTAGGCTGGCTGGCTGAGGGGGGAAGGGGTGTAGGGGCTAGGGTAGGCTGGCTGGCTGAGGGGGGAAGGGGTGTAGGGGCTAGGGTAGGCTGGCTGGCTGAGGGGGGAAGGGGTGTAGGGGCTAGGGTAGGCTGGCTGGCTGAGGGGGGAAGGGGTGTAGGGGCTAGGGTAGGCTGGCTGGCTGAGGGGGGAGGGGGTGAGAATACAGTCCAGAGCTGCAGTTGGCCTCTCAGGCAAGCTTGTTTTCCCAGCTAGGGGACACTTCCCTACAGCACACCAGTCTGTGACCACAGCCTGACCTACCAACACACTACTCACTTCCACACGGGCCAGGAAAAATCAATAGATTAACCGGCATGAAATGGTGACACGATTAAGATGAATGATTACAGGGCTAATTCTTATCGGTCTCTTCATTGGGGCGGCGGCAAAGTGAAATGTTAAATGGATGTTGGGGTGGAGGGGGGATAGCGGGCGACGAAGTGAGAGAATTAGATGCTTTAACTGTTATGTACTCTAAACTCCCCCTCCTCCCCCTAAGACTACCACACACACACACACACACACACACACATAACCAACCCCAAAACAATGTGTTTTGAACTGTGCAAACAGCATACATCAATCCTAGAAGTCTTGACAAATGGTCTGTTTGGCTCACCGTCTCGTTCCCAAACAAGATGTCGACGTACGGCATGACCTTCATCATGGGCTCCTGGAAGAACTGGCTGATGAAGGGAGCGGAGAGGTTCAGGCCAAAGATTTTGTTGTTTTCAGAGGCGTGCTTTGCCACCTTCAGGATGGACTCTGGGGAAACGGTCAGGAAGAAACCCTGAAAACAACAAGAAAACAAGATTCTCAAACTGTTTTTTCTTTCTCCCTCACTGCTTTCATCGTCAATGCCCAAGAACCAACAAGCCCGCCCGCCCGCCCGCCCGCCCCCCCTCCCCCACCACCAGACAGACAGGATCGTTTGTGGTCTGACAGAGAACATGAGCCAAAGTAGATGGAAGCAGACACTACCCTATGATCTTGTTGCTAATTTGTGGCTTTTGGACTTTGACAAGGTAATTTCTAACGGGCTACAAGGTGCGGCATTAAATACAACAGAGACAGACAGCATGAGACTGCATAAACGTTTAACTCCAATCGCTTTTTGGAACATGTATACCGTCCAACAATGAGAGAGGGCAAGAAAGGGAGAGAGAGAGAGAGGGCAAGAAAGAGAGAGAGGGAAAAAAAGAGGCAGGAAAAATACATCCAGGACAAAGCTTGTGGCTGAGGTCCAAGACCTGTACTAGAGGAAGCAACATGCACGTATCCGATGATAGCAAGAACAAAAGTCTCGTCTGGACTCTCGTTACTTGGAAACAAGAGAGGCAGGTCCACTCATTGTGTGAATGAATACAAATCAGGTAAGAAAACACCTTTGTGTTGCAGGTTGAAATCCGAAGCGAGACTCTCCTGCGAACCCGCACAAAAACACTGATCCTTTGATACCAATCTCCTTAACCTTGTTTTTCAGCTACAAACTTGTCTTTAAAACCACTGTGTCACAATAGGACTGGAGAAGAGATGGTGGGAGGGGGGGGGGGGGGAGAGAGAGCAATACAAAACAAATATATATATACGTTCTGCATGACGACACATTTAATCTGCTTCCATTGTGAGCACAAGTGCAGCTCTCATTAAAGCATGTATGACATTTGCAACAGAGCAGTGACCTTCATGTAAAGGAACTGAGGAGAAAGCTGGTGAATGGGGGGTAGTCTCTGTCGTCAATCAAACGTACAATATATTACATGGCACTAAGTGGCTGAATGCTTAATTACATATTCATGCAGTCTCTCGCTCTCCAGGCAAGATTTCTCATTATTTTACAGAATGGTGGAGGAAGACATCTCTGCCACAGGATTGGGTCAGTTCCCCTCGGTTGCAGTGTTCTGGTACCATCTGTTGTAAAGGAGAGGTGTTTTGAATGGGCTAGCCAGCACAAAGGAGTTCCCTCTCTACTAATGGCCCATCATTGACCCTGGCATCTCTCTTTTGGAGTGTGCCAATGTGTCGGCGGAGGGGAGATTGTTTTCTCACATAAATGGGCTTTTTGTAGTTGAAGATAAACTGTCGTGGTTGCCATAATGTTAGCTGTGATCAAAGGCCCGGGGCTCTATCAAACGTCCTGAGGGGTGATGAACTTTAAAAGCCATGCCACTGCCTCCTCTAATCACACACTGGCTCTATGTCATTTACCTCTAACTACACCACCGCCTTCACAGACACTGGGCTGCCTGGCACTGCCTGCTGGTACACCAGAAACTTTAACCTCACAGGTTGCACTGTATATTTGGTGATGTGTTCTAACTTGATATGTCCACATCAGCAAATATGGCAAACAGTGAAATGCCGGAAGATCGGAAAACGATTTGAGCTGGACAGAACTTGTGTAACGTTCATCAAAGTACTGTGGAGAACTCGACTTTCAGACGTTTCGTTTTCCAACACAGATTAATACATTCCAACACAGTGGCCTCAAATCATCAGCCTAAACCATACGTCAGCTTTGATGCACGGAAACGTGGAAAAAACGATTCCATCCCTATTAAAACTTTTTTTGTGTTTCCGTGTTTGAAGCTCCAGAAATGCCCTGGGCAGCGCTTTTCATAAAATACTGCCTCCCCCCCCCACTTTCTTCAAGTTCTCAGCTTTGTGAGTCTAGTGGCTTGTGGGTAGAACATAGAATCTTGTGCCATGTGAGGTTCCAGTTCCCATCGAAGGCTCGACTTTGGAGAGCAGAAACAGGAGGAGGCGAGTCTTTAGCACTGCGGTGGAGCTCGGGTGTCCAGGAGGCAGATCTGGTTTCTCCAGGTATCAGGGAGTCTTGTGAAGTGGAGAGTGTCACCTTTCCAGGTCAGGGGGATCAAAGTGTTGGGGACACTTTGTACAATTTCCATCCAGCCAAAACGTTTAATAAGGCATTCGGAGATGCCTTTTCTTGGCCACCGATGATGAAGGAGCTGTGTTTGGCATTGTGAAGCTGTAATTTGACCGAGGACTTGGAATCTGTTCTCAGTGTTTAAGAGGAACGATTTCCACTTTAAGAAATCTGTCTAAATGGCAGTGTAAGATCAAACTAGGTGGTAATCTGACCACAGGAGTCTTGAGTGGACAGCAGTATACTGTTGAACACGTTCTATCAGTTGTATCACAGTAGCATGGCTTTATAGCTTCTGCACATCGAAAACCCCCTGTGTGATGGAGGATACAATGACGCTGTGCTTAAAATAAAACTGGACATCTGAAGGGTAAAAAATCGTCTATTTTGGGAAGGGCATTTTCCTTTGTGCCACCAGAGGTGTTTGTGGAAAGGTTTTTTTCCTTCTTCACAGGGCTATTTTCATTCTGCCGGGGCTAAGGGGGTGTGTTTCAAATACTGTATCATGAACGCTTTTCTTGACACGTCCCATTACTCATAAGAATGATGGAGAGAACACGTACTCTTTCCAGCCCGAAGAAGTGTAAAAACCGTAGACCCTTAGTGACTAAATTCCACCAAAGGCCTCCCATTGCGATCCTTCACTGTGGCGCTTGCTCTGGCTGTAACGTCCACATTGCTAGCGAGCTAGCCGGCTTAAACGGAGTGCTTCCATCAAAGCTGTAGGAACGCCGGCTCTACCACGCTCACCCGTCATTACCATGGACAGCCCTCCCATCATGCTCTCTGGTGCGGAGGGGTTCATTACCCCTACTCAGATGTCACACAGATCAGAGTGTGTGCCACGCCGCACACTGCTCTTCCCCGCGGCTGTCTGTGCGGAGCGGCGTTGCCAGGCCGATCGATAAGCTCAGGTTTGGAGCTTCATTAGCTCAGTATGACTCCATCTCCATCAAGACACCTCCGGCATGCTACACCGGTGTTCCGAGATGCCTTTTACTCCCTGATATTGAAGGGGCCTGCTGTGTTGCGTGCACACACATACACACCCCCACACAAACTCAAACACATGGAGAGGGGTGGAGAGAGAAAGAGAGAGGAGATGGCTGTAGCTCTGTAGATGAGAGGAGAGAGCACATGGACAGAGGCAAGTGAGTAATTGTACCGCGAAGTGAGTCCTGAGTGGATAAAAATCACAAAGACGACGGTAGTGCTTTTTTAAAGACGACTCTATATTCCTCAAAACACTTTCAAAGGCATATATACACGAGTGTGGCGAACTAGGGGAAGGATTTTATAACGCTAATGATGTTATGTTCCAGCCAGAATGGCCAGTTGATTTCATTTAGACAAAAGTTCAATGAGGCCAATGGAGACGGGAACGGGGGAAGAAGCGCTAGACTGACTGTACGCCCCTGAGCTCTTCACAACATGTTTAATGTGACTGGCACGGCTGTCCAAGCACACTGATAGCATCTGCTTCTTCTTTCTCTTACGCTAAGAATCATGTTCTGGAGGACCTTATCAGATATTTAGGAATCTCTCCTCTTCTGAGTGCGCTGGAGCATGGCCAACTGCACTGGAAACTAAGGAAGGCCAAGCCCCTGTGTGATGGAGACAGGGGTATCAAATCAGTCATGCTGGGCTCTCCCGGGCAACATAAATGTGCCACAGACACTGGATTTAACAACTGGGGAGAGACATTACTTACTCACTAGCTGCTACAGTATTTATTCCTTGAAATTCCTCTCTGTTTTTCATATCATTCGGTTTTCCGAGTAACAGATTTACTTTTTTCTTTCCGGAACTCGCCGGAGTTCCCTCGTGGTCTATATGAAATATGGAGATGCAGCTGGTAGGTCATTGCGATGCCCCAACGTACCTGGCCAAGGTTACCTTAATGAGCCTGGGTAAAACAAGGCATTAGACCTAACCACAGACCACTTGAGGGGGAGGAGTGTGTCATACCACCATGCCTGCAATTTGTACAACCATTGGAGAACATAATTACATTAACCTCTGGTGCCTTGGCTGCATAAAACTAATGGAAGAAAACTACCTGAGTGAGGGGTAAAACAAAGAAAAACAATCAAGAAAAAAGCCCTGTATATAACCCCACTAAGAGGTTCAAATGTGGCTTGCATCACACTTATTTAAGAGTTGGCAAGATTAGGGTGCTATCTTGCTAATGATATTAGGAGATCGGCTTCAGGGGGGGGGGGGGGTTCCTCAAAATCTCTGGCTTAAGCTTGCCGGTCATGCCCCCTGACTTTCAGCAATGTGTTGGCCATGGTCTGAGGTGCAGTGGAGAGAGAGAGGGAAGGCCAAGGAATGTACTTAAGATCTAAACCAGACGACATGCAAAGCCAAGAGCGTTCGAACGCCAATACTAATCCACAAAATAATTCAGTGCAAAGCAAAACGGACTCTCCTTAAAGAATACCACATGTTACCTCAGTGAAGAGACAAAAAAACAAGCATTCCAGTGGAAGAACACATCTCTCCTCCCCTTCTCCCTAGTTTCAGTCCTAATGAAAAAAGGTCCATAACAAAAAAAACCTTCGCCAGACATAACAAAATCCCCCTAGTGAGAGGAGCATTCTTGTACCACTGTTCTGCCACCATTACAAGAGCTAACTGTTTGGTTTGCAGGGAGTTAAAACTTGCTAATGTATACACTTACAAGTGTCCTTGTCGGCCACACACTGGACTTAATTAGCATTTCAGCGCGAGTAGCTCTCTCTCCTTCACTACCTCTGAAGGAGAGAGGACTTAGTGTGGACACACTAAACACACAGAGGTGTTTTTTCTTGTCAAGCTGAGCTCCTACAGTACTTCAGTTCAGGATGGGGAGAGAGAGCGAGAGAGCGAGAGAGAGTGAGAGAGAGAGTGTGAGAGAGAGAGAGAGAGAGTGAGAGAGTGTGAGAGAGAGAGAGAGAGACGGAGAGAGAGAGAGAGACGGAGAGAGAGAGAGAGAGAGAGAGAGAGAGACAGAGAGAGGGGACTGGGAGAGAAGGAGGCGGGGGTGGCTGATGGAAAATGGAATAACAGTCTGCAGAAACACACCTATATAGAAACAGATGTTCAGACTTCAGAGCTTTCTCTGCTAGACTGCCTCGAAAAGGACATTTTAATATATGGGTCAGATGTACAAAGCAGGGGGCTAGTTTTGGGGTGTCTGCTCTGCAGAGAGGGTGTCTCATTACAACAGCCTAGTAACCACAGAGGCTGAGACACAGGCAGAAACCTAATCTGCACGGACATTCCCTCAGCACTGTTGCAACCAAGTGAACATTTCCAAATGTGCCACTCCAGAGACGTAAATGAATTAGGCGTGTCTAACTTCCCACACTTGGATGTGGAAGGTAACTTTTCACTTTGTGCGGGTCTGTCTGGTAAAAGTCTAAGGATCACATCAGAACATTGCAGGTAATCGCTCAGGGCAGTGAGTCATATTCAGTTTTGGTTGACAGACTAAAATAACAGAGCGCTGATTGCTGAAGAGACAAGGGCAAGCTCTGCTGGATAGAGTTAATTTAATACATATTTTTCCTTGTCTGCAGAACGAGAAAGAGAGAGAGAGAGAGACCTTCCCTGTCACCCTTAAAACAATTCATATGCCATTTTGTATTGAAACAGCACGAAAAAAAAAGTTTCTTCACTTACAAGCAACCCTTTAAAAATATTGTTGTATGAAGGCTGTCAAACTCAATGCAATAGGTCAGCACCCACTGTTCACAACACTGCTGTTTGAATCCACTCTAATAATAAACTTTGTCTGTTTCAGTCCAGAATGGAGGGGGAAACCAAGACAAACAGAGCACATGGCAAAAGCGCACCACTTAATTATTCATGCCTGTTTAAAAAATCATCTAATTGCTACTGTAATATGATGGCCCTGGATGAAAACAAAAACAGCCCAGCTATCAACAGCTTTTTGCTTAATCACCAAATTATAATTTGAGATGAGGGCAGGAGTGTTGAGTCTGATGGCAGCATTTCAATAATGTGCAAACTTGATTAAGGTTTAAACAGTCTGGGGTTTTCCGAGTGCACAACCTGAAGTGTTTATCCGGCCTCCTTTGGAACCGACACTGGCCTATATGTGTGGCGCACAAGATGATGGACGTGTAGCATCCAGCCAAAAGGGCTGACACTTAAATGAAGTGACAACTGAAGAGAAACAGCCGTCAAAAGTCCAGAGAATCTGGGGACTGCTTTCATTGACTCACGCTTGTGTTTTCATCCAGGCAGTGATTTGATGATGCTGGGAGTCAACTCTGATCCTTCTGGGGCCTGGAGAGGAGACTATGGAGTGCAGTCACATGTAAACATGCACTGAGGAACAGTACCGGACAATAACAGGCTGGGGAACACAGCTCAGTGCAGAACCTCGGAGTGTTCCTGTCAAACCGATGCATGGCAACGCTGGTGAAATCTGCGTCTCTTACCCCCGAAACACGGCAGGACTTTTCGGACTTTGGCCTCGCATGTTAGGGCAGTCAGCCAAAAGAACCAATTACTTTGAAGAGTGGACTTATAACGAAATACCTTAACTGTTTACTGTGTATAACATAACCTTGTTTTTCCCTGGCAGGGCAGGCCCAAGGCATAGTAAAGGTCTACTGCCTGAACCTGAGGTAAGGTCGACCTGTGGTCACTGCCAGGTGAACCTGAGGTAAGGTCGACCTGTGGTCACTGCCAGGTGAACCTGAGGTAAGGTCGACCTGTGGTCACTGCCAGGTGAACCTGGGGTAAGGTCGACCTGTGGTCACTGCCAGGTGAACCTGAGGTAAGGTCGACCTGTGGTCACTGCCAGGTGAACCTGGGGTAAGGTCGACCTGTGGTCACTGCCAGGTGAACCTGGGGTAAGGTCGACCTGTGGTCACTGCCAGGTGAACCTGGGGTAAGGTCGACCTGTGGTCACTGCCAGGTGAACCTGAGGTAAGGTCGACCTGTGGTCACTGCCAGGTGAACCTGGGGTAAGGTCAACCTGTGGTCACTGCCAGGTGAACCTGGGGTAAGGTCGACCTGTGGTCACTGCCAGAACTGAAGCCTCTTCACATGAAGCAACACCACTATAACTGAAAACACAACCATGTATATGTGAGACCTCCCAGTGAGTATGTTCCCTATAGTGTCCCTTTACTGTATACATCTCTTTCAGTCCAACACATACAGTAGCTGCTTCAGTCTTTCCTTCTGCCAGGACAACGGAGGCCTGGAATCTTCTCACCCGTTCACTGGAAGTGCCTTGGAAGCAGGCAATGGGGCTATCTTGTCTATGAAACCCATCCACATCCATTTCTCCAGTATGTCACACTGCTTCTGATCCCTGAGCGAAGGCTCCCCAAATGAAGCCAGGGCAGGGTGAATTGACAAATACAACCCTTCAATTCACACATCATCCGCAAAAAGGGACGATTTTCTCTGGAGTAAACGGGCTATGGCCAGCGTCTGTATGCCCAGTTGAGATGGCAAAAGTACACACATTTTTTGAAAAGCTTTTTCCAACCTTTAAAAAAAAAAAAAAATCTACCTTTAGAGATAAAAAATTGTCTAAACCTACTTTCCAAAATCTTTATTCAACCTTTCAAAACTTTTTTTCCAGAAACTTTGTTCGAAAATCTTTTTTTAACCTTTAAAAACAGTTTACCAGATAACTTTTCTCCCAAATCTTTTTTCAACCTTCTGAAACTTTTTCCCCCAAAAAATGTTATTCTTGTTGCCTTCTACCTTGCTCCATGGCAGCTTCATAGACTAGCTCACGATTAACATTGCATGGCCGAAGCATGATCATTACTCAAAACAGACACAGAAAAAGATCTCCTGAAGAAAGCATTTGAGGTATAGAAAGCCAGTGTTAAGAGCTGGAGGTGGAAGGTTGTCTCCTAATTGCTCCAGGGGAGAGAAACCATGTAGGTAAACATAGTTTGATCGATGAAAAGGATTATATCAGAAAAAAGCTTTTGGCCTTTGGCCAAGGCGAGCAAACACACTGTTCTCTGTCTACAAACGTAAAAAATGGCACCAGGAAAAAGCCGCTAAGCTGAAAGCCCTATATTTCACAGTTGGGGGAGGAGATGGACCACAACACTAGATATGACATGTAGGCAACTGTATCACTTCTGGGCTATCCCCCATCTGACAGAAATGCAGGGAGATAAGAGAGCAGTGCGGTGAGTTTGATGGAAGGCTAGCGTGGCTAGGGGCTTAGCTCCAGGTCAGGTTTTACAGTACTCCCAGTGCAAAGACAGGGTAAGGCTGTGGTACTG
Source organism: Hypomesus nipponensis (assembly GCF_054491055.1). Taxonomy (NCBI): domain Eukaryota; kingdom Metazoa; phylum Chordata; class Actinopteri; order Osmeriformes; family Osmeridae; genus Hypomesus; species Hypomesus nipponensis. The sequence goes on along the minus strand of NC_140373.1, from coordinate 2,256,269 downwards.
TGGGTTAGTGTGTGTGCTAAACCTCTCCCATCACTGAATGCACAAGTTATTAAAAGCTCTGCTTGCTGACAGGTGCCAGCAAAGTGTATTCCATGTATTGCAATTCACATAAGCCACTTAAAGAAAACTGCAGAGAGAAAGGTATAAAACTGAGAAGGGCTTAAGAGTTACTGGAGCCCTTTAAACATCAGGGCTCCTCATCCAACTGTCTTTCCTTTTTCCAGACTTGTTAAATGAGTTCCTTCTATTGCCTCTTAATCCCTGTTAAGGTATTAAAACTGAAAATAACATAATTCATTACCTATCTTAAACCTGTAAAATGTATATGGTTGAATACCCTTGAAGCTCCTTTGGTCTTAAGTTATTATTAGTATTACACGGATGAGAAATGTTTTTCAACACAGCCAAACTAGTCTTACATAAGATCTCACCCAGACAAACTGCATGTCAACCAAAAATAACCTAACATGCAATTCTATACCCAATATGATGTATGACAACCTTTTACCTAATATGTCCAATTTTCAGCAAATTATCATTCTCCTTTCCAACATTTCTTACACACATATTTAACTATGTTCTTGCTTTGCTTGATTTTGTTTCCAATAGAGAAATGTTATCACATACACAAAAACATTGTGAGTCAGTTTAGGCAGGGTGTTCTTACAGCCTAGACAAGCAGGTGATGTCTTAGAGAAAGGATTGATTATATTCATTAAATCCCAAAAGAAATTAGGCGAGATTGATGAAAGCATGTATAGACTTCCTACAAAGCCTTGGGAGTCTTTAAAAGCCGTTACCATGGCGGTATCCCATTAGAATAACAAACATTTCCCCTGGATGTTGCACAGCCCCTCTCTGGGTCTCTCCACACACAAGCACCTGCCTTCACATTTTCCACCTCCTAACTTCCAACAGCCACTTGAAAATAAGGGGAAATATGAAATGCAGTTACGAAAAAACCTGAGTGCCAAAAAAAGGAAAAAATAAGAAAAAGGAAGACTTTTTCTTCAAACCCGTAATAACTTTCCATGGGAATAGGGTGAGAAACTTAAAAAGAATAACACTTCCCCTTGATTTTCTACTCCTTCCACTTTTTTAAGCAGGCAGTGAATTTCCTGGAGTGATAAGGGCTTAGCCAATGTAATCCTCACAGGGCCCTTCTCCAGTATGCCAGGAATAAAGAAACCTTTCCCTCTCGGAAAAAACGAGAGGCAACAGTAGGTTCGAGAACAAGAGAGGGGGGGGTTGGGGAGAGGAGAAAGACAGAGAGAGAGAGACAGAGAGAGAGAGACAGAGAGAGAGAGACATAGAGAGAGAGACAGAGAGAGAGAGACATAGAGAGAGAGACATAGAGAGAGAGTGATAGAGAGAGAGACATAGAGAGAGAGTGATAGACAGAGAGACAGAGAGACAGAGACATAGAGAGAGAGTGATAGACAGAGAGACAGACACAGAGACAGAGAGAGTGATAGACAGAGAGACAGACACAGAGAGAGACAGAGAGAGAGACAGAGAGAGAGAGAAAGAGAGAGAGAGAGAGAGAGAGAGAGAGAGGCAGCAGGCCTGGCATCCCCCACACATGCAAATTAGCATGTGTGGAAAGAGCAGCCGGACTTGTCCCTGCAGGAGATCAGCAGAGGAATATTGATATGACAACGCGAGGGGTTTCCCTGGCCGGGGATGCAGGGACGGTGGAGGCTGGCCTAATTGGCCCCGTACTGAGAGGGCACCTATAAATGTTTCACACCGTTCGCAGGGATTGATTCATTAACGTGCAGCTCGACAGGACAGGTGGGCCTCTCCACGGTGTACCATCTTGAACTGGCTCAGTGTAAAGTCACCGTTTCGATGGCGGCCTTGATACATAGTCCCGACCTTTCGCTTTAGATATTAAAATCAGCAGCGGGCACGTGACTCTATGCCCAGTGGCAGTTCTAGACTAATTTTACTGGGGGGGCCAAGGGGGGCCCAGTGTTTAATTAGAGGGGCACATTAAAAAAGGGAAACAAATGATATTTAAACATTAAATACTTTAATTTTGCTTTAAATTAAAATCATACAAATGGCTCTTGCTCTACCTCTTCCAGGTCCTCAGCTGTCTTTACCGCGATATGTTTCTCTCTAACTTTTTTTATTTACTGGAGCAAAAAAGGCTGCAATGTCCCTTCCCCGTTTCATGATGACTACTAAAAGAAGAAAAACAACGTGTAAAAAAAAAAAAAAAAAAAAACATTCAGTCACCTTAGGGAGGCCACAGGGGGGGCCAGGGGCACTGGCCCCTGTAGGCCCCCATGTAGAACTGCCCCTGTTCATGCCACACTGCTGGACTGAGTTATGGAGCTGTGTTATAAATACCACAGTGGCGGGTTCCTGAACTGACAGGAGTCAGACCTGGAGAGGATATCAATAATTCACCATCCTTGCACTCAGGATCAGATATTACATGATGAATGATTTTTCCATCTAAACATGTTGGAGGGGACTGAATCAACCTAACAAGTTGAGTCATAAATAAACCCGACTGCTGCTGGCAGTAACCCTGACACGACATGGCTCAAGTTCATCATAATATTCTATTAAACAAGCCTAGCAATAGAGTATCCGAGATCAATGACATATTCTGCCGTGGCTACAGACAACCATCTCCTCCGCTTACTGATCAGAACGGTTGAGAGGAATCCACACACACACGGCGCTCCTTAATCTGAGCATTGAGGAGGGCGTCAGGCGTCACGTGCGGTGTCTCTACAGAACCCTCCCAGCCAGTTAAGCCTTGTGAGAAAGAAGCAGAGCAGCATCTGCAGCGGTCTCTCTGGGTGGCTGGCTACATGTGGTTGACACATTCTGCTTCTTCAAAAGACGCTCACAGACGAGCTCAACGTGTGAGAGAATGTGTGTGCGGCATGTGGAACCCCCCCCCCCCTCCCCCTCCCCCTCCCCCTCCGGTCCCTCTTTTGAAGATGACCCCTCCCCCCGCCAACCCCTACGACCATGTCATGTTCAAAAGTTCATACATATATCCGTTGAGCGTTTCCATCGCAAATTGGTTCAGTATTAAGTTGTAAACTCATGTTGTGGAAGATGTGCAGCAGTGTACTGCCCATTCCTTAAGAGCAAGTGTGCTAGTTTGAGCTAGTGTGCTAAAGCGAGCTAGGGTGTTCTAGTGGGAGCTAATGTGAGCTAGCGTGAGCTAGCGTTCAAGTGGGAGCTAATGTGAGCTAGCATGAGCTAGCGTTCAAGTGGGAGCTAATGTGAGCTAGCGTGAGCTAGCGTTCAAGTGGGAGCTAATGTGAGCTAGCGTGAGCTAGCGTTCAAGTGGGAGCTCAACCGCAACCGTAAATCAGGGACGGAAGGCCTACGTGCCAGATTTTTTTATTTTTTTTACTGTGCTGCATGTTACTGGGGCAAAACACTTATTCACTCCGAATCTGTTCCAAAGAGCCTGAACGAAACGAGAGTGCATTGTGCCATAACACCAGTGAGTGTGTGTTTCCTGACGTGCGTAAATTACAGAAGAAGCTCTCGGAAATTAAACATGACGTCTGTGGAGAGCATCATCCCTCTGGCTCAAACCTCACGAATCTGCGCTTTGAACTTTCCGTTCCTCCCCACCAAACCGCTGCAATCACGGCGCGGTAAAACAATCGTTCTGACATTAGCGAACACGCTGGTTCGCTAACGTAGAACCGACAGGAGGTTCCATTACAGCTGAACGCGGCGTTTGAATCGCGGTGGGGCCGAATCTAGATCTACCAGGGGAAGACTCATATCCGCTTGTGCAAGAGGAGCCGTGCTGATGTGGTTTCTGTCTAAATCAAACCGTGAAGTGAGGTTCCTCAAACAGATTGATCTCCCCTAATAGCGTTTGTAGTGGATCTAATCTTGGGAGGGCATTTGTTATGAAAGAGGGATGAAGGAGGGAACCAGCTGTACTACAAGGAGGGACCATTCAGCATCGTCTTTTCCTGACACTCGTCTGACGAGAGCACACATCCGAGTGGGATGACAGCCCCATGAGATCCCAGTATGGAGAGGACACTCAAACACTGGCCCACGTCCTGAACAATCTCTGGTACACACACACACACACAGAACACAATCTCCCCCTGTGCTGAGTGATTTCATATTATAATGGGAGCTTTTGCTCATGCACGATTCGGCTTGCGTGGAAATGAATTACCTTTGCAGTTTGGGACACTTCCAAGACTTCCATGGAGTGTCATTTGGTCCGCAAGCTCAGCGACTGTGAACGCGGCCAACTCAAAAGAGACACTAACAGCAAGAAAGACGACCAGGGTCGCAGACCTCAACTGAACCGGAAAAAGAATGACCACGGTGGGTAAAGAGAGAGAGACTCTGCTCTGAGGACAAGGACTAAGGCCAAACCCCCGAGCCCGGGGAGGAAGAGGCAGAGTGAGTGAGTGAGACACGTCTAAACAGAATGCCTTCTCCAAACAGAGACCGAGAATTATTTACACACAAGACTAAACATGAAAAGAGCTCCTCATCCTCGATTAAGCCCTGTTTACGTGCCTTGATGACGCGTGAGTAATCTGTATGCGCGGCTTCAGGTCGAGAAGCTTCTGACGCCGTCGCCAGCTCTGCATGCTACATTATTAACACCCGCAAAGACATGACATGGATATATTATGACAACTGTATCACAGGAAGAGGCGGAGGAAAGGGGAAAAGGAGCTGAGTGGATGCATTTTTCATGAACTGCAGTGTTTTCCAGTCAAAAGTTCTCGTTGTGATGCTTCACTTTCAGAGAGGGAAGGATGCGGGGGGGGGGCAAGAAAAGCAAACACAAGCTGTGCTCCTGTCTGACAACAAACAAGGACGTTGTACCGTGTGATTACAATGATCTGCTACTGATAGCGACATGCCGACATCGCGGGCTGCTGGGGGAAGGTCTACAGGTCAGCTTGCGTCTCTTCCACTCTGCTGTTGAGTGCGTCGTCCTCCGGGTTTGAAATGCTACTTTCAGTCACGAGAAGCGACGTCTCCACACAGTCGCAGGAGGATAGTGCTCAACGGTACCGAGCGAGGGTTCTATTTTCTTCTAGAATTTATCTGGAACCTTCCGAAGGAGGGTAGACGCGCCGCAGGGCCGCGTGGAGGGTTCAACCTGCCTCTGGCCTCAATGTTTCGTCATTCAGGGCCATGACCAGCCTACTGTCACTAGGGTTGTCAGCTGTCCTGTATTAGCCAGGACGTTCCTTATATTGGGCCTAATTGATTTGTCCCATACGTGATCTCCCTTGTCCTGTTTATTGACTGCTACGCTGATCTAACCACTGACTGACACAACGACAACAGCAGCAGCAGTGCTGATCACGACACTTGACAATGATCACCGACACCCGTCATCGTCCAATCACAGCCCACCCTCACGAGCATCGGTATACGTGAAGTAAATGCGCCGATTTGTCAATTAGCTATCGTAATGACAAATGCCCTTAAACTGTATATTCGCACAGAACCAAAACCTGCACTGATACTGCAGCCTTTGGTGCTGTATTTCATGGTGACAAAGTTGGCAACCCTAGCTGTCACGGTCACTCTGTGCCTCCACCCATCACATTGCCATGGCAGCCCCTGGGTCTGTGTCCAGACTCACACTTAAATCACATTCTGCACACACGCGGCCAGGACAGCGCTTGCACCTACTGCATCTAATCTAATCTGTTCATCTCCCTGTGTCCTCTCTCTCTCTCACACACACACACACACACACACACACACACACACACACACACACACGCACACACAGGAACTACAGACAAGATTTCTGGGGAAGGCACGGTTTAAAATCCTCATTTGTAGTTTCCTTTGAGTGTGCCGAAATGAGGGCTGGGGATGGAAATCAGAAAATGGGGACTGGCTCCATAATTGAGGCGTTATCAACTCATTAAAAGCCATGGGGGCATCCGTGGATATGTTCACGTAACACTCCCATTACGTTCCCCAACAGAGACGGCCCTTAGAACACAGAACACGAGGAAGCCTCGAGAGAGGAAGGAGCAGCCATGATTGATAAGGTCGCTATCTTGTCAACCTTAGATAAAAATGAGAAATACATAATACAGTACAGGTAACAGCAATTTACCACAAAGGAACCGGCAGCCTTTCTTGGATGGCCCCAAACAGCAGCCCCTAACTCCCACGGTGTAATAATAACCAATACAAAATGGCACATCTTATTAAAATTGTGACAGATTTATTATTACTGTTGTTTAACTTCCCTTAACCTCTTTATAATCAAATCATGTTGAAAGTTCAAGGAGACTGTCCTCCAGTGAATTACAATCATTTTAGCTTGATTTAAATTCCCCCTGCATGGTAGGCAAGAAGACCCCATGCTGTGACATATCCTGTTTACTTTCCAGTCTGCCCATCCAGCAGCATTTATGGCCCAAAGTGGATAAGACGGGGGGGGTGCAGGAAAAAAAGAAAAGAAATAACATGAATCAAGCCATTTTTAGTAGGACAGAATGGATTCCCTGGATAAAATACAGTATGAAAACCTGCTTTTCACAACAATTATGTTCCATAAAAGGGGAAACGGCAGTGTGCAAAAGGTTCCTTTCATTTTTTTTCCCGTTCCCTTCCTCTTGCGCTCTCGTGTTAATCAGAACAGTAAAGCCTGTGAAGAACGAGTTGTACTGAACCCTAATAGATGTGTGACTGGGCCAATGCTGATCAGTCACCATCAAAGTGACTGGACAAAGCCACATTAATGTCACCCTCGATGTGCCTACTGGGAGGTGGGATATTGGGTCTCAGGTAGTCCACTATTCCCTTACCCCTGCTCCGAGGGTGAAATATGATCATGTCACAAAGAAGGAGACAGCATAACATTATTTTCTTTCTCCACTCAGGCAGAGCTGGTCATCACCCCACACAGGTCTAAATGATTGAGGAGAGCTTGTCTTGGGACTTGCAGCTGAGGTAAAACAACAAAATGCCTGAAATCAATAGTGTTTGAACGAGAGGAATGCAAATAGCCACCCTTCCTACTTCATGACACGGGATAACACACCCTTAAATTGTCCGGGCTCCGTTCAATGTCATCATTAGCCTCAACAGTGTCAAATCCGCTCAATAAAGGGCATTATTTTCACAGGATAAGTAGTGCATTAACCCTTTTACGCCGCTTTCAGGGGGTGCTGGAGTCTCCTATAACCAGGATGAATGCAGCGGATGACAAGAGAGATGGTTCATGTCGATAACTCAGGATGTAGCGTCAGATGGGAGACTGTCCTAAACCCGGTCCTAATAGGAGCTGGAACAGGAAGCTATTTTAAAACTTCCTTAAAAATGACTTCAAAGCAAACAATAATTTTTTGCAGACTTCCTGAGCTGAAAAGATAAGCCGGAGAAAACGGGGATAGAGACATTGTAAATGACGCCAGCCTTGGTGAAGAGAAATGTCTTCCTGATCTGGGCCCTCCTCTCTGGAGCTGACACCTACAGCAGAACATATATCAATTATAAATAAAGCCAGAATCCATCTCATGTTGGCAGCTTGTTTAGATCTAAACCTCACCTTCTGAGTGGCGAATTCTCTTCAGGCACCCCCCCCCCACACACACACACACACACACACACACACTACACAAGCCCCCTGTCCTTAAATCAAATCCCTTTTTAGGCCTGAATTTATTTTTCCTGTAACAAATCTGTCTTGGCAAATGATGTCACATAAGCAGGCAGAATGACAGGCTGACGTCTATGCAGGGGAACATCAACCTTGCTCCTGCAGCAGTGCTCCCAAGGTGAGTAATCATGGCGGGAGCAGAACAGACACCTCCTGCCACACACACACACACACACACACACACACACGTGGATGCCAGCCAGAGTCCAAACAAACCCAGAGTCTGTTGCTCAAGATAAACAAACCAATTAGGAGTGAAAGGCATGTTATTCCTCCGTCGGCTAAGGTATATTTTTCTTTTTTCCTTTTTTGATGAAAAATAATCAATGCATTATTTTCCAGGCGATGCGGCCGTATAACATCCAGAGTAAAGAGAATCGTACCGCAGCTGCAGACATTATTATTCATTAGATTAATAAATGTATGGAAGTAAACTAGCTACTGGTCCTGTAATTAATCCACGCAGCCTCAGCGGAGAGAGGGGTGAGCGAGGGGGGGGGAGAGAGAGAGCACAGAGCAGGAGATTCATCATCGCTTCTCGCTCCTTGCTCCTAGGGATGCATGCCCTTCTTGTGTGGATGAGTCAGCTTACATCTTCTGACAATTGTGAGCCAAGGGCTTTGTCAAAAGGAACCACAGTTATTGTTTTGATTGGTCCCCTATCCTGTTATGTTGGAGCACAAAATGCTTTCAAATGTGATTGCTCCGCGGCGTTTGAAACTGAGGCACGCACAGCACACAACATCAAAAAGAAGATGTCTGATTTTTATTTGACGGAGGACCAATCATTTGGCACTTTGGAGCTCCAGGCCCGGCGCCTTCCCTGGATTGGAGCCCGCCCGGCCTATCAGTAATTGCAGGGAGCGTCCCCCATTGGCCAGGAACAGCATTAGACGACTGGGCACATGGCGTGTGACATTCAAGCCGGCCAATAAAGATGGGCATGCTAATGAAAGTGGCTGTGGCCTGTCTCATTGGAGCTGGAGGGCTGAGACAGGTCTGGAGACTGCAGCTGCTGTAGCTGGGTCTCCAGCCCCCCGGGGGGGGCCAGCCCTGCCCCGGGCCCCCAGGCACTAGGCTTGCCACAGGCGCAACACTTCTGATCCCCGAAAAAAAGATAGATATATATAACTAAATAAATGGTGGTCGCTAACAATGCAACAAATCACAGCCTGCTTGTTAGCATGGCGGACCAGAGAGGAAGGAGGGGGGTTGGAGGGGGGGGGGGGGGGCACTGAACTGGGTTAAGAGATTTAATGTGCTGCTGAAAATGTGACACTTGCCAGAAGTCAAAATGTTCCACCAGAGTAGCAGCAGCACCAACGGCTAAGTCTCTATAACGCTCCGAAAGCTGCTTACAATATCCACTTGAGAGACAATAGATAAGGTCAGTACACCATATCTGAGTGGAGCCGACATACGAAAAATAAACACTTTTCCGCAGCATGCACTGCCCCTGGTTTCTTAGGACTCTGTGATACTGGGTAGTTTGGTCCACAAAATACATTTCCTTCACATTTGTCAAACTGAACTTAGATGAATAAACGATCCTCAAATCACTATCCAGTTTGACTTTCTTCCGCCTGACAGTGATTCATCTACCTTGACTGAAGGAGAAACACTGGCGGTTTGGAGTGGACTGCAGCCAAACAGGCACAGTGAAGCTAGAAGCGGGCTTAGAGTGGCCTATAAATTACCGCCGCATAAAAGGACAAATGCAGAAGGAAACAATTGTGTTGTCCAGCATCTGCCTCGCAGAGACGAGCATGTGTGGCGAGGAGCCATCATGAGAGAACATTCCTCAACTCGCCAGCACGCTAGCCTAACAGCTATCGTAGCGGGCCTACATGTGGATAATATTCCCGAGCTATTTACTCAGGTCCTGCGTTGTAATGATGTAATAAAGTCTGACACTTAACTCTACTCAGTATCTGGACCCAGGAGACTCACTCTGCTGTAAAAGCGCCCGTGGATTCCGAACCTGAATCTTAATCAGCGTTATTCACCCAGCGGAGCCACTCTCCTGGCTCCCCAACGAGCATATCAACGCACGGCCATCAGAATCGTTTTGCAAGCAGCGAGGCGACTGTTCATTTTCTGTCCGACATTACTTGACAAATAATTACTGTGACAATTCAATCAATTTTCATCGCTGGCAAGAGCGGGAGGTTGTCTTGCCTTGTTGATACCGAATTAGATACTTTTTGTGGCTTTCTACCTTGGACACAGTTGCTTTTGATGCCGCAGTGAATTGGGACAAGATGATGCAAGGTAGAATATTATTCAGCCTGAACTATTCATCCCCCTTCGAGCCCGGCACAGAGGAAAATAAACCATTTCCAGGGCTGCAGATCCAAAGTTAAGGGAGAAGACATGGTGTTTTCCCATCTGAAACTGAGAACCTGTTTTTACAAGGTAACGTGGGTGTAAAAGGAGAAAGTTCCAGAAGGCTGGTGGAGTAATAAGGACTTGGGGACTGGACAACAGCCAAACGGCTGAAGTTCACACCAGAGGCAATTACTCAAGACACGATGGATTAAAGCAATTATTTCTGGTTGTAACGTTGTTCAAATTAGGAAGCTCTGACTTGGAAGTCCTGAAATAGCAGAGCAGACCTCTGCCAGTGTAGAATGTTTACCCAACAAAATCTTCACAAACTCCAAACCCATTACAAAACTAATAGTATTCAGTGTCAAGTGAGAAATCGAGCCATAGTGCTTTCCTCCATAAAAGTGTGGATTTTAAGATCATATAAACAATCTTGGGTTCCAGAAACTGTGCTGTTCCAAAGCTCACTGCGTTCACGCAACAGTAAATCACACTAATAAATGTAAGGAAATACAGAGCACCAATTTCTAACATGACCAACAGAACCTAATCATCTACACGCCGTCTCTCCTCTCCACCCCACCCTGATCTTAACCTTGTACATCTACTTGAGAGGGCTTTTTCTGGATTCCCCACTTAAAGGGCATGTCCGATAGGCCAGCATCTGGCCTCCCATTGGCCCAAGGCACCCAGCTGAGAGCCAATGACCAGGCTGAACTCTTGACAGCTCATTACAGCTCAATTAGGCAGGTGCACCTCCATATATGGCCCTCTCTCAAACCAGCCACGGTGATGCATGTTTAACATGCAAGAGACTCACATAGTGACAGCAAACACTGAACGCCTAACCCTTATCACCCGATTGCTTCGGATTGAAATCATATAATTGCAGTGAGGGGAGAGGAAGGGAGACAAAAAAAAAGAACAACTAATAAATAAGATCCAGTAGGCTTGTAATTGAACAATTATGAGTTCATTTCCATCAGATGCTTGTTGGCAATTATAAAATGCAATCTGATTAGATTTGAAATGACATTGTTTCACACAAAAGACAAGGTGGGGGAGGGAGTGTGTGTGTGTGTGTGTGTGTGTGTGTGTGTGTGTGTGTGTGTGTGTGTGTGTGGGGGGGGGGTGTGTGTGTGTGTGTGTGTGGGGGGGGGGGTGTCAGAGTAATAAAGGGAAAGACACATCATGGTGGTTTGTCTCCCACAAACATGACCTCCGGAGCCGGGGACAGGCAGGAAGAGCAGGGCTGATGATGGACAGGACTTGGCAGAGAACATCCTTTGTCCCCTCGACAGAATCACCCCCCACCCCACTCCCCAAATCTGTCAGATATAACACTAGGGGTCGGTTCTCACATTTAATATCAGCCGTCTGGAAGAAGAAAAAAAACTAAAAACAGGCAAGGCGAAAAAATGTTGATCCCTTGAGGATGGATTCTAATCAAGATGAAATGCTTTTACAAATCTATTTAATAAGGCTTGCCAGAAGTCAAACTTGGCATGTAAATGCAGTGGGGATTAAATTTCATCGGCAACCAAGACTGTAACCGATCGCCTGCAGACAAAGAGAGAGCCTGCCAGTTTCCCCCCCCCTCTTCTCCCTCTGTTTCTCCTCTGCCTGCGATTTACCTCGTGATCCCTCCATGACTATGGGAAAGGACAGGGACAGTGTGGAGTGGTGCAGTACAGAGAAGAGAGGGGAGGGGAGGGGAGGGGGAGGAGGAGAAGAGAAGGGAGGATGAGAGGAGGAAAGAAGGGAGGATGAGAGGAGAGGAGAAGAGGGAGCAGGAGAGGAGAAGGGAGGATGAGAGGAGAGGAGAAGAGGAGAAGGGAGGATGAGAGGAGAGGAGGAGAAGAGGGAGCAGGAAAGGAGAGGATGAGAGGAGAAGGGAGGATGAGAGGAGAGGAGGAGAGGAGAAGGGAGGATGAGAGGAGAGGAGGAGAGGAGAAGGGAGGATGAGAGGAGAGGAGGAGAGGGGCTCAGTGGCTCAAGGTCAGTGTGAGGACAGTGTGGTCCTGTGAGCTGGGAGGACAGAAAGGGAGCCGCAGTCACCTCTGTGCTAATCAGCCCGTTGGCTGGCTGATGAGGTGTCAGTTAGTAATGTGTGTGTGTGTGTGTGGAGAGAGCCTCTCCCTTTGCTTTTTTGGCTGCAAAATTGCAGGGGCTGTCTGGGCAGAGCAAGTTCTGTGTGCGTGTGTGTGTGTGCGCGCGTGTGTGTGCCACTCTGGGGCGTAGCAGTCTGATGTGCTGCTTGTGGTGCCAGCTAGTGTTGCGCCCCCCCCCTCCTCATCCCCCTCCTCTCATCCCCCTCCTCTCCTCCCTCTCCTTGCATATTACACTACAGTGACTGAAGCTCGACACCGTTTCCCCCCTGCAGGGAGGGCAGAAAAACAACTGCCAATTAAAGAGATCTGCAATGTGCTCGTGTTAACAGTGTGGAGCAATACGAGTGTGGACTGCTCCAACGGCCTTTTGGCCAGGGTGTGGCTAGCCGCTAGGCTAACGCCTGCAGGGGGGGAGGGGCGGGGGGGGGGGGGGGGTTGGCTTGGAGACGGGGATGGACAGGATCCATAGCAGGGAAGGAGTGTGTGACCCCACAGTGGTATGGCTGATCTCCCATTGGCTGAGCTCTCCATACCAGACAGCTTGGCAGGGGTGTCTCTCCTATATCCTTGGGTTATTTCAGACCATCTGCGCCCAGTCATTAACAGGCCTTTTCACAGTCAATTGTCTCACATGGCTGTCCTTTTCCCTGTTTCTATTCTACTGACTTTCTGCATGATAAAAAAAAAAATCCAGAGATCTAAGCTGAGGATGGAAGCTTCACAGGAAGAGTGTTTTTTTTTTGTTTTTTTTCAGACGGGTTGGGAGAGTAGGGCAAGCAGACGCTCATTCCACATGGCATCATGGAGGAGACATCCAGCAGCAGAGATCAAATTACAGGGCAAAGCGCTCAGTGGTCAGAAAAACAAGCCAGTGGTATGCTGCAGATTGTTGAGTGTGTATACGTGTGTTTGTGTGGGTCTGAGTAGTGGGGATTGAGAGAGAGCAGATAGAGAGAGAGAGACCAAGGGAGGGGGGGGGGATCACAGAGAGAGAGAGGAATGGGGGAGGGGGGGCAAGAGGGAGGGGGAGCGAGATAATGTCCATAGAGGGGGATGAAGTGAGGGAGGGAGGCGGAGAGGATGGTGTGTGTGTGTGTGGGGGGAGGCTGGGAGTGGGGGGGGGGGAGAGAGGGGGGGCTAACAAACACACATCACCTCCTCCAATTAGAGTCAGTCATCTCTCCGGCAAAGCTTCTTCAACACAATACATCAGCCATCTCTGATGCTGCTCAGGAAGACAACACATACACACACACAGAGAGACACACACACAGAGAGACACACACAGAGAGACACACACAGAGAGACACACACACAGAGAGACACACACACACATAGACACACACAGAGAGACACACACACACACATAGACACACACAAAGAGACACACACACACAGAGAGACACACACACACACAGACACACACAGAGAGACACACACACACACATAGACACACACAGAGAGACACACACACACATAGACACACACACACATCGACACACACACATCGACACACACACACATCGACACACACACACAGACACACACACACACATAGACACACACACAGAGACACACACACACATAGACACACACAGAGAGACACACACACACATAGACACACACACACACATCGACACACACACACATCGACACACACACAGAGACACACACACACATAGACACACACACACAGACACACACACACACATAGACACACAGAGAAAGAGACACACACACACACAGACACACAGAGAGAGAGACACACACATAGACACACAGAGAGAGAGACACACACACACACAGACACACAGAGAGAGAGACACACACACACAGACACACAGAGAGAGAGAGAGAGAGAGACACACACAGACACACAGAGAGAGAGACACACACATAGACACACAGAGAGAGAGACACACACACACACAGACACACAGAGAGAGAGACACACACACACAGACACACAGAGAGAGAGAGAGAGAGAGAGAGACACACACACATAGACACACAGAGAGAGAGACACACACACACAGACACAGAGAGAGAGAGAGAGAGAGAGACACACACACACAGACACACAGAGAGAGAGACACACACATAGACACACACACAGAGACACACACACACATCGACACACAGAGAGAGACACACACACACATCGACACACAGAGAGAGAGACACACACATAGACACGCAGAGAGAGAGACACATCGACACACAGAGAGAGAGACACACACATAGACACACAGAGAGAGAGACACACACATAGACACAGAGAGAGAGAGAGACACACACACACACAGACACACAGAGAGAGAGACACACACATAGACACACACACAGAGACACACACACACATCGACACACAGAGAGAGACACACACACACATCGACACACAGAGAGAGAGACACACACATAGACACACAGAGAAAGAGACACACACACACACAGAGACACACACACACATCGACACACAGAGAGAGACACACACACACAGAGACACAGAGAGAGAGAGAGACACACACACTGTAAACAACACTGCACCACCGTTGGTATTCAAAGAGACCTATCCTCTGCCTACCTCCGTTTAGCCCTCTCTCTACCCCCCCCTCTCCCCTCCTCACTTTTGTTATTGCTCTTTGTGCAATGATTTGCCTAAGGACCCACATTTCCTAGCAACAGCCTGCCACCAAACATTTGGCAGGAGTTCAACATTCTCCCTTTGTGAGGAATAAGAGTGCTGCCTCCGCTGCCTCTGTGTCTGCCTCCAGTACGGCTGCCTCCAGTACTGCTGCAAACACTGGAGCAGCTGCCTCTGCCTGCCTCCAGTACTGCTGCCTCCAGTACTGCTGCAAACACTGGAGCAGCTGCCTCTGCCTGCCTCCAGTACTGCTGCTTCCAGTACTGCTGCCTCCAGTACTGCTGGAAACACTGGAGCAGCTGCCTCTGCTGCCTCTGTCTGCCTCCAGTACTGCTGCCTCCAGTACTGCTGCCTCCAGTACTGCTGCCTCCAGTACTGCTGCCTCCAGTACTGCTGCCTCTAGTGCTGCTGCCTCTAGTGCTGCTGCCTCCAGTGCTGCTGCCTCCAGTGCTGCTGCCTCCAGTACTGCTGCCTCCAGTGCTGCTGCCTCCAGTGCTGCTGCCTCCAGTACTGCTGCCTCCAGTACTGCTGCCTCCAGTACTGCTGCCTCCAGTACTGCTGCCTCCAGTTCTGATGCTAACACAGGAGCAGCTGCCTCTGCTGCTTGAACAGCCAGGCTGTGTAAGCCCTCTAATAATTCTGTTTTCATCCAATCACAGCACATAGTAGCAGGCACCTTGAGAGCCCCTGCCAAGAATCATCAATCACCTCTTTAACACACACGCACACACGTCTATGCACACACCTGCAGAGCGCGTGCATGTGAGCACACGCACGTATATGAACACTGGCACTTGCACACACACACACAGCTCAGTAATCTGATTTACAGATTAGAGCGATACAAGACCGTGCATACCACCGAACAGTCGTTTAATGAAAATCAACAAAGCACATTAATACATGGCAGAGTAGGCCAGAGAAAGAGAGGGGGAAGGGGGGAGAGAGGGAGAGACAGAGAGGAAGAGTATGCAATCTGGCTGTAAATTGGGTAAATATATCTGAGTGCTCTCGACAAGGTTAATGGAGAGAGGAGGCCTTAGTGAACAGTGGTCTAGACACAGCACACAGTATTAAGTGCAAATGGCTGTGGTCGTGTATCTGGCTAAGTACTCTGTGAGTGGGAAAGAGACTCTAATAAAGCAAAGCGATCCCGCCTGTTTTGACAAAGCAGACCTGAGAGGGACGCACGCTGGCGAGAGTTGAGATTCCGAGAGTTGAGATTCCGAGCGTTGAGATTCCGAGCGTTGAGATTCCGAGCGTTGAGATTCCGAGCGTTGAGATTCCGAGCGTTGAGATTCCGAGCAATGACAAACAAACATACGACAGTGAGGCCTTCTTGTCCATCCATCCGCCCTCACTCCCCCCCCCCCCCACACACACACACACACCAGCACACACACACACACACACACCACACACACTCCAATCCCACAGACCCCTCTACATGACTGTCGGATGTGGGCAAAACCCAACTGCCAGTTCTGCTGCGGGTGTGCCGTGTTTGCAAATAGAAAGCAGAGGAGAAAGAATTGGACCACACAAACTCTGGATGACTGAATGAACCGTTCTTTGGCACAGACAATAAATTGTTTAGTTTTTTTGGGGGGGGTAGGGGGGTGGAGGGCAGTGTTCGTTTGTTTCTTTAACTGAGTGGCTAATTACAAAAGAGTCCAAAGTTGAGAACCGCTACAGTGAACCAGGAGGCCTGGGCCACTGTGGGACCTGGAGCGTTGGAGATGGAGAGTGCAGCACGAGAGAGGATGCTGGGTCAGGCTCCAATACTGATTTATGTTGATAGTGAACTGTTTAGAGAGCAGGAATGTGGGACAATTTCAGGGCTATCATTGTGACTGGAGATCAGAGACTTGCTTGATCCATCAGAATTAAATGTAATCCCAAACAATGAAACATGAGCATGGCTAGCCTTTCCACACCGAGTCTGAGTTTATACGTTACTTTGGTGGTTGTGTGTGGGTGTGTATATATATATATATATATCTGTGTATGCATGTGTCTGTAAAAGGGTGGGTGTAGATATGAACTCATATAATCAATTTTCACACTTTGGCAGCACCTGTTGGCATGTCGCCTCGTAAAAAAAGAGCAGGAATGAATCCATTACATGTGTAACAATTTCACATTGTACGACGCCGTCACACACAAAAGGCAAACAGGGGAATCGAGCAGCCGTTGTCTCAATAGGTAACATCAGCTCAATTCGCCCGACAAAAGATGAATGACCATATTGACAATTGCGGTAAGCTCGCCAAGGCATTTCGTGAATAAAGCTTCTTAACATTTTGTTCTCTGGCAGAGGAGTTGGGGGGGGGGAACAGTCATTTGAATGTACAAGTATCTCACTTACCGCAATATAATAGACCTTGGCTTTCTCCACTAGCTCCCAGTTGCTGCCCAGGTCCAGGTGGTTTTCCTTTTTGTAGCAGTTTGCCGCTGCCAGGTTAGCGACGAGGGACCTGTCGAGACAGACCCCATAAATCTTCCCACTCGCTTATCATCCATCTTAATTTTGCCTCCAAAAACATCCCTAAAAACACCGGCGGCAGACTTTTCTTTGTTCTCTCACGATATAAGAGGATGATAATGGCTTTTCTGGGAACGTCTGGGGCCAAGGTGAAATAAAGTCACAGTGGTTTTTGTTCCCGACTTTATAAAAAAAAAAAAAAAAACGAAAGAAAAAATGGGTTATCGTCCCATGCAGACGGCCCTTGTGAGCAGGAGATTAAACCGGCGGAGGGGATTTTTATGGCTAGCGTGGAGCCACCTCAAACATGTCCCATTATCATCTCTGGAAATGGGCCATTATTAACTGAGGGTGAGGAACAACAGGCATGCATTACCAAAATGAGCTCTTCAGTCAAGGACGCAAGGGGACTGTAGAGAGAACAGGTGCTTCTTACATGAACATGCTCGCTTGACACGTGCCATGCGGCCTGACTCCACTACGAACGGCCATCGAAAGGAAAACGAGCACAAACTCCAAAATGGAAACTTTGGGGGATAGCCAACCGCATACTTCCGGAATAGGCGATAAGGAAGGTCCATTTTCACTTTGCTTAGCTGAGAAAAAACCTGTTCATCGTCATTAGTGTCAAAGATGAGCAGCATGCTAGCTATAGGCAGACCGGGGCCTTGGTGATGGCTATGAAAATGAAGGTTGTTTGTAACTGTGTTCGACCTGGATCGTGGTAATGGACTGCAGGGTCAGTTCAGCTATGACAGCTACAACAGGTGTCATTACCTACCAGGTCTGATGGACAGGATGGGCCACTGAGGCTACAAATGGTGGGTAATGGTAGGTAAAAATAACCACGGAATACAAGAGAGCCGGAAAGGAAGGTAGGCTAACATTTAAGCGAACAGTAAAAGCTAACACCGTAATCGAGCTTTAGAAGGCTGGGCCGATATTGGCCGGGTTTCCCAGATTCGTTAAGAAGCTCTTAATGCTCAGAGCTTCTTAGGAGCATTCTAATAACACTTTAGAACGCTCTTATAACGCTCTTAAGAAGCTCTTAGCATTAAGAGCTTCTTAACGAATCTGGGAAACCCGGCCATTAATGGTAACTAAATATCCAGAGCGCACGGAAAAAAACTAACTAAACAGGCCTTGAATGGCATCGTCAACATGATTTAGCATTAGCAGAACTCCAGAAAGTGTCAGAAATGAGAAGGTGCGTCCTGGTTCCTGGAAGCCGCGTGCTAATCAGAGCCCCTGGGCTATGTCACACTGCCTCAAACCCTTCAAAGCCATCATCTCCCTTCCAATCTGGCCCTGCCAGCGACCTTTCCCCTGGCCTCCTGAGCGGTCTGTTAAAACACCTGTAAGAAATATTACCCTCCGCGTCCTCCGCCTCCTCTCCCCCCTTCTCCTGAAGCACAGCGGCTGACCTTTTCATGTGTCAGAGCCCACATCAAACAAGCTCCACTAAGACCATTCACTGGGACTGGCTCGGGGGTGACCGGGCAGCCTAGCTGCTGACTGACACCTCCAGTAGCTGGGGATGATGGGCCACAGTGAGAGGAGTTTAGTGAAGACCTTATTGATCCACACCAAGCCCCTAGTGGTGCAGCGGGCCGTGTGTGTGTGTGTGTGTGTGTGTGTGTGCGTGTATACCTGTGTTAGTCTCTATGAGTGTGTGGTGAGGGGCAAGGGGATGTTATGACCTCTGCTGTCTCTGACATGGTGATGATGATGCTAGCGAGAGAGGAAGAGAAGTCCTCACAAGCCGGCAGGTTGACAGGTGTGTGTGTGTGTGTGTGTGTGTGTGAGGTGGGGGGCTGGACGCCAGATTAGAGATGGGTGACAGCTCACAGGGGCGGCAGCGAGCGAGAGATGGCCTGGTGAAGGAACACACGGATGCTGTCCCCTTTGTCCTTCTGAGATGATTTGAACTATGACTTTCCCTTTACTGCATCGAAAACTTTACACCCTCTGGGTGATATCCTCTCAAGTCAGAGTGTCCCCTCCCCCCGCCCCTCCATCCCCACTGATTGGCTGGCCTCGCTACCTGTTGTCCCCGGTGATGCAGGCTGCGCAGGTCCCGGTTGGCTCGGCGCTCTGCTCGTAGTAGTGGGCGTCCACATGGGCCTCCTCCGCTTTCTGCTTCAGGATCTCCCCGAAGCGGTCAGTCCCAATGCAGCCGAAGAACGTGGCCACCTTGTGGGGCTCCTGGATCATCCACTGGAGAGGAGAGGAGGAGAGGAGGAGAGGAAGAGAGAGGATAAGGGGATGAGGAGAGGAGAGAGGAGGAGAGGATGAGGAGAGAGGAGGAGGGGAGAGAGGAGGAGGGGAGGAGAGGAGAAGGGAGAAGAGAGGGTCACCGTTAGAACGTCACAGAAGCCTAGCTGGTACAGGCCTTGGGGGAGGGGGGATGCCCAGCCAGCAAAAGAAGGGTGTTATGTTAGGATGGTTGTTCGTCGGGAGCTAATCTTGGTACGCCAGCAGAACACACGCACACTGTAGCTCCTCGCCGATCACGGCTAGCAGGTTTGACATTTTGAAGGGCCGCAAGGAGACATAAACAAGCCAGGCTAGCTGTCCCCCGGCTCCACACTGAGCCTTCTGTTCCCGCCCAGGCTCTCCCCGCTCTGGGCAGCTGCTCTGGGCCAGCTCAAAACAGGCCGTCATCTTATTTACCCAAACCCCCATCATTCAAGGTTCCATCCTACTTTTTGCAAACATAGGCACTCTGTGAAAGTATGTTTGTACGTATGTGTGTGTTACTGTGTGTGTGTATAGGCTACCTTCCATAGACACCTTCCGATTGGTTAAGGGCCTCTTCCTTCCACCGACGGGCCTAATGCACTCGGTGACTTGTACCTGGGTGATGAGAGGGACTGCTCACATTCTCCTGCTCTCAGGTTTAACCTCCAAAGATTTATTGATGTACAACGCTGCCATGTTTGCTCATTTTATTGCAGCCTCCTGTTTTGTTGCTGACGGGGGCCCCTTGTGAATGAGATGTTGCTGCTTTCAGGGATGACCCGTATGTGTGTGAAATTAATCATTTCACACAACCAAATAGCATCACGGTAGGGAGGGAGAAAAGGAGAAGAAAAAATAAAAGCAGCATTTTCATCACCCAGCGTTCTGAGTTCCACTCTGCTGGTATTTCTATCCTGCCTCAACTCTCTGGGCCACTCTGGAAAAAAGGGGGGAAAATAAATAACTAAAAAGAAATCTTGACTTTCGTTTTTTTGGCTCAGGTGTGCTTCTAGGCTGCGGCGCCAATTAAAACAAGAAGTGAAAGAAGGAAGATGGAGGATTTGTCCACGGGAGGAACAAAATGAACAGATAGGAAGACTGAAGAAGGCTGGCTCCATGTCCACAACGCGTCAGCTGGGGGCACAGGACACACACACACACACACTGACACACACACACACTGACACACACACTGACACACACACACACACACACACACACACACACACACTGACACACACACACACACACACACACTGACACACACACACACACACACACTGACACACACACTGACACACACACACACACACACTGACACACACACACACACACTGACACACACACTGACACACACACACACTGACACACACACACTGACACACACACACTGACACACACACACACACACACACTGACACACACACACACACACAGACACACACACACACACACAGACACACACTGACACACACACACACACTGACACACACACACACGCTGACACACACACGCAACAACCCCCAGAGTAGGAAGCAGACAGAAATGCCCCCTTCTTGCCGCTCCTCCTGCTGCAGGCCCCTCACACTCCTCAAGGTCACCGGCCCGGGTGCACGTCAAGTCCAATCTGATTTTCCCTTAGCCGTGATGAGCTCTGAATCCAAGGTTAGGAGCTGCGGGCTGTAAATAATGACAGCGTGGCCCCTCCATTTGCAGGCTTCTCAGGTGGGAATGGAGGGGGGGCACTCTGGGTCCCCGTCCCCTCTGATGACAGCAGGTGAATCACAGCAGGCCCCCTCTCCCCCCGCCCCCTCCTCTCTCTCTCCCTCTCTCCCCCTCCCCCCCCCCCTCTCTCTCTTTCTCTCTTTCTCTTTCTCTCTCTCTCTCTCTCTCTCTCTCTCCCCTCTCCCCCTCTCTCTCCCTCTCTCTCTCTGTGACCATCGTCTCGGCTCTCACTGCCAGCATTTTACAGGGTCATTAACATACACGAGTGTGTGTGTGTGTGTGCACATGTACTGTATATACACACACACATGACTGAGTATCCAGAGCACCCATGCAGATAAATGCATGTGCATGATACAGGTTAGACACACACCACCTATGTTCCACACAGACAGTTGAAATAGGCACGTGCTTGTGCCCCCCTCACACACACACACACAAACAAACACAAAGTACCACCCCACCCCCAGCCAGTAGCTCTCCACTACATCAATAAAACACAAAGCAAAGAGATAAACATGTATAAATTGTCATCATTACAAGCACGTACCGGCTGAAAATAATAATACAAAATAATCTTTTTTTCTAGGTCCTGCACAGGTGTAGGGAGTTAGATCAATTCATTTCCCATCCCTGGAAGCCAACAGACCATCCCTCTCCACTCCTAGATTAGGAAAGATAATACCTCCATTATGACAAAAGCGCTATCTGTGAGGTCACCAGGAGGTCACCCAGCCCGGCGCTGGGTATTCATGCTTAGTCACATCCCAATTATACCACAGAGGCAGAGGCAGAAATTGGCAAATGTACATCAAGGCGCTTCATTACTGAGGGCCGCTGCAGTGAAATCAAGCAGCAGATGAGACAGAGAGAAATTTGGCCCCAGGCGGCATGTTAGAGAGAGAGGGAGAGAGAGAGGGCGAGCAAGACGGGGGGGAGGAGAGATGACAGGTTGGAGGGAGGGAAGGGGGGAGGGAGGGAGGGAGGGAGGGAGGGAGGGAGGGAGGGAGGGAGGGAGGGAGGGGGGAGGGATGGATGGAGGGAGGGAGGGAGGGAGGGGGGAGGGAAGGGAGGGAGGGAGGAGCGATGGAGGGAGGGAGGGAGGGAGGGAGGGAGGGGAGGGGAGGGGAGGGGAGGGGAGGGGAGGGGAGGGGAGGGGAGGGGAGGGGAGGGGAGGGGAGGGGAGGGGAGGGGAGGGGAGGGGAGGGGAGGGGAGGGGAGGGGAGGGGAGGGGAGGGGAGGGGAGGGGAGGGAAGGGGAGGGGAGGGAAGGGGAGGGAGGGAAGGGGAGGGGAGGGAGGGAAGGGAAGGGGAGGGAGGGATGGAGGGGGGAGGGATGGAGGGAGTGAGGGAGGGAGGGAGGGAGGGAGCAATGGAGGGAGCAATGGAGGGAGCAATGGAGGGAGGGAGGGAGATGAGAGAAATAACAGATTAGTGTGAAGGCGCTGGGGAGGCTGCTGTATCACACAGCAGCAGCTCATGTATATTTACTTAACTAGGGAAAAGGCTGTTCCCCAAAGAGCAGCTCAGCTCCAGTGGAACAGCCCACAGACACAGCCCACAGACACAGCCCACAGACACAGCTCACAGACACAGCTCACAGACACAGCCCACAGACACAGCCCACAGACACAGCCCACAGACACAGCTCACAGACACAGCTCACAGACACAGCCCACAGACACAGCCCACAGACACAGCCCACAGACACAGCCCACAGACACAGCTCACAGACACAGCTCACAGACACAGCTCACAGACACAGCCCACAGACACAGCTCACAGACACAGCCCAAGGTGTGGACATACAGGGAAACCACAAACAACTAGCAAAGGAGAGTGTGTGACAGTGTGTGTGTGTGTGGGGAGGGTCATCCAGAAAAGAGGGAAGGAGGAGAAAAGAGGAGAAGAGGAGGCCTACTAGCTAAGGGCAACAAGATGATAAGTCTACATTATGTTAAGGGGAGAAGAAGTTGGCCGTCCCCCCCCCCCTCCCCTCCTCTGTGTTTGGCTTCCATTTACCCACACACAATTCCCTTCCCTCCCCAGCCCTGGGGGGGGGGGCTCCAGACAGCTATTAATTATGACATCTTGTGGATGCGACGGGGCCCCACTTGGGGAGTTGACCCCGGCGCGCTCCTCAACATCCAACAGCTGCCACTCTTCAGAGCGGAGGCAGGCTGCCTCGCATGGCGGCTTCCAGGAGGGCAATTACACTGCCCGGGCGAGGCGAGGCAGACCACTGCTTGGGACTTGAGAGACTCAAGCAGCCATTAACACCATCAGCTATTACTTTCTCTACCCCCCTCTCTCTCTCTCTCTCTCTCTCTCTCTCTCTCTCTCTCTCTCTCTCTCTCTCTCTCTCTCTCTCTCTCTCTCTCTCTCTCTCTCTCTCTCTCTCTCTCTCTCTCTCTCTCTCTCTCTCTCTCTCTCTCTCTCTCTCTCTCTCTCTCTCTCGCTCTCTCTCGCTCTCTCGCTCTGTATATTGATGAACTGGTAATGGAAGCACTAGTTGGATATTCCCCTCTGTAAAAACATTGTCTTGTTTCGAGTCACCCTTAGGGCTCGATGGAGTTGTTTGGAATCATTTCTGCGCCATTAATGATGCAATCCCGATGCAATCGTGATGTGCTAAAGACACAGAGCACAACAGGGCGGCAGTGCAGGCCGATAGCTGATGCCTGTGTGCTACATCGCTCTGCCTCCATACCCCCTGCCTCCACACCCTCTACCTCCATACCCTCTACCTCCATACCCTCTACCTCCATACCCTCTACCTCCATACCCTCTACCTCCGTACCCTCTACCTCCATACCCTCTACCTCCATACCCTCTACGTCTATACCCTCTACCTCCATACCCTCTACCTCCATACCCCCTGCCTCCTCTGCCAGAGGAGTCCTGGGGTGAAGGCCGGTGGAGCTCTCTGCAGGGCCTGGCTGCTCCACTTGGGTTCACCCTTAAAACAAGGAGTCCTCCAGCCAGCGGCCCAGCTAGACCCTCCGGAGAAGGAGCATGTCTGTGCCTAATGATGGCCACATTCATTATAGGCTTATCAACTCCGGCGAAGAAATTCAATAGGCTATTTTTAGAAGCCTAGGAGAGCTGTGTGTGTAAGTGTGTGTATGTGTGTGTAAGTGTGTGTGTGTGTGTGTGTGTGTGTATGTGCGTGTGAGGGGCCCTGGTCTCTGAGGTGGCCGACAGTGGTTCTCTCCATCTCTCCACCAGGTCAAACAAATATTGGCGGTTTATGTAGTTAAAACAACAGCAAAACATCTGTCTATCAGAGAGCTGTCAGGTGAGCTGCTTTTAGAGAAGTGTATTGGGGCGGGGGGGGCGGGGGGTGGGGGGCGTCACAAGCCCTGACATTGATGAGGTCTGGCAGCTTCCATTAAATCACTCTTTCCTGTAAAGTGCCAGCCATCAAAGCCAGTGGCCCAGGATTTTTCACTCAATCAGGTAACACGCAAGACTCCCCCACCCTCCCCCCTCCCACCCTCCCCCCTCCTCCCCCACCCCCCTCAGCCACCCCCCTTCTCTTAGGGGCCAGAGCTTCTGGTCAATAACTCCTATCAGTTCAATTTCATGCACAGTTAGCCGTGCTGGGGCGGCCAGGGCACCAGCAGCAGCAGGTAGCATGTGTTGGGTTCTCTTCCTCCTTCCTTTCTTCCTTGGGAGGGTTGATAAGTGGGGTAGGGACCTGGAGTGGACTGGACTTAGAGGGAGAGAGTGAGAGAGACAGACAGACAGAGAAAGAGAAGGAGGGAGAGGGAGAGAGAGAGGGAGAGAGACAGACAGAGAGAGAGAGAAAGAGAAGGAGGGAGAGGGAGGGAGAGAGAGAGAGAATGGGGGGAGAGAGAGGGAGGGAAAGAGAGGGAGGGAGGGAGAAAGAGAGAGACAGAGAGAGAGAGAGAGAGAGAGAGAGAGAGACAGAGAGAGAGAGGGGGCGGGGTTAGCAGGGTACTAGACTGATGCACCCCAGGTTTACCTCTGCTGGTCACCATGGCTCCCTGACAGCCAATTACCGCTCTCCCTGTTTTTTGCCTCGGTGACACCGCCAAGGGGGAAAAGATAGCGAGTGCGAGCGAGAGAGAGAGAGAGAGAGACAGAGAGCTGTAAATGATCAACACGATAATGCAGCTGATTATCAGTCAGGTCTGGATAAGCTCTCTGGGATTGTAAGGCACCTTGATGTGCTTCCTCAGCGAGGCAGGCGAGAGCCCTCCATGGCCCCAGCTGCACCCTCAGATGAGCACCACCAAACAATGGAACAAAACCAACGATAATCATCCTGTACTGAAATACCTGTCGTTACGCAACCCACAGACACGGTGCCAGGGCTTACACAGCATCTACTGTAGACGTGCGTGTCTCTGTTGTCGAACAGTACGATACTATCGTTTCCGGGAAGTCGCCAGAGTGTGGCTGTGATAAGATCGACCCTGTTCCACATCTGACAAGGTTCTTCACAGACTGAGGGTTATTATGGGATGGCCTTGGGGGCCGGGGGGACACGAAGCAGTCTGGAGCCACCAGGCACCAGGAGAGGCCCTGTACTCCTCAGACAGGGAGGGGGGTGTGTGTGTGTGTGTGAGAGGTGTGTGTGTGTGAGAGGGGGAGTCGTCTCTGAGGCGCAGGGACCACGGTGATAAACATCCCGCCAGATGACACATCGCCTCGCCACGCTCCGTAGGCTTCGATGTTAAACACGACAAGAATGTTCCAGACAGTATCTCTCCACCCCACTCCCCCTCCCTCTTCACAGAGCTATCAAAGGGCAGGAGGAGAGAGCACGTTAAAAACCTACCCCCCCGGCCCCCCCCGCCCCCACCCCGCCTCGCCCAGCACATCTTGCTGGAGCATCTTTTGCGCTGCATAGGAATAAGAGATATGTTGCTACCTGCTATCACCGGGCGCCAAGTTTATCTAAACACCTCCCCCCCCCACACACACCCTCATTCCTCTAACCCTCTTTCTCTTGGCTCCATTGTTAACTATACAGCCTTGGTTTGTTTTCAGCTGCTGGAGGGAGGGAGGGAGGGAGGGAGGGAGGGAGGGAGGGAGGGAGGGAGGGAGGGAGGGAGGGAGGGAGGGAGGGAGGGAGGGAGGGAGGGAGGGAGGGAGGGAGGGAGGGAGGGAGGGAGGGAGGGAGGGAGGGAGGGAGGGAGGGAGGGAGGGAGGGAGGGAGGGAGGGAGGTTATTTACAAGATAAACAAGGTGATGTAGTCCAGATCAGAGTGGGCTTCAGACCTCCTCCAGCTCCCTAACCCCCCGAGAGGCTGTCTTAGCAGGCAGCCTGGGGGGCTGGATCCACGGATCTACCAGCAGCATGGCTGACCTGGGGACTGTCCCTATGTGGGGGGAAGACGTCCTCCACACCCTGCTGGACAGGAAGCTGGGGTCAGGACACATGCACACCTTACCCCCAATCCATGTTTATATTTGCGGACACAATAGGGGCTATTAAAAACACGAGGCAATTTACGTGTGTGTGTCTGTTTGTGGTGTGTATTAGCTGATCACGGTGCTATCTTGGGTGTGTGTGTGTGTGTGTGTGTGTGTGTGTGTGTGTGTGGGGGGGGGTTATTGCTGTACAGGGCTCAGGGAGAGAGATGATGAGGGACCTTTGCAGGCGAAGCCTCTAATCCTGTCTGTGGAGCGCGGCCCTCAGCTGGTGTGGGCGTGCAGCTGTGCCACGCTGCCCGCTCACAGGTCGCTCTAACAGCCATTACCACCCCCGCCCCCGCCCCCCCCCCTGCTCACAGCCCCCCTCCCCTCCATCCTGTCCCCCCTCCCTCCTCCCACCCACGGTGGATTTGCGCGGCGCTCTGATCTGCTGGCGGTGGCAGCTCCCCTGTGGATGCGGTGACAGCACGGGTGATCTGCGTCTTCACCCGCCCAAACTCACAGGCAGGCCAATGACAGGCTGGGTGGAGGAGTGGAGGAGGGGGGTGGGGGGAGGAGGGGGTCAGGCCCAGGTGAATCTGATGCGGCAGCGCGGAAACATCCAGAACCTTAGCGGAGCCCAGCGGGTAAGATGACGGCAGGCTCACCAACGTCCGACCACAGCCTGGTGACATGATCTCCACGGACCGGAGGTCCATGTGCCCGGAACACAACGCATCTCCCGGACATCCAGCCCTGCTTGACCTCCGACCCCGGCGCTGTGCGGGCCTGGCTAAACAGCGTTGCTGGTTAATGCTTCTGTTCAAGCTCTCATACTACGTCACGTCAGTCAGAACGACATGGGCTGAAACAAGGCAGCCTCGTTCCACAGGGGCGGAAGAAACCGGGAGACAAAAGCCACCAGGTCCCATGGCAACCCCCATTCTCTCTGTCTGAGGGCTGGTCTGCTCCACACCTCACTGACCTCCTCACCTGGTCTGCTCCACACCTCACTGACCTCCTCACCTGGTCTGCTCCACACCTCACTGACCTGCTCACCTGGTCTGCTCCACACCTCACTGACCTCCTCACCTGGTCTGCTCCACACCTCACTGACCTCCTCACCTGGTCTGCTCCACACCACACTGACCAGGTCACCTGGTCTGCTCCACACCTCACTGACCTGCTCACCTGGTCTGCTCCACACCTCACTGACCTGCTCACCTGGTCTGCTCCACACCTCACTGACCTGCTCACCTGGTCTGCTCCACACCTCACTGACCTGCTCACCTGGTCTGCTCCACACCTCACTGACCTCCTCACCTGGTCTGCTCCACACCTCACTGACCTCCTCACCTGGTCTGCTCCACACCTCACTGACCTCCTCACCTGGTCTGCTCCACACCTCACTGACCTCCTCACCTGGTCTGCTCCACACCTCACTGACCTGCTCACCTGGTCTGCTCCACACCTCACTGACCTGCTCACTTGGTCTGCTCCACACCTCACTGACCTGCTCACCTGGTCTGCTCCACACCACACTGACCAGGTCACCTGGTCTGCTCCACACCACACTGACCAGGTCACCTGGTCTGCTCCACACCTCACTGACCTCCTCACCTGGTCTGCTCCACACCACACTGACCTGCTCACCTGGTCTGCTCCACACCTCACTGACCTCCTCACCTGGTCTGCTCCACACCTCACTGACCTGCTCACCTGGTCTGCTCCACACCTCACTGACCAGGTCACCTGGTCTGCTCCACACCACACTGACCAGCTCATCTCACACAGCCTCAACAAAAAGGGACGATTCGGCCTTCGGCGAGTATCAAGAGAACTGCGTTCCAAATGTCTTCACACACAGTAGAACTACCCCCCCCCCCACCTCCCCCATTTATCAGATTACTCATGCCTTTGTGTTCGTTTCTGCAGGCAAAGAGCTTTCTCTTCATGTTACCGGCTGGAAATCTCAGCGAGGAGCTTCTCCTCTTACTAAGCCTGCCGGTGTAAAGGCAGTTTGTGTGCAGATTCAGTGGCTGGCTGGCTGCACAGGTAAGCAGAAAAAAGCTCTTAACTCCTCGACTGACCTTGAGATGGATGCCATTCAATCAGGCAGCCTTGCAGCAGTAAAGGTCCTATCATTGCACTAATAGACTGGATCTTCCTTCTCTCCCGGATCACGGACAAAGCATGGATGGTTTCCTCCAGTGTGGCAGGTTAAAGGGGCAATTTATTCAATAAATTAAACCCCAGAAAATAAGCCATGATGGAAGTACATCCTCTGCTATTTGGAGGGAATAGATTGCACTTGTACTACCAGTCGGTACATCTAATCTCATTTTCGGTTTATAGACATAACAGAATCGGTTGAGTGCAAATGACAAAACAGTTAAAATGCAAGAGTGCACAGAACTGTGCTGGGGGTGTTCTGGCAGGGAAATACTGCATGTCAGGAGGGAGACGGAAAGCAGAGAGAGAGGGTACATAGCGCTGCTTATCTGCAGACCATCATCCAGCTAGAAGCAGACCCAGGCAACGGAATAAGAAGAAGATTTAAGAACAGTTGTCTGCTTTGAACTTTCGGAGTAGCGCGATCACATTCCACCTTATCATCCTCGCAGCTTAAAGAAGTAGTGTTTTTCCCCCTCGGTCTGTGTGCTCTCCCTGGTGACTGCTTACAGAAAGGACATGTGACATGTCGTAACAGTCAGAACCACTCACTCACTGCTGCAGCGCATCTGGACAAATAGCGGCAACAAAAAACAAAAAAAAAGAAGTTGGGATTTATGACTCTGATAACCTTCCAGATTCCTTCAGCTGGTACCATACGCCAGGAAACTCCGGCAGAGTTATGCTTCATTAATCCCTATGAACACAGCCAGTGATAAATAATGTCTCACGCCCCTATGAAAAATAAGGCAGTTATTACCAAACCATAAAGAATAGGATCCATATCATCGTTTCAAGTAGATAATAACAGTGAGGACACAATGTTTCAAGGATTAAATGGCACACTGGCAGACAGGAAGAGAATGACAGTGAGCAGTATATTTCTCCCCTCGTCAACATGCTATTGGAGCGGGAACTCGTAATAAATAACGCCACTTTAGCGGCGCTAATAAAAGTTGTTTATATCAGTCCCATAC
Organism: Hypomesus nipponensis; assembly: GCF_054491055.1. Classification (NCBI taxonomy): domain Eukaryota; kingdom Metazoa; phylum Chordata; class Actinopteri; order Osmeriformes; family Osmeridae; genus Hypomesus; species Hypomesus nipponensis. Next base: position 2,226,539 of record NC_140373.1, on the reverse strand, counting down.
CGCCAGCCATGCAGAGTGGGTAGTTAGGCCATCAAATAGCATTTAATACATAATAAACAAGGTAAATAATGACACAGTCCAGCCTTTGCATAAGTGAACAGCTAGCTACGCTAGGCTAAGCATCAGACTGGCTCTGTCAACAATCAGAAGTGTAGCATGTGACCTGTTGCTGCACCCAGACAACCACAGCACGAGCATGTCGTCATTTCTCAAGACCCTGTCTCACATCTGAAACCCGTCCAACAGACAGGGTAAAGATACCATCCCTACAGGTGTAAATACCTGGTTTGGTGTATCCCCCACAGGTGTAGGGGGTGCCCTCTCTCTACAGTGTGTGATACAGATGTGATACAGAGATGTCTCCTCTTCCAGATGCTCCGCGGCCTTCTCTGAGAGAAGTTGGGCTCACAAGATCACATGCTTTCCTATGGAGAGCAGGACATCAATTTAAGTTATGCTATAAATCAAATCTACATTTTCAGCTCCCCCTCCCCCCTCCCCCCTCACCCCCTCTACTTTCCCGTAGACTGCTGTAATAACAATGTCACAGGAGTGCGGCCTGGTTGCCATTAGGGCTCTGGATCACATCCATGCTAATGATTTGGTATGCTGCACGCTTTAAAAGAACCCTAAGAAAGAAGGGAAAGTGTGACTGGTCTATTTAACGCTTTGCAGGTTAGGAGAAACACCAAGTGCTGTGTTGGATGCACTGCCGCGTACAGAGCAAAACATCTCTCCCAATCGATTCTCCCTGCCAGATGCAACACCGGGTGTGCCAATAAAGTTAATACACTGAAACTCAGTGGCTGTGCCTTTCACAGATCTAGACAGCTTGGTAGCTGAGCCAGACTTAGGACAATGCACTCCAGTTAAATCTATCTGGAGAGAGAGGAGAGAGGAGAGAGAGAGAGAGAGAGAGAGAGAGAGAGAGAGAGAGAGAGAGAGAGAAAGAGAGAGAGAAAGAGAGAGAGAAAAGAGAGAGAGAAAGAGAGAGAGAAAGAGAGAGAGAAAGAGAGAGAGAAAAAGAGAGAGAGAGAGGGAAAAAAGCGAATTCTATTTAGACATTGTTAGGCATGCCAGCTGGTCATTCCCTCCGCCAAAAAAACTTGAATCCGTTCTCACTCCAACTTCACTTCGAATGGCTTTCTCTGCTGTAAATGACAGTTCAGTAATAATGTTTATGAGCTGGTCTTATGCCAAAGCAGATTCACCTGACTCTCAGCCCACGTTTGAACATTTACGGGCAGGGCCACATATCGCTATCGGAGCTGTTTTCCTAACCTATATATACATAGCATATGGAATCCAAATCCAATTGATATATTTGTGTGTACACACACATTCATTACTGTGAAACCAGAAGCCCAAAGTGGAGCACAGGGAGGTGCTTCTGGTCACAGGGAGTGTTTGGAGAGAGAGAGGGAGAGAGAGAGAGGGACAGAGAAAGAGGGAGAGAGAGAGAGGGAGGGAGGGGGAGAGAGAGAGAGAGAGAGAGAGAGAGAGAGAGAGAGAGAGAGAGAGAGAGAGAGAGGGAGAGGGAGAGGGAGGGAGAGGGAGGGAGGGAGGGAGGGAGGGAGGGAGGGAGAGGGAGAGGGAGAGGGAGAGGGAGAGGGAGAGGGAGAGGGAGAGGGAGAGGGAGAGGGAGAGGAAGGGAGAGAGGGAGGGAGAGGGAGAGAGGGGGGGAGAGGGAGAGAGGGGGGAGGGAGAGGGGGGAGAGGGAGAGAGGGGGAAGAGGGAGAGAGGAGGGGAGAGGGAGAGAGGGAGGGAGAGAGGGAGGGGGGAGGGAGAGAGCGACGTGTCTGTGGCGCAGCCAGCTTTCCTTATGAGGTAAAAAGCGAACCAATTTCAGCGCAGCATCCATGGCCCTCTGCCCTGTTGGCTTTGGCTACACAGGTTCATGGAGTTTTCAGCTGAGGATACATAGCAGAGCTCTGTGCCCATAGGAACTAGTACAGACGCCTTCAGGGAAGATCCAAGGTCATGGGCTTTACCATACCACTACATATAAATAGACTGTGGCTACAGGGGGGGGAGGTCTGACAGCGCATGGCACAGCAGTCAGCTGACGGTCAACTACTTAAAGACCAACGGAAGAAGAACTTCACGCAAGTACGATTTGAAAATAATCACTTATTTAACTTCGCTAACGAGAAAGTGGGTGTAATGAATCGTAAAACACAGAAGACTAAACACAATTAACACCTCCGTTCACAAGTGGAGGAAGAAAAAAAAAAAGAAAAAAAGAAAATGGAATCAAGGCCATGTCTTCCATCATCACAACATGAATACATTTTAAGAACCCAATTTGTATCTAACATTAATGAGGTTGCGACAATGATAATGCCACCAGAATATGCCTGGTATGGTATGGTATCTCCTGGTATGGTATCTCCTGGTATGCTATCTCCTGGTATGCTATCTCCTGGTATGGTAAGGTATCTCCTGGTATGGTATCTCCTGGTATGCTATCTCCTGGTATGGTATGCTATCTCCTGGTATGCTATCTCCTGGTATGGTATCTCCTGGTATGGTATCTCCTAGTATGGTATGGTATTTCATGGTATGGTATGGTATCTCCTGGTATGGTATGGTATCTCATGGTATGGTATGGTATCTCCTGGTATGGTATGGTATCTCATGGTATGGTATCTCCTGGTATGGTATCTCATGGTATGGTATCTCATGGTATGGTTCCCTGGTATGTATGGTATCTCCTGGTATGGTATGGTATCTCCTGGTATGGTATCTCCTGGTATGGTATGGTATCTCCTGGTATGGTATCTCCTGGTATGGTATGGTATCTCCTGGTATGGTATCTCCTGGTATGGTATGGTATCTCCTGGTATGGTATCTCCTGGTATGGTATGGTATCTCATAATCTGGCAGCAGGAGGACATGTGTAGGTAACACAGATGGAGAGATCCAGCTGGTGACAGTATTTGAGCGACGAGGAGAAACAGTCAAATTCTGCCTTCCGTGCATACTTTAATAACTCTGCATATAGTTTGTGTGGGTGTCTGTGTGTATGCGAATGTTTGTGTGGGTGTGTGTGTAAGTGTGTTGGGGGAGGGGGGGGGCGTAATTGGTAATGATGGGAAATCCCCAACAGGTTCCTTAAAAAAAGGCTGTCAAAGAAATGGCTAACAGCTGCCAGCCACAGGAATGTAGAAGTGCCAAGGCAGCACATTGTGATTGACATGAGGAAGTTACACCCACATTATAATAACATGCTTCTCTTTGGTGAAGTGCCAAACAGGTCACAGCCAATGTAGACACAGCAGAGCGATCGGATTGTTCTGAACGAAAACACTGAGCTTAGATAAACTATAATTATTTACCTTGGGGTCAGACTTTTCAAAATATATAACAGGAGCAGTAAATGATCCTCACTGTCCAATGTGAGTGTCTGAATAATGGATCACTTTACAAAAACTAATTTTGAGGGGATGATAAATTGCTAATGTTTCGTTTTCCAAAGGGCAGTCTACGTCTGGAAGGTGAAACCCAGGATGTACGATGATTTGGGGATGGGTTCACTTGGGAGATGTAGTGACCAGACTGGTTAACAGGAAAATAGGGAAGAATAAAGAATAAACACCTTCTGTGGTGTTGGGGCTTGGGTGTAAGTGTAAGTGTGTGTGCGTGCGTGCGTGTGTGTGTAAGGGGAGGGGGACACGACACCAACAGACCAACAGACGGTCATAGATCTTAGTACACATGGCCCAGCCACACCTGTTCTGGGTCCCAGGTGATTACACACTGTCTCTTCTGCAGGTGTGAACTCCATGTTTTCTCTAACCCCATTTACCATACCTGTGTTCCAGAGCTCCACGAGCTCTTCCTCATCATTCCTTCCCTCGACCTAGACACCACATCGACCGCTCCGTCTCCCCAGTCTCCCCCAGATGGTCCTGTCTCCTCCCACACCACCATCTTGGATCCCGAGCGGCCCTGCGTCTACGCAGACGCTTGCTGTAGACCCCAGGTGGCTTGCGAGGTTAATTGCGTGGAGGCTCAATAGTTAGTGGGAGCTGTCAGGACCGACCCTGTCTCAGAAGGAGGATTCTGTGGGCCCTAGACTGTCTAGTCACTGTCTGTCAATCAAAGTGACATCTCTATTGTGAGGCTAGGTTGGGGTGGAATGTGTCGTATCAAACACCATCTACTGCTCTTTTAACACCGCTTAAAGGGATGGGGGAGGATTATATTTTGCAGTGTTTATAACAACCACCCCCCTCCCCTTTCTTCCCAGGAGACACACAAAGCAGACAGTTGTAATAAACAGGGGTGTGAAATCTTACAGTGGCGGCGTATGCCAAAGCGACCGATGTGATCAATTATCGAGTGGCCGATTCTCTTTAATTAGGGGGTTTAAGTATTGAGCTGGCCCGGGCTGGAAGCTGAGAGGCAGCGTGTAAACCAACCTCATTACACCACAGTGATTCACCTCCCAGGAGCTCTGAACCCAGCTCTGTTTACACCATACATTTGTTTCTGTGGTAACATATCGAGTGGAGGAATGGCTCAGTGACAGACTAGGTTTTCTCTTTTTTTTCTTGACATTTTTTCTCTCCTACTTTTCAACTACTCTCTCTCTCTCTCTCTCTCTCTCTCTCTCTTTCTCTCTCTCTCTCTCTCTCTCTCTCTCTCTCTCTCTCTCTCTCTCTCTCTCTCTCTCTCTCTCTACTCTCTTTCTCCTCTCTCTCACCCCTCTCTCTCTCACCCCTCTCTCTCTCCTACCCCTCTCTCTCTCTCTCTCTCTCTCTCTCTCTCTACTCTCTTTCTCCTCTCTCTCACCCCTCTCTCTCTCCTACCCCCCCCCTCTCTCTCTCTCTCTCTCTCTCTACTCTCTTTCTCCTCTCTCTCACCCCTCTCTCTCTCCTACCCCTCTCTCTCTCTCTCTCTCTCCTCTCTTTCTCCTCTCTCTCACCCCTCTCTCTCTCACCCCTCTCTCTCTCCTACCCCTCTCTCTCTCTCTCTCTCCTCTTTATTTCTTTTCTCTGCCTCCCACTCACTGCTGAAGAGGCTGTCACACTGGTTTGCCTTTTGTTGTGGTGAGTCTGGAGAGGAAGTACAACGTGTCCTAGTTAAAGCAGTGCCCCATCTGCCTGGCATAATTAGACAATTATGCTAGAAGGATCCGTCATTAATTCCTTTGTGGTGGGCATTTTCACACCACAAAAGGATCATAGCTTTTTTTCTCTCTCTCTATCTTTGCAGATTTCTGCCCACTTCCCATGGGGAATGGTCATTGTGAGGTGTCGACAACTATGGTATCTATAGATAAAGTGTTCTTCTCCAGCAGATATTGAGTGGGTCCTCTCCGAGTAGTCAAAGGCCAAGGGGACTATCTGCTGATTTATAGTCATCAATGGAGGCAAGAAACCGAACAAAATCAATAAAAGCACTGTGATGCTTCGGTACTCAGAGAGCAGCAGCTGACCAACGTGCATCAGACAAGCACAACCACAGAATACGGTGCCTTGTTTGTTAAGATGCCATTGACTGACTGAGATAGGAGGAGCTTGGTTATAAGAGAGAAAAAGAAAGAAAGTGATGGCTTGTTCTTCCTCTCATGGCATAAGAACACAATGGGGAAGATCTGAACGTCGAGATGAGCGACAAACATGCGTGGCACATGCACGAGGGAGGGAAGACGCAGGCGTGACATCACACAGCACCTGCACCTGTGATGCAGATGTGATGGCGACAAACCAGACCATGTGATCACTTTCCTCGCTGTTGAACGTTCGCAGTCATGTAAAGATCAACTCCGTAGTGTATTCACAAGACGACTAAATAGCTCAGCTTGACAGAGGCATGTGGGAAGATGTCTTACAGTGGAACTCAAATCTGATTAAAGCTGTGATCTAATCAGCCATGAATTCATCTGCACAGACAAGCAGGCAAAGAGGAAATCACCGCAGAGGATTCTGCACAATTATCAAAAATCTCACAGCGGTACATTAAAATTCTAATTAGGACATATTATCTTAATTGCTAAGGAGATGCAAATCAAAACAAGGTTAACACTGCTCCCTTAACATGCAAGAGAACATGTGGTGGGAGCCTCTTAAATATTCACTGAATCAGCTTGACTTGTTCGACATGAGAGGCTGTCGTTTGGTGACGCTCCCCCCCTCTTAGGGGTGATAATCCTGGCAGTGAAGAAGCAGCAGCTCTACTGGATAGGAAACATCTCATTGCTTCATATTCTCTTATCCACTTTTCTTTTCATTTTCGTGGATCTGAGCTGGGCAGTGGATCATCGAAGGCCAACTCTTGGCCAAAATGTGCGGCGGGAGGAAAACATCAATGGTTTATGTACTCCAGACGCCAGTGATTCCCCAAAGAAAAGTTGTCAGAAAAACTGCGCTGCCCCCCCCCCCCCATGGTACGCTGCAAATTGACGTCCATAAATTGTGTCTGACAGGTGCTCACTGTAACTCTGCAGACATGAGACAGCAGTGTGACAGCCGGCACAAGAGGCAACAGGGACAGGAGAGGAGCGCGTGTCATCGAACAGGGATTTATGAAGACGCCTAGACTGAGGGGTGATCCGTCAGTACAGTCATACAGCACAGAACGCCAGCATGTCCCCAACCCAACCCCCAGCTCTAATTGTCTGTGCCTTTTTAACGGCACGAAGTAGAGCATTACAGGAGTGCTCATGCTTTAAAGGATATGGGATCTGAGAGGTAACATGCCATTTGCTGCTGTCTTTTGTCGCTGGAGGAAGATGTGTTGCCACCCACAAAGGCTATTTTCAATCCGGTAGTTGCTTAATTGGTGGAGTTATGCTTTGATACAGCGCACCCATTTCTCCTGAGGTCCTTACAGTAATTACAGAGTGTGGCAGCTTTAAACTCACACCAGCCATTTCCAAACATCAAAATCCTGACATGAAATAATAAACTATAGATAGTCTATGTTTTTAAAGAGAGATTTGGGAGTTTTTTTTCTTTCTGTGAACTGGCTTGCAGAAAGTGGTCACCCACGTACAGTGAAGTGAGTTTAACACGTTTACACACACACACACACACACACACTTATTGGCTAGAAATGAATGGATGCCTCTGGAGCTCCCCGAGTCTGGCCCAGCTCCTAGAACCTATACCAGGGTCTATACCAGGGTCTATACCAGGGTCTATACCAGGGTCTATACCAGGGTCTATACCAGGGTCTATACCAGGGTCTATACCAGGGTCTATACCAGGGTCGACAGCTCTGATCACTCCTGAGAAAGCAAACCCTGCTTGGGGATCGCTTTACAATTCTCAGGGGCTCGAATAACCCACTGGTGAACTGATCCTGCTCGCTGATCCTCTGGTATTGGGTTAGGGACGTGTGAAGGGGCCTGTTGGGAACCAGCTCGTTGGATATCAACATCCTCACTTGATGTTGCTGTAGCCGAGCAGATTGTTTGACTTGATTAGTCTGTGCCTCCCCATCCCAGAGGCCTGCAGACACGGTGTGAGAGGGAAAAGTGCTCTCCAAAGTCTCAAGGTGGAGCCCATTACCCTGAGTGAGAGCACTGTAAGTTAATAGGATTTGCTCCCAATCAAGAGACTGAGCTATTTCCTGGGGCTGTTACAGGCTGAAGCACAAAAATAAATGTTCCTTTATTCAACACTATTAAGCGCACCCCCCCCCCTCTCTTTCTCCCCTCCCCTCCCCTCTCCTCCCACCAACCCCCCCCCCCCCACCACCACCACCTGACCCGACCCCCTCCTCCTTCTCTTGTAGCGATGTCTGTTATTACACCAGGAGGTTGTGCTCTCCCTCTCTCTCTCTCTCGTTTTTTTCAAACATCCAGTAAAAGTAAAAGGTTGGCACTTTTTGTCTAAAGGAGCCATTTGTTCAGGTGAAAATTAAACTTGCACGGTAAGCAGTGCCTTGGCTGTGGTCGACCAGGGAGGGGATTTCAGATTAATCAAACGAACTATATAGCAGGAGGGTAATCATTGAAGAGTAATTGCCAAGAGGCTTTGTGTAATGTATTCTTCTCCCCCTGAGGTAAAACCTTGTAGCAGGAAGGGGGGGATAATAGAGTAAGGGGATCTGAATATAAAATTGTTTGCTGCTCTAACCCTTAACTCGGAGCTTAACCCCAGCCCCAGTCAGTAATTACGGAGTTAATTGCCAACTGATCTGAGGACTGGGGTCCATCCAGCTGTGGTGCAGATATCACTTAGGCTAAAGGACCTCCCTCGGAGGTGAGATGGATCACAGGCCATCTTCTACAAACTAATCGACATCAAGGACAATTAGCCCGTGCAGAGGTGACTCTCCTGGACTCCAGTCCTGTCGGTGACGATTCTCACCATGACAATTCTGCTTGTGATATTTATTTATTTATCATTCTTTTTTGAAACCAAAACCCATAGCAATTCCCTTTTTGAGTTTGGCATAATAGCGGCACATCAGAGATGTGAGACTGAAAGCGTTTTTTTTTAATGTCGATTCTCTCAGAAGAAACCGCCAGCCTCAGTTTGTCTTTGGTGAAAACTTGCAGCAGCATACAGCTCACATGGATCTGTCCCCCGTGTCCTGGCACTACTCACTCCAGAAATCTGAACGTCTTCAGTTGAGCTGAACAGTTAACTCCAGCCTGTGCTGCCATGAAAGCCGGTGGGAGAGCTTGGAATAATCTGGGCGATGTTAATGATGCAATTTATATGTGAGGGGACCGGTGTTTGGCAGGCTCTTTCCGACTGAGCAAGCTGCACAACTCAGAGAGCTCCCAGCACCCACTGCTAGATGGAGGGGGTGGAGGAGGAAAATGTCAGAGCTCATGTGAAAAAAGCAAGCAGACCCACCACTGATAAGAGCCATTACTATTAGTGTCTGTCTGTCACCTGCTGTGTGTCATCCAGCCCGCTTCTCCTACCACCCCCCTACCACCCTGCCAACCCCTCCCCATCCCTCCATCGCCATTTACCTGAGGCGCATCACTTTAAATTTGCACTTTCTCACCTACACGTTTTTCCATCCTGTCACAGAAAGTCAGTTTGGTTGAAACCTGTGAGGCACGCCTCAACGCTGAACCAACGGTGTGTTTCTCAGCTCACTACTTGTGAGAATGACTGAGATACCCATAACTAGGCAGCAATTTCCTCTAAAAAACACATGGCAACCATACCCACAACAAGCCATTTAATTTCGATTGGTGTAACCAAAAAGATAGTTTCAAAACTATGGATAAAATGCTGTCCACAGTCCAATCATTCACTAGGGGCTATACTTGTGGGTTATAGTGAGGCGCAATGGGAAGTTCCAGAGCTCTTTAAACTTCTGACCTTGAGAGAAATGAACAGTAATTGCAGGCTGTTCTGTATTTTCTTAAAATCTTTTTCACCATAATATTTAAAGCTGTTTCTCTTAGTTGCTATGCAACACTTCAACCACAAGAGCAGGGGCATGCAGGGAATGTGCCAAATAAATACTACTGCCACAGTCCTACAGATGGAGATACTAGAAGGGGCGCACACGAAATAATCACATGGAAATGTAGAGCGCTTGGAGAAAACACAATCATCCTTTCATTCATCAGTCGTTTGACCTATGTCAACTGATATTTCCAACCAATAGCCGGTGTAATGAACCATTGTTTTCTGTCTGAATGGTTGTGATCCCAGTCTTCAGACATGGGGAGCAGCATGGTTCATTGTTTGAGCACATAGTCAAGACTCTGCCCCTAACTGCAGAACAACGTGTCGCGGCAGGCATTCAGACTCTGTCCATTACAACCTCATCATGACGCCAGGACGCCGTCAGATACACACGCGCGCCTGTCGACTCTTTTTCCGATTCCTGTCAAGAGTTTGCCCAGAGCCTTGACAACTGTACACTATAACGCCACCAAACCGGGGGACGAAAAAGCACGCAGACCAATCGTGCCATTTTCTTCCCTAGCCTAGAACCAAGGACTTGAAGCAAGGACGCGTTACGCAAGACATCACATTCAATTCCACTGCCGGCCTCTGAGCCAACATGATCCACGCAGTGCGTCTGCCTCCAGAGCCCTCAATGTTAATCAACATTCTTACCAATGCATACTTATGAGTTACTCTACTCCCCGCGTCTTCCCCTTGGCTGCTTAAATTAAGTAGCGAATTTGACGGCAAATTAACTTCAGCAGCCATGGTAATATGTCACCTATACAACGAGATGCGATGTTTCTCACCGCACAGACGCAGAAACCGGAGCAACCGAGTGTGAAATGAAATCAAACGATTTATTTTCATGCGGGAGTTGAAATTCAAGAAAACACAAGAAAAAGGAAAGTCACGGAACGGGGCCATCAGCTGTTGCACGAATCCCTCTGATGAGGGAGACTTGGATAATCACCCACACAACCTTTCCAATCGTGATCACAGAGACTTAAATGAAACACACACTGGTAAAACCTGGAACACGCAGACACAAAGTGGTTGGAATGGGGAGAGGATCACTCGTTCAGATGGTGTGATGGGACCCGTCGCCTTCTCTTCACTTCATCACTGAGTAAATGGTGGAGGCAGATGCACCTTCCCAGCTGCCTCGTGGCGGGTGACATTGAAGCCCACGCATGAGCACATCGCTCATCAAAGTGAATGAGGCGTCGCTTTTTCTTCCGCCGGTTGTGCGGAGGGGAGAAAACAATCGAGGGCCTCCGCAACAAAAAAAACCGCACACCTGCAATGTAGAGGCGAGGTGCGGAGGTGGGGATGGGAGGGAATCCATTTGGTGAGTCCTCTCGTCTCTCACAAGGCTTAATGGACTGTGACCCTCCAGTACAGGGAGAACGGGGATGAATAGGCTAAGCTGGGGTGGGTCGTAGAAAAAGGAGAAGACACACAAAAAAAAGGTGCTTGGCATTGGTGCTAATGGCAGAGCTGCAATTAACCTGTCTTAAAACAAACAAGAGCCTTTGCTTTAACAACAGAGGTGTGCTTGAGAGGGGCTAGTTTCAGAAACTCAAAGGCTCACCAGGGTTTGGGTTTTAATCAGTCATTAGTATGCTCATTTCAGCACAGCTTCACAGGGATATACACAACCTCCTGCATAACACACACACGCACGCACTATACACTGTGATCATGAAATCAAAGCTCTTCAAAAACTAAAGAACAATTTCCAATTGAAGGTCTTAAACACCCCTTCAATCTACCTGGGAGATAAGAGATATGTGCTTGAACGTGAAATACAGAGAAAGGTGATTATGGATCACATTTAAGCAATAAACAGGAAGGTAAACCCTCGACCCCCTTCTCTCCTTCTGTTACATACACGTCAGAACATCCTCCTGAAACCTCAGCCACATACTCCGGCACAAAACGCCTCTTTCTGACGTTTTTTTCCCCTCTCCTAAGTGGGAACAGACCCGGGACATTTCTTGATTCAGACCTTTCGAATGGAGGCCAGTTACGTTTCTTTATTTATTTAACAGAACGAGCTGTAAAGCCAAACATGAGGTCATGGAATATCTTCACCCCCAGGAATAAGGCTGTGCCTACAATAAGACATCAAACCCAGGTTAGGTATCCCTACAAAATATGAGCTGGTGAGGACCTTTTCTCAAGTCAAGTAGAGCTAAGGGATACTTCTGGCTTTTTTTCCCCCCTCTTCTAAATAGAACGTTCAACAGTACCCTGCACATGCGCTTCCAATTAAGAGTTCTGAGCTTCCATTCCAAGCAAGGCCCCACTCACCCTTTCCACAAATCGACAACGTCTGAGGAAATGTTAAACAGGCATCATAACCATAACAAGAGACTCCAGATTTATTAAAAAAGCTTCAATCTTATAAACAACAATTCGAACACTCAAGTGAAGTGATGATGTAATTGAACTCCCCGATTTCAAACCATGTAGGAAAATGTCGTTAATCACACTTTCCGGTCATGTCTGCACTTAGCATACATAAACATGCACGCTTGTACTTCTCCTACGGCCACTGAAATAAATTGGGGGGGGACCCCTATAGCGGGAAATAAATTGATGTCAATAGAGTTGATATGTGAGAGTCTTAATGAAAACACCCAGTTTACAAGAAACATTCCATTTGCATTTGTAATACGATCCAGCTCCCAGGTAGCGGCAGGAACTCCTGTGAGGTTGGCTTTGCTGGCAGACTTCAATCTTTGGGGCCGCCTAAGGACCTGTTTGGCAGACTTTGATGTTGGGTCTAAATGAATTGACTGTGCTTCCTGATACAGCCCCCCGCGTTCTCCCTGCAAATAACCCCCACCGACTCTGTCACCTGTGATAAACACCATGCGCGCTCTGTGCGTGTAAATCTTGGAGCACGTGCAACCAAAGACTTGTATTTTCCCCCCACTGTTGTATAACGAGTGAGAAATATGATTGTTGGCTCCAACCCCCATCTGTGCAGCATACTTTGATGTAGACGTGGTTGAGTGTTGAAGAGTGAGGCGTGCTGGTGTTTGTTACCTTACAGCTCTGCACATCGCAGTGAAAACTCCAGTAGGAGAACCTTTGTGTAAGAGGCCTCTTCAGGGCAGTGTTGCAGCTTAAGAAAAGGCAAATATACAACACTCCCCCCCCCCCCTCCCTACCTACCTCCCCCATCCCATCACCTGCCAGTGGACTGATCTAATGAGATACGCCAGATATGAGGTGACACAGATCGACGAGGCCTGGCGCACGAGTACGGAAGTAAACAAAGGCTGTGGAGCGCGTGCCATGGCACTGGAGGAGATGCGTTCCACTGTGCGCATCTGGGGCAGGAGCAGGTGGAGCAGGGTTAGGAGAGGGACGGTGGGGCGGACTGAACGCGGGCCCACCTCTGGTCGGTGCTGCCAACCACGCAAACCACAATCCCCCCCGGCGAACGATCTGGGCGATTTCGAGCACGCAGAGAGATGAGCGATGGTGGGGACAACAACACTGATCTGACCAAGCTTCAGTCCGGTCAGTTTCCCACGAGCATTGATTGGAGCGCCCCCGACAAAGCTGCGGTATTCCTTGATGACACGGCCGTTTAAACTCCGATAAAAACGGGAATATTTAACTTGTTACAGGCTCAATGAAGCGGTTGTATTTCATGGGGAAGGGTTTCTTCTCCTAGCAACGATGATGCATTGATCTTCCAACGCCATGGGGGTTTTCCCAGTGTGCAACACGCTTCCAGAGCACAGCCTCTGAACATCTTCTCTCCTCCAGCGGCGTCGGTGCTCCTGAGCAAAGCTGCCCTGGATCGAGCATCTCGTTTAGTCGGCAGGGCCCTTTGATGTGGATTCAGTGCTGCAGTGCATATCATCGTGTTTGAAGGTCTGGCAGCCACAATACAGCACAGTTTGAAGTTTCACATATTGCAGGTGCTACAATGTGATAATCTGGGAGACAGTTTATGCATTATACATTTTTCTTAAAAGAACAACATCACCTGAAATTTAGGACATGGAAATGTATTGCTTCAAGATATATTGACAGGGGATATTTCGGCGACGAATGCGCCAGATTAATAAAAAAGATACGCCGTTTGTTGCATTTCAGAACCAACTTCTCTGCATCCTCACTCTGAAGGGGATGAAACAGCCACTGCAGAATGCAGTTTGACTCAGTCTGCGTGCTCACCAGATCGATTCTTTGCTTTTAACCGGGCGGAGAGGGTGTAAATGCTACGTCTTCAGAATGGGTTGTGAGCGGTGGAATTCTGCAACTCTATCCGGTCTCCCAGGGGAGTTGAAACACGCCCCTAGGCCTTTCCCCTCAATGTCCTCTTAAATAAAACATTAAAACTCCATGTCAAGGTCTATGTCTTAACTGCAGAAATGGACCAAACAGAATATGTGGTTTCAACTAACTACAAGATGGTGGAAATAATCTTTGTTAGGGCTCACAATTTCCGAGGCTGTAATGGAGTCAAACCCACACTCAAGTGGACTCAGCCAACACAGTAAGGTTTTCAAAACCCATCTGCATTAATCGCATCGGGCTCGACAGTACGAAAAACAGCACAGCTAAAAGAATAAAAATGTAGTTGGCAGTTTGTGTCTTTCTGCTTGTCTGAGAAGTAGTCTTTGGAGAGTGAGTTTTATGTAAATGCTTCTGATCTTCATAATTAAAGAGTGTTTGCACGGAGGTGCACAGCGCTGCGACTCTTTGAAAGGGATGTTTACTGTCTCTAAAGCATGAAGATGCTGGCTGCCTAAGGGCCTTCCTTCCTTCCTCCATCTCTCACTCCCTCTTACCAGCTCACTGTCTGTCTCCCTTTGACACGCATGCACACACACACACACACACACACAGACAGTGCACAAACACACAGACACGGACAACAGAACACCACACGCGAGGAAATGGCTGCTATTTCACAAGCATCAGCCTGTCAATTTGCTACGACAGCCATCCCTCTTTGGAAGCTGCTAACACCCCCCCCTCACTCCCTTCACCCCCCCCCCTCACCACCATTCACCCCCCCCCCCTCACCACCATTCACCCCCCCCCTCACCACCACTCACCCCCCCCCCTCACCACCACTCACCCCCCCCCTCACCACCACTCACCCCCCCCGCCTGCTTTGCCTTTGTTTATTGGGAACAGAACAAAATCTTATCAACAACTCATCACTGTACTTTATTTATTTGTTTATTTTATTTACTGATTGCAAACAGAATGGAAAAATAAGACAGAGTAATTACTGTGAGTTTAGAAAGCTATTTTAGATTTTGGGCCAATCCCCACTTTGTTTTTGAAGCTTCAATCGGTGGAACAGCCAGGCAGGATATCAGCTTTGTTCAATGTAATTTGTTGTGACATGTTAATTGCGTCTACTTGTAATTCTTCCTAATTGATGTTTGATATGTCTCTGGAAATTAGGCCAACTAGATAACATTGCAAATATTATGAATCCCACCCCCCCCCCCCTCCTAATTTCATTTCCATGACAGGTTGGATGAATCCGCGCTGCCTAAAATGTTCAAAGTAGCGATGAATCTATGCTCTGTATTCTCAGGACTGGCCGACCAACGTACGGCTACAGGCACACTCCAGTATGGTGGAAACACCCCAGCAACACTGGGGATGGGCGGAGGGAGACTAACCTGGGCAATTTTCACGGAATTCTGGGTGGAGCCACCGGCATGGTATTCAACTTTGCTCTTCTTGACTATTTCTTCAAACCTGAAATACACAAGGTCAGAGTGAGGCGCTTCATGGGAGGGAAATATTCAAGGTTAACCACATGCCACAGGGTTTGTAAACAGGAAACTAAAGACCAGACCTAATAAAAGGTCTGGTGAAGCCGACTGCCTCCCCTTGTAACAGAGACTCACAAGAATGGCTCTTTTTGTCTTCAGTACAATTCATATTAAAAGGACTATTCTTTACAATAAGATGGTTCTGATCTGCCATGAGTCTATCTCAGGCCTCAGGGGAAAGAAACACTCATAGAGGCAAGGATGAAGAGAAGTTGTAAAGTACAGACTATGGGAAAATTATGTTTATGAGACCTTCATAAGGCTGATGTCAACACGCTCAGAGACCTCCCCAGAAAGGTTTGTTTGGGCTTTTGTGTTTATGAAGAACAATAAATGAGGTCATACTTAATTGGCATTTAACAAGATCTGCAGAAAAGATTTCTGATACTGTTTAATAAGGAGACAGTCAGGTCAGAGGGTTTGGAAGCACGACGCTAGTGTTGAGGTTTTTAGAGTCATTCCAATTTTCTAACCATCTCTTTGGGAGTTTGTTGGGCAGCAGGCTGATCGCATATCTACATGCTACAGCCGTGTTTTATGGCTAGTTAAGTGGTTGGGAGTGTATTAAAAACGTGCATAATAAACTTGAGAGAGGGATGCTTTTTCACAATGTTTAAACTATGACATCCCAGGTGAAAGTGGTTAAGGAAAACATAAACTTGAGTCAAAAACAAATACCAAGGAAATGCTGGATTTTGTTAAACCAGATACTTTACCGCAAAATGTTGGACAGAGGCACTTAAATGTCTGCTTGATAAAAGAAAAAGAACATTTTCTCCACATCTGCAAGTAGTTAGCTATATAAAGGCAAGATGAGAAGCAAAAGTAATTTAGAGCTTGACATCAGCTTGATAAAATGCCAGAATTGTAATGAAATCAAGACATTTGGTACCTCATTGGACAGACAACGTTTTATTGTTTTGTGGCATTCTAAAACCCCGGAGACGTTTCTGTCTCAAGCGTGCATTTTCCCCTCGTGCATTTAGCGAGAGAACCTATGTTCACACCAAACACACCACGCTTAGCCTCCTTAACACAGCGGAGTGGAAAGACGAGAAATTAGGAGAGACGAACGGGGGGGTTAACAATCGCAAACCACTGAATTACCCTTCGGTTTATTATACTTATTAACATGATTACTGTATTTTACCTTATCTTAAATTGAAACATAATCTCCAGTCTATAAAAGTCATATTAAATAAATGCACATTTGGTGCCAAGCTTGGTGCTGATCGTGCAGGGTACCTCTACGAAAAGAATAAGACTTGATTGTGTCTGCCAAGAGCATGATTTGAGTTTATTTCCTGGACGGTTGGCGTCCAGTTTGCCGTCTCCCAGGGGGGACAGCAGAGATGTGGCCCCCCAGAAGAAGAGAGATGAACCCAACTACAGTCGAGAGATGATGTGCCACATTCAGAGGGCCTTGCCTTTCTCTTCTTTTACGCTGTCAATTGAAAACCACCGATTTGAAAGTGTATTTACACTTGGGGAAATTTTGATGACATGGTAAATGGTTCAAGGTATACCACACCATTCCCTACTGGTTACATGTGTGATTTCACCTTAAATTAACTGAATCAGAGGCGGCTGACTGGAAATGGTGAGAATAATCCTTATTGGCCTGGTCATGTACAAAGCATCCTACAAATAAAAACCGATACCTTTCACTTCAAGGGAGTTACACTCTTCCAATAATTTGTTTGGGGTCAAAGGTTCCAAATTCTATACATTTGTACTCTGCTGCCTTGAAATGCTAAGAGGCCCACGGCAAATAAACCATGACAAATGCTACTGTGTAACTGTGGCCGACCACCGTGATTGTCTCCGAGGTAAAATATAATCTAACAAGGTACGACAGTATCTGTATGCAAACAGCTTCAATACACACAGATTTATGTTAGCCAGAGGTGTGCTTCAACCTCTCTAAGTTTAACAAGGCATGTCTAGCTTTCCAAGAAGTGTGAAAGTAACCATTTCTTCTTCAAAGAAAGTCTGCATATCCTGTCTCTAGGCAAAGAAGTCTACCCAAGGCAGAATGTCTTTCCCAATAAAAAAAAATGAAACCTTTCCATGCTAGTGGAAAATATGCTAAGCTGAAAAAAAACCTTCCTGAGACACCTGTTATGACTCAATGACAAAGGAAGAATTTGAGCACTGTGGGTGTTTATAACATGAAGGCAGCCAAGGGACTCCAGAATCCATTTCATATAGACACACAGCTTCTGAGGATTTCAGGGGTTTTTTCCCTCCCAGAAGAAGTATTTGCTCCACCTTTCAGTGCAGACAGCATGGGGCCTTGCTCTCAGCCCTCCCAAACCCCATCCCAAAAGGACCAGCTGCCTGGAGACCTTTACACCCTCAGACATCATGTGATCCCATAGTAGTGACACCGTAAACGGGCCCCTCAGCCATTTAGGGTGAGAAAATCCCTTTTCATCTACTGCAGTCTGCTGAGCTCACAATGTGATTTCTGGAAAAAGAAATCGGATTGGACAAAATGTCCGAGGCTATGGGCACACAGGTTCCAGGGCTGACCACAGAAGAAACTATTCCAGCCATGCCATACATCCCTGTGATGTAAGGACCCACACTGTTGCATAACACAGTGTTTTCGAAGAGAGATTGCCCCGAACACGACATTCAAATATCACTCGAGTGTAGGCCGGAAGCAGATATTTTTCCACTTTGATACCTTGCAATTTATGACTAATGGTGGCACTTATAAATTCAGAATGAATCGAATCAAATTTAAAAGAGAGTTTAGTGAATGTGATATTTGTATTCCGATGATACCGAGTGTCATCCCTCTGACTCCGGTGCTCCATGTGAAGCCTAACTCTAACGGCCTGGGTAGAACACGACTCAGGAACATCTCCTTGTTTACATTCCACGGGTAAGAGCCCCCGCCGTTCCCCATCAGGGGAAATATGAGAGCTTCCAAAGCACTATGAGTGCTCTCTCCTCTGGATGACTCACAAGTTCCTCTCCCCCCCTCCCCCCTCTACTCCCCCCCCCCCCCCCCTAAATAAATAAATAAAAAAGAACCGGCGAGTAGATTATTTACATGAGGCAATAATTCAAGATTTGCTCTTCTAAGTCTCTTACACGGAGGGCAAGACGAGCACATTTACCCAATCCCTCTTCATTCCCCTTTGATGTTAGCCTATCTCAATAAGACCGGATGAGTGCCCTAAAATCCCCATCGAGTGATTTCACAGGAAGAACAAGTCTCGGTTAATCAATGGCTAGATTGGATCTGGATCCTCGGCTGCTGGTCTGCCTGAAAAGTCCTCCCAAGTGTTTGAGTGCACACCGGGGTAATTCATTGCTAATGATCGCCCCGGCACCCACTCTCCTCCTAGCCGCTCGGCCCTATTTAATTGCCTCGTTCACGTTTAAACAGCTTACAAATCACAAGGACAGGCAGGGAAACATGATCAAACGGCCCTATCGCCAATCAGGGGCAGGCAGGGGAAGGGACAGGGCCTTCTCCTCCGCTCCCCTCGGGGGTTAGGGGAGGGAGGTGGGGACACAGTAACAGTAAATTATCTGGGCTCCGTCTACAGAAGGCAAGTACACGGAAACAGCCAACTTCATCATACACACAGACACACAGGCAAGCCCACGGTAGGGGTCCAGAACAGTTAAAAGCCTCGGGTAATCCCTGTTTCAACAAAGGCATCTGCTGTGGGGAAGCGTTCTAGAAAAATCCGGTTCCACAGTCTGGGCGAGCGTCCCTCTATGCCGGCCATACTTCCGGAGACAGAGAGACAGAACTCAGGCTTGATGCACAGTAATTGTTTCCATAGGTCATGCAGAGGGGGAAACTGCTCTAGGATGGGGTGAAAACTGAAAACGTGGGTGAGGAATATTGTTGTTTTCCCCCCTCCCAATTAAATTGTTTGTCAAACCCTTCACAAAGGGTTACGCGGTTTATCTGTTTAAAATCAATACGCCCGTCTCAGTGTGAAAGCTTGTCCCGACACAAGCCGGGCCCATTAATTATTCTGTTGGGTGTGCTATCGCGGGGGCTGCTCAAGGTTGAACCTTATCTTTTCTTATTTCAAATCAATAATTATCCTCTCTCTCTCACACTCTCTCACTCTCTCAGAAATAGATGTGCTTTTCATTCAGTGCCTGCAGACTGCCTTACTGTGTAGCAACCGATGAAGAAGGCAGAATGAATAGAACATTAGTATCGGGTGGGGTGGGACATCGGGGCATCATGTGAAAGAATGAAGTGTGTTAAGTGCGAGGCACCAAAGACTAATGATATAAACCCAACAGGCAGCCTTGTTCCTATCATCCGACATGTCCCAGTCCCTGGCCTGGAGGGATGGGGGCTGTGATTTACACAACAGCAATATGATATAATCTGCCAGGTATCTCAATCCATTTAGTATGAATGTGCTATTCATCTCCAGTGCATTAAATCATGCAACTCCCACAGAACACCCCAGTCTGTAGACTCGCTGGGCCTTCCCACAACATTATAGACAAGATGCCCATTAAAGTGTGCAATTACATGGCCGTAATAGCTGAATAATTGCATTAGAATGTAGAAACAACAAATGCGGATCCCCTTAATATTCAGCCCATCCGGCAGCCCATTTGCTGGCGTTAATAGGACTGGCGTTGTCCTTAATTAGGCTCCACTCGAGGATTAGGGGGGAAATTTGGTCATGGAGGATGAGTTCATATTATTTCCTCTGAAACGTCACAGGTTTTTGGCGCTGCAGAGTGAGGCGTTGTTGTCATGCTGTAGGGAGCGGATGCAGGGGGAGAGGGAGAGTGTGGAGAGAGAGAGAGAGAGAGAGAGAGAGAGAGAGAGAGAGAGGAGGGGGCAGTGTGGAGAGGGAGAGAAGAGGGGGGGGAGTGTGGAGAGAAAGGAGAGAGAGAGAGAGAGAGAGAGAGAGGAGGGAGTGTGTAGAGAGAGGAGAGAGAGAGAGAGAGAGAGAGAGAGAGAGAGAGAGAGAGAGAGAGAGAGAGAGAGAGAGAGAGAGAGAGGAGGGGGGAGTGTGCAGAGAGGGAGAGAGAGAGAGAGAGAGAGAGAGAGAGAGAGAGAGAGAGAGAGAGAGAGAGAGAGAGAGAGAGAGAGAGAGGAGGGGGGAGTGTGCAGAGAGGGAGAGAGTGGAGTGTGGAGAGAGAAACAGAGAGAGGGTGGCTGCTTGTCTTCTCCAGAGGATTGAGATTTGAAGCCTGGGCACAAAGCCTTTGAGACCCTTCCCTCATCTCGGAGGTTGATACCAGGATCTTGGTGATTCACAATGCTCCGTGTGAATAATTCCACCTGCGCCCCCCCCTGCTGTGCAGACCATATGGCCCAGTGTGAACTTCAGACACCCGGAGAGGGCTGCTCACCAGGCAGGACTCCCAATACTAACCCCTGGGTGTGGAGAAATGATGGCCAGATAATACCCAGCCTACACCTGTGAGGATGTGAACCACACCATCTCCCTTGAGAGTGTGTGTGTGTGTGTGTGTGTGTGTGGCAGGAAGGTGGGGGAGGTTAATGCTGACTAAAAATAGCGGCGAGCATGCTTTCTGAACATGCTGTTCGTGGAGGGAAGAGACGCCCACATTTTAATTATAAAACATGTTTAAAAAAAACGCCCACACGCATTGAAATGTGGATTATGTTTTGTTACAACCTGCTTGACTCGGGATGTTTCCTTCTGGCACCCCCTGCTGGTAGTGGATGTCAACAAGAGGGCAGCACTGGGGCGCACCTACAGGCTTAATTGAGATTGCATCAGCCATCTCTGATGATGCTGCATGCCTGGGACTAAGCACTCACACTGAGTGCTTGGTTACTGAGTGTTTGGTTTTTATTAAGTGTCTTTCTTTTTCATTATTATTATTATTATTATTATTAAAAGTTACTGACGCAAAAACACAAAAAGAAAATGGAATACTTAAAATAAATGTAAAACCCAACGAATGTAGTCACATGGGAGTTTTTTTTTTTTTCCTTGTTTTTTTTTTCCTTCCTACAAAGACACATTTCAGAAATCTGTGTTCCTCTTCGCTCAGTGTTAAAACACACAATATTTTTTGGGGGGCGTCTCAATTAGCATCAAGGGAGAGTTATTAATCGTTGCTCTCTCTCTCTGGGACTGAGGTCACTGATGGATGTGGGTCGATGACCTTTGCCCTCAGCGGAAAGAGAGCTGGATGTGTTGACCCTAATGGGCTGGTGGAGGTGAACGACGGTGCTGTGGAACAGCACTCAGCCTCTGCAACACAGCCAGCTAGCTGGGGTGTAAGTGACGGAGGGGGTGGGAGATGCAGTGTGTCTACACGTTCAGTCAAGCATGAGTGCTTCCAGTGAAGTGGGACGATGGAAAGCACATGCAGCCCTGCACACACACACATTGTATGTACACACAACAGCACGCACGCACACACAAACTGCTTCTGTGCGCTTTCCCTGACACACCAGGATGGATCTGTCAGCGGGCGGGGGGGGGGGGGGGGGGTTTCCCAACACTCACAATTCTCTTGTTATAATTTGTTTAAGACAAGACAGTCTGGGGAGGGAGTAGAATGAGGAAGGGGAGTCAAGTGTGTTTACAGAGCAGCATCTATCATACAGACCCCTGAGCCTGAGTGTTTAGCCTGTACTCATTGAGAGAGGAGCCTTTGTTGTTTTCCTCCCAGTAAGCAGATTGAGCTGCGCAGACAGCAGGCTGTGTGCGCGGCACAGGAACCTCCACAGATCTCCTGTGTTGTGTGATGATGTGGGTGTGATGTGTGTCTCAATCCACCACTGATCCCCTCACTCAGCCCTGTTGGTGATGGGAGCTTCCACTCTACCCCCCCCCCCCCCCCATCATCACTCCCCCGTCTCCCCCCCTTCCTCTACCCTCCCCCCTCACCCCCCCAATCACTCCCCCACCACCCCCTCCTCCTTTACCCACTACATTGCTCCCCTATACCTCCCCCATCCCTCACTCCCTGTACGCCCCCCCGTCCTGCATGCTAATAACAGGCAGCAACACTGCACTTCTGAATTATTCATGCAGCGGAGGGTCACACGGCATAATGAGCAGTTTACTCTCGTTCAGGATGCGATTGTGACGCCGCTAATCTGCATTTAGCAGAGAGAGACACAGGGACAGTGACAGAGGCAGGCAGAAGGGAGCCATGATGAACTTAATTGCCGCAAGCATACATCCTCTGAAAAAGCCTGTGCCGTAATCCTGAGATGAGACGGTAAACAATTCATTAGGATTGGACGATCCCAGTCCCTGTCCTGTGGTTGGAGCAGTGTTGAGGAGCGAGAGAGATCTCTTTGTGATTGGTTAAGATGACGGCGTCTGACAGGCTGTGATCAGCTGAAATGTTTTTCTGATCAAAACCTCCGTTTCTCTGAGAGACATGAAGCTGTCAAACTGTCAGAGCTACTTCTTCTGTTCTAGATCGAGGATGAAGACGTGTGGTTGCCACCTGCAGGACAGAAAGGGCACGCGCGTCTAGAGCAGCCATTAAAACAGAAAACGACGCCAAAATAAAACACCGGCCATCTAAACGGTCGTCATGAAGAGGTGTCAGTGTCATATTTATTTATTTCTTGCATTGTCCTTTGAGTGTTAGTGAAAAGTGCACTGTACGATTATGCTTCAGATCATCCCAATCATTACAGATAAGGTCAAATCATAAGACCATTGGCCACTGTGGCTCCACAACTAGACTATGTCGGAAAATTACAGAGCGTTCACATCCTCAAAACATGGCAAAGAGGGTTTTATTCCAACAATGTCATCTGAAGCGCAATGGCAGTTTTTCGCCACATGATGGCGATGTTGATTAACAGATCCACGGCTGATTGTTAACTCTTTAACAAAGCATTTTAAAAAATCAAAAACATTACAAAGTCAAACTGTGTTTCCCACAGATTAGAAATACATTTGTGGCAGAGGGGAAGGGGGGGGGGGTGTATCACTCACTCCCTAGCTAAGATGCTAGCAAGTGAGTGACAGAGAAACGTAAGGAGAGCAGGGAAAGGAAATGCAGCTGAACAAATAAGCTGCGTGTTTTAGCCAAAATAGTGTAAACAAATATATATAATTACAAAACGCAATGTGCAGGGGGCCGGTGTTGAATCTGTGGTGCACCGCCTCGAATTAGTGTATGTGTGGGAAACACTGGTCAAATCTTCTTAAATCTGGATATCATTCGTAAAGATGACAGTTTGTCTTGAAACCACAAACTTTGTGCCATCTCAACGCAACTTCTGAAACTTCAGCTGGGAAACCCCAGCTTTGCAGCCTCACGCTGCAGGAACACATGCAGAGGAGGAAGTGTGGTTGAGCTGTGGGGAAACCCGCTCTCCTCCACCTTGCACCGCACAGCGTGGATGCAAGCCTCAGCTAAATGAAGACATGAAAGCAGGGTTTCTGAACTTGCCCGCTACAGTCCAAATCTTGTATTTGTTTTCACAGAGAAACAAAATGAGACATTGGGACATGAAACAAGTGCTTTTGTGTACAGCAGCAGCATTATTTCTCACTGAAGGGCCTCAGATCTGCAATTTGGAGGGACAGGACAGTTTGGTCAGACAGTGACCTGATCATCTAGTGACCTGGTCAGACAGTGACCTGGTCAGACAGTGACCTGGTCAGACAGTGACCTGGTCCAGACAGTGACCTGGTCAGACAGTGACCTGGTCAGACAGTGACCTGGTCAGACAATGACCTGGTCCAGACAGTGACCTGGTCAGACAGTGACCTGGTCAGACAGTGACCTGGTCAGACAGTGACCTGGTCCAGACAGTGACCTGGTCAGACAGTGACCTGGTCAGACAGTGACCTGGTCAGACAGTGACCTGGTCCAGACAGTGACCTGGTCAGACAGTGACCTGGTCAGACAGTGACCTGGTCAGACAGTGACCTGATCACACAGTGACTTGGTCACACAGTGACCTGGTCAGACAGTGACCTGGTCCAGACAGTGACCTGGTCCATCCAGTGACCTGGTCAGACAGTGACCTGGTCAGACAGTGACCTGGTCAGACAGTGACCTGGTCCATCCAGTGACCTGGTCAGACAGTGACCTGGTCAGACAGTGACCTGATCACACAGTGACTTGGTCACACAGTGACCTGGTCAGACAGTGACCTGGTCCAGACAGTGACCTGGTCCATCCAGTGACCTGGTCAGACAGTGACCTGGTCAGACAGTGACCTGATCACACAGTGACTTGGTCACACAGTGACCTGGTCAGACAGTGACCTGGTCAGACAGTGACCTGGTCAGACAGTGACTTGGTCAGACAGTGACCTGGTCCAGACAGTGACCTGGTCCATCCAGTGACCTGGTCAGACAGTGACCTGGTCCAGACAGTGACCTGATCACACAGTGACTTGGTCACACAGTGACCTGGTCAGACAGTGACCTGGTCCAGACAGTGACCTGGTCCATTCAGTGACCTGGTCCACACAGTGACCTGATCATACAGTGACTTGGTCACACAGTGACTTGGTCCAGACAGTGACCTGGTCCATCCAGTGACCTGGTCAGACAGTGACCTGGTCAGACAGTGACTTGGTCACACAGTGACCTGGTTAGACAGTGACCTGGTCACACAGTGACCTGGTCAGACAGTGACCTGATCACACAGTGACCTGGTTAGACAGTGACCTGGTCACACAGTGACCTGGTCCATCCAGTGACCTGGTCAGACAGGAAGGTTCATGGATCATACAGCCCAGTACATCCATTTATCAGATCACCACAGGACTAGGTGGCCTCCGACAACAGTACTGAATTCAGAGATGACCACGGGGTCCTGTGCTGAATAACGATGTCCCACGGCGAAGTAGAACTTCTAGTGCGGTGAATTTGGAAGATAGTTTAATGACTGTTTTAGTTTAGACCTTAGAGAAGCCTACTGCATTTTGATGGATAGCAGTAAATACAAAAGGCTTTGGCTGTCAGAATAGTCTGGGTTGCCACAAGAAAAACACCCGACTATGAAATGGAACCGGTCTTCTGCAATACTAGAGAGCTTCATCACATATTTCTGCCCCCCAAGAAGAGAAACAGGCATTCACTGGAGAATCTTCCCTGTGCTCCCCTTAACCAGCAGAACAAGCTCATGGTCAGGTAAAAATATGTGGGTGACACATAATGCAGAGGGCTGTGGGGTAGGGCTGGGCAATCTGGGTACAAAATTATCACAATATTTATATTTCCATTCGATAACGATACTTAAGACATTAGACCACAGATCCGTAGTAGTAGCAAAATAAGTCTCTTCCTCAACTTTTTCCCTACACTCAGCATACAGTTTAGGCAGCGCGGTGTGAGACAAATGTTTGCGGCCAGGGAGCACGTACCTGGGGTTAAGTAACTTAAGCTTTTTAAAAACGTGCTTTTTATCAATACCTTGGCGCAAAACTCACACTTTCTGCATGTTCCAACGAGTGATTGTCCTTCAGGTGGTAAAAAAGGTTTGTTGTATTACCAGAGTTGGTAGCCACCTGTTTGTTTACTACACAATTTGCACCGAACATTGCTCTGCTCTTTGTCGGATTTCAAAAAGCCAAACCACTTCCAAATAACTGAAGACGAACCCTTTTTATCAATAATTTCTTCATTGGAAGTTGCTTGCTCACCATGGCTATCGCTGCCACTGTTTTCAGCAATAAGAGTCATTTTACGCGGTTGTCATTAGCTACTCCACTCGAGGTGCTCAGTATATTTTAGTGAGCGTAGGCTACCATTTCTCCGCAACTTCCTGCTGCATCGCAGAAATTAAAAGGACTGCTGTTCCTAATTATTCCTTATCAACATTATTGATATTATTGAAAATGAATTAATGATACGATATCTTTATTGGAGGGAAGTCATTACTTCAATAAATCGAAAAAAATATGTATATCAGCCAGAGCTACTGTGGGGGTCGTGGGCACATGCATAGGGCTGGGGAATTAACCGGTAAAGCCTTGTGATAATCCTGCCCTGACCCTGTGAGAGGCCAGAACAGTGTCTGTCTGGCCCAAGATAACAGTGCTGTCATTGTATCTGGAGAGCTGCTTTGCATCAGGGCTGACAAGCTATGTTCCTGGTATCTTTGCCATTTGTAACAGCCCCTGACTGGATATTTTGCTGACCTGTTTTATTTAGACTTTAGTATCAGGGTTTGGTAATCTACACATGACGAAGAATGACACGAGTATTTCCCTGCACGTTATTGAACGAGGCTAATGTCTAACTGAAGTTCTGCGCTGACTTCATGTGCAGAGTAGGTGAATGTCACAACGAGCCTGTAAAAAAAAAAAAAAAAAAAAAACAGGAAATGAAAAGTAATTTCGGGGCAATCTCTGAATTCCAAAGATTCTAGCTGACGTCAGCATGATCTGTATGGAACAAAGGCCCCAGAAGCCTGTTTGCCATTTGGTGCATAGGACACCCCTCTAGTGAGAGGGTCCACCTTTAGCCACGCCCCCTTTGTCTCCCTCAATGTCCCACTGCAGACCAGGAAGAATGTACACTTTGGACCTTCCGTAAACAGATCTATGTCTTCGCTTCAACAGATGTCCTCCAGTGCTTTCAGCCCACACAGCGCTCCCCACCTTCACGATTTAGACATCCTGTTGTGTAAATCAGCATGTGTATGGAACAAGCTGTGGCAGGACTGGTTTGAAAGGAGTGTCGGATGAACCACAGGGACACATTCCCACACACAGATGATTGTAGTTGTGTTGTTTCAGGGTAGGGCAGTGTTTCATACCCTCATATTTCAAGCCTCTACCTTGCTGGGCCCCATGGCTGGATGGCAGAAGATCATTATCCTGTGGTGTGGGGAGGGAACACCCAGGCAGGGGCGCATTCTCAGGCCAATAGGGGCAGTGTGGGCCAAACGAAGATTTGACACGTTGGGGGGAGGGAGGATTGCTGAAGGGCAGCTGCCCTCTCACGAAAGCCTGATTTACAGACACTTTACTGTGAGAGCTATTTAGAGAAACCCTTACTGAGGCAAGATGCACCTGAGGAGGGGCCAGGGTGGTATGAATGGAGCAGGGATCGTTTTTCCTCACATCATTCAGTGGGGGATCATCAGAGCATCGCAGTAGGGACACTTACAAGGCTTTGTGTTGGTCTTCAGCTAGGATCTGGTCGTTGGGCTTCAGTCCGTACCTGTGGAGACACACACACACACACACACTCCAGAGTGATGTCTTTCCCACACTTACCATGCCGTGCTCAAGTCTTAGGCACCCAAGATAGGTAGCAAAAATATTCAGCTTAACATTACATGTCGTATTTTTTATCTTTTTTTTTTTCATTTCATCATCACAAGCCATTTTTGCTTCATTTTTGTTATCATTATTTGGGCCTAAGACCTTTGCCCAGTACTGTAGATCACCAAGCCAGAATGAGGAAGATGTTGTGAGCTGTTGGAAGCTGCTTGAACGTACTTGTCGAGGAAGTCCTTGTCCACCACAGCGGAGATGTCCAGCAGCGGGTTGCCCATCCCGAACAGAGTGTTTTCACTGTGGGGTTGAAAAAAGCAAGATCTCTGTATGCATCGTCTCACTCAGACTCGACAACGCAACCATGGGTGTGCAAGGAGTGTCCCAGGATTAGTCTGATTAAAATAGTTTCGATCCATCGAATCCAGGATACGTGACTGACCGCATATTCTAGTGAAAGACAATTTGACATTTACATTTAGTCATTTAGCAGACGCTCTCATCCAGAGCGACTTACAGTAAGTACAGGGACATTTCCCCCCGAGGCATGTAGGACACAACGTCATTGGCACGGTCAGGAATCGAACCGACAACCTTCTGATTACTAGCCCAACTCCCTAACCGCTCAGCCATCTGACTCCCCTGATTTTAAAAGTACCTCCTGTAAACACATACGTGTGTGAAGCAATTGTTCTGTCGCCAATTAAGTCAGGTTATACCATGGTCTGGGTGAATACTCGATTCTGATTGGCTGCAGGGGTGTACATTATAGGGTGATAACGGACACCTACTGCGTCATTGCAGAAAAACTGTCTTTTCACCGTTCTAAATTATTCCGTTGTTCTGTCGCCAATTCAGTCAGGATAACAGCCATGAGAAAAAGACAGGCCAAAGTTGGGCATGTTTTACTTCTAATACGTGTCTCAGACAGTATCGCATGCAAGAAGAAGTTCATTTGGAATGACGTTAAATTAAGTGAAATGGCTATTGTTCGCATTCCTGCCCTCAAACTATTCTACACAATGGAGGCTTATTCAGGCAAAATGGTCCACGGCGACAAGCAGCTCCGAGCCACATGGAGTTCATCCAAGCACATGTGGAGATCATGTGTCAACCAACAGCTATGGCTGTATATGTCAAAGCATGCCAAGTTACTCATGCATGTACACACATTTCAAAAAGAGCCGACTAAACCACAAACTCCACTGCTGATTTCAACATTCCATAACACAAGATCCAAGTCTCGATTTGCAGTGGTTCCCCCCAAAAACAACTTGTGCTTTTTTAGTTCCCTTCAGTTCAGAATGACAGTCTGTGGTACATCACACGATAGAAGTCCAGTGACAGGCTAGATAATCACAGTACAATTCATGTTACACACAAGCAGCCTACCTTGCTGTTGGCATGGTATCAGGTATGAGATTATCCTAGTTTAAAGCTTTTTTTGATAGCTGGTAAAGCTCCTACAACCAAACTCAAGCATTAACTGGGTGATTTCTCAAGCATTAACTGGGTGATTTCTACTTTTCAGTGAAACGAGAAGCCTTGACTACTTTCTATGCCAGAACTGATTGGCTTACATAGGAAGTGGGCGGTGCTGAATATATTCAGCTAGGAACCTTATGAGGTTTTCTGCTGTTGTCAACTATTTTAGATACTTTCGATTGGGAAGCAACTTCTCTTCCGAAGGAAAAGCATGCAAATCCATTTAACATACTCGTGACGATGCTGCCGTTCATGTCACCGTATCCGATACAACGAATGCATCATCATGTTTTATTAATTACGGGCCATATCTTCCGCCAATCATGGTTAGCAAAATGTAAACATTACATTACATCAACAGATGGCCGGTTTAAATGTATATCAAGTGTTTGTGGGATTTGAAACTGTCTCTGATCGGGGCGCTCTGTATACTATTAGCTACACGTGACATAATAATTACACACGTGGACATTCTTATCATTCTTGTAACCACCTTCTTACTAGCATACCAGCCAACAGGAACACCTTGGAAGTTACATTCATTAGTGCGCTATATGATTAGGGTTAAGCGTTTTTGTTGTTTATCTGTAAATTATCTGTCAAGACGTGCTGTATTTGGACGGAAGCATCACCCCACATCAAGGCAAACACTGGTCGCGCCGACTCACGTTAGCTTAGATGCTAGCTAATTTGAGCTAGCTGGTAGGTTAAACCTTCGCGGCGCTAGTTAGTATATTTAGCTAGCAATAAGACTTACCTCAGAGCTTTACCTGTCACTCTGACTTTCTTAACGTTGGGTTCCTCGCCAGACATTGTAGCTACGGTGAAGTGCAAGCTATCAGACGTTTTGTTTTACACAAAAATATAATTACGCAAAAAATGCTGTCTTTGGAGAATGCCTGCACCAAAACATTAAAGCCTGACCCAATACCGCGCCTGGTCTAGTCTTTCATGTGGATGCGGACTGCTCGATAGAAATGGAAAAGGCAGCTAACGCTATGTGGCATGGGCACAATGTATTGAAACCATCTGCGATTGGCCAGGCATACTCGCGTTGCAAGGGCCACACCTAACATGTTTCAATAACAGATGGTACCACTTGGTGTTATGAAAATGCTTTATTACAAAATGTGAATAATGCCAAGAAGCAGGGTTGGACTGAAGGATTTAAAAATCTTTGTGTCTAATCCAATATGTAATGATGGTTTTTAATGACACAAATGTGTGTTCTAGAAAGTCGCAGAGGTCCGATAATATCAGCTTTAATGCAGCAGTTGTAAATCAACAAGTACAGAGCTCTGGGGCTGTCTATGTTTCCCTACCCGCAACATTGGGCTGGTTCACGAAGTCCAGCTGGTTATCTGTCCCTGCCCCAGCATATATTATACAGTGCAATTGAAACAGAAGTATAAAAAAAAGGGTTGCTCTTGTTTTCTCGTGCATCAGGGAGTTTATTTTGTTCTTCCCCACGCATCCCACCTGCTCGGGTGCGCTCTCAGCCCGGTTTCAAGGTTTCTTCTGAAATGGAGATATAACAACACAAAATACAGCCTGTTTCCCACACCCTGTGTGAGATACAAGACTGAAAGATGCAGGTAACGTCACTTGCCTAAGAATCATATTAAATATAACAAACATGTTTCTGGACAAAATCATGATGCAACTTGTACATGATACAAAACATAAGTTTCTGTAAATGGAAAAACAAAACATTTATTTAAAGTATTTTCTCCAAAGGCACATCAGATGTTTTTATAGGGTCGTAATATCATACACACTTGCAAACTTCTGTTCTTACTCAAACACACAACAGACATTTTTAGATTGCATATTGTACCAACTTTGTGCTGTTATGTTTAGTGTATGTTCTAGATGCAAAATACACGTGTTTGAGATCAGATTAACATATAGAAAACAACATTCTTTTGAACCATTTTACCACATACAGCCTGTACGTAACCTTAAAAGCCTTACGGTATTCATCTCAACATTGGTTTAGCACATCACAACACCATGAGACAGTATTCAGGTAAAACACGGTCTGGTCTAGCTTGCTGTTTCTCAGATGAGTTATGTAATTTAAAGCACCAGGCTAACTTAGCCTCATGTTATCTATCGTTTACATGTAATCTCTTTGCAACATCGTGAAAATGTTGGAAGATGATTTGCTAGAAGTTTCACTATCAAATATCACTACTCGTGTATGATTAGCTAGCCCTTACATTTGCCTATGAGTTCTGATATACCATAATCAAAATAAGAAACCATATTGCGAAGTTAATAGTGGATTAAACTCTTTGGCAGCATACTACAAAAACATTTCACTAAAATATAACCCAAGAGGCTAACAGTGTTTCCGTTTCTAAAACATGGCATTGTGTAAATAGACATGATATCGGTGAATACATTTTGCGTGTAGATCTTAGCATATACTTTTGGAAACTCCTTTTGAGTAGATAAGCTCATCAGTCTTGCAACGGTCAATGCTAGCAGAATATGACATCAAGGACCAGTACACAGACATATAAAACGACATCTTCCAAGAAAATCTTAATTGTCAAATTTAACAGAGACAGTCTAGAAGTGACCAACAATCATCAACCCTTCTTGATATGAAAAACCTCTCAATCAAAATATATATATATATAAACCTGGTATTTGTCACAATAAGCTCTAAAAACACATTCTTTACACACATTAGAAAACACATTTTCCCAATAAGAAACTAAATAATTGGAAGTTGCATTGGGTAGTCCCTTCTTTAAAAATCAACTTGGCCTGCCTCGATTTATAGACAGGGTGTGGGGTCACTTAGTAAATAGTAAATAGTGTATTCACTCCTTTGACCCAAATTGTGTATGAGGGGATTCTGTCACTACATACTGGAATTAATATCTACGTGTCCCGACAATCTACTGTTCCAAATTCGCTTCGCCCATGCGAAAGGATGTGCCTTAGTCAGCAGAGAGCAAACCGCCTTACTGGTACCAAGGGGTCTTCCTGATCCAGTGGAGGGTGAAGCCAGCATCCGTCCGGATCTTAATGGAAGCAGCCTCAGCCTCCCGCACTGTCTCCTTCACAGACTGCATCAAGTTCTGGGCGTTGTGGACCAACATCTCTGTAGCCTGGAGGGCAGAACAAGGTCAGGGAGTGAGGTGGATACGGTCGTGTTATATACCTCTGTACGGTGTCCTTGAGTGCCAAAAAAGGCGCCTTTAAATACAATTTCTTATTATGTTTGTGACTTGGATGTTGACAGTGACACTCGTTTCCCAGCAGGTACGACTGCCCTGCGGTTCTCACCTGCTCGGACTCCTCCTCGCTGATGTTGGTACGACCCAACATGGTAGCCTTCACTGTGGACAGGATCTTGAGCTGGGTACTTATGGTAGGGATGCGCTCACACACCTGAACCAAGCAAAATAGAATGAAATGCAAATACTCTGCGTTTCATCATCAACTAAGAACTCTCACATCTGTAGGTGCAGATAACAGATAAGTAGGTCTCTCACCTGGAGTAGGTTGGTCCGGATGCGCTTGTCGGTGCACTGCTTAGCCACCTCCTTGGCCAGTCGTGTGACCTCGTCAGACGCCTTGGCAATGTCCTTGGCACACTGGATGAGGGCGCGCTTGTTTCCACTGCCGCCACGCACCAGGCGGGACATCTCCGCCATGAGCAAGGCCATGCGCTTGGCCGCCCCGATGATGTCGTTACCCTACAAGACCACACAAAAAGTTACCTCACATGTAGACAAAAAATGGGCGGAGTGTTGTCTCAATCAGTGGTTCTCAAACTATGGTACTCGTACCACCAGTGGTATGCGGAGGAATCTCAGAAATATTTAAATACCGTAACCATGATATAATTGAAATGCAATTGAAAATAAATGTTGGAACGCGCTACTACCTCACTGTTCCCGGGGTAGTGGCGCATTCAAACATCCACGATCGTTACTGCATGAACTGTGTATAGCTCAATAGGGTAGGCTTACACTACTGTTTTTTTAACGTCACAATGGTGGTACTTGGAGAGTCAAATATTTTCCGAGGTGGTACAGGATGTAAAAGGTTTGAGAACCACTGGTCTGAATGATCCAACGTCGTGTCCCACCTTGCTGGACCATTTGCGAGCCTCTTCGTGGAGCTGCCTGGCAGCCACCATCATGGCCTCGCTCACCACCTCCCCGGCCTTCTGCTCGGGGAACTCCTCGTCCTTCTCCTCTGGAGGAGGGGGTCGTGGAGGGGGGACCTCGCCCTCGGGAAGAGGAGGCTTGGGAGGGGCGGGCTCGTCGTTGACCTGGCGGTGCACGCACAACCTCAGGGTGAGTCACTTTCGGGCTAACATAGTGTTTAGGTCTACGTAGATGTGTGGTCGCTTAAGTGTTTTTATGTATCGTTCATGGTCCTGGAGAAATGTCCATCATGTACTGTACCAGTATATGTTTGAATGACGATAGAAGCTACTACTACTACTACTTATGAACATGGCTTGTGGAGACCAAGCGGGTGACTGGAGACCTGCTATTGGGGAGAGCAGCTGTGGACTCACCTGAAGCTGCTCCAGGTCAGGAGGAGGAGGTGGGAAGTCAGGCTCCTGGGGCTGGAAGGCCTCCCTCACCTTGGCCACGGCACCCAGGATGGTGTAGCCCGAGTCCAGGAAGCCCTTCTGCAGACCTGAACGCCACAGAGAAGCAGTGAGATGCTGCTTGGATCCATATGTCTTACTGCTCTAGAAAACAAACTCGATTTAACAAGTGAACTGAGCTGATTGGTGTGTGTGTGTGAGGAGTAACAGTGGCGTACTTGGATCCTTGATGTTCCCGGCCACGGCCTTGGCGTTCATCACCATGGGAGAGATGGTCCTGCTCAGTTCATCAGAGGCGGCCTTCACAACCTCCCTGAACTTGGGGTCTTCGGAGTTCTCCACTTCCCGTTTGGCCACCAGAAGGATGCGGTTGGCACGCCGGGCGATGCTAGTGGCACCGGCTACCAGCATCTGGGGCTGGTGGTTTGCCATGGCCACGCGGCATTTGTCCAGGTCCTTCTTGATGGCGTCCTCGGAAGCGTCCAGCAGGGACTTGGTGTCAATGGCTTCATCCACCAAACCTAGACCAGGACACAGGCCAGGTTAGTATCAGGTTGTACTGTCAGAGCGTTCAGAATGGCCACATGGTCAGTTGTGGGCAGAGATGGCAAAGGTATACACATCTTTCACTCAGTAGAATAGATTTTCTTCAAAAGTTCCCCCCCAAAATATATATTTTGAAAGGTTGAAAAAATATTTTGGAAAAAAAAGTCTGAAAAAATGATCATGTAATTCTACTTGAGTGAAGTATGTGTGTACTGGCTGAGGGGTACCATTATTCTACCTGTCATCTTCTCAACATTGTCGATCCACTGGTTCTTCATGGTTTCAAAGTGCTCATACGCAGCTTGGTTGCCAGGGTTTCTCAGTAGAATACGAGCAGCGGAGACAACCTAGAAAAAAAAAAAGAGAAATCCCCATCAACAGGAAGCAACTAAGCACAAAGAGTTACAGAAAACCCACAACGAACCACATTTAGGTGTAAAACTGTACCGTACCTGTGGTGTCAAGTCTCTTGTTGACTTGACAGATGCCTGGATCCCCTCCACTGTGCTCCTATTGGCTGTTCCCACGGCAGCAGCCTTCTCTGCAGTGGCTCCAAGCTTGTTAGCGTGGTTCTCAAAGTTGGCAGCCCTCTCATCAAACACCTGAATGGCAGTATGACAATTTAATACAGCCATCGGAAAAACGATCAATTGTTATTGTCATGTAATGTGTCCTGTTGGTGGAATAGGGAAGATAATGAGCTCACCTCATCCCTGTTGGGCGCATCATGGGGGGCCGTGGCAGCTACAGCCAATAGTTTGATGGGCGTCGTCGTGTCGCTAAAGATATCAGAAACCTCCTGGGTCATGGCCTCCTGCATTTTCCCTTTGAGGTCCTGCAAAGACCGTACACATGTTTTTAGTCGATAGTAAATCTGACAAAGGATATATATAATTGTTGGATATGGATGACAAAATATCAAGTTATGGATCCGATGTCTACCGACATCATGACTAGCAGGCAGACTGGAGTGGGAGTCATCCACCAGCAGGGGGAGCTCCAGGGTGAGTATCCGAGTCTTAATGGATCTTAAACGAGTCTCGAGCGTGTGATGGTGACAGTGAACGTGAGCCGTCTTACTTTCAAGGCCTCCTGGAGCTGTTGAGCCACGGCACGCGCCTGCGGGGAGTCGCCCTCGCCCCGGGCGGCCAGGTCTGCCAGCTGGGCCATCAGCTGCTCCACCAGCTCGCACCTCCCATGCATCTCCTGGCGGTATGGGCCGGGCAGGGCGTTAGCCAACCTGCGGCCCTCCGCTACCAGCCCCCGGATGGCTGCCTGACCTGGAGATACACACGTGT
This sequence comes from Hypomesus nipponensis, assembly GCF_054491055.1. Lineage (NCBI taxonomy): Eukaryota > Metazoa > Chordata > Actinopteri > Osmeriformes > Osmeridae > Hypomesus > Hypomesus nipponensis. Next base: position 2,191,221 of record NC_140373.1, on the reverse strand, counting down.
ACACACACACAATCACACACACAAACACACAGGAACACACACACATAAACACAGACAGACAGACAGACAGACAGACAAAGCTCAGAACATGGTTGAGGGGCAGTTGTGAGTTGGAAGCAGCTAATAATATCAGAGCCTCCCAGACTGATGTTTTCAACTCTGCAGAGACTAGGGACCATAGATCCTCAGAACAGCAGGGCCTTGTGTCAGAGCTTGGGGCTCCGTTACCAACAATATGACTTGTGAGAAGATATCCAGGCTTTTGAGAAGACCAGCCAACCCAGAAGGCAAAGGATGAGGCAGGGTGAGGGTTTGTGGAATGTACAGCAGAAGCAAATAATAGAAAATACCAACAAAAGAAAGCAGACATGCAAACCGATCTGCTGTCTGGGTGTCTGGTGTGGTCAGAGAAGGAGAAGTGATAGAGGGCGGGGACCAAAAAGTGTCCAGACTCACCCACTCCACTGTCGTCTATTGTGGGGTTGTCTATCCAGCGCTGTGCCTGCTCTATCTTTCCCTCCAGGTGGACGGCTGCTTTAGCAGGTCTGCTGTTGGCCACCGCCTTGCTGGTCTTGGACTGCAAGTTCTGCAGGGCCGTGGCGATCTGCTTGGCCAAAGCCCTGGCCTCTGGCGTGTCACCTTTGCCCCTGGAAAAGCGAGGGAGTAGACAAACGTCAGAAATGTGGTATCTGAGGGTCTTAACCGTAACAGAGGAGATCAAGCGAGAAGAAAGCAGAAGTAAAACAAGAAGTGGAAATTGCGTCCTTACCGAGCCACAAGGTAATCTATTATTAGCAACCATGAAAGAAGGTTCTAGTCAACAGGTAACACGTGAATACATAGTGCCGCACTACTCACTGTCTCCTCAGCTCAGAGAGCTTGGCGGTGAGGGCGGCTATCTCTCCGATGGAGCGCAGGATGTCCTCCCTCTCCTTGGGGTCTTCACACATGTCAGCGATCTTCCTGGCCTCAGTCAGAAGGCCCTTGATGTTCTCCTCTCCTTCCGGACCACCGTTGGGATCCGCCAGCCAGTTCTGCAGGGGGACGGGCCAAGAACAACATTCTCAATAACACCGACCACTTGGCCCTCAAGGAGCTCAATCAGATACGATCTCTCCTTCACTAGTTCGAGTATGCTCCTTCACTAGGGTTCGAGTATAGCTCCTTCACTAGGTCTACTCGTGACATATTTCAACCCAGACCAGCAGACGGCCGGGGCTGGGAAGACTGCACACCTGCGCGGCGTCCATTCTTTTGGCAATGGCCTGTTTGGAGTTGGTCATGGCCTCCAGTTTGCGGGCGGCGTTCTCCACCTTTCCCGTGAGTACGTCCAGACCCTGGGACACCTGCTGGGCTTTCTGCATGGCGGCCGGAGACGTCCCCTGACCTCTGGAAAGAGCAGATACCCCGGAAGACCGCACATCAACATCTTCCCCGGAGCACCGCACAACAACATCTTCCCCGGAGCACCGCACAACAACATCTTCCCCGGAGCACCGCACAACAATATCTTCCTCAGAATGCCCTCAGTGTACCAACATGTGTAAAGGGGATCATCCCCTTGAGAATCGGATTAGTGATGCAGCGATGCTAATGTGATCTTGTAAAATAGCCGACAACGCTGCCGTTGTCTGCCGGGAGAGTGATTGTTTTCCTCCTGCCCTCCTCCCATGTAATAATAACAGATACTTTAATCTCCACGTCTCAAGTTCCAGACAAGGCTTGGTGGCCACTCCCAGTTTTCTGAGCAGGGGTTAAAGCAGATTATGGATTAATACCAAACATCTGCTTTTAATCTAGAGTAACCCTGTGTCTGCGGCAAAAGTGAAACACTTATTAAGAGTTTCTTTAGTAATAACTTTACAATACGATTACCACCTTATACTTCCCCACCATCATACAGATGGATGCCACCGTACAAGGGAACATTTCCTGATCAGATTACCAAAGGAAATCATATCCTATGGCACATGTAGCTTCTGAATACTGGAAGCTATCCTTCTCAGGAAACAGTGGACGGTATCGTGAGACGTCTGGGTTGGTCCAGGGATGTGTAGAGAGATGTGTGTGTGTCGTACCTGGCTCTGATCTCAGACACCTGGTCGGTCATCTGACCCAGGGTCTTGGCTGTGCCCAGGATGTCTCTGCGTTCCTTCCCTGCACACAGCTCTCCTACCTTCCCAGCCTCGTCCAGGATCTGGCGGATGGCCTGCTCTCCTGCGTCCCCTAGGAACAGGACACGCACACAGGACACGGAAGGCGTTACACACGAACCAGAGCGGAAGGGTTCTGCATCTGGGTATGTGAGGGACTTGTCTGTCTTTGGTACCTGCTTGGGCGTTGGGGTCCCTGAGCCAGTTCTTGGCCTGAGTTATCTTGGAGTCGATCAGAGCAAGAGCCCTCTTCATGGCCTCAGTGTCCTTCAATGGGGGGGTGAAATAACATGACAAATACATTGATATTAGTATACCAGCAAATGGAAAAAGTATGTTTGTAACTATTGAATGGATACGTTTCTTCATTTTTTTAATACATGCTCTATGAAATAATTTCCCTTTTATTGTAAGTGTTAAAATGAAATCCTTGTAAGGTTAATCATTTGATCTTTTACATCATGGTAAGTAATGAGTAAGCCAGACAGATGCTCTAACAGGTGGTCGGAAGGGTGATGTCATACCAGAATGTCCGTGTTTGGGAATGGGGGGGAGGGGTGACTCATAGTATTGACCTCAGCAGAAACACACACAGGAGTAATGCAAACGTGTCATCATCACTAAAGGCCTCCGATGCGTCCCGTCGGATCATGCTGCCGGGAAAAACTCTCGGTCCAAGTCATTACCATAACCACAGCGACGCTCCAAAAGAAGCGGCGACACACAGTCTGTGCATCTCAAATGTGCAGAGCAGCAAACATTCAGCAGGCGCAACCGACAGCGCATGCTGTTTCAACTTCCTTCCACTGTCAGTTTGGGCATCACTTCTTCACACCACCCAACCCCATGTTGCCTCCATTGTATCTTTACATTTACATTTACATTTAGCAGACGCTCTTATCCAGATCGACTTACAGTAAGTACAGGGACATTCCCCCCGAGGCAAGTAGGGTGAAGTGCCTTGCCCAAGGACACAACGTAATTTGGCACAGCGGGGAATCGATCCAGCAACCTTCTGATTACTAGCCCGACTCCCTCACCGCTCAGCCATCTGACTCCATGTATCTTGCCCCGAGCAGAACGAGAGACAATACGATTCAAGCAGCTTCACTTTGGCGATGACTCACTGGAACAGGGAGTCAGATGGGTGAGCAGTTAGGGAATCGGGCTATTAATCAGAAGGTTGCCGGTTCAATATAACCGGCTGTGCAAAATGACTGTGTACTTGGGCGAGGTACTTCACCTTACTTGCCTCGAGGGGAATGTCCCTGTACTTACTGTAAGTCGCTCTGGATAAGAGCGTCTGCTAAATGTAATGTAAACAAAGCAGGGTTTACATAGGCCGCCCCCGGGGGGGGGGGGGGGAGGGAGTGGATGGTAGAGTTGTAAAGTGATGCTGTTCTTCCGTGGTATAATAAAAGCCACACGCCAGTTCTCTTCTGACAGATACCCTTCTACGTGAGTGTCAAATAAATATCTGTCAGATAAAAACGGTTTTACTCTCTTTTACTGTATCTACAAGACTCTTTTACTGCATCTACAGACTCAAAACACTGTACAATGCAAGACAAAACACGGGGAATCAAAAGTAGCAGACAAACAAACACATTGGCTGAAAGCTAAAATATCTTATAACTAATATATATTTTTATATCTCAATATTTTGAATTAACATGGTAGGCAGACATTGTACAATTTCAAATGAGGACATTTGAGCATTGTACAATGCTGGATGACAATGTTTCTTTAATATAGATGTCCAACCTAGGCCAGCCACCACATCCCCTCTCTCTATTCCCTACATTTCCTGTTTCTCTGTAACCACAGCTATCACAATACAGCAGAAAGGCGATCAAAAAAGATATCTTTACAAAAAGGGATCTGGTCAAATAATAGAGCAAACAACCAACATGTTTGTTTGTCTGATATCTCTGACTCTCTTGAAAGCCACACCCACCGTAAGGAGGAAACGGCAGACGACAGGAAGAAAACAGGTGTGAACTGACAAAGCGTGGTGCTGCTGTGTGCGTCAGCGCTGCCTGGCTGCTGATTCATAGTCTGACTGCTGCTTCCTTTGAATATGTAACACGAAAGCAGCCAGAGAAGGGGGAGGAGTCTAGCGAGGTGGGCAAACAGCAAGGAAGTCAAACCTCTGACCAGTCCGGAGTCAGATGGCTGAGCGGTGAGGGAGTCGGGCTAGTAATCGATCCGGCAATCAGACGGTTGCCGGATCGATTCCCCGCTGTGCCAAAGCAAATGACGCCGTGTCCTTGGGCAAGGCACTTCACCCTACTTGCCTCGGGGGGAATGTCCCTGTACTTACTGTAAGTCGCTCTGGATAAGAGCGCCTGCTAAATGACTAAATGTAATGTATCTGATAAATACAGAGTGGACCCCCGGACATACTGCACACACAGGCTGCTAGGGAATCGTACGGAGGATCGTGTTAGGCGACAGGTCATAAATGATGCAACATTTATGGACACAATCTGTGAGTGGATGGTCCACTGGAGAGATGACCTCCTTGACGCCTGGACGTTTGATTAACAATAGGAGCATCCAGTTCTAGAATCCATGGATTTCACTCAGTTGCCTGCCCTTATCCTATGACTCTGAAGGGCATGCACAGATCAGGGAGATGTTGTTGCTGCGAGGGGAAATAAGAGAAAGCCATAGGGATTCACGTCAAAGGCTCAATCGATATCGGATGACTCAGTGAGGGCGTCATCAATGCATCGGGCATCTAAAGACATCCTTTCTCCTCACTGGGAGTGTGGTTTGGCATCGGAGGAATGCAGACATGTTCATTAATGTTATGTCACGTCAAACTTCAAAACATACCAAAACTGACTTACATGACGTACAAAATAAATAAAACACTGGTTAAACTGTTGCACATATATATGTATTTTTTTTTTTACAAATGCATCCAAAACTTGCACGCTCCCCCAACATGTCATTCCATTAGCATGGCTTTTGGGTACATGGCATCGCTCAAATAAAATACCTGGCACTAAAAGATATACAGGATATCTCACGCTGGCTAAACTATTCAAAAGCACCCAAGGGCAACGCACGGCACAAGACTGTCATACCAGCACACACATCTACCAGACATGCTACTGGACAATCATGGGCCCACAGGTAGGCTTACCTTCTACAGGGGGAGGGGAGGAAAGAACGGTCAAGAAAGAAAAAACAAAACAAGAAAAATATACACAATGTTTATCCAGACATAACCAATTGAGGCCAAACAGAAAGGAGAAGATCAAGGGAAAAGAGGGAGCACAGAACAGGAAGTCATTCTGACAGTGGGGGGTGGATGGGAGAAACAGCACAGCATGCTAGCCAGTGAGTGGAGGTTCGAAGTGTCAAAGTGAGTTGAAGTGATTTCCTCAGCAGGGACATAATAGACATAAGCATACCTGCTTAATTTGGAAAAAAAAGAACCACTTAGTTGTGTTCTGCTCTAAAGCAGTAGAAACAAACAGCTGGCATACAATGTCTTTTTTATCTTCTTTAACGGTCGGCATTTCTGAAGATAGGCTCACCCAGGCACAAATTAAGCACATGACCGGAAAAACGTTTATAAAACAATAAACACACTGTAGCCAGTCCAGGCCGTATCTCTCAGTGCATTCTGGGAGTGCGTAAGCGGTGTATCACAAGACAGAAACATTTGCCCAGACGCTCAGAGCTCTCTAACCCCCCATGTGAGGGGGGGGGAAAAGCCACCAAACCCTTTAACCACGGTCGCTGTTTAAGGGAGTGACTAAGCAAAGCGTCTACCCTCTGTGAACAGAGCAGCTGTCGAGGGTGGACGTGTATGCGGGTGAGGGGCGGGGCCAGAGCGTGTGCCTCGTACCTTATTGGCCCAGGCGTCCTCATCCCAGGAAGTGAGCTGCAGCACCCGGATGATCTCGTTGATTTCGGCGGACATCTTCTCAAAGGTAAAGTTGCGGTTCTTCAGCGACTCCTCTACTCCGTGGCTTTGAGATGTCTTGGTGGTGACGAAGATCTTGATTCCTGCGTGTGTGTGTGTGAGGAAACACAGAGACAGCGGTCTGTTCAGCAGGCACGGTGTGTCTCTGACACGGGCAGCCGTTTTAAACCGAACCCTGGTGCAGCCCGTTGGGGGAAGGGGAAGCGAGCAGGCGTACCTGAGATGAGAACAGGAAGCAGCTCCTTGACGGTGTTCATGGAGTTGACCAGCATGACGCGGTGCTCCTGGTGGGTCAACTCCTGCTGCCGCTCGTCGATCATCTTTGCCATTTTCGTCATCCCTGCACCGCCACGCGGAGAATAACACGTTACGGCACACAACCCCCAGCATGGGAATCCTGACGCTACACACAACAACTAGCCTATCTGAACACTGTCCATCCCGGGCAGAGCCCCATGGAGAGATGGAGATGGTGATGGAGAGAGGAGCCCACGCTGGGGGAGGTGTGGACTGACCTGGGCCCAGGTTCTTAGTGTAGGTGACCAGGTCGTCCATGGACTCCACCACCTCGGCCACAGTCAGGTACTCCAGGATGCCCTTGCACACGCGGATGATTTTGCGGACCTACGGAGAGCGAACAGGGTGTGAATGACGTGTTGCACAACACGTGAATGATGAAATGATTGCGATGACAAACGAGTGGGACAGTAATTAAACTCATGGGAAAGGCCCCTGATGCTGGCATTCCTGCCAGGCTCACTGTCTTGTTTGGCCACAGCTGTGTTTCCCTCCCAGTACCGTGTGTGTGTGTGTGTGTGTGTGTGTGTGTGTGTGTGTGTACCCACCCACCCCCCCCCCCCCTTCCACTGTCCTGTGTTGCTGCTGTGGCACGCTGTCTGACTGCTGACTCGTGCTGACTGCAGCAGACAGGTTCGGGGCCTGATGTCCCTCTGGATGGGAGCCCACACTACTCTAATTGACCCCCCCTCCTCTCCAGGGAGAGGAGGCTGATGGATGGTTCAGCTACCTGGTACCTCAGTGAGAAAGAGAGAGAGAGAGAGAGAGAGACAGAGAGAGAGACAGATAGAGAGACAGAGAGAGACAGAGAGAGAGAGAGAGAGAGAGAGAGAGAGAGAGAGAGAGACCAAGAGGACTGGAGAGTTTTTTGCGTCAGACCCACCTCAGCCTCGTCGAAGGTCAGGAGCAGGTCGGATGTTCCGGATAGGATGCCCCGGGAGCCGTCGATGAGGTAATCGCGGGCGGGGACGGAGTAGGGGTCGGCTTTCAGCATGGACGCAGCCTGGACCAGCTTGGTGCAGGCGTTCTCCACCCTGTGTGTGCAGGAGGTCAGAGGTCAGGGACTGATACAAGGCAGTGGACAGATCAATAGCCATGCTGATGACCTCTGCAAAAGCCAGACGGCCACTATGCTTCAGCCAGAGGTGGGAGTGAACATGACATAACTGCTGAGCAGAAGGTGGAATCTTGGCGCCAACTTCTGTCTCATAATCGGTGCCCTCGATTCTTTTCACTGTGCCAATCATGCAGATGAGAATAACTTTCAAACAGGCCACTAAGGCCGCTGAGATATGTCCTCAGGGGTGCCACGATGAGATACAGTGAATTGACTATTACTGACAGTCAGCAGAATGCAGCCAGGGTCAATATCATAGCGGAGGGCTCAGCCACATAACTCCTGTATTCAGTCCAGGATGCACAGAAACAGGCGACAGGCCAGCGACTGACAGACTTCTCACAGAACCCTGACTTCCTCCTATTGCCTGCGGGGTCAATCGTTGCCCTGGGTAACAGGGGGAACATTATCAGTATTTTCCACATGCTGAAAGGCAAGACGAGAGCAGCTTGCTTTCCGTTCTCGCTGAGGCAGAGTGCGCTAATGTGTGTGCCTTTATTAAGGGTTAGAGTGCCGGGAATGACACAGGGATTGTGTGTACTTTGTGTGTGTGTGTGTGTGTGCTCCGTACATATAAAGAGAGAGCAGCCAAGCATGCATACTGGAAGGACACACACACACCCCACCCTATATTTAGTGAAGGAGACTCATCCCAGCACGTGTGCTGCTGATGGATGATGACAAGGTGACCATGTGACTTCAAGGCGCCACATGCGTTAAGCCCGATGACCTACGCCTGCCAGTCCCTTTCATCTCTGACCTTGCCCCCCCCCCCCCCCCCTGCCCCTCACTCTTTAATAAGACTGAGGTTAGGGGGTGGGAGGGCGCTGGTGACTCACATCCGAAGGTGGAGCTCTCCTGCAGCTATCGGACACAACGTAGGCCATCTGTGACTCATGGAGCCTCAACGCAAAGCAACTAAGGGTAGATGTGGTGAAACACATATAGCCTAGCTACATCAGATACCCAGACACTGGATGTCAGCGTTTATGGTCAAAGTCATACTTTAACAGCATGTCTTCAGCTGGGACCGTGTGCGGAGGTTAAGTGAGAACAGCTGTCCGAGCAGATCTTGTGGAGGTGTGTGTGGGTTTGTCTTGCTCCTTAAGAGGAGCCCCTCCCTGGGCAGAGAGGAAGAGGCCGGAGGCCTGAGCCTCCATCAGCAGTATTTATAAAACGCCAGGGCACCTCGGAGGCACTTAACATGCCATGTCTGACCTTTGCCTGGGTACAAACAGCCATTACTGCAGCACATGGAGAGAGAGAGACACACAGAGAGACACAGAGAGAGAGAGAGAGAGAGAGAGAGAGAGAGAGAGAGAGAGAGAGAGACACACAGAGAGACACAGAGAGAGAGAGAGAGAGAGAGAGAGAGACACAGAGAGAGAGAGAGACACACAGAGAGACACAGAGAGAGAGAGAGAGAGAGAGAGAGAGAGAGAGAGAGAGAGAGAGAGACACACAGAGAGACACAGAGAGAGAGAGAGAGAGAGAGAGAGAGACACAGAGAGACACAGAGAGAGAGAGAGAGAGAGAGAGAGAGAGAGAGAGAGAGAGAGAGAGAGAGAGAGAGAGAGAGAGAGAGAGAGAGAGAGAGACACAGAGAGACACAGAGAGAGAGAAAGAGACCCACATCCAAGTGATTTAATTCTTACAATCCAGCAATATAGAACTGGGATGTTTCTGATGAACGTTTTGGCAGATCAGATGAGGAGGGCTAGTGTTGCTTACTTGATGAACGCTGGTGCCATGTCCCTTTTCATAACTTGGTCCTCTGTGGTCTGGACAGTCTCCTTCCCCACCTACAGCAGAGCAGAGGGGCGTTTCATTAGTCAAAAGGAACACACCCTGTCCGGTAAAAAGCATCTCAGGTTAATACTGCTAGAATCAAAGACCATTCACGAATACTATTTTGACAGAAGACAGGACGGGGTTAGGGTTGTTTTAACCATGTCATGTGACCCACTAGCCCAGCAGCAGTACTTGTTAACCGGGCCATTGATGAGCCATTGTCTCAACACAGCTCTCTGGTGGGGAGCCAGGAAAGCAGAGTAATGTGTAAAGCAGCTGAACGCCTCCCCTGTCAAGCAGCCAGAGCGTGACTCACCTCCCCCACGATGACCTAAGCTCTGCTGGGACACATCGCTCACCCACACACCACACACACACCAAGTTCAACAAACGTCCCACAATCAATTGCAAGGAAAAGGCCACAGAGGGGGGGTCTGTGGGGACAGTTAACCCACCGTCACAGAGGGGGGGGGGGTCTGTGGGGACAGTTAACCCACTGTCACAGAGGGGGGGTCTGTGGGGACAGTTAACCCACTGTCACAGAGGGGGGGGGGGGTCTGTGGGGACAGTTAACCCACTGTCACAGGGGGGGGGTCTGTGGGGACAGTTAACCCACTGTCACAGAGGGGGGGTCTGTGGGGACAGTTAACCCACTGTCACAGAGGGGGGGGGGGGTCTGTGGGGACAGTTAACCCACTGTCACAGGGGGGGGGGTCTGTGGGGACAGTTAACCCACTGTCACAGAGGGGGGGTCTGTGGGGACAGTTAACCCACTGTCACAGAGGGGGGGTCTGTGGGGACAGTTAACCCACTGTCACAGAGGGGGGGGGGGGTCTGTGGGGACAGTTAACCCACCGTCACAGAGGGGGGGGGGGTCTGTGGGGACAGTTAACCCACTGTCACAGAGGGGGGGTCTGTGGGGACAGTTAACCCACTGTCACAGAGGGGGGGGGGTCTGTGGGGACAGTTAACCCACTGTCACAGGGGGGGGGGGTCTGTGGGGACAGTTAACCCACTGTCACAGAGGGGGGGTCTGTGGGGACAGTTAACCCACTGTCACAGAGGGGGGGTCTGTGGGGACAGTTAACCCACTGTCACAGAGGGGGGGGGGTCTGTGGGGACAGTTAACCCACTGTCACAGAGGGGGGGGGTCTGTGGGGACAGTTAACCCACTGTCACAGAGGGGGGGGGGTCTGTGGGGACAGTTAACCCACCGTCACAGAGGGGGGAGGGGTCTGTGGGGACAGTTAACCCACCTCCATCCCCAGGAGCCCCTTGCTCCATCATCTTATTCACTTCCTGAACATGATCCAGTTCAGCAAGTGTTAACACGTCCTTAGCGTACCCAGTTATACAAGCTGCCCGACTTCACTTGTTACACTATTCTCACGGAACAACCTAGCATCTATGCAGGTTAGGCTGTGTGTGTATTTTGGCCAGCATTTAATTCAACCCTTTTTCATACTGTCACAATGCAGACAAGTTACATGTTCATTCTAGTTGGTACAGAATGCACACTTAGTGTTGAGCTGAACGAGGGGTCACAACTTCTATATGTGTTCAAATGGAGGCAGTTATTCCTCAGGGCTGACTTGAGTCTGTGTGGGCCAAGAGAACTTCTCCTCCCTCTCCTAGGAGTCAGGGGGGGGGCGGACTGGTCATAAATTAGACACAAAAGGTTGTGCCAAGCTAAAACTGGAGCTTGGCTGAGGCAGACCACATCTCTAGGTCCAGGAGACAGCCTACATACGCCACCCTGGCATTCCACCCCGGAGTGGCAGTGAACAAAAGCCAAAAACGACCGACTGAAACGTTCCAGGGGCGTTCAACTAAAGGGCAAGGGGGTGGGAGAGGACAGGGGAGAGGAGCCAGAGAGAGCCTGGAGATAAAGAGTCACAGCTAGAACAGAGGTGTGGGGGAAGGGGGGGAGGGGAAGCATAGAGAGGTCGTTCATTTGAATTCCAAAAAAGAATTTGGCCACAGATACCCTCCTAAAAAATGCTAGACTACATGGTTACACTGTCAGACTTTCTTCCCCCCCCTGGCGTTAATCTTACATGATCACCACTGATTAATAAGACACTGATGTCTGGTCTCCAGTTACCATGTATGAACTGGAGATGAGGAACAACCGCACTCAGTCAGAAGATCAGTCAGATTAAGAACTTGTGTCTGGGACGAGGAATCCGGACCAGAGGAGACAAGTCTGGATCTAATATGTTGAACCACCGTGGTGGAGGTTGTTGTAAGCCTAGAATCAATTGTTGGCATGTTAACCCACAGACAACATTAGTTTGGATTTTTAATCTATTAGCTATCAATCTGACTTTGGAGGAAATGTCCTAACAACGCTATCCTGTTCAGGCAGGACTGTGTTTAAAGAGTAGGGTGCAGACTTGAGGGGGGAACAGGTTACAAAACGTTGTCTGGAACTCAGTGGTCACCAGAGTCTCTTTGAAAGGGGGACACATTCAGCAGAGCTTCGTCTGCACATGTTTCACAAACAGTCGCGTTTGTCTCCCAGAGAACAGTTTTCAGGCACAGAGGAATCCGGCACAAAGTGAAGATTAGCCTCTAAATGGTAAAACATACGGTTCATCCTGTGTTCCGTGTCAGCTCCTCCCCATAGAAGGTCCTTCCTGTAGTCTAGTCTAATGTTCAACAACAGACTCAGCCTGGATCCAAACAACCAACGGTATAAATAGGACGGTGACAGCGCATTTATAACTGTTGTTGTCAAGCCATGCACTTCTTTATTCCCTCTCTCCCTCCCTCCCTCCCTCCCTCCCCCTCCCCCTCCCCCCTCCCCCCCCCCTCCCCCCTCCCCCCCCCCTCCCCCCTCCCCCCCTCTCCCTCCCTCCCTCCCTCCCTCCCTCTCTCCCTCTCTCCCTCTCTCTCTCACACACACACACACACACACACACACACTGTTCAGCACATTCCCCCACAGCACACTCTGTTCAAACTAAGGTCTTCATCATCATCATCGTCATCGTCATAAAGCATGTCCTTTCACATTCATGACTATTATCTCCACATCCCAGACTCCACAGACACCTTCCCACAACACTATCTCCTCACGCCAGGGTGGGCGAGCGAGGATGGCCTATCTACAAGACTGTCTCTCACTTGTGCGTATATTGTGAGTATTATGATAAAAAAAATTCTCTCAGCTTCTGTTTACAAAACGGATGAAAGCGAACAGGAAGTCAGACTAATCAAGGAACAAACTAATGTAGGGTACTTCCTGCGTGAGGCAAATGGTCACAGCAAACTCTAAATGATAACTTGTAACTATATAAGGGGATGTATGTGACAGGGATATATAAAATGAGATACTATAGTTTGCCCATAAGAACGTCAAGGAGTGTATTGACGAGTAAGGTCTAATCTGGGATATGTATGGTCTCTCTCTCTCTCTCTCTCTCTCTCTCTCTCTCTCTCTCTCTCTCTCTCTCTCTCTCTCTCTCTCTCTCTCTCTCTCTCTCTCTCTCTCTCTCTCTCTCTCTCTCTCTCTCTCTCTCTCTCTCTCTCTCTCTCTCTCTCTCTCTCTCTCTCTCTCTCTCTCTCTCTCTCTCTCTCTCTCTCTCTCTCTCTCTCTCTCTCTCTCTCTCTCTCTCTCTCTCTCTCTCTCTCTCTCTCTCTCTCTCTCTCTCTCTCTCTCTCTCTCTCTCTCTCTCTCTCTCTCCTACCACTCCTGTATGTGCTTTGACACCTTCTCAGTGAACTGCACTGTGTAGCCTCTATTCATGATAGTTTCAGGGCGTGGCAGGTCGGTACATCCAGCTGCAGTCCTATACCAGGCGGCGATAAACCAACCTTCCCTCAGCCACAGCCCAAACGGCCTCCTCTACAACCAAAAAAGGTGGATATCAATATTTCTGATGTCATCCATGACGCCCCCCCCTCCCTCCTGGGTCACTGTTTAGTATTACTGTGGCAGTACCCTGTCACATACCACACTGATGTACAGCCGGCCAGATCACATACCAGCCTGCTCCGCTGTGGAAAAGTTTACACTTCTCTCTCTTGTATTATTATTTATATTTTTGGGGGGCTGCCAGGAGCGGCAGTGAAACACTGTGTTGTGAAGTCGCTAGATGGAGTGTAAAGTCGCTAGATAGAGTGGCCGGGCTGGGCAAACAGACAGGGCTTTGTCGACATCAAGCCATCGCTCTGCAGAGACAGGAAAGGCCCACATTCAATGGCTGTGAGAGGGCACAGACACAGCCTGCCTTTCACACATGGCCCTGGCTCCTTCTTTTAGTGGTCTCTTACGGGAACAGGCCCTAGTGTCCTGATCAATGGGCCGCCGCTGAAGCCTTTTCCCCGGCCAGTGTTGTCTTGGAAGTGGCATCAAGTGGCGTGTGAGCAATCATAGAGAGCGCTGACAGTAGGAAGAGACCAGTGGAGATCAGCAGATATGGCAGAGTGTATCTTCCTGCCGCAACTGTCAAACGTGTTTTATTCATATAGTTAAGGAAGTGTAACACTGTGTGCCTCTGGTGATGAGACACACAAATCAAACGGCTTCCTTGGATGGACCGGAGGGGGGCGGGGGACTCATATCGCAGCAGGGGCACATGCCTCTGATGCACAGCAGTGTCTCCAAAAGACTTCTCCCTCCTTAGAAGGATGAAGAACAAGGATCTTTTTCACAGACAGTGTGGGAGAAATCCGCCGTGCAGTTTGCTCAAAAAAAATAAAATAAAGGCTCATGTTCTTCTTCCTCATGACCCCACGATAATTCGAGGCCAGAAGCTTAAGCGAGGCACAGAAGCAGTACTCTGACCTGCGTGCTGTCTGATACGTCTGGCTCTGGCTTCGGCTCGAGGGCTACGGCTATCTATCGCTCATGATCATGGCCGGCCAGGGGGTGGGAGGAAGTGAGGCCTTGTCATCGCTGCCCGGACCTCCCTCCCCCCTGCAGCAGAGTGCTAACAGCTGCTCTGTGTCCTCCAGGCTACGCCAGGCCTTCACAACTTGGCTCCCAGCGTTTCCTCATCCATCTGAAACACACACACACACACTCCCCTAACAATGCTACGTTTCATCCGATCGATGACAGAATCAAGAGGCTCAATACTGCAGATCAAATGAATCCATTAACGACTCCACGCGATAAAAATTGTTTCGTGAGCCCCAAGTCTTGGGCTCGCTTGTGAAGCAGACACCATGCATCATTACCATATCACAATGCAACCTTGGAATGTTCCGTTCTAATGGCAAGCTGCATGACATAATTTCCCTGGATAAATGACAGGAAACTGTATAAACAGGTAATAGGAAGCCTTTTCTTTTGTAAGAGTTTAAACCACTTCACTTTAAAAGTGCTTAAGGACACATTTGTTTCCCTTTATTGCAGATTCGAAAAGTAAATCTTCGCTTTTGGTTTAAGGTCCTCTTGGTTGTCTAACCACAGTAACCTTTTCTTTGTAATAGCCTGCCATTAATTAGACTATGTACCAACCAACCATAGAGCTCTCTCCATGTCAATAAAAAGAAGTGGCGGCTGTATGTGGTCAGATAGTCTTCTGGATCAGCCGGGAACATCTTGGACCATTACAAGCACTGCCCTTTTGATCATCATGCATCCGAAATAATAAGATTAACCCTCAATTTAAATGTTTCACAAGACACTTGATTTACCATTGAATAATTAAGGTCATTCAACCAGACCTTTACCGAACACCAGAACATTAGAAATGCTTTGATGAGATGTGCTGAATAACGAGGAAGATTAGTTACGCAATACTATGGTCAACAATACTAGAACAGTTAAACTTTGTAGTCAGCTGGTTCAGGAAATTGTAGGAAGTTTTCATTACATTGACAAGCAGCCTGTGGTCTACAAGTCTGTGCAACCTGTGGTTTTCTTGGGAGAACAGACGAGGTGAATAGCTTAGCCTGGCTTAGCCTCTGCTCAACATGTCTTGAGGGTCAGATGGCTGAGCGGTTAGGGAATCGGGCTATTAATCAGAAGGTTGCCAGTTTGATTCCCGGCCGTGCAATAATGACGTTGCTTCCTTGGGCAAGGCACTTCACCCTACTTGCCCCCGGGGAATGTCCCTGTACTTACTGTAAGTTGCTCTGGATAAGAGCGTCTGCTAAATGACAATGTAAAATGTCTGCAGGGGAGCAATTATGCTTATTTAGCAGCTAAAGACATGAGTTATGATGCAGAAGACCCTGCTTGCTAACCCTGCTTGCTAACCCTTCAAGACCACAAATCTAGGAGTAGGTTTATGACTTGAATCTAACATGAGCCATGTCTCAACCCCAGTAGACACACAATTCTTCATTGCAGAGTTGGTTGGCTAATGTTTCTGGTGCAACAGGAAATTATTCCAGTTTGTCATGTAAATGTAATAATTCTTCTGAGACCTCATCTGAGATTCACTACCAAACAAAATAAACTTAAGTCTGATTTTGATCTGATTTGACCAGATTTCCTTCTGGTCTGAAAGCTAAAATATTTATGAATATTGTTATCATCCAATGATCAACAACAACTGCCGCAATGCAGCACAGCTGCAAACTACTAGGTAGCCCTATCCTTCCTAAAACAAGAAAACAGATTCTCATCCTTTTGGAAAAACTCAAATCTTCCCCACAGGAAGGAAGTCTGGTGGGTGTGGGGATATGAACAATCCAAACAGCAGAGTAACTTGTCTCTTTTAGGCACAAAAGTGGGTTCTAGAGTGGGAAAAGAAAACCCCCCGAAATAATTCATGTCAATAGCCCTAGATTTATGGCCAGGTTTGGTAACCAACTGGGTTAAACTAGGCATTTATTTGCAAGGGGGGAGATAGCAGTTCAATTTGTCCATATTTATCTCCAACAACTGTCAGGGATTATTTTCTCCAGCAAACTGATCAACCACTTAAAGCCACACAAAGGACCTGTCCTAAAAACAGATATTCTAAATCTAAATTTCACAGTTTCAGTTCTCTTTTTTGGAAACCACAATCCGTGAGAAATGTCATAAGGAAACGCTCTGTAATTTCCTGTATGGCAGGATAGAGAACACAAATACTATTTACTAATTCAATCTGATGCTATATTTGGCCATCATTAGACAAACAGCCAAAAGACTTGCTCGTTGTAGTCATCTGATGTGGAAGGTTTGCTCAAATATCCCACAACAGCATCGTAGGAAAGTAGTTATATTTTTGTCACGTACATTACATGATGGACATGCTCACAAATGTTTACAGCGAGTTCAGAGAAAATGACATGAATCAAAGGCCTTCAAACAGTAGGCCTATCAAATTAATTAAGGTAGTGTGATGGTTTGACAAGTTATCAGGTAAGTTTTAAAATGCATCGCATTCATAATTCCGTTGTTTAACTTGTGGATACATTGAATCTATAAGCATAGAGACGAAAGTGTCTTCTTCCACACAAGAGAAAGCAATCAATTGGCTCTGCTACAGCGACTCCGGGGGGAGGGAATATTTCAAGGGGAAAAGGGCGTCACTGCTCTCTTTTCCCAAATGAAAGAAATGTTGACACATTGCAGTCTTTTAACTACGAAGTCTGTTTTCCAACTACACAAGCTAGTAAAATAAAGTTTGCCGTTGGAACAGTCAAAGCAAAATTCAACAGAGTAGTAAATTGTTTGGGACAGATAGCGACAGGTAGGCTATCCGGCAACGCTAGAGCACTCTTTTTAGACTTAGCTGTAAAACACTTTGGCCTACCCGAACAAGATTGCTGACAGCCGCCTGCACAGCAGCCACGGGAGCCGTGAGATCTGGAATTGCTTTTCCGTCAACTTCACCTTCTTCGTGCATTATCACCAGATGGGATATCTGCTGAGCCACTGGCTCTAGGATACTTTCTATCGTCTTTGTGTGAAAGACCGGCATCGTGAAATGTGAGTCCGCAATCCAGGAATACAAGAAATGCCGTCTAATTATAAAGTTCTCCCGCTTTTTGGTTCTTCTACAAAGTCTACGATAATTCCAATGGTTGTCCCAGGACAGTTTTACTCTCCGGGAAGACTACAACTACTCCCCTTGAAACCATCAACGTGAGAACATCCAACCGCAGCTTGCAATCAGTGAGCAACCTAAACCTCAATGAAAATGATGTCCGCCTTCTGACCAATTGGAGAAATGGCGTGCATGCCATCGCTACAGCGATTGGCACAAGTGAATGCTACTCTGCTCCATTATGCTCCGCCTTTCCACATAGTCGGGTTTGCTAGAGACTCGAGTGCTCCCTAAATTACGTAATACATTCTCATGCCCTAAAAAGGGAAATATGGGCTCTTCAGTAGTGAGTGAATTCCAACTCGCAAGAAGACGGAGTAGGCATATGTAAATACATCGGGGTTACGCATTGTTTGACGAGTTGAGAAACTTAGGCGGATAAAGTCGTGATATTTATGTAGGCTATTGTAACCACTGTATGTATTTAGCTTATTCCTTCGGGTCTGATCTTGAACGCGCAAAACGAACCCTTTTTCATTATTGTCCACATTTTCTCGAGGGAACTTAAAACTTGCTTTAAGTCATTGAACAATAAAATAACCCAAACAATCAAGCAGCAATGTGCCAACCTTTCTATATTGCAGCTACACCGCTGTGGAGTTATTAACGTTAGACTTTGTGTCATGACAACCTCCGTAAAAATAAGTTTTTGCCTTCACTCACTTAATTGGACCACCAGGAGAGAGACTAGTTGAAATGCTTGGTGTAACTAGTCAACGTTCAGCACTTTTACAATACACATATTTTAAATTCCACCTCACACCCTGAAATAACAATATCACAGGATTGAAAACCAACTGCCAACCAAACCAGCGAAGGAATTCCCACGGATTCCCAGGAGGGGCTCCAAGGCAGCGGCTCATTTCCTAAAAAGGAAGAGTGCTGAGGAAGAAAGAACGAAGGAGGTTGCTCGGTTTGAGGCCTTTTGTAAACACACCAAAGCCTCAGAAGTCTTCTTTACTTCAAATATTGTACTGTACATAGGCGGAAATTCTGGAGGAGACAGAGGGGACACGACCCCCCCCCCCCCCCCCATCATAGGAAAAATATGATTCGTCGCCCCCAATAAATCACTGTAAACATAACTGTCATTTCAATAATGTTAATAATACAATGAAAGCGCTTTGCTGATTGATTATGGACACAATGGCGCTTTTTTAATGTGCTGTGTTACAGCAGAATTTTGGTGTCCCCCTCAGGAATTGCTCTTGAGTAAACGTCCTATAATTGTCCCCCCCTAAATTGATAGCAGATTACCACTGGTACTGTACCATCTGCCCATGGTAGATGGCCATGGATCCTATTTGTAATCTCTCATTCAGACTTGGATCAGAATCAGAAAGGGTTTTATTCGCCATGAAAGTTTGCACAGAGAAAGAATTTACTTTGGCAGGAAGGTGTATACATTAAACATAGGAATTCTAAAACTTAAATATGTGGTCTAACAATACTAAAGGTACAAGTCTACCTAATACTAATACAAAATATAAAATAAAATGTAAAGTAGCCAAATTATTTACATTGTCTAGTATGCTTTGTGAGAACAGTCCATGTAATGTGAAATGGGTGTAGGTGGGCACTCTACTGGGCTACATGGACACCATCAATCACAGGACCACTGCAGTCCACTTACATGCTACACCAGTGTGTGTGCATTCCTGGATTGGGAAAGAATACTAACCTGGTTTGAAAATCGGGTCTGCATAACTGCTAGCGCAATAATTTGCAAGACAAAGGATCTTCTTTCCCTCATGCTATTAACTAAACCTCACTCAAGAATCAACTCAACCCCCTTCTGGTCGTTCCTCAGGAGAGGTCTGGGGTGTGAGGCAGGCCGGCCGGGGCAGGCTGGTCGGGTGGTCTCCTCACTCCTACACATTGCTGTTCATGGAAGAGCACATACACAGACTGTCTGAAGCGTTGCATGAATTAATGACGGGCTAGCACCCTCTAGTGGATGTACACAGTAAATGCAGTCAAGAGTCAAACAGTTAAGTATTACAGAAATGCAGGTACTGCAAGTGGACAATGCATGAACAACCTGTTTCTCAGAAGGACCAAAGCTAAAAAAAAACGTGAATCATCTGACCTTCCCAGTCACCCCCCCCCCCCTACTGGTGTGCATGTTCATACACTGACTGTTACCAGTGGCAGTGTGTGTGTGTGCGTGTGTGTCAAACTACACAGGGGGTCCCAGCACACCGTCAAATCTGATTTGAGTCATGATGATTTGAGTCATGTCCGTCTGTCTTGAATTACTTACTCTTGGGAAAACCGGAACCAGATGAGGTCATGGGGAGTTACGGTAGCTGTGGGGTCAGTCTGAGTGTACGCCTGCTACAGCTAACACTCCTCTCCTTTCCCACACTTTCTCGTGTGACGTAGGCGTCAAAACCAAAATACCACAGCCAGCTGCCACTGCTAGGGCCTCCCATCAAGGGCTTCCACTAATCCCCTCGTTGCATGTGAAGCCTCGACTGTTATCAGGACTCCCCCCCCGCCCCTCCCCCAGGGCAGAGTACATGTTAAATCCACTCTTCACTCCACCCTGAAATACATCAGCCAAACCGGATGTTCATTCTGATATTAGTTATTGATAGGTACTGTGCAACCAGCACTTGAAACTTGCTTGGGTCATGTTGTGAGTTAAAAAAAGATTTGAGAACAAAAATCTAAAGATCTAAAAAAATGGTTCTAAAAAAAGGTTCAAAAGGTTGAAAGTGAATTTCGGGGTTTTAAAATAAAATAAATAATATTGTTTCAAAAAACATGAAACTATGGATATTGGTATAGAAAATAGTATGGTGCTGCTTCAAGTATGACAAATCATAGTTTCATTAATCACACACAGATTTTAATTATAAAAAACAGACAGATGGATAAAAGAATATAAGATTAGAGTCACATCATGATTATGTACATATAGTTGTTCTAGATGTAAAACCAAAATAAGAATGATTATGTACATCATTGTTATATTTATCAACATCAGTTATGAAAGTTAAAAAAGTTTTTTCCCATTTGACCACAAAACAGCATGGGAACACTGGGTCTCGCACAACAAATTATACAGTAGGTAGCACAACTGAAATACTTTATAAATACATTCAATTTACAGAAAAACACAATTCAAAAGTCCAACAGAGGCCAATAGTTTGCTGAGAACTAAAAGTATTCCGATTTGTAAATGCATACTTATTTACTCTGTTTTAAGAGTGACTTCAAGTCACTTTAAAGGGAACATGGACCCTGAGGTTACGGACGACAGACCAGTCTTCTCCTCTATCCATCGGTTGTAGTTGGTCACTGCGGTGTACACGCCTGGCCGGTATTCCCTGGCACACCCGTCACCCCAACTGATGATGCCGAAGAGGAACATCCGATTATCCACCTCGCACACCAAAGGCCCCCCTGAATCTCCCTGGAGAGAGAGATCCATGTCAGTGTGGGCGGAGAAACGAATGAGGATCGCCACAATGTTTGAGCGAGATGACTGCTGGATAGACCTTGCATGCGTCTTGACTCCAGTCAGGCACACCAGCACAGAACATATTATCCGTGATCAGGTTTCCGTAGTATTCCTTTCCTTGGCACACACGCTTGGTCATGAGATTCACTTTGGCCTCTCTCAGGTACTGCGAGTTGTACCATAAACCTGAAACACAAAGCCATTCTGTCAAGGATGGAAAATCAATGGTGGGCGTGTGATAATACGTGTCTGAATTATAGGGTCTTTGACCCACCTTCCCTCTCCTTGCCGTAGCCGGCAATCTCACAAGAGATTCCAGGATTTAGTGTCTGGCCCGCTGGTGCCAGACACACTGTCTTTACAGAGCTTGTCTGCTCTGCACATTGGCCCTCCGTAGCCCTCAGCTTCAGCAACGCTGGGGAAACATGAGTCCTCAAACATTAGACTGAAGGCCTTACAGGATAGGCTTTTATATACTGTAGATGAGGACAACCACGGCACACTAACCAATGTCATTATTAAAATTCCCCTCGCTGTTGTCAAAGTCGGCGTGGATTATAACCTCTTCCACCTGAAATGTTTGTTCATTGGTGTCATCGGTTTCATTGATTGCACTTTTCCCCAGTGTGACAGAAAACCGCCGAGCTTTGGTAAAAGAACTGTGAGAAAAAAACATACATTTCAGTGCCTGGTTCCAAATATCGTTCAGCGGGAGTCTCGTAAATGAACAGAAAGTCTGAACGAATGTGCGATTCCCTGCGGCTTCTCCACAGAAAGCCAGCCGGTGTTGACTTTCAGGAAATCTCGGAAGCCTTACCCGTCAGGAAAGCAGTGGGCTGCCGTGAGGACCCAGCAGGGAGATATCAAGCTTCCTCCGCAGCGGAACGCCCTCTTCTGAGACCTACCCTTCCAAAATATGGCAGCTATCCATGGGTGGGATTCCACAGCTGCAGCTGTCCCTCCAACAATCTTCATCTGCCCTCTGGGACGCTGGCCACATGTGGTTACTGGAAGACGAGTTTGCTATTGTGTCATTAATCAAGACCATAAACACCTACACATCAAGCTTTTTTTTCAGATTGAAAAAGGACTCTACCTGTGTTAGACTCAGTGGGGTGATGTTCTGGTGGACCTGTCGGATCAAAACCTACACATTTGAAGAGTGTTTTTAATAAAGGGAATGTTGATGATTAAAAAAAAAAATTCCAAGCCTCACAATTAGAGAAGAGAAAAGAAAATCCGTTCACTATAATATTCACTTACTTGTGCCAAAGTCACACCGAGGGATATCACAATATTCCTGAACCAGCAGATGACCCTTCATGACGTAACACCACGGACGACGTCTGAAGTGCAGGTTTCTGAAGATCAAACATCAGACATCAGACATTTATCAAATCCAATAGCCCTGTATCCCACTCTATAATACACAGGTCTACGTCTTCATCTCCTACCTGCAGTAGTTATGTCTTCCTGAGCGGACATCTGATGTCATCAGACTCTCTCTGGTGTCAAAGTCCCATTCCACACATCGTAGACCGCTCTTAGCATGAGACACTGTGCCTCTGTAATATAGACCAACGCCGTTGTAACAGCTGGCGGTAGTATCTAAAGAAATGGAGAAAAGTCCGATGGCTGAGGGGTTAGGGAATCGGGCTATTAATCAGAAGGTTGCCAGTTCGAATCCCGGGTGTGAAAAATATACTTACTGTAAGTTGCTCTGGATAAGAGCGTCTGCTAAATGACTAAATGTAAATGTAGAAAAGTAGCCATTTGACGACCCCCGTCGATTACAAGGAATAGCAGACATGTTCCACGGTTGTACAGTAACAGTCCTCACCTGTCTCACAGCGTTTCCCCATGAACCCTTCAGCACATGCGCAGAACATGTGGTCTCCACTCAGGGAGGGGATTGAGGTGCCTCCATTGAGGCAGATTCCACCTGCAGAAGGTGTTCAGTGAACGTCAATCCAAGAGCATGAGTCAGGCACCGTCAACGCGCATTCAAGTCATTGAGGCGGAGTAGACACATGCTTGACTGTACCTGATCTTCCTATGGAGAAATGAAAAGAGATCCTTCTGTTCTGTCTCAACAAGCCCTACAAAGAAAAGGAAAAAAAGATGGAATGAGTTTGTGTTCATACTGAACAAACAATGTTTTCCAACAGAACCCCAAGCATGAGCAACTTTGTGCAAGGTTAGAACCAAAAAGGAGAAATTTATCATCAAACACCAAAACAAAACAGGTAACACCAAAGCAAAACTAAGCAAAAAAGTTACAGGTGAAAGAGTATAACAGAACAAAATGTGTTGAAAAATTATAAAGTGTATAGTCACCGCGTCTGTCATTGCCACAGCTGTCAGCACTGTGGTTAAAATAAGTAAGACTGCCATCTTTTCTGTTCTTACAATACAT
The DNA here is from genome assembly GCF_054491055.1 of Hypomesus nipponensis. Taxonomy (NCBI): domain Eukaryota; kingdom Metazoa; phylum Chordata; class Actinopteri; order Osmeriformes; family Osmeridae; genus Hypomesus; species Hypomesus nipponensis. The sequence goes on along the minus strand of NC_140373.1, from coordinate 2,168,038 downwards.
ACATATATATTAGACGTTTCTAAAAAAAAATTTTTTTAACTGGGTATCAGTTACAGCAAAGCTCTAGTTGGGTTTGTAGGGTCTTGTCCTCTGGCTTGTGTCTCTCTGCAGGGAACACAACCTCCTTATGTGAGGTGGGAGGAGTTGTTTGGATGGGAGGAGGATGTTTGACATCCTGACACATTTAGACATGTCTCATTTCCATTAAGAAAAAGTGTGGGGGAAGAAAATGATGAATATTTTATTTAGTCAACCAAACCCGAATTCAGATAGATAATATATTCAGGTGCTTGCCAGAATCGTCCCAACAAAAAGGAGTTACTTTCTTTAACAGGGAGCAGCTGTAAATTGATTATTGGCATCATTTTCCTGGATTTAATTGAGAAGTCATGTTTAGTAACTTCTTCTAGTTACAGATTCCCCTCCCCAGTTAATCGCCCCCTGTGACTGCACAGTGGGTCACACCAGTGTTTCCATGAGAACCATCAAACAGATATAGTTCGTCACTGCCAATGGCCAAGTGATATCAAGCAATGAGAGCGACAACAATGTAGTCCACTCTTCTCAGGATTGAGGTAGCCTACACAACAGACCACAACTGATAAAAAATAACGGTCAACGTGAACATTTTGAAACTCTTGTAATTAGAAGCACCATGCGACTTCGTTGTTTTTCTTCAATAAACGTTAACATTTTGTAGTCTACTGCGCCACCTAGAGCATATTTCTCCACAGAGAAAGGATTGCCCATCCGCACCTTGCAAGTGTGGTTTAGCCTACCTCTGTATCACACGGAGTCACTTTTTCTCTGCTGTCAAAAATAAGAAATAACGAATGAGAAATTAGTGTTTTCAATTCGAAGAAAATGGTGATGATGTTTAGCATTTCTGGTCAGTGTTGATTCACGTAATTGGCAAGTAAAAATTGTTGCTGATTCATCTGAATGTGTAAAAGGTTAATGGCACGCCAGTGAATGAAAAATAAAGCAAATATGTACATTTGGATCCCGGAAGTCGTTTTGTGTGGATCCTGCTTAGCTCAAATCCTACTGAGTGGGAGAGTAGAGCAGCTGTCAGAAGTGGATGAGAGAGATTATCCACGACTCACCGCTACAGGCGCTTCATGCGAAGCAAGTAGTAGTTCTGGAAAATGGGCAACGCTGATTCCAAACTTCACTTCCGAAAAGCAGTGATACAGCTTACAACCAAAACACAGGTTGGTTGAATGAAACACATTTGGTATATTGTATTTAGGCGACATATTATTGGGTCATTCCATGAAAGAAAAAAAATAGTAGTTCGAGTGCCAGATGGTGGGATAAATTTCAGCCTGACGCATGACTGAGAGATGGTTGACACTTTACCTGCATTTTTGCTAGCATTAAACGGTTGCGATCAAACGTTTTTGAGCTCGATGTGATATTTAAGTTTGTTTAGCCTATCTGTGACGTTGGCATACGAATTGCTTACCTTGTCTTTGCTGTACATTACACGTAGGCTACACATTTCTCTCACCATTAGACCTATAACAATTCCTGTTGTATAGCTTTCAGTGGCAGGTGCATTTATTGTAAGGTAAACTTGATTCCCGGCAATTCCCCTTGATTCGAATTGACATAGCTTATTTTTGACACAAATGTTATGCTACTTGTTGTCGCAGTATAATATGAAAATATGACGTATTATACATATTTAACCCATGATACGAACTCATTTAAACATAATTAAGGTTTAGTAGGAAATCCATCAGAATAAAAATAAACAAACCCAAAGATGGGTTTACTTCATCATTTGAATGGAGACAAATTATATTTTACAGTGTGCTTCTATTATTTATTTTTTTAAATAGTGGCTATCTTTAGTTCTAGTCCTCCACAGCGTTGTACAGCTGTGAATAATATATGAGTTAATAGCAGCATCACAACCCCTGTGCTCTTCACAGAGTGGGTTACGTAAGAGCCAGGTCTGGCTCAAGATGAGGCACTCTCATTCACTGCTCTGGTCATGGGAAACGTTACAGAACCCTGTCTTGTGCCCCATCTCCCCCAGCCGGTGGAAGCCACAGACGATGCCTTCTGGGACCAGTTTTGGGCCGACACCGCCACCACAGTCCAAGACGTGTTCGCTCTTGTGCCTGCAGCTGAGATACGAGCCGTGAGAGAGGAATCCCCTTCAAACCTGGCAACCCTTTGCTATAAGGTAATATGCATCGGTCGGAGTGTCATCGTGTGTCTTGTCCCTGAAATTCCACAAACACATTTGAAGTGAGCGGCATGAGACGGACTGCTGGTTCGTGTGTCTGTCTGTCCTTGTCTGGTGTCTGATTGTCTTTGCTGTGTCCAATATCTTGGATACAGTCGGTGTGAAAGGAATGCAGCTGTTTGTTGTTCTCACGTAGTGGGGTCAGCCCTTAGAGGGGTCAGAGGTCACACATTCATCCCCTGTGGGGTGCTGTATATTGAATTTTACTCTTGTGCCTTAGCGGTCTGCAAAATGAGCAAACAGTCAGCTCAGTCAATGCATCGAAACATTTGTCTGTGGATAATACGTGCCTTCGTTTATGTTCTGGTGGTCTAAATGTTGTGTTACCTCTGGATTTCAGGCAGTGGAGAAGCTAGTCCAGGGTGCAGAGAGCGGCTGTCAATCAGAGAAGGAGAGACGGACTGTCCTGAACTGCACCCGCCTGCTCACCCGCATCCTGCCCTACATCTTTGAGGATGCAGACTGGAGAGGCTTCTTCTGGTCCACAGTGCCTGGAGCGGGGAGGGCAGGGGTGAGAGACTCGCGGGAAAACGAGCTCCAATTGCAGTGTTGATAACATAGATGCTGATGTCTTACATCATCTTCCTCACTATCCAGCCCTCCATACACCTTTTGATAGATGGGGTTGAATTTCTGGGCAGTGCTCCCATTGCTATCCCCGAAAGGCAGTTTTAATTCAACTGCTATGAGTAACAGTGGCGTACTGTACATCGCAGTTGAAAGTATGCTGAATGATGCAAATGGGATCAATTATTCACAGTCACGGTCGTTTGTAAATTTCAGAGAGAGGGTCTCTAGTCATTACTCCTGTGGGCTCCGAGATAAACGGCACGGCTCTTATCGGAAACCGGAGAGAGATGACTCCTCTTCTCTGGAGAGTGCGTTCAGGCGCCTGAGGACAGAAAGATAGCCTGTCATTAACCAATCCCCACAGCTTGTGAACTCAGTGTGTGTGCAGGCAGCCCACATTTTCTGTCTATCTGGGCTACTTTGTCTCAGCTGTGAGGTGATAGTTCACATGCTAGCTTCCTCAACCCGGCGGGTTTGTCTGCAGCACGTAAGGAATGCACTTAAAACACAGAACCAGTCCTTTGCTTCCGATAAGGCAACAAACCAAACATCTTTACTATGGTTACACCCAGTGCCATCAGTGAATTCACTCAGTTTGAGCACATCGTGTATTGTCTGCTGTTTTTAAAGGTCTCTTAGTGGGTCTCTTCAAACAGATTGGATCTCAGTGGGTCGGGGTTAAGTTGTTTCCATGTGGAGGAGAAGGTCTGGAGTCCTGTTCCCAGCAGTCTGAGGTGACACATCGTCTGCTGGGGCGGTGAAGCCACAAGGACAGGTGGGCCTTTCTTTCTCAGCCGGGGGGATTTGATCTGTCAACACCCCTTCAGCTGGGCGGGGTTAAATGATCTCAGCCCTTCACTCGAGAGCTAACCCCGCCTCTGCAGCTGGTTGGCTGGGGCTGTGTTTTCCAGAACCTCCTGAGTGTTTGCAGACTCTCGGAGCAGGTGGAAAGGGGTGGAAGATGAGTTTTGGTGGCTGAGGCCGTGGTGAGGTCACAGTCAGCCCAGGGAAGGCTTGGTGAGAGGGGACCTTCCTTCCAAGGCTGCTGCTGGCTAGGCTAGCCTGGGTCTCCTGTTACCTAGAGAGGGAACACTGGTCATATTGTCTCTCTCCCTCCAGTTTGGGGGTTGAATTGGGGAGGTATTGAATAACCTTTAATTAAAGTGTTAGACCGGGTGAATGCGGACCAGTGGGTGAATGCGGTCCGGCAGTGTGAAAGTGCTACTCCCTGTACTGTAAACCTGCTGATCGGAAACGTTTTGGTCCTCAGTGCGTGAGAGATAAATCATGAGAGGATTTCACTGTGTAACACAAAAAGTACTTTCAAAGCTCTTTTATGTTATTCCCTAAGAATGCTGATCGTGGGACTGCATTTCCTGCCAACGTATTGCAACCAAACCTGTTATTCTTTCAAAATGCTTCACTTCATTTCCTCCCAACGTATTGCGACAGAACCTGTATGAGTTGTTTGTGTTAATAATTGACGATGGTTATTTGTCCCCGAGCAGGAAGAAGGTGAGGACGAGGGCCGACCTCTGGCTGAGTCTCTGCTGATGGCCATCGCTGATCTGCTTTTCTGTCCTGACTTCACTGTCCACAGTCACAAGAAGAGTGGCCCTGTGAGTCCACGACCACCCCAGACACACACACACACAAACACACACACACACACACACACACGCTCTCTCTTCTCCCCATCATTTCAATGCCTTTTTGGCAAATGCACAAATGTGCCCCCCAAACCAGACCGGTTTATGACATGACTTCTCAGTGCACCTGGGCTCCACACAACAGCCAGTGTTGAGAATCCCATTGAGGAAATGACCTTTTAACCCTAACCCTGGAGCTGATGATCCTCCATGAGAAATGACCTGCATCAAACATTGTGCTGCCCCCTTTGAATGAGAAACCTAAACCTTTAGTTTCAAACATGAAACTACTTATGATGGAAAATAACTGGATCTGGAGAGACAAAACTGTAGTAGGGTGTTTACAGGAACTCGTGTTTACTTTTATGCACACCTCCAAATGTGCGTGTCTATCAGCGCAAATCTATGCTATTACCCCTGTTGTTATGCCCTGTGGTGAACACTACTCACCCCCCCGTGAGGCCCCCCCCCTCCCCCTGGTGACCTGCCAGGGTTAATGAGTGACGGTCGTGTCCGCTGTGAGAGAGAGGTGTGCCGTGTTTGTGAACTGGGCTGAGGAAAGGACAGAGCTCCCTCCTTATCCACTGAGCAAACACCAACAGTCTTGCTGTGTGGAGGAGGTGAGAGAAAATGGCTGCCTGTCTGATCCTCTGGATAACCACTACCTCTCTCTCTCTCTCTCTCTCTCTCTCTCTCTCTCTCTCTCTCTCTCTCTCTCTCTCTCTCTCTCTCTCTCTCTCTCTCTCTCTTTCTTTCTCACTCTCACTCCATCACTCACCGCCACTTAAGGAAATGTCACACCAAGTTAGAAATCATGTTAGTGGAGAACTGCCAGAGGTGTTATTCGTCCCTGCTGCTTCAAGGACTCCCTAATCACACACACAGGTGTACACACACACACACACACACACACAGGTGTACACACACACACACATACACAGGTGTACACACACATACACACACACTAAAGCAGCAATTCCCAAGCTGTGGCAGTGAGGGGTCCGTTAGGGTAATACAGGTGGACTGCCAAACCAATGAAAACTTAAATATGAATAAATATGTATGTGTAAAATTCTTACAACCCGAAGTTTTAAAATGAGTTCAGGTCGTCTTCCCGAAATGATAATCAACAATGGACATAGGATTCTATGTTACTGCCCTTCAAGCAAAAATGTTGTTTATCTTGGCCTGGGGGTGGCCTGAACCAATCGCGGGGCCCTAAACAAATGTTTTGTTTGTTTACTGGGTCAGGCCGGCACTGGCCTCTGGTCCTTATCACTCCCTCTTCACATTCAGATTTAGGTAGTGTAGACAATGTAGTAAACTCTGTTAACTTACAAACGTACTGTCACATGTTTATAAGGAATACGCCAATGTCCGTAGTGACTTGTATCAAAATGTCAGGCCCAGTTATCTCCTATGAGGTCTTGTAGGTTATTTTTGGCCGAGTGTCCGGCTTGCTCTGCATGCCAAGGCACAAGGAAACCGCCCCCGCTCAGCCCCGCCCCCGCTCCGCCCGGCCCCCGCTCCGCCCGGCCCCCGCTTCGCGCTGCCCCCGCTCAGCCCTGCCTCGCTGGGTCACTTGTCTTGATGTTGGAAATAACTGTCAACACTGCATGCCGACATCCAAGCACTGTCTCCTCTCCTGGGTGTGACCTTGTGTCAGAAATATGAATCTATCAAGCATTGCACAGTCAGTCGGTGAACAAGTTTAAGAAAGTTTATTGCTTGCGGCCGGCCCACAAGGAGACAAAAACACCTTGTGTGGTCTGTCGCCGTGGTATACCCAACATCACTTTGTTTCACAGGAGACAGGGTAAACACGTCATAAGAATCTTTGCTCTACTGTTTTATGTCAGTATTACGTTTTATCTCAGCAGGAGATGGCAGAACATAATATAGTCGTGGAGTGTAGTCTTCTGGAATGAAACCATTCCCCCTCTGTTGGAACCCTAACCCCGGGTCAGCACCCAGGACAGAGTCAACATAACTGCTCATCTGTGTGTGTCGGGAACGCAGAATCTTCACCGTCATCATTACCTGTACAGTCTCACACATCAATATGTCCTCTGCCATCACCACATTCTATTCTGGCTCACTGCTCTGCTCATTCCAGATAAGCAGTTGGAGTTATTTTTTCATATCTCATGGAAATGTGGTGGTAGCCTTGGCTGAAGGGCTGTTGGTCTGATCTCTCTGTGCAGGACCAGGCCGAGGACATGCAGTCCATAGACAGCTGTGAGTACATCTGGGAGGCCGGCGTGGGCTTCGCTCAGTCCCCCCCCCTCAACTACATCCATGACCTGAACAGGTGAGCTAGCCGGCAGCAATCTCTCTCTCTCTTTCTCTCTCTTGTTTCTGTCTGTTGTTTCTGTCTGTTTTTCTCTCTCCTTCTTCCTTTAGTTCTGTCTCCAGCCCTCCTTCCGTCTGGAGAGCTAGCGGTCTGATTTCTGTGTTTAGGACGGAGCTCCTGAAGCTGCTGCTCACCTGCTTCTCAGAGGCCATGTACCTGGCCCCCTCCTCTGACAACAACATCCTCAACCCCTGGGTGACCTTCTTCAGCTCTACAGACAACAGGTAGCACACATACACACATACGCACACACGCACACATACGCACACATACGCACACACGCAAACGCACCCCCATAATCTACGACGCCTCGGTCTCCGCTCCCTCCCCCCACCTCCTCCCTCTCAGACACGCCCTGCCTCTCTTCACCTCCCTGCTCAACGTGGTGTGTGCCTACGACCCGGTGGGCTACGGCATCCCCTACAACCACCTGCTGGTCTCCGACTACCGGGAGCAGCTGGTGGAGCACGCCGTCCAGATCCTCATCGTCACCCTGGAGCACGAGGCCTCCACCGTCACCCTCCCCGACGTGGAGCCCTCCGAGTCCCCCGCCACCATGGAGGAACAGGAGGTGAGACTGAGCCGTCCACTGTCCTTCATCCCTGGGGAAGAGTCTGGATCCTCATGGATTCATAGGTCGGGTTGAATCCTTTGAATAGAATCCCCGTCTTGTGATTGGTTCTCACTAAAGATGTTCTTTCTTCCGCAGCCCGTAGGACCTGATAACCTGTTTGTGAACTACCTGTCCAGAATCCACAGAGAGGAGGTGAGAGGAGACCCAGAAGTCCCTATCGATCGCTCCTCACGTTCCTGAGAGACAATCAGGAAAGGAGCTGACTGTTCTTCTGTCTCCTCGTCCTCCAGGACTTCAGCTTCATCCTGAAGGGCCTGGCTCGGCTGCTGACCAACCCCCTGGTCCAGACATATCTGCCCAACTCCACCAAGAAGATCCAGTTCCACCAGGAACTCCTGGTTCTCTTCTGGAAGCTCTGTGACTTCAATAAGGTTTGGAGTGCTAACTCACCTGTTTTTTACTCACAAAACAACCCAAACACTTTAGAAGTTTTTGTCGAAACATTTATATATTTTTTCGAAAACATTTTTTAAATTGTAACTTCTTTTTTTTTCTAAATCCTTTTTCAATTTTTTTACATGGACATTTGTTTTTCCTCCTCCATCCCAACAGCTGTGGTCATGGAGGAAGGTTCCCACAGCTTGTTATGGAAAGGGAAAGTTATTCTTGTGGTTGTGTTTTCAAGTGTTATGTAGTGAAGGCAGCGTGAGTAGCATTGACTCATGTGTAGAGCACAGCTGTGTTGGAAGGCTGCCCTTTCTCTTGAACTGAACCAAACTAATTCCCCATCGCTGCCATCTGGGACTTGAGGAGATCCTGCTCATAGTCAGGCACTGTGGAATGCTCATTGTTTGAGCAATCCTGCATTTTGATGACGTGACGGATGTTTTCATAACGTCTTGAGTTTCCTCGTTCAGGGTCCAGAGAACATTAAGTTAAATGCTTTTCAACCTCGCAGTCAACAGGATTTTTTCTTTTTTTGTTCTTTTTTCTTTTAGCTCCGGGGCATTTCATTGAGTTCCACTGTTCTAAGTCCCAGGCCCGGGATACAGTAGAAGGAGCAAGCTCATCACTGTGTGTGTGTGTGTGTGTGTGTGTGTTTCAGAAGTTTTTGTTCTTTGTGCTGAAAAGCAGCGACGTACTGGACATCCTGGTCCCAATCCTGTTCTACCTGAACGACGCCAGAGCGGATCAGTGTGAGCCATGCCCTCTGACTCATAACGTCACACTGTGTGTGTGTGCATATGGCACGTTTCTCTCTGTGTGTGTGTGTGTGTCCTTGACCGTGAGCCTCTCTTGCCCGCTCGCAGCCTGCGTGGGTCTCATGCACATCGGCGTGTTCATCCTGTTGCTGCTCAGCGGAGAGAGAAACTTCGGTGTGCGTCTGAACAAGCCCTACTGTGTCCGTGTGCCCATGGACATCCCAGTGTTCACCGGGACTCACGCTGACCTCCTCATCGTGGTGAGTCGCTCACAGAGCCCCTTCACAGTCCTGGCTCACACTGGATCGTCTAGGATCGTTTTCCTCCTCTAGGGAGTTTTTCTGGGAGTTCTTCCTTGTCTTCTTTGAGGGTAAAGGTTGGTTGAGGGGCAGTTCTATGGGCATATGTGAAGCCCTCTGACTTGTAAAAAGGGCTGTACAAATGGATTTGATTTGAGATGGAAGTGAAGCTTGAGAAGAGTATTGTTCTAAATGCGTCCATAATGTTATTGTCTAGATCTTCCACAAAATCATCACCAGTGGTCACCAACGGCTGCAGCCCTTGTTTGACTGCCTGCTCACCATCATCGTGAACGGTGAGGATCTTCATGAAACACTCCCGTTGCCCCCTGGTGGCTGAACGTGTACACTGCAGTGTCTTGAGTGAACGTGCTGTGCTCCTGCCCTCCACAGTGTCTCCCTACCTAAAGAGTCTGTCCATGGTGGCAGCCAACAAGCTACTCCACCTCCTGGAGGCCTTCTCCACCACCTGGTTCCTCTTCTCCACCTCCCAGAACCACCACCTGGTCTTCTTCCTCCTGGAAGTCTTCAACAACATCATCCAGTACCAGTTTGATGGTAAGTGGTTTGCTGGTCCTTGTTGTTGCCAATGCGGATACGTAATCACACTTTAGCGCTTTAAGGTGGATAGCTCTGAATTTGTTAAGGAGACTTCTGGTGTGCAGTCAGTCAAAGTCCATAGAGTTCCTAAATACAGATTTTCTCATCTTTTGTCTTTCAGGTAACTGTAACTTGGTGTATGCCATCATCCGCAAGCGCAGCATCTTCCACCAGCTCGCCAACCTGCCGTCCGACACGGCGTCCATCCAGACGGCCCTTCAGAAGAAGAAGAAGACAGCAGCCTCCGGCATGTCCCGCACCTCCTCCCAGGAGATCAGCTCCTCAGAGGGCTCTCGCCCCGCCATCCTGGCTGAGCCAGGCACCCTCAAAGCCAGCCTTGTGGCCACACCAGGTAGTCCCCTCTGTTATCGACGCACACACGGTGTTCTGGCTGTGCGGACCTTGATCCATGTCCTGTCTCTCAGTTGATATCGGTGATTTGAGGTGTTGGGTTTTGGTTTGCTTTTTCAGAAGTCACGAGAAGTGTTTTTCTTCATAGCGTGGGTGATGTTTTGACCGCGCAGGTATCGACAAGCTGACAGAGAAGACTCAGGTGTCTGAGGACGGCACCCTGGTTGCTCTGCAGCAGAGCCGCTCTGCCCCGAACGCTGCTGCCGACCACAGCCGCTCTGCCCCGCACGCTGCTGCCGACCACAGCCGCTCTGCCCCGAAAGCGGCTGCCGACCACAGCGGGATCGCGGCGCCCAGCGACACAGAGTCCAACTCTGAAAGAGAGAACGATGTGAGGACGACCCTGAGAGGGTTCTCTGTGAGTGATGGCAAGGTTTTTACCGACCACGTTGTGAAACGGCGTATCTTCTTGTTTTCCTGTCAGGAGATCTTCCAGTCAGGGTCAGCGACGCCCAGAAGTCGGATGTCGAGTGTCTCGTCATCTACCACATACTGGAGCCCCTCCCCAGACTGGGTGAGATATGCCGCCTCGTTAACACGAGGCTCTTACCTCCTAAGGAGCCTGGTCAAAAGAGGATTTAGAAGTGGTACGATGTGGAACAATGCTGACCAGGTGTGATGTGCTCTGTCAGGTGCTCTCCTGGAAGACCAAGCTTCCTCTGCAGACCATCATGAGGCTGCTACAGGTACTGGTTCCTCAGGTGGAGAAGATCTGCATAGACAAGTAAGTGACAAGACCCTGCTGTTCCTCTAGGGGGCGCTGGGCCAAGAGAGAGGATCAGACAAGGTTATGGGGCAGGGGCGTTTCTACACTGGGGCCTGCAGGGGCCAGTGCCCCTGTAAAAATGTCCCTGGCCTTTTTAATAAAAAAAAGTTAGAGAAACATTTCAAGGTATTGAGAGAGTTGAGGAGCTGGGAGAGGGATAGCCAGAGCCATTTGTATGATTTTCATGTAAAGAAAATTAAAGTATTTAATGTTTAAATATCATTTGTTTCCGTTTTAATGTGCCCCTCTGATTAAACACTGGCCCCCCCAGTAAAATTAGTCTAGAACCGCCACTGTTGTGGGGCTTCCATCTGTGGTGAAGAACATCAGGAAACAGAAAACCTTCCCGTAGAACAGCTTGACGAGTGATGTGTGTGTGTGTGTGTGTCTGGTTATCCTCTCAAGGGGTTTGACGGATGAATCGGAGATCCTGAAGTTCCTCCAGCATGGAACGTTGGTGGGCCTCCTCCCGGTTCCTCACCCCATCCTCATTAGGAAGTACCAGGCCAACGCAGGCACCGCCATGTGGTTCCGCACATACATGTGGGGAGTCATCTACTTACGGTGCGCTAAATCTGGTCTAACCATAACCTTTAACATCACCAGAACAATCACAAAAATGAAGTATTCAACTCTTATTTTAAACGTATTTAAAATAGTTATTTGGATTTGATTAAATTGTCATCGCACCCAGGCCAGAAAGTGAACCCTAGTACTGTATGTGAAGACTAAAGTAACTCATGCTGATCCTCAGAAGAAAATAATTCAATGGAAACTGTATTTGTACTTGTTTATTCCATTGTGTAACATCAGTCACTCTGTAACCTAAACACGTCAGTAGGTCTGACAACTGCTGAATCCATGCCGTGAACTGCTTTGCGGTTGTCATGGTACTCCACTGGAGAATTTTAACAATTACATTTTTTTCCCTTTCTTCCTTGTGCTCCTGTTGCCACAGAAACGTGGATCCCCCAATCTGGTATGACACGGATGTCCGACTGTTTGAGATCCAGAGGGTTTAGCTGAGATCAACAGGATCTGGGCAGCTTGTATTAACCTATTCCACCAGCACTGCCATTGTCCGAGCTGAACTGAAGTCTGAATGAGGGCAGGAGGACAGAAGATGACAAGTGCCACATCTGTACAGAAATGAAGAATATACTTTTTTTTCCCCAATATCGGAAGCAGTGTAAACTGTCAAACTACTGTTACTACATGCAGCTTGGTTTTCCTTTGATGGTTGTCAAGTTGGAAAATGTGAAGTCACCCATCAATTAAGTCCTCTTCTTTCAACTCACTGTTCTATCATTCCACCTATTTGCCAAACACAAACAGTAGCTGTGGTTTCTAAATGCTTACAGTTGACTGTTTTTCAGATTGAATAGAAGATTTACTGCACATAGTTTCATCGTTGTCTTTTGATATATTTTTATGAGCGACTATCTCTCCTTTTCCTTTCATTCCTGAGAAGCTCATTTTTTGTGTTTTGAAGTTTGTAAGAAGAGAAGTAGGAACCTGACAAGTTGACTAGTTACTTGAACCCATCACCTCGGTGACGGCGAAGGGGACCTGCCTTAGACAGCCCCTACAGTGTCCTACTGTCTGTGAGAAAAGGAGGGTCATTGTGAATGTAACCATTTGTATAAGCAGTAGGTTTTTGTGTTCTTAAGAATGTCAATAATTTCTAAAGGATAGAGAGAGGAGGAATGCGGCAAAAAATGATTGTTTCACCAATGATCGTACACAAACATTGTGTCATGAATATATTTGTGAAATACAATGTACAATACATTAAATAACATGTCATTATCACTTGTAGCACGTAATATTACTTTTTCTTTGAGTAAGAATTTGGTTCAATGTTAACTAGTAACATTAACTAGTACATTTTTCAACATTTAACATTCAGATAGAGTGGCCCTCCCTCCAGTAGGGGTCAGTAATGTGGTGTTCAGGCAGTGATCAGCAGCTCCACCAAGGCTCCCACAGAGTGCATCCTGTAGAACACCCCCAGGGGCTGACCCAGGTTGACCAGCACGAACCAGGCAGTGAACCCAAAGAACTTCTTCCCCAAACCGTTCTCAAACTGGGGGTTGGCCCCGAAGGCAGGGATGACCCACAGCTGAGCATGGGGACAGATCAGAGAGGAAACACACGTGTTGTTAAGTCAGGTGTCTGTAGGAGTCAGATGGCTGAGCGGTTAGGGAATCGGGCTATTAATCAGTAGGTTGCTGGTTTGATTCAAACCAATTACGTTGTGTCCTTGGGCAAGGTACTTCACCCTACTTGCCTCGGGGGGAATGTCCCTGTACATACTGTAAGTTGCTCTGGATAAGATGACTAAATGACTTAACGTAAATGTTAACTAAGTGTGCATGCAAGAATAGGATATGATCACTGATCACCTCCAGCCACTCTACACCCCCCCCCCCTCCCCCCATCACCACCACCAGACACACACACACACATGCGCACACACACACACAGGGACTGTACCATGATGTTTGACAGGATGAGAAAGGCACAGATCTCCTGCATGGCCCTCTTGGTCCAGGGCGCTTTGCCCCCCCCTCCCTGCGTCTCAGCTGGTGGGGCAGATGCACTTCCTCCCTCTGCGATGCACATGTCTATCGTCGGACTGACCTCGCTCATTTCCTCGTTGTCTTTCCTCTTCAGCTTTGGGGCAAAAGAAGGGTTGGATGTGAACATCAGTCACCTCATTTGGATAATCTTTATCAGAATCAGAATCACAAAGGGATTTTTTTGCCATAAAAGTTTTCAAAGACAAGGAATTTGCTTTGGCAGGAAGGTGCATACAATAAACATATAGGAATCTAAAATGTTCTAACTATACTAAGGGTACATAAACTAGCAATACTAAGTGGAATAAAATTAAACATATGTTTAGATGTTGTCACATAATGTAAACAAATATATACATATATATATTTCCCATGACCTGTCCTCCAGCTGGGAATACTTGCCTCAAATATGCTGCTTCTCTTTCTTTCTTTGCTTTTGGCGAGGGCCAGACTGGGGTGTCTGTGGAGGCCCTCGATGATGAAGATGTTCTGGAGCAGGAGCTCCAGCAGGCTGAGGAGGGAGTAGGCGAGGTCCAGGCTTCCAAGGGCCCCGCTAGGCCCCAAAGCCAGGGCAGCCACCACGCAAAAGTAGGACAGGCCCAGCTGGCCCAGGGCAGCCCCCACCAGGAGCAGCACGTCCAGGCTACGCGTGGGGTTGTGTCCTCCCTCGGTGGCTCTCCTCTCCAGCTTGTGGACCAGCATGCCAGCCAGGCAGCAGATGGACATGACTGGCATCACAGCCAGATGGTAGCCATAGAATATGAGGAAGGCTTTGGTACGGTGCTGGCGTTGGTCGACCCACACTTGATACAGGACGAAGGAAGCCACCCCTGCTATGAGGACCAGAAAACCCAGCAGGGGGCCAAACAAGATCCCACCCTCGCGAACGATGTGTAGGGTCAGCTTCTGGCCGTGAGGGGGGTGGGCACCGGGACTCACCCTCCGACCCACGTTCTTCCACATGACGTAGAGCATGCAGCCAGCCATCAGATAGAACTCTATGTTGAAGGGGTACAGGACTTCGTAGCCTTTCCGGAACACGAGGCAAACTGCACTCGCACTGCACTTGCATATGGTTGCATTCACACCTGCCATTTAAACATAGATTACCGACATTGTTCACAAGCAGCCTGGGACAGGATTTCATGCCTAGCGTTTTGTAAGTCGTTATTGTCTTTCTGATATGTGTATGAGACTGAATGGGGGGAATCTTGATTGTTCAGGACAAGGCTGTCCAACCTGAAGATCTACCATCCTGTACTGTTGGTTTATACTCTAATTGTAGTTGAAACAAACATGATTCAACTTGTCACCCAGCAAATGATTAGAACCAGGCATGCGGGATCAGGGTTAAAGTGAAAACCCACAGGATGGTAGCTTGCCAGGAACAAGGATGAGGATTCCAGCCTATGGTATAGAAGCCTACCTGAGGACCCTGGAATGCTTTGTGAAGTGTTAGTCAAATCATCTTTGTCATAATCATCCTTTTCTAACTCAATCTCCTGGTGCACTGTGTCCTCTGAGATGGCATGTAGCCACAGCAACAGGTCTGCACTCAGGGTCACCATGAGGCCAGACCTAGCGGACAATGAACACACACACACACACACAGGGACAAACAGGCACAGTTCATGCAAATGTACATTGACTCATTGAAAATAACGAAAGCTGAGCTTCACATATGTGTATCACGTGATACACGAAGCACCTGGTTATGATCTTGTGCTTGTGAATGCAATCTTTGGAGTGGGCCCAGAGAAAATACATCTGCAGAGTGAACACAGAAGAAGAACTTCAGCCACAGTCCCTCAAGAGGACAAAGTGAGAGGGGCGTGAAAGCACAGACGCTTGACCATCCTCACCTGCAGCCCCAGGAAGGGAGCCTCGACAAAAGGGAAGATCACTTTAGCAGCTGGAGAACACTGGTTCATCAGGACGGCGTAGCCCATCTTGAAGACGTGCAGCAGGAGACTCAACGCAGCAAAGAGCAGGAGGACCACTGGGATGGGGAAGTCAACAGGAAAAATACCTCAAAGACTTGTGAGGGAGTCGGGCTAGTAATCAGAAGGTTGTCGGTTCGATTCCCAACCGTGCCAAATTATGTTTACATTTACATTTAGCAGACGTTTTTATCCAGAACGACTTACTTATAGTAAGTACAGGGACATTCCCCCCGAGGCAAGTAGGGTGAAGTGCTTTGCCCAAGGACACAACATCATTTGGCACGGCGGGGAATCGATCCGGCAACCTTCTGATTACTAGCCCGACTCCCTCACTGCTCAGCCATCAAGAGATGCAAGGCACTTCACCATAATTGCCTCGGCCAGAATGTCCCTGTACTTACTGTAAGTCGCTCTGGATAAGAGTGTCTGCTAAATGACTAAATGTAAATGTACTTGATAAATATTATGACAACAACATGTTTAGGAAAACCAACCAACCGACCGGGATTTACAGGAGCTGACCGACCTTTATCATCTCTGGAACAGGCGCTGAGCAAAGTTCTTAATGAACACAGTTTAGTGCCCTCCCTTGCTAGGTCGTGGGTGTGTTGACACAGATGATCCGCCTACCTCTGACGGGCGCACCCCCAGCATGGTGGTCTTTGTGTGGGGATCTCCCCGGTTTCTTCCTTGCCCACAGCAGGAACCACAGCATCCACCCCATGCTGACTCCCATCAGGAGCAGTATGAACACCAGAGGCTCCTGGTGCTTTAGACCCTCTGGGTTGAAGGCCTGTCCAGCCACCAGCGCTGCCCCCAGCAGCACCACGTTGAGGCCCAGCAGTCCGGAGATGAGGCGTCTGCCGCTGGGAGCCCACACCAGGACTGGGTCTCCGTCTGGGTCCGAGTCCTCCTCGCTCCTGGGATCTTCCTCACAGTGCAGGTCCTTTCCCCAGGACACACCCGCCTCTGAAACCATGATTTTAGTTTTAGCACCGGTCTCGTCTCGAGTTCCTTACCGGTCCTCCTTCGTTTCCACGCTCCCCCCTGGTCTCTGTAGCCTACTCTTTCTCTCGCACACTCGCTTCGTAGGTGCCTTTTACACGCTCTCCTTGACCTTCATAGTGACAATTGTGAACCTGAATGAGTTTCAGTCCATTGAATAATGGCATGTGTACTTTAGAGCCTGTGGAAACATAGTCCCCTTCAGATCCAAGTGTTTAAACACGCCCACACAAGGTGTGGGTGTGATCTATTAATCTTGGCGCACCTTTGAAACGAAAGGACTTGAGTTGTGTACTTTTCTGCGTAGATAAAATTGTATTTTTTTGGTTCAGTCAGTTGTCCAGTTGAGCAGTTGATCAATCAGTTAGTTGACCTGATGCCCCAATGCTGTCAGCTTGTATGGGGTTCCCTGTCGGGATAGTACAATACGAGAGGAATAAGTCTTTGTTTGGGATACGCTAAAGGAACAACCCCATTAATACAATCTGCACCAGTCACTGACGTCACTGCCGCATACCATTATCAATGACAAGTAGTTGATAAAGATAATCAGGTAGTTACTGTAATTTACCGTTGAAACACTTGAGTTGCAAAATGTGGAAATCACCCTCCTTGTCCCTGCTCACAAATGTATTGAAACCAAATAATAGCAAAAGTACATGCTTTAAAAATGATCAACTGGCCTAAATAAAAGCCTCACATTTGAAGATAAACACAAATTTGCTGTTTTAAGAAGTTGAGTCAGGCCTGTATTTCAAAGTGTTTCCCCGGATGCAAATTAGATACCGTTTTGCATGTTTTATAGAAAATAAACACTTTTTGATCCGTTTTAATTGAAACTGTCTTCACAATCCACAAACATTATTTGACAGAATGATTAAGGTGATCGCTAGTTTAATTTGTAATTTATTATAACCAAACAAACTAACCAAAACAAGTGACATCTTTATGTTCTTTATTAGAACGATCCTTGACGGTGCAGATTTCAGGGGCTGGGAAGTAGGCGTACTCATTTCCCATCACCCCCCTGTTTGACAACTAAGACCGGGGCTGTGTGTGTCCTTGGCAACCGCGCAGGCTACTTGTTGTGGCCCCTGCCTCTGCGAAGAAACAAACAGCGACTATCGGACGCGGCGTCCTGGATAAACTTGCCCCAAGTGGAGGGCAAGCTCACTGCCACTGGATGTTTTTCAACCGGACGTGAGGCTGGCTCTGCGCCGTTGGCCGTGGGCACAATGAATGACCGGTACCACCGGGCGGCCCGGGACGGCTACCTGGATTTACTGAGGGAGGCTACACGGAAAGAGCTGAACGCGCCGGATGAAGATGGAATGACACCGACGTTGTGGGCCGCTTACCACGGCAATCTTGATGCGTTACGACTGATTGTGGGAAGAGGGTAAGTTGCACGAGGATAAACATATTTTGCATTAACGTCGTTAAGACTATTAAACACGTGCAGCCCTGGTATAGACATATATTCACCTCAAATATACTCAACCCAATTCACCCCGATGTCTCGGCTTGTCATTTTCGCGCGCCAGTGCGCACAACGTGGATAACAACTGGGTAGCGCGTATCCCGATAGGTAGGTCATAGTACTACGATAGTAAGATCAAGTAATGCATCTTGGACACAAATCATGCAATATATTACATTGTTTTACAGAACTTATCGAAAAATGACAATTCATTTTTGCTTCCAACGTGGACATGTCCTGTAGAGGTTGCATGGAAAACAGTATAACCTACACTAAAAAGTAAAGTCAGTATTTGTGTGTGTATTACAACGATACATGACGTATCTAAAGAAACACATGTATACGTGTTCATTCAGTCTAATCCTTTGTGCCAGTTCATGATTTAATGGAGTCTCTGCTCCCGTCACCCCCTCAGATCTCTGCTAAGAGATGGATGGACTATTTTCAATTTTAACAGCCTTGAAAGGTCACTGGCAGGAGGATGACCTACCAGACACACACACACACACACACACACTCATACTCTCTCTTTCAATCTCTCTGTCTCTCTCTCTTTCTACACACACACACACACACACACACACACACACACACACAAACACACACCACACACACACACACACACACACACATTGACGATGGGTCGGATTGTGATATGAAAGCCATCACATAAGATCTCTCACGGGTAATAAATCTAGTTTGATTGTGAAACATCAGCTGTTTAATAGCGATCCATTTCTAAAAGACCCTATTCCTTGCCCCGTATTGTAACTAACAAAAAGGCTCCACTGAAAGATAGTGAATACACTCCTCAGGCTTACACAGAACACAAACAGATGTAAGATTGGGCTGTGCCCGTATTCCCTAATTAGTGGGCCGCACACTGTGTGCCACGATGCATTCTCTATGGGGAAACAGGAGGGAAAACCGGATGCTTGGACAGAAGCAGTAAGACTATATTCTGGTCCGATAAGTTTGAGCTACCCCTTCAGTCGAATCCCTTTTGTGTGAGTGTGTCATATCAGCTCTGTCTTTTGTTTAAGGTTTGGAGTGCTGGACAAAGCAGGACTGGAGAGGTTTTAGATTAACTACCTATTGTAATAGCTGCATGAAAGCCCAGCCATGGCCTAAACCCCCTGAGAATCAGAAATGAGGGTGTCTGCCGGTGTAATGGGCCCTGTATGTCACTGCCCCTGTGAAGGGTTTATAAGGCGTGCAGTGTAGAGAGGGGCGGTCGAGGCCGATGGGGGAGAGGGAGAGTGGATATTGGGAAAGGAAAGGTCACCATGATGGATTGGTTGTATAGGAAACACAATGGTCCCTGGAGGTTACACACACTGACCGTGTCAGAAACTGTGCAGGAGATCCATGGAACTGGCAAAAGGTAAACAGAAGCTTTCCACCACAGACGTTTTTCCGAGTGTATTTAAAAAAAATAGATTTCAGAAACGAAACCTTGCGAGGTATATTCGGTGCGGGAGTATTTTGTAACAGACCAACAGTAATTCAGGACCTGTGAGGGGAGTGATATTCATTTAGGAACAGCATGGTCCGCTACTTATATAAGACGTCAGGGAGGATGGGAACTGTAGTTGTTGTGTAAGAGTCCCTGGCAGAGCTGTTTGTAGTCAGATTACTGTTTGTGACACAGAGGTGTGATTCCCTCACAGGAGGAGGTCAGTCTTATCGTTTCTCTAATTATTAGAAACATTAGCCATTAAGTACAGCCGTGGCCAAAAGTATTGGGAGCGACATACATTTTGTGTTTGCAAAGCTTGCTGGGCCTTGGCATGAAATGACAGCTAACATAATTTCATTAAGTCATATCATCAGCACAGGGAAAGTGTGAACTAGTTCTAGCCAGGTGAAATCACTTTATCATTCTATCATTTGACTGCAGTAAAAGAGGGGAGTATTTGCATGTATTGAAGAATTTCTCCACAAAAAAGCTTTAAAAGAATATGAAATGTGCCTTATTGTATTCCAATATTGTATAGAAACATGTCAAACATTTTTCCTCAATATTGAACCAGCTAACTTTGCAAAACACAACATTTGTCATTGCCAAAACTTATGGCCACGACTAGATACGAGGAAGTAAATGACAATACAAAAATCTACAAACAGCACTGTTAACGTCAGGTATATCAGAAAGTTTCAGAAACATGAATCTTTGTGTTTGTGTGTTTGATGTCAAAGGCCCTTGCAGAGACAGGCTCACTGCTGGGGTCTGAGGTTTCAAACAGGAAGTTGAAATCAGGGTTAGCATCAGAGGGGGTGACCTCATGCTTTTGCTCGTAGCGTCTCTGGGTGTGTGTGAAAGATGGCCCTCAGTGTGTCTGTGGTGAATAATGCATGGTCCCCACTGTCATGTTTCACCTGCAGTTCTTCTATAATTGATCACACCTCAGCTAGGAGCCAGGTTGTCGGCGCGGGGGGTGAGACAGGAAGGGGCGGGCCTCAATCCCCAGACTAGGAAGTGAAATGAAGTCATCATCTTACTGTTAACACCTGAGTAGCCTATTACATCACATGTATATGGGAATGAGATTGGACACGTTCGTTAGCATGCAGGATAGCTTGTTATCACACTGTGGTGGTCAGCCAAGCCAATGAGTCATTTTTCTTCCTGAGTTCAGGGTTAAATTAAAGAGGACATCTTTAAGTCTATCTCCATGACGACAGCAGCAGTGGTGGTCCAATAGTCTGAGCAGCTGCACACTGAGTGGTTAACGCACAGCCCCAGGTCTGGGCAGGTACAGCCAGACGTCTGCATGCTGTGGAGGCGCTGGGGATGGCATCCCTGGGCTGCCTGGGGAGCCCTGGCTCTCAGCTGGGCCATCTGGCTGTCTGGGCGGGCGTCCTGGTCCAGGGGCAGAGGGGTGCCAGCTAGGATGTATCCAGAGATGGGTGCAGGCTGGTGGGGTGGGGGCTGGCTACCGGGATGGGCATGCTGTGGCCCAGCCGGGTTGTTTATATATGTCATTTATAGTTTGTGTCATGTGTATTTGTTGCACTTCTTTATTTATTTATTTTGGTTAATACTTCTTTTTTTATGTGTTCACTGTCTTTTGTGCTTGTAAAAGTCATGTGGTTTATCTAGTGATAACTGTGAATACCGTACATACCGTCACACCCAAAAACAAAACATGAAAGTATTTGTATTTAAAATGATTGTTCTCGATTTCTCCCACTAACTCTCCATTCACCTCTCTGCCTCCTCTCCTCCTCTCTCCAGCGGTGACCCGGACAAATGTGACATCTGGGGCAACACGCCTCTTCACCTGGCCGCTGCCAACGGGCACCACAACTGCCTCTCCTTCCTGGTGTCCTTCGGTGCCAACGTGTGGTGTCTGGACAGCGACTACCACACCCCGCTGGACATGGCTGCCACCAAGAACCACATGGACTGCGTCCGCTACCTGGACTCCATCGCTGCCAAGCAGTCGACCCTCAACCCCAAGCTGGTGAGCAAGCTGAAGGACCGGGCGTTCCGCGCGGCCGAGCGCAGGATCAAAGACTGCGTGAAGCTGCAGAGGAAACACCACGAGCGCATGGAGAGGAAGTTCCTGAAGGAGGCTTCGGAAAACTCGGACGCCATGAGCTTCTCCAGCTACAACAGCAGCAGCACGATGGGTCGAAAGCTGCCCCAGTTCAACACCGTCACCTCCAGCATGCCATACTCGCAGGTTTGGCCTCCCGCACAAACCACTCGCTTGTAATCACACTCTCTAGTTGATGTTATACGTAGACCCACACAGTCTGTAGAAGCATTTCATATATTCTTTGTCTTTGCTGTATTCCCATCCTTACAGTCTGGTTTCATAAAGGTGAATCTAAGGTTTCCTCAAGTGATGGACAGCTCGGTTTTCTTTACCTCGTTGTCAATCGCCTCGTTTGATTTACATTTAGTCATTTATTAGACACTCTTATCCAGAGCGAATTACAGTACTTAAGTACATTAAGTACATTAACAGTAATTAAGTACATTCCCCCGAGACAAGTAGGGTGAAGTGCCTTGCCCAAAGATAAAATGTAATTTATCACGGCCGGCAATCGAACCGGCAATCTTCTGATTAGTAGCCCGATTCCCTAACCGCTCAGCCAACTGACCCTCACCATCTGATTTTCCTCAGGCCACGTTGCACTCCACAGCCAAGGGTAAGACCAAGATCCAGCGGAAGCTGGAGAAGAAGAAACAAGTGGACGGCACCTTCAAGATCTACGAGGACGGCCGAAAGAGCGTGCGCTCCCTCTCGGGCCTCCAGCTGGGCAGCGACGTCATGTTCCTCAAGCAGGGCACTTACGCCAACTCCAAGGACCGCTCGCGCCTCAACATCCGCGACATGTTCCCCCGCGGGAACCACGACGACGACGACGACGACGACGCAGACACCATATCGCGAGCCCTCAGCGACCCGGGCCTCCATGAGGCGGCTTACTCGGAGATCAGCGGCGATTCGGGTCGAGACTCCCTGTTCACCCGGCCCGGTCTGGGCACCATGGTGTTCAGGAGGAACTACGTGAGCGGGGGGCTGTTTGGCATGGGGGGCCGGGACGAGGGCAGCGTGGTGGGCAGCGAGCCAGTGGGGAGGGCGCCCAACGTGCGCCTGCGCGGGCGTCTTCCCCGCCGCTCGCCCAGCCTGGACGAGGACAGCATCGGCAGTGCCCTGAGCCTGCAGGAGAGGAACCGGCAGGAGCTGCCCTGGGAGGAGGCCGATGTGGGGCTGGACGAGGAGCTTGAGCCCGAGGGCAGGCCTCTGGAGACCTTCCTGGCCTCCCAGAGCATGGAAGAGTTCATGGCCATCTTCAGGAGGGAGAAGATCGACTTGGAGGCCCTGCTGTTGTGCTCCGACCAAGACCTCACCAGCATCCACATCCCCCTGGGCCCCAGGAAGAAGCTGCTGGACGCCTGCAGGAGACGGCGGGACGCCCTGGACGAGCCGGACGCCATGGAAGACACGCAGCTCTGAGGTCCTCGAGCCCCCGCTGGATCATCTTCTCTATCAGCCAAACATGACTCGTCACGTGACTAGTCACATGACCAGTCACATGGACTACATGGAGACGTGTACACGCTCAGCTGTAATGTTGTAACGTTTTGTCAGTTTGTCTTTAATCTGTACAAACAGGGACATATACTGGTTAATGGGGACATCTAGTGGACAGTTACAGAACTGTTACCAGCCTGTGATAAGGATAAATTAAAAGTAGATTTGATTCAACATTACATTTAACATTTCAATTGATGTGTGTTTGTTTATATTTATATATATAGCTATATATAGCTATATATAGCTATATATAAATCATATTATGATATGAACATAAGAATATTCTTATCATAATATGATTTATAATAATAACCTGATAATGATAACTTGTTATCTCGCTAACCCCCAAATCCTGCTTCGTAGACCTCTGTTTTGAGATAATGGTAAAATAGTATTCGCTTTTTATTTGGAAACCATAAACGCATACATATGTCCTGGGGAGGACTAAAATAATTATCACTTTGTTACATTAGCAAATATTGTTAATAATTTTCATATATTTTGTTTTACATTATGTAAGAGACAGTTGTTCATAATTTTTTTTCCAAAGTTTTGTTATATTTATATTGACTTAAGTTTATTGTACAGTTTTTACAATTATCTTGACGATTGATACAACACGACCAAGCAACACATTGACCTTGTCTACGGCACATTATGAGAGTATCTGTGTAAAACAAACATTCGGGTTTGTTTATAAACCTTTGAGGGCTGAGTGAGACACTTTGGGTTCTAACGAGCACCTTGTTATCTGTAGTTACAGCACCAGTGTGCTGTTTCACAAGATGTCCGCAGGTCACACTGAGAGTAGGACTGCATGAATGTGCATTTTAATGTTGATTCAACAATGCTGACATCCAGTGAAAAACTTTTGGAATAAAAAAACGTTTTGATGTTTCCACAGATTTATGTGAGTTCATTACGAAATGTTAGGGTTATCGTCTAACATGTTATATGACTATCTATACAAGTTTATATTTTCATTATCTGTAGACTGAGGACGATCTCAGAATCTCACCACAAGACCTAATACCTAGTTACTATCAACAACTTCCCCAGATGCTACTGCCCCCATTTAAAGTACTTGTGGATAACACTATGACCTGTCAGTTTATATAACTGACATCCACAGTTATATCCTCACTGATATGAAGACAATGACCAGAGGAGCAATGGGTGACCAGGAAGGTGTCATTGTTCATTCCACTCTGAATCCAACCTCCTTTTACTGAAATGTTCTCCTCATCTCATTAATATAACTGCTCAACAGTCAAGGCACCCTGCCAACAATGCTGGGGCCAGCACCACACACGAAAAACACTGCTCTCTCTCTCTCTCTCTCTCTCTCTCTCTCTCTCTCTCTCTCTCTCTCTCTCTCTCTCTCTCTCTCTCTCTCTCTCTCTCTCTCTCTCTCTCTCTCTCTCTCTATCGCTCTCTCTCTCTCTTCTCCCTCTCCCTCTCTCTCTCTCTCTCTCTCTCTCTCTCTCTCTCTCTCTCTCTCTCTCTCTCTCTCTCTCTCTCTCTCTCTCTCTCTCTCTCTCTCTCTCTCTCTCTCTCTCTCTCTCTCTCTCTCTCTCTCTCTCTCTCTCTCTCTCTTTTCATCTCCAGAACCCTGGCTGTGCTCTCTCCAGCCTTAGCAACCAGGGAAGATGAATGCTGAGAGCTAAGCAGACACTTCTAATCCCCCATACTCCCCTCCCCTCTCCTCTCAAGCCCCAGCCCAGTTCCCACATTTTTCCCTCTGTTTTTTCCAAACCCCTGCCAAGGTTATAGGACTGGGAGAGGGAGGGGGTGAGAGAGAGGGAGGGAGAGAGAGCGAGAGAGGAATGGGAGAGGGGGGGGTGAGAGAGAGAGGGAGGGAGAGAGAGCTTGAGAGAGGGAGGAGGGGAACCGTGAGGGAAAGAGAGGCAACGTGACAAGAAGTGCATACAGTATGCATGAGCAACCCTGCTAGAGAGAGAGGGAGAGAGAGGGAGGGAGGGACCAGCAGTATTGATTCTTCAGCTGGGCATCTGCAGTTGAGGGTCAGTGTTTGTGTGTGTGTGCACGTGTGTGTTCTCTGTTGGTTGGGGGGACATTATGTAGCTACGTTGGTGTCGTTAGGCTGTATTATCTGTTCGACAGCCTTGGGTTTATTATCCAACCAGGCGTTGCCAGAGCAAGCTGATAAGGAGACAGAGACTACAAAGAGAGAAGAGTTCCTGTTTTTGGGGAAGGTGAAAGAAGCAGAGTCTAAGACCAAGAGGACGTCTTGCTGATCCGGACTGTGCTTCGCTGCTCCGCTGCCCCAACTAACACTGTGCATGCTGGCTACAATGTGCAGGCTCTCCCTGAAGACAGGCTGCTTGTGAGCCCTGTTCCGCTACGCTGTCGCCTTCATCTCACTTTTGTTGTCAGTGAGAGCACCAGGGCAACCGACATGCAGAACGTACCGGAAGAGTGGAGGGAAAGAGGGAGCCGCGATGGTGGAGAGGAGATGGGAAGCAGGTCCTGGGAAAGGGAGCCTCTGCTCCAGAGAGACGGCAGCAGGGGCGCACAGGGGGAACAGGACGCAGCTCTGACTGGGGCCAGGAGGAGAGACAAAGGGGACTCCGGGGGGGAGGATAGGGGGGAGACGCGGGGGAAGGGACCGGAGGAGTCAGACAAGGAGTCCCTGATGATGGAGCTAAGCCGGCTGGTGCAGAAGACGGTGAAGGAGAGCAGCTGGTGGGAGAGGAGGGGCATCGACTGCGCCATCCTGGCTGGTGGATTTCTGTGTCTCCCTCCAGGTGAGTGGAGCATTTACACAAGCAGTGGAGGAGGGTGTCAAATGTAACGTGGATGTCCAGGGCAAGGTCCACATCCAGGTCCACATTTGCCGCATATCTGTAAAGCCTGCTGTCTGATACTCTGTGCACTTATATATGTGTCAGACTGACCTCGATTTAGAACTGGCCTGTTATTGGTTCAGCCGTTCCCCCCCCCCCCTCCCCTGCCCTTCTTGTCATATAAACTCACAGATATGTACATTGACAACGATCCTGACTTCAAACTATGTAAATAGAATGGTACTATCCAATTGCTAGTTTGACTGCCAGCAAAAAAGTTTAAGTCCCCATCACACCTATCCTACATGGCAGACCTGGGTGTGCCAGCCCCCGGGCAGGGCCCTGAGGGGGTCTGGCTGTGCCTGGGTGTATTAATGACGGGGTGTATCACTGACCTGGTGACTTATCGCCGCCGACTGAGACGTTCTGAAATAGGAAAAGTTTGGACATGATTAACACACATATTTCACATAACCCAGCCCCGCTAACCCAGCAAGCCAAAGTGGACATAGCACACATGCTGCGCACACACACACATAGACGCACTCCCATCTCAAATACCTCAGGCTGCATGTTTAACTGTAGTAGTGTCGGGTACCTCTCCGGACTTTCTGTTGTCCTGACAACCTCAAGCTAGAGTACCCCGCAAGAAACTCGACCTGCTGTTGGGGATGACAGCTTTAGAGCCACGGCATCCGCCCTCAACATGGAGATCTGGTTGCTGCCCTTCACCTAAGCTCTCCTCCCCTGGGGGGTGAAATCCCACACCCTGAAGCCTGTGGGCAGCCACGTGAGGCGGGGCGTACAGATCCACCATTCTGTTTACTGAATGTGTGTCAGTCGAACCTGCAAACACACACTGTCATAAAACACATGCATGAATTCATGCGCTCTCTCTCTCTCTCTCTCTCTCTCTCTCTCTCTCTCTCTCTCTCTCTCTCTCTCTCTCTCTCTCTCTCTCCATCTCTCTCTCTCTGTCTCTCTCTCACACACACGTACAGTAAGAGCAGAAAACCTGTGTACCCAAACAGGGCTGACACTGACTTGAACCACACATAGGAACAGTCAGCCCAGGAAAGGCCCTGAGAGAACACCATAACAGACGAGAGAGTATGATTGAGGAATGGAGCCGCGGTCTTGACGTGTGTTTGAAATGGCAGGAGATAAATGGAGAACATGCTGGAACACAGAGAACCGGGTTGCTTTGTAATGCTAATCTGGAAGAGTATTCGTGTCAGTCTCCTGCAGGGAGATGTTTGGTTTAATAGCTCAAAACCTTGGAAATGGAACAGATCCACACGGGGGATATTAACCGTATTCTCTCCGTTCAGAATATGTGTGAACCAGCCACTGAAATGATCTGTTACCTCTCTTCCCTCCTCCCCTTCTTTTTTCCCCTCCCTCCCTCCCTCCCTCCCTCCCTCCCTCCCTCCCTCCCTCCCTCCCTCCCTCCCTCCCTCCCTCCCTCCCTCCCTCCCTCCCTCCCTCCCTCCCTCCCTCCCTCCCTCCCTCCCTCCCTCCCTCCCTCCCTCCCTCCAGCCTTCATGATGTTAGGCTCCTCCCAGGCCCTGTGTTTCACCGGGGGCCTGTTGCTGATGGGTTTGGCCCATGCTGTCCTCACCATCAAGGGGACTCACATGGCAAGTCACGGTGCGCTGAGTGAGTCCCCTGCCTGGGCTCAGTTCTGGGGAGTCTTCTTCATCGAGGTGACAGACTCATCCAATGACATTTGTAATTGTCTTATCTCTTCTTATCTCTGTATGCTCAGATAGCCAATCTGCTAATCTGGA
Source organism: Hypomesus nipponensis (assembly GCF_054491055.1). Taxonomy (NCBI): domain Eukaryota; kingdom Metazoa; phylum Chordata; class Actinopteri; order Osmeriformes; family Osmeridae; genus Hypomesus; species Hypomesus nipponensis. The sequence continues at coordinate 2,140,693 of NC_140373.1, read as the reverse complement.
GTGATTTATGCCATAGTTGCATGAAGACATTCGGATTCAGCTCAGGTCATTGAACGGTCCATTGCTGCTTTAGAAGGAACCCTCTTAATCTCCAGAGGATATCACAGGATTGATACTTTGTCCTTTATTCATCGGTTTGGGCATTCCTGCTGCATATGTTACAATCAGAACACAACAGTCATGTATCTGGTCAGTTCTATGTGTGGGTCAATGAGACTGCTAAGACTTTGAGGTGTGGGAGTGTCACTGACGCAAATCTGCCTCTTTTCTCTTGTCCGTAACCACCTGTCTGCCTGCCTGCCTGCCTGCCTGCCTACCTGCCTGTCTGTCTGTCTGTCTGTCTGTCTGTCTGTCTGTCTGTCTGTCTGTCTGTCTGTCTGTCTGTCTGTCTGTCTGCCTGCCTGTCTGCCTGTCTGTCTGTCTGTCTGTCTGCCTGTCTGTCTGTCTGTCTGTCTGTCTGTCTGTCTGTCTGTCTGTCTGTTTGTCTGTCTGTCTGTCTGTCTGTCTGTCCAGGTGTGTGGCTCCTTCACAGCGAGAGTGGGAGTGCAGGCTCACATCAAGATGCACCACGCCCACACCAACATCGTGGGGCTAGGAGACTCCAGCATCTGGAAGGTTCCCTCCCTGCCTCGCAGCGTCTACCTCTTCATCGCCCCCCTGGCAGTGCCCATTATCACCCCTCTGGCGGCCCTGGGTAAGACCCACCTACCAGTCACCTTGCTGGGTGACTATATCTGTGTAGGCTGTCAGCCCGATGCTGATGAAATACACGCGTCTGTTAGTATGCTGACCGGAAACTATTATTCTACTTCTGTTTTGAGACCTTTGAACCCTTTTACAGACCTGGCCTGGATCCCAGCTCCCAAGCTGTCTCTCTCATGGTGTTTGCGTATGTGTGCGTGTGTGTGTGTTTGTGTTTGTGTGTGTGTTTGTGTGTGTTTGTGTGTGTGTGTGCTACAGGTGAGCTGAGGAGTTCCTCAGTGTGCCACGCTTTGAAGACGGTGTCGATGATAGCCTTGGGGATGTGCTCCCAGTACTGGCTGCTGGTCCATGTGTCTGGGTTCCAGTCCCCATACACCACCCTCCTCTGCATGCTGCTCTGCAGGGCCATGTCCTCCATCCCCTACATCCACGTCAACATCTTCCAGGTCAGCTGGCTCGACACTCTGTAGCAGTACACACCAACACATGTGCTGCTGACAGGAACATTCACACGCTCGCTTCTCACACGGGCCAGGCGGATAGAGCTGCCATGGCTGGAATTGAGGGCATTAATCTGAGGTTCGTTTGAGGTCAAACTACAAAATCACTTCTTATGGCATTCAGATGTTTGCTTTTAGGAACAGACGCCCTCTTACAAAGTGGTATTGTGTTCCTCACAGCTTCTAGTCGGAGTCAGAAGTTTTCAGCCGGTGAATACGAGCTGCAGAAATAGACCATTCTTGCATGGCTTTCCCAGTGAAGCTTGTTGAGAGGAACCTATTGTGTATTGTCAGATCAGAGGGGTTTTTCGTCGCTGGTTTAGGTTCTTGATGTGACGCAGAGCAGACGGGGAATGTTGTTCTGTAGGGTGTAACCCTCATCCTGAAGCTGTTAAACATGTCCTCCCTCCCAGAAGGTGTTTTTTACTATTGTTGGCAACAAGGTTTCCTTTGTCATGAAAGGTGGACTGGTGTTATTGTAGCTACCAGACCTTCCCAAACTCTAATACTGTCATGCTTGGTATTCACACACACAGACATAGACACACACATATCCACACACACACACACATAACCACACACACAAACACACACACACAGACAGATATCCACACACACACGAGGCCGATGGCTGAGCGGTTAGGGAGCCGGGCTAGTAATCTAAAGGTTGCTAGATTGATTCCTGGCCATGCCAAATTACACACACATCCACACACACACACACACAAAGGACAAAGGTTGTTCAGCGTGTTCTTGTTGATGTTCCACAGCACATAGGCCTACCCATGTTCTCCCCAACCCGGAGACCCAAGAGGATCTACCAGATGACCCACGGGGTCTTGAACCTGCCTCGGAACCCTCTGCTGGACTTGACCTTCGGACACTCGCTCATCAACTGTCACGTCGAACACCATCTCTTCCCCTTCCTCTCTGACAACATGTGTCTGAAGGTAACGGAAGCATTTGAAACTCTTCCCAGATGTTTTCTGCATAATAATGCACAAAGAATTCCCGATGACGGTTGAGGACTTGTTGTTGTTGTTGTCGATTTTTGTCAAGAAGTCATTTTCAAGGCAAACGTTTGCTGCACCCCTTGTGTAGGTGAAGCCCATTGTGTCCCGATACCTGAAGGAGAAAGACCTGCCGTACCAGGAAGACAGCTACCTCTCACGCCTGAGCCTCTTCTTCCACAAGTACCAGGAGCTGATGGTGTTTGCCCCACCCATAACAGAGCTGGTGGGGGTTCCTTGATGGGTGGAGGCAAGAGATGGAAGGGAGGGAGATGAAACTGAGAGGACTGTGGAGATGTGACGTGAAGGAAAATAATATTTCACTCATACATTCTGCAGATCAGGCAATAATCGACCCTGTGATCTGCTCCACCTATCGCTGTTCTAACTTGTAGGATCCACCCTTCAGAGCACAAGATCCAACTGGCATGTACTGCCCATGGGCTGAGTGAATCACCAATTTAAGATATTTAAATCAGGAACTTTGTCCATTGTACTAGCTGCACAATCTACAAATGTATGAATTCTTACTAATGTGTAGGTAAACAATGCAATAACCCAGACATTGGAGAATTATTTTTCATAAGCACTGGCCTGATGGATTTGAGAACTAGTTAGGTTTTGATCATGTTTCTCTGTCCAGAGCATGGCTTGATTGTTATTTCATTTTAATGTTGTGACATGAAATAATCAAGACTTTGACCCTGGCATTCACCCCGCTGAAAGAGAACAGTTGATAAGAGTTGTGTCTGAGTTTCTTTCGCTGTGCTTATAATCCAGAGACAATTCTTGTTTGCGCTCCTGTAATCTTCAGATTTACTAATATCCTTCATCCTTGAGGTGATTATATCCCAGCAATCTAAAACTCCAAGTGTGATTGTGATTAAAATTGATACACAAGTTTATTGTGTCAGGTAATTTGTTTCTCACCTACCTATACTTAAATAACACTTAAATTAGTTATCTGTATTTGAAACAAACAGTGAAGGGACTCAATAAACCTAACGTTGCAATGCACATGTTTAATATGTATGTGAACAAAGTAGTCCCATAGAGTTGAGACAACACTAGTTTGAACAGTGATGTCTTCAAAAACTCACCCTTTTGTTTTTGACTGTAGGATCGACATAAGGTCACTAGGTGGCAGCGTTGAACTAGTCGCTCTAAACAAAGCACCTGGTAAAAGTAAGTAAGTAATACTCAATTTATATTTCATACAAGAATTTCATACACACATTTCATACAAGAATTGCAGTTCAAGGTTATTTACATAAAATCAACAAAAACAGTAATACAAGTGATAAAAGTAATAGATCTAAAACATATAACAACCCAGACAAGCCGCACTCTTATCTGCGGTCTCTCGAATCCGTCTTAGATCCGAGCTGCACTTGCAGTTTCCACACATAACGGCAGGGTAGGCAAGTTGCGCGAAACTAGCTATTTTAGCTTCCCCTTTGGCTTAAACCAAAATATCCCACCTCCTCCCTTCAAAGCCACTGCCACAAAATTACAGTAACGAGCATTGAGTGGAGGGGCGGAGTGTGCGCAGGTAGGTAGGTAGACAGCGAGTCAGGTAGCCTGTCCAGTCAATATTGGTCGTGTTTATTACAGTATTGCGACGCCCACAGATGTCGGAATGATTTCATATTACCGTCAAACCTTTAAATATATTGGTTGCTATCAAGACGTGAAGTTACTTTAAGGAAATATTAGAAAAAGTGCTTGCCCTGTTTTTAATTCACTTTGTGACTGGTTTAATTTGCTTGAAACCAGATGCACTTTGGAATCAAGAAATGTGCCATGGGATTTTACAATCAAACAAGTCTTCATGAATGCCGCTGTATCTAAGCAACAGACTAAACTCACATTCTTCCTCTGTGTATAGAAAACAGATGTGGATTCAGTTAATGCTCTCTGGAGGAAGGTATTTCATTACAACTTATTTCCCAACTCTCTAGATTCCACTGATCAAAGACCTAAGGGGGAAGAGCAACATAACAATTCTCTGTTTGGGATTTGCAAAGCAAGCTCCGCCTAGCTGTTCCTATGACACACAAAGAAGGGGATGTTTTATGTGTGTGTGTGTGTGTGTGTGTGCTGAAGTAGGCGGGAAGGGGGCCGAAACTACGAGAGGCAACGCAAAGAGTTAAGGTGTGGCTTAAAAGCACTGGAGCATGATTCGGGAACAGGTTGACTTGAAGCAGAAGTGGCAGAGTGAGTTTTACAGAGTGAGGGACAGAGAGACAGAGAAGGAGAAGTGGCAGGGTGAGTTTTACAGAGTGAGGGACAGAGAGACGGAGAAGGAGAAGCTGCAACAGGGACACCAACGCAGAGACCCATGGCTGCCACAGAAGCCGCGGCAACCCTGAATGGTGGTGGGCTCTCAGCTGTCCTCCCTGGGGACAGGTCCACTACGTGTCAGGGAGAAGGGATGGGGAAGGGCTGCCCTCCCTGCTCGCTCAGCCCTGACACACCTGAGCAGGGCGACACCACCACACACAACGGGACCGTGTTGGAAGCCCAGGTGATAAACAACAAGGAAAAGAATGTCCTGAACACACAGGATTCCAAGATGGCAGAGGAGACAAAGATTTCGGGAGATCTCAAGGGGTCAGAGGTCATTGCGAAGCCCGGGCAGGAGAATAAAGACAAGGAAACATCCAAGTCAAATGAGGCAAATGGTAAAGAAGTAGGAAAAGAAGCTATAACCAAAGAGGAGGAGGTGAAGGAGGAACCTCTGGGACCTGACGACGTGGTGTGCGACTCCTGCATCGAGAGCCCCCGCAGGGCCCTCAAGTCCTGCCTCACCTGCCTGGTGTCGTACTGCGACGCCCATCTGAGGCCTCACCTGGAGAACAGCAAGTTCCAGAACCACCGTCTGGTTGAGCCTCTCAGGGACATCGAACGGCGAACCTGCGAGAGCCACAAGTGGCCCCTGGACCTGTTCTGCTGCCCGGATTCCCTCTGCATCTGTCAGGACTGTGTCACCGAGGACCACAAGGGCCACAAAACAATGACTGTGGTGGAGGCCCGGAGTCACATTCAGGTAGTAGTGTATACTCTCTTGCTCCCAACGTCTTTCTATGAACCTTCACACAAATAACTTATTTCCCAGAAACAGAATGGCCATGCTCAAATTACTCCATGTCAATGTAATCTTTCTCCGCTATCTTTAAAAGTGTTCCTGTACCACACACCTGCTTTCCAAAGAAGGCAAACAGAAAAAGAGTAATAGTGGACCACGCAATATCTGACAAACAGCATGCCTTTTCTCACAAACAGACCCAAAGTAGTACAGTGAAGACAGAGGAGAATATAAAGACATAATATCACACATTCATAACACAACAAATACACTTCCTCTGGAATGAGGAAGAGTATTCAAACTTTGTGAGCTTTAGGTTTGCTATGAGTTGTCACTCAGGCGTCAAGACACGTTTGTCCTGCTTCAGCACCCGCTCATCTCTGAAGAATGCCTCAAATTAGTATGTTTCACACACACACACAGCTGTAAATAGTCTTGTGTGAATAGATGTGTTCATGCAGACTGCAACTGGCTGACTTGAAGCAGTGAATGCCATTGGCTACTTCGAGTCAGCCGGCTGTCGGCGCCGCCGGCGATGCATGAAGTCGTACACACCTACTGACTGACACAGTGGAGGGTGGAGATCAACAATGGTATTTGTGACTTCACCTTTAACAAGAGGTCCTGGATTTAGGTGTCGTGACATGCAGCGAGGATTACTTTGATTTTATGGATATTACTGACTTTCCAGCGTAAAGGTCATCGTAAGACTTGATCTGTGTGATTATTTAAGACAGTCCAGCTGAGACCTTGAACATTCTGGAACATTTACATTTATTCATTTAGCAGACGCTTTTATCAAAAGCGAAACTTCAGTCTGCACCTACACCCAACAGAGACAGAATCCACCCCTTTTGACATCTGTTTCTGTTCATGGCTGATTTGAGCATGCCAGCAGAAATGTACGTTTCCTACAAATCCCGGCCTTGCCACACATATCAAGGAATGCTGGTGAAAAAACCTACAGGCAATATTCGGAGCAGTCGACTTTTGAAAGTAAGAAATATAAAATTCAACAGGGTCTATATGAGATATCTGAGAGAAGGATTCGGTCTTGGGTTCTGTTCACTAGAGCTAATGATCCTCTGCTTGTTACAGTAGGGGCAACTGTTTTTTTTCTTATGACACAACTCACAATGTAGCCGTTTTGTTTGAACAAGCACATGTTGAACCATGCTCAGATCTTTGTTGATTCAGTTTTGTCTGCGTCAATGTGACGTTGGACTTGAGTTAAAGCCGCTCTAAAAAACGTTCTAATTATTTGATATCACTTCTATTACTTTTGATAAAAAGATGAAGTCATTGAGAATCCTCGGTTACCATTGAAAAGTGCAGTTACTTACTGTAAGACATCTAACTGCACATCAGAGTGTGAAAAGATTGTTTTTTTTGTCCCAGGGCCACTCTTACAGTGGGTCTGCTCTGTAAAACAACTATATTTCAGACATCATCAGTTCACCAAACTGGTGGAACAGCTTTGCTGTCTCTCATATCATGTCTAGACCAGAACATGAATTCACAAAGGATAAGAGGAACGCAATGAGGCAAATATTTACATTGCTAAAGTTTTACAAACACCCACACACACACACAAACACCCACACACACACACAAACACCCACACACACACACAAACACCCACACACACACACAAACACCCACACACACACAAACACCCACACACACACACAAACACCCACACACACACACAAACACCCACACACACATGCAAACACCCACACACACACACAAACACCCACACACACATGCAAACAGGAAGGTTTGAGTTGTTTTTCTTTTTGAAGGAATGGGACACTATACAGTTTATTTATTCGCTTTGGTACTATTTTCACAAGGTGTACATTTTCAAAACTCTTAGTACAAGGATCCAAACTGATCATACTTTCAAAACCTGATGGAATGCTTTCAGTCCACATAATCATTGTTTCAAACACAAGATTATTGCAATATGTAATGGGAACATTTGGTATAATCACCGAAACACAAAAGTATGATCTTCTTTCAGTTTAGAACTTTTAACAATCATTTCATCCAACAGCAAACAATGCAAGATACATGTTTCAAATCGGCCTTAGAAGTGCTGAAATTACAGTAAAAGGTTATATGTTCACACATTTGTGTTCAATCAGATACTCATATTGAAGTTAATCTATTGTCAATGGATTTATATAAACCGTTTCTGATGTGAAACCTGCTATGGTCTTACTGTAAATGTCAAGTCCTTTATTTTAAACACTTCATAATACATTGCCTGTGGGTATAGCTGTACCTGAAAGGAATTCCACATTCCAGGTTAAATCAACCGTTGCCTGAACCTGTTTGAGGTATTTTCAGAAAAAACTTGGGTCTACACAATGGAGTTTTACATGGTTGATTATCAGAACAGCAAACATGACAGATTGAAGCACTACGTTTGTGTTGCACTGAAACCAGAGTGTTTATGATGGAGACATGGCGTACAGTCACTGACTGAACACTACTCTTCCATTGTTTTTACCAGAGGGAGCTCCATGACAAGCAGGCTGAAATGATGAAGACCGCAACTGCAGCAGAGAATGCAATCAACAAGCTGCAGGTCAACATTGTCTCCATTGAGGTACGGAACATCATGGTGTTGCACAGACTTTAAACCCTTTCATAACACTACCCTTCGACAAAAGGTTAGATTAAGAAAAATCAAAAGCCAAGTCATTGTACTAAGCCAACAGATAACGGGACCACAGCATGTAGGCAATCTCTGCTCTAACTGTAAGGCTGGAAGCTTTCATGATGTGTGTTGCCGTGGGCTGTATTGGAACCACCCCAACACAACTGATTACGTTGAGAGTAGGAGAGGATGACTTTGTTTGTTTGTGATTAGATGGCTTAGTTGTTATGCAGGTTAGCATTCCTGACCCACAGAGATTTCAACATCCTGGATGAGCTGTCACACCAGCTCTGACGCAACTTTTGAAAAGAAAGAAAAAAAATCTTTAATGCCACCAATTAATATTTGTTCTTCAGACCTCCGTGACGGAGGTGCGTAAAGTGATGGAGAGCCAGTTTGCCGAGTTACAGGCTGCGGTGGAGCGCACCAAGCGGGAGGTGACGGAGATCTTGGAGACGGAGGAGAAACAGGCTCTCAAACAGGCTGAGGGCATTCGTGCTCACCTGGAGCAGAGGTGCACCGAGCTGAAGAAGATCCAGGCACAGATGGAGAAACTCTCCAAGAACAAGAATGATGTGGACTTCCTCCAAGTAAACGTTTTTACATTTACATTTATTCATTTAGCAGACGCTTTTATCCAAAGCGACTTCCAAGAGAGAGCTTTACAAAAGTACATAGGTCAAGGATCATAAACAACGAGATAGCCCCAAAAACATTGCGGGTAGCCAAAACATGAAGCATACATTGTGAAAAGCAAATAAGTGCCAGTGGGAAGAAAAGAGCATGTAGTTAAACAAATAACAAATTAAACAACATTATCCTCATATGTGCAAGACTGTACTTGTAGGAAAGCAAATGAGATCAAAGCAAAAACCAACAATAACAATACAGCCTGAGGTTGTTCTTTCCAAACCCATAAAAAGTGAGTCACTGAGTTGTGAACACTCCGTTTGTGGCTTGGTGACAGAGCACAGTGGTTCCTCAGGTCAGTAGTGCTAAGTCACTGCTGTGGGAAGGGTGCATCCTTGTATTAAACCTTTTTAATAAGAGTGTGTGTGTTTTCCCAGGAGTACTCAGAGTGGAAGAAGGAAAGCCCAGACATCTCGCTGCCTGGGGTGTATATTGGACTCATGGATCGCTTGAATTCCTTCAGTCGCATGATCGTAGATTCTACAAGGGAGGTGTGTGGAAAGCTGCTGTCTTCCTACATGGAAACACTTAAAGATACTTGCACTAAAGGTGAGGTCCCAGATCAAACATGATCAATGACAAGAATGAACTAGTTTGTTGGAGGAAAAACCCTTTCTGTTTTTCTGATACAATTTACATTATTCCAGTGATGCACCAAATCTCCCTCCAGTAGATGAAGCAACTTATTGTGAAACACAAAAATAGGATCATGTCTTGGTCTGTCTTATCCTCTCTGATCCACAGACAGGATGGGGATCAAGACAACAGTTCACGCCACAATCGAAACAAGACAGAACATGTTACTGCCGAAGCCAAAGTCACGTGTTGACTTCCTGAAGTGTGAGTCATCTCTACAGTTTTGGTTATTCATGCTGAGAGGACTTCAAGAGTGAAACGTTTATTTTGTGTTATGTTTTGGGACTGACATACTGAAAATCATGTCTTCTTCCCTGGCTTCGGTAGATGCCAACACTGTCAGCTTTGATGCAGACACTGTCCATAAATTCCTGCGCCTGACCGACGACAACAGGAAGGTAACCAATACCACGCCTTGGCAGCATCCGTACCCTGATGGGCCGGAGCGTTTTGAGAACTGGCGGCAGGTGTTGGCTACGGAGAGCTTCTACATGGGGAGACACTACTTTGAAGTGGATGTGAGTGGAGAGGGAACGCACGTTGGCCTCACCTACAAGAGCATTGACAGGAAAGGTCCAGAGAGCAACAGCAGCATCGCGGGAAACAACTTCTCGTGGTGCCTCAAGTGGAACGGCCGCTGTTTCTCCGCCTGGCACAGTGACGTGGAAACTCCTCTGACAGCGGACAAGTTCACCCGCATCGGGGTCTACGTGGACTATGCCCAAGGTCAACTGGCCTTCTATGGTGTGGGTGACACCATGACCCTTATTTATGAGTACAAGGCAGAATTCCTGGAGCCCCTGTATCCAGCCTTCTGGCTCTCTAAAAAGGAGAACACTGTTGTGCTTGTTGTACCTGGGGAAGATCTCCCACTGAAAAGTCCCTCTCCCCCCTCCTCACCCCCCAACACTACTAAATCTACTACTAATGTCCCAACCTGTCAACACTCCCCGCCCCCCTCCCGTTTTGTTATTTGTCCCGTGAAACTCCCGTAATTTGTATGGCCCAAACCTTGTTATATGAATAATCACATCCATATATTTTTCCAAGGTTGTCGAGTTGTCAGATCTTGTATGAAACGCATCAGAAGTAGAATAACAAATTCAACAAGAATGCAAAAGTGTGGATGGAAATATAGTATAGTCTAGTATAGCAGTCTCTTTTTTTCTTTTTCTTAGAAATAAACTGACAAATACTTGAACGTGGGGCTATTCATGTCTATCTTTGGGACTGTTGTTTACTGTAACTGAGGGCAACCAAACAATGCAAATAAAAGGTGTCTTCATCTGTAAACAGGCTGTTTTAGTCTATTTAAAAAATAAAAATCAATGAAATAGAGTGTGCATGAAATCAAATCAAATCATCTAAGTAAAATTAGTACAAAGTACTTTTCCAAAGGAGTTAATCAGTGTACACCAGTACCCAGAGATGGCAAAACCAACTCAAAACATTTTAAAAATGTCGAGCCCTGCTTGACTTATACAAATAATAACTTTTATTTTGAAGTAAATATTTGCAAGGGTCTTTCAGGCGGCAGCAGGACTCCTATACCGGAAGTTTAGCCAAGTAGTTCATTTTTGTTTTTTCGCAATGATGAGACTGGTAAGTAAAGTTGCAAATATTATTTATAATATTATATCTAAACATTTACATTTGATTTGCCTCGTATTCTGATATTATACATAAGGCACGAATAATTATATTATTTTGCCAGTTTGAGTAATCTGAAGCTAACGAAAGATCTAGCTAGCTAGCTAGACTCTAGACGGCTAGCTTGTTGTTAGCCAACTGGACAAACTGGACCTCATTCAATTCAATCACAACAAACATCAGTCTTGCGCACTAGTTTAGCTACATAATTTAGACCATGTTTGCCACGTCAAAGTATATTATCATTACAAAAACTGAACAATTAACTTGTTGCCTGTGCTAATGCTACTTTAAGCAGAACGGACAGATCGTAGCTACCGCAGTCATCAGCTAGTAGTAGTATCCTATAATTGAACTCCAAATAACCTATTTAGCTAGCTAACGTTAGCTAGTCTACATGTTGATAAGTTTCATAAACTGGAATTGTGGCATTGTGAATTGTGGCAGTCCGGTTTTCTTAAATCACAAATCAGAAAGCCCATCAACTGCAACTCCTGAACTCGTCTCTGTGTATGACGAAAGTTGAAGTCGAAGCGTTAACGGGTAGTTGTTTTTGACAGTGTGTAGTGCAGTCGGTGAAATCCCCATCTCGTCTGCCCTAAATGTGACCACGGCGATGTTATAGAAGGGCAACACGTCTGTTATGAATCAGTTACACACTGTGCCTTCTTATTTTTTGTCCCAGGATTCTAACGATGATGACGTGTCATTGTTTGATGCAGAGGAAAATACGAGCAGTAAATCAAAAAAGACCAAAATAAAGTACGTTTATGCAGGTCACGAACATTTACAAGTGAGTATACACGGACCAAAAATAGATATACCATTAATGTCCACTTCACTTTGATTTCCCAGACATCCAGTGGCATCGTTTTTTCACCTGTTCTTCCGTGTGGCTGCCGTCCTGGTTTACTTGCTCTGCGAGGTTTTGAGTAGCAGCTTTATCGCGTGCATGGTCACCATCATCCTGCTCCTGTCATGTGACTTCTGGACCGTGAAGGTGTGTGCCTCGTGAAGATATAGAATGACAGTGAACATTTATTCAAACTTGAAATGTATTTGTTCTGGGTAAGTAACACGTAAGTTTTGCATTGCCTTGACGACCTTTACAGAACATCACTGGCAGGTTGATGGTGGGCCTCAGATGGTGGAACCAGGTGGATGAAGATGGTAAAAGCCACTGGGTGTTTGAGTCCAGAAAGGTACCGTTCTATACTAACCCAATGGCCACTGTGATGAAAAGTCACTTTTCTGATTGTTGTTTGTTCTTGCATTCCATCAGATAAACATAACAACAATAGTCCTTCACTTTTTTGGGTTGGTGTATTATTCTTGCATTCCGTCAGATATACATAACAACATAGGATAAGTCCCTCAAGCTTTGACTTTCAAGGGAAACGGCATTGGTCAACTTGGTCAAATGTCATCTGCAGATGTCTGTAGTTTGAGAGTATCCTGTGTTCTCCTCAGGGGACTGCCAAGCAGCTAGGCTCGGACTCAGAGTCACGCATCTTCTGGCTGGGACTCGTGGTGTGTCCCGTCCTGTGGGTCATCTTTGTCTTCAGCGCCCTCTTCTCATTCAAGATTAAATGGCTGGTCAGTTCCCCTGCCTGTCGACTGGGTTTGCTCATCAGCTGTGGGGAGTGCTGGACCCTGGGCTCATCCGTGTCTTCTGCTTGCAGGCTGTGGTGATCATGGGACTGGTGCTACAGGGGGCTAATCTATACGGCTATGTGCGCTGTAAAGTGGGCAACAAGACCAACTTAAAGAATATGGCTACTAATTACTTTGGACGTCAGTTTCTCAAACAGGTAGGTCCTACTTGCAAACCTTTAAAAAAAAAATATATATATATATATTATAATTGAACCGAATCCACATTTAATGCTGTTTTCCCCCCCTTTTTTTCCTTTGACAGGCAATGGCTAAAGAAGAGGAATCCTAGAGTGGAACTACTCAACATATGTTTGCATTAATCTTAATGCTATTATATAGACTTTTACTAGCACAGTGATGCATAACCCCTTTGGGACATTTCAATACCATTGATGTATTTTCCAATTTCAAACAGCGATTTTAATAATTCAGGACAGGATTCCTGTCTGAATACGTTTTCCTAAACAGATATTCAATATCACTTTTTTCTGTTGCATATTAACTTTTACTTTATAAAAGGAATAGTGGTTTTAAAGATTGTTATGGCACAAACAATTTGTTTGTACAGTACAGGTGGTTGTAAAGTAGTGCAGTATCAACTATAATTGTAAATATTTATTTATGTAAAGGATGATGTGGAACATTGTGTGTAAATACATTTATACAGTTTTGTGGAAAGACATATATATTTGAGTGATTTGGAATTAATAGTATCACAATGACATTCTTCCAAATATCTTTGTACTGTTCTTGAAACCTGCTGTGTTGATGTTGGGTATCATGAGCCGTTACGGTAGCTGCAAGATGATGGCATATTTAAAATAGGCAGTTAAGATCCACCATGGGCTTGGTTGGGTTTGAGAAAAGACAGTACGGATTAACCTACATGCGTTAATGTCTTCAGTTAAAATTCACGTCGATGTAGTACGTGTGTGCTGTGCATTTCTTCAATTGTGAACTTATTTCATGCATTCAACTGCTTTACTCTGTCTTGTGTGACATCTTGTGGTAAGTTCACGCACAAAACAAAACGTCTACATGTATACTTATTAGATTTGCCATTGCTGTAATTCATGATTCATAATCATTCATAATCAATTCTGCAATAAACTTTTTAAACTGAATGTCAATGAGTAATGCATACACGTAAGATGAGCCAATATAAGGCAAGCTTTCCGCCACAACAAAAATGGCCGCCGTGTATGACGTCCCTCGAAGCCGGATAAGGAAGCGATTTTCTGTCAGCCAAGCCCAAGTGAATGTGGGGTCTTTGTTTTTATTTTGATGAAGAGCATTTAACTTCGCTACATTTGATATCACTGTTGTTTATCTTCACCCGCTACTGCTACAGTAACAACGCGCAGAATGATCCCTATTGAGGATGCGTCTGCGAGGAAGAGGGAGATTGAAGAAAAACTCAAACAGGTCGGAAACGGGATCGGAAAGGGACACGATATAGGCCAGCTAACGTTAGCAAACTAAGGATTTCCATAGATAGTATCTAGCAAGACTCCTTTACCAACCTGTCAAAGTCACGTTTATGAACTGTATATGTTGTCAATCTAATTTCCTCCACAGGAACAAGAAACCTTGTCGTTCATCCGCGAGAATATGGAGAAAAGTGATCAGCTTACCAAGGGAATGGTATGTACATAGCATGCCACACCTTCAGCTTGGCTCTACACAGGATAGGTGCTTTGCAGATGTCCCTAAGTTCTTTTTGGCCAATCGGAATATCCACCCTTTCCCAGGTGTCCATCCTGTCCTCCTTTGAGAGGCGCCTCATGCAGCTGGAGAACTCCATCATCCCGGTGCACAAACAGACGGAGAACCTGCAGAGGCTCCAGGAGAACGTTGACAAAACCCTCTCCTGCATGGACCATGTTATAAGCTACTACCACGTGGCCAAAGACACAGACAAGATCATCAAAGAGGGGTGAGCCTTGGCTCAGACTAGCTTCGGCTTGCATCCCTGTTTCGTTGACCTTCAACGGGGGGGGGGGGGGGGGTATCGCAATTGTAGATACAGCTGTAAGCAAAACCTCTCTGTTTCTGCTCAGACCAACAGGCAGACTGGACGAGTACCTGGCCTGTATTGCCAAGATCCAGAAAGCTGTTGAATACTTCCAAGACAACAACCCGGACAGCCCAGAACTCAACACAGTGGTACCACAAACACGTTTCCCTTGTAGGCCCGTCTGATGCCCAGACGGTCAGGACTCCTGCAGTACCGCTCCACGCCTTGTTGTGTCTCCCTCCCGCAGAAAGCGCGTTTTGAGAAGGGGAAGGAGCTGTTGGAGGCTGAGTTCCGCAGCCTTCTGACCCGCTACAGCAAGCCAGTGCCCCCTATCCTGATCCTGGATGCCATCGGCGTGGACGAGGAGCTGGAGGTCCAGGAGGTGGTTGTGTTGGAGCATCTCCCCGAGGCTGTGCTGCAGGACATCATCTGCATCTCCGGCTGGCTGGTGGAGTACGGGCGCAACCAGGGTACACCGTCCTCATCATCCAGATGTTTTCCGATGCGTGACCCCCTCTAAATCATGTCGTGGGAGCCCTCTCTCGTAGCGTAGGATCAGCCAGCTAACACTGTGCCATGCTCCGTTTGCAGGGTTTAGACTTTCGGTTGGATTGTTTGCGTATGCGATGAGGTGTTGATGAGCAGAGGAGACGAGACGCCGGCAGGAGTTGGCAGTTGAGGCGTAGTGTTTGACTCGTCGCCCAGATGGAGGTGGTGGCAGTGAGGAAGAAGAGAGGCAGGAGGCAGAGGAGGAGGGCTCGTGGGCAGGATGAGTCAGGCAGCCATCAGGATCAGGAGTAGAGGGAAAGTCGACCAGGGCGAGATCTCTTACAGTCAGGGTCTGCTCAGCTTCATCCATGCGTTCTGCAGCAAAGAGCCCCAGTCATCAGGCATGTAAGTGTCAGTGAAAGGCTAGACCTCCCTGACCCCCCTCCCCCTGGCCGCCTCCCCCAGGGTTAGACTCAGTCGTTCCTTGATCTCCACCTGTCCTAACGTCCAGCCATGTTTCTGTATGCTAGCCTCCAATGTGAGTCATTCTCCCTCTCCCTCTCCCTCTCCCTCTCCCTCTCCCTCTCCCTCTCCCTCTCCCTCTCCCTCTCCCTCTCCCTCTCCCTCTCCCTCTCCCTCTCCCTCTCCCTCTCTCTCTCTACAGACTTCATGAACGTGTACTTCCAGATCCGCTCCAGCCAGCTGGACCGCTCCATCAAGGGCCTGAAAGAGCACTTCCGGAAGAACAGCGCCTCCTCGGGCGTCCTGTACTCCCCCGCCGTGCAGACCAAGCGCAAGGACACGCCCACCAAGAAGGCGCCCAAGAGGCCAGGTCAGTCCCTCCCCCTGCTTTGAGCCGCAGGCCGCGTCTCTCTCGCCTCCCACTGACCCCACAATCACCCCCCCCCCCCACTCCCGACCACCCAAGATTGACCAATCGGGATGTTGATTTATAGCACACATGACTTGGTTACCAAAGATGACCGTCTGTCAACTCCCGGCTGAATGTAGAGAGAACCCGTTGATTGTATTCCGCTGCGTTCTATTTTTAGATCTCAGCTATCACCGAGAGGGCCATCCAATCCCGGCCCTCTTCTCCCCGGTCGTTTAAGCTCATCAGTAGACGATTGTTCCACAATCTCTCTCTTCTCTGAGCTGCTGCGATATCATGACTAACCCCTCCTCCTTTCCTCTCTCTGTAATCCCCATGATTGTGATGATGATGATGATGATGATGGCAGTCTACATCCCAGGTAAAAAAAAAAAGCTTTGAGTGTGTGCCTCGTCCCATGGCTTGCTTATGTTAACTGGGCGCCACATTTCACTGCTGAGAAGTGACTGCATGGTTTGAGGAATGTGTCTTTGGGATCCCTGAGAAATATAGATCATGGATGTGTTCATGGCTTCCCCAGTGAGGTAGAATTCCAGGAGCATAACCCCTGTGGCTGCCTTAGAGGGCCGTTGCCCTGCAGTTTTGCCCTTAAAGTCTTAGATCAGGGCACTGATCACTGGATCCCTAACACGACAGTTTTCTGGCTAATAGGGTTACTGACGACGTCTGCTGGGGTACAAAGGAAAGCTCCCCAGGAACACAGCTGTCCAGCCGTGTTCTGAGCTAGTCCTTCTCATCTCACTTCCCCCTGTCAACATAAAGTCCCGTAAATGAACAGTTGGTTGTGGTCAGGATCAGGTTAAGAAAAGTCTGTTGTCTTGTGTCAGCCAGCTTCGCCTGTGCTCTGTGTGTCCTACACAGTTGTGCTTCGACTTGCCCCATCTATGTTTTGCATCGTGTTGTTGACTTAGTTTGTGGTTGTCTTGTGATTAGTACTGGAGAAGTTTGAACACTTTCACTAGTGAAAGAACGGTACTATCTGTCTTTGAATAAAAACAGAGGTCAGAGTAAAGAGATGTAGCTAGCTTTAATGTAAATTGCATGGTCTTGGAAAAAAATGACAGTAACAGTAAATCCGTAACTTAAAGAGTACCTCAAAATTAATGAATGATTTCAAATTCTTGATGAATAATTGACCTCACTCGTTGGACTGGTAGGTAAACTCTGCAGCATCATAGGGTCAGGATGGTTGCATACATTTTAGGGGTGGGAACATTTTGGTACCTCACAATTCGATTCTTTGGGTCACTATTCGATAAAAAATGTATTCACGATTTTTCCTAGATAAAAAAGCTAATAAATGTTATACAAAAAAATGGATTCACATACATTTGTGAATCGATCTGAATCGCTAGCAGACTGAATCGCGATTCAAATGTGAATCTATTTTTCCCCCCACCCCTAATACATGTGTAAGTAGGCTTATTTCTATCTGCTCGACCCCGCAAGCTTACTAACTCACTAAGGGACTACTACGCTATGAATGCAACTATAACCTTGTTTGTATTGTGTATGAAATGTTCCATAGATCGGATGAGCTCTAGTTTAAACCGTGTGACTGTAATAATAATAATAATATGACCCAAGTGTGAATGAATGTGATAACTATGCTGAAAATGAATGTAATATTAATTGGCTGTTTTGTGTTAACCTAACGTGTGTATTTCTTCTTTTACCTAGTGGCACACACCTTAGTTTGTCGACATGTATAGCCCTGCTGTAGTTGTTCTTTTGTTGTTGTTGTTTTGTAGTTGCTGGGCTAAGCTGTGTTTCCCACGGGCCCCACCCCACCCTACCCCACCTCCCTTCCCCCCACACTCTCCTCAGAACTGGGATGGTTGGCGGTGGAGGGATGTGGCGTTTGTGTTTCTGTGTTTCCTTACTCACTTCCTAGCTTCTCTTCTTCCTCCCCACCCCCCCCACACTTCCCTTCTCAATTTCTTTCCTTTCTTTTGGCTCTCTGGACGCTTGCCCCCTCTTCCTCGTCCCCTGGACTCTGTCTCTGTCTCTGTGTGGGAGCAGGGACCATTCGCAAGGCTCAGAACCTTCTGAAACAGTACTCACAGCATGGGCTGGATGGGAAAAAAGGGGGCTCTAACCTCACTCCTCTGGAAGGTAACGCACTCTAGCCTATTCTGTGGCTCCCCCCCCCCCCTCTCTCTCTCTCTCTCTCTCTCTCTCTCTCTCTCTCTCTCTCTCTCTCTCTCTCTCTCTCTCTCTCTCTCTGTCTCTCTCTCTCTCTCTGTCTCTCTCTGTCTCTCTCTGTCTCTCTCTCTCTCTCTCTCTCTCTCTCTCTCTCTCTCTCTCTCTCTCTCTTTCTCTCTCTCTCTCTCTCTCTCTCTCTCTCTCTCTCTCTCTCTCTCTCTCTCTCTCTCTCTCTCTCTCTCTCTCTCTCTCCCTCTCTCTGTCTCTCTCTGTCTCTCTCTCTCTCTCTCTCTCTCTCTCTCTCTCTCTCTCTCTCTCTCTCTCTCTCCCTCTCTCTCTCTCTCTCTCTCTCTCTCTCTCTCTCTCTCTCTCTCTCTCTCTCTCTCTCTCTCTCTCTCTCTGTCTCTCTCTCTCTCTCTGTCTCTCTCTGTCTCTCTCTGTCTCTCTCTCTCTCTCTCTCTCTCTCTCTCTCTCTCTCTCTCTCTCTCTTTCTCTCTCTCTCTCTCTCTCTCTCTCTCTCTCTCTCTCTCTCTCTCTCTCTCTCTCTCTCTCTCTCTCTCTCCCTCTCTCTGTCTCTCTCTGTCTCTCTCTCTCTCTCTCTCTCTCTCTCTCTCTGTCTCTCTCTCTCTCTCTCTCTCTCTCTGTCTCTGTCTCTGTCTCTGTCTCTGTCTCTGTCTCTGTCTCTGTCTCTGTCTCTCTCTCTCTCTCTCTCTCTCTCTCTCTCTCTCTCTCTCTCTCTCTCTCTCTCTCTCTCTCTCTCTCTCTCTCTCTCTCTCTCTCTCTCTCTCTCTCTCTCTCTCTCTCTCTCTCTCTCTCTCTCTCTCTCTCACCTGTGTTGCGCTCCCCAGGTGATCTCAGCCTGCTTGTTTTGGTTTCCGAACGACAGACACACAGGAACCTTCTTAGAGTCTTCTTAGAGTCGCGACAGCTGTTAGACGTTGCGGGTGAAGGCACGTTGGTGCCCATTAATCCCTTCTTTGATAATTGAGGATCTCTGAAACGTTTGCTTCGAACAGAGTCCTCGGATATAGAGAAAGAGCTGATTGGTTTGTTTTTCCGCAACACGTCTAAAGCTGTAGTGACAGGTTTTGAAAGGCGTTTGCCTTGCCGTAAGTCAGTTCCTGTTACATATCAGACCATACACAGAGACTTACACAAACGCCCCCAGCCCTCTAGGGGTCCCTTCCCTCCCCTCTTCCCCCTGCCGGGTGCTTGGTGGTCGGGTATAGTTCTCTTGGCAAGTCCCGGGTGAAAACACTTGGCCTGGTCTTAACCTCTAGTCAACGTGACCATGCCACCAACTCACCCAGCAGGTCACGATCATGACCCGCGGGTCAAACACCAGTCAGACGCCCTGACGGAGAAGCACGGGGCCACGGCAGGTGAGTGACGGAAGAGGGAGGGAGGGGGGAGGGGCATCTGGGAATGACTGACGTGACAGCCGTTAAAAAGATGTGTAGCTCACGTCGTGTGTCAGGGGGTCTCCTGTACATCCAGGAGGGGTAAACAGGAAGTGGTAAACAGGAAGTGGTAAACAGGAAGTGGTAAACAGGAAGTGCTACACTGACTACACTGTCCCACTGCACATAGTCGAGGCTACATATATTCTGGACAAAGTAGACATTTATTATGTACTCAAACTCATATCAGTATTTATCAAAGTAAGTTTATCAAGTATGTAATTCTATGTACACTCACATCAAACCGATACTAAGACTTAGGTTTTGGCTAAACCCCTTATGTTTACAATGTCTGTCTCCGCCCCTGCCTACCACCACAAGTAGAATGTAGTTCTGTGGGAAAACATGCACATACATACTCACACATCGTCATGTCCATGCCATGACCCCTGACCTCTCTCATGACCCCTGACCTCTCCTCCTACCACCTCCCCCAGGGAAGGATGATGTCCTGGACATTGAGATCGACTCCTACATCCACTGCATCAGTGCCTTCGTGAAGCTGGCCCAGAGCGAGTACGCCCTGCTGACGGAGATCATCCCCGAGCACCACCAGAAGAAGACCTTCGACTCCCTCATCCAGGTCAGAGGTCAAACGTCTGTGTGTCCTGTGAGCGCTGACAGCTGTGTGTCCTGTGAGCGCTGACGGCTGTGTCCTCCCTGTCAGATCTGACGGCTGTGTCCTCCCTGTGAGATCTGACGGCTGTGTGTCCTGTGAGATCTGACAGCTGTGTGTCCTGTGAGATCTGACAGCTGTGTGTCCTGTGAGATCTGACAGCTGTGTGTCCTGTGAGATCTGACAACTGTGTGTTCTGTGAGATCTGACAGCTGTGTGTCCTGTGAGATCTGACAGCTGTGTGTCCTGTGAGATCTGACAGCTGTGTGTTCTGTGAGATCTGACAGCTGTGTGTCCTGTGAGATCTGACAGCTGTGTGTTCTGTGAGATCTGACAGCTGTGTGTCCTGTGAGATCTGACGGCTGTGTGTCCTGTGAGATCTGACGGCTGTGTGTCCTGTGAGATCTGACAGCTGTGTGTCCTGTGAGATCTGACGGCTGTGTGTCCTGTGAGATCTGACGGCTGTGTGTCCTGTGAGATCTGACAGCTGTGTGTCCTGTGAGATCTGACAGCTGTGTGTTCTGTGAGATCTGACAGCTGTGTGTCCTGTGAGATCTGACGGCTGTGTGTCCTGTGAGATCTGACGGCTGTGTGTCCTGTGAGATCTGACAGCTGTGTGTCCTGTGAGATCTGACGGCTGTGTCCTCCCGGCCTGCAGGAGGCGCTGGATAACCTGATGCTGGAGGGGGACAACATCGTATCGGCGGCCCGCCGGGCCATCATGCGGCACGACTACTCTGCCGTGCTCACCATCTTCCCCATCCTCCGACACCTGAAGCAGACCAAGGCCGACTTCGACTCCACCCTCCAGGTACGGCTCGCACCCTGGCTGGGCCTGTCAGGTCACGTTCGGGAGACATGTGACCTAACTACTCTGTTACGATTGGCTGGTGTTGGGGTGCGGCTCTTGTGGCTCGTTGGGTTCAAGCTGATGCCTGATCACAGGGCGTGGGTTCAGATCTGTCTGTTCCTGTCTTCTCTTCTCCCCTCTCCCCCTCCTCTCCTGTCTCTCTCTCTCTCCAACCGTCCTTTCAATGAATACAATCTGAAAGAAGGATACAAATACATAGACTTTTTGTTGAAATGTCACGGTGGTGGTGTTTGTGTTGTTCCAGGGCACGGCTGCCAGCACCAAGAACAAGCTGCCCACCCTCATCACGTCCATGGAGACGGTAGGAGCCAAGGCCCTGGAAGAGTTTGCAGACAGCATCAAGGTGAGGATGACCAGGTGACTCGTTCACCACCTTTCTGTGCATGTGTCCCAGATCTCTCTTTCACCTGACGGTCCTGTTTCTCTCCCTCTCTCCACCTCTTCTTTCTGTCTCTGTCCCTCCCCCCTCCCCTACCTCTGCCCCCCTGTCTGTCTCTCTCTCTGTCCCTCCCCCCTCCCCTACCTCTGCCCCCCTGTCTGTCTGTCTCTCTCTCTGTCCCTCCCCCCTCCCCTACCTCTGCCCCCCTGTCTCTCTCTCTCTCTGTCCCTCCCCCCTCCCCTACCTCTGCCCCCCTGTCTGTCTCTCTCTCTCTCTGTCCCTTCCCTTCTTTCTTGCTCTCTCCATCCTTCTCTCTCCTCCTTCACAGAACGATCCTGACAAGGAGTATAACATGCCCAAGGACGGCACTGTCCATGAGCTAACCAGCAACGTAAGCTCCCCCTTAGCCTTGTGGTCTCACCATAGCCTGGTGTGCGTCACAGCCTGAAGGCTAATGTGGGTGTCTCTCTCTCTCTCTCTCTCTCTCTCTCTCTCTCTCTGTCTCTGTCTCTGTCTCTGTCTGTCTCTCTCTCTTTGTCTCTCTCTCTCCTCCTTCGCCAGGCCATTCTCTTCCTGCAGCAGCTGTTGGACTTCCAGGAGACGGCCGGGGCCATGCTGGCGTCTCAAGGTAGGCCAGGTCTACAGCCTGGACTGTGCTCTCTCTCTCTCTCTCTCTCTCTGTCTCTCTGTCTCTCTGTCTCCATGGCTTAGGGTTATCTCTGCCGCCACACTGCCCCTTGCAGGTATCCATCTCCCAGATCCAGTTAGGTGTGAGTGGTCAGTGTTGCCCGGGGGCCGGTTGTCATGGCGTTGGAGGTAACCCTAGGTTCATGTGGCGTTGGAGGGCAGTGTACGTGTGTGTTGTCTGTGGCGAGAGCGGTCGACCATCCCATCTCTTCTCCGGTTGTGTCCGTCAGTGTTTTCCACTAGTTCGACTTCCTCCTTCCTGTTCCTGTTTCGCCACTTCCTGTACTGTGCTGACTCTTGACCCTCCTTTCCCTCTCCTTTCCCTGCGAATGACGCTGCCTTTCTCTGCCTCTAGAGGGAGCCCCCTACACAGCCTCCAGTTTTATTGAGGATTTGCAGGAGGTACAAATGATTCAGCTTTGGGTTCAGAATTGACATTTCCCTCAGTTTTCTTCAGGGAATAATTAAAACTTGACAAATGAGTTTGAAGTCATTTTATAAGAAAAAATTAACCTTTTAAAAATAAAAGGTGATTTTGTTTTGACAAATGTATGTTATTTTGATAATCCAGGGCTTTGAAGAGGGCTTCCCTTTTCCTTGCCAGGCTCCTCCTCCTCCTTCCCCCTCTTCCTCCGTTTGCCCCATGTCCGCCCCCCCCCCCACAACCATGTCCGCTTCGCTGTCTGGCTGTCAAAAAAAAACTGCTTACTCTGCACTGACTAACCTTTAATCTAACCTTTTACACTTTGCTTCTCTTCTGTCTCTGTTATCTCTTTCCCTCTCCTTTGCCTTGCGTCTGTCCCCGTAGTACTGGGGGACACTTATAATATACCTATAGACCCCCGAGGTAAGACAAAACGTTGGGGCCCCAGTGTGGTACACCTGTGATGACATGGTCTCTCTACCTGATGTTGATGATTCACATATCTGTATTCATGTTCATTTACATGTGGTTAATAATGCCTGTTGGCTCAGAGAAGCCCATTGATGGAGACACTTATCATGCCTCAGGGATTCCATGCGAAGCTCTGGAAAGCATGTTATGGAAATAACGTTGTCATGCTACCATGGAAACTCCTAAAGCCCTGGCTCTAATCAAAAACGATATTTGAATCACAATAGCAAAGTGTATGTATGTATATGCCCTTTGGGATTTAGGGAGATTCATTTTGTAAGATAAAAATGTATGTAAGAATTTGGAGAGGTTGGAGCCTGTACGTGTGTTGATTCTGTGTTTGAATCGTTCAGAGACCAGTTCCTCTGTGTTTGAATCGTTCAGAGACCAGTTCCTCAGCCAGCAGCTCAGAGTTCAGCAGGAGACTTCTCAGCACCTACATATGTAAGAATCTCACCTCGAGTCTCTCAGACCAAACTTCGGCTTGTTTTTTTGCGTATAGCCACGAGTCCAGCTTGGACGTATCCTGAATGCAGTTGTTGTGTTCCAGGCAAGGTGCTGGGGAACCTACAGCTGAATCTACTCAGCAAATCTAAAGTGTACGAAGACTCGGCTCTGAGCGCCATCTTCCTCCACAACAACTACAACTACATCCTCAAGTCTCTGGAGAAGTAGGTCACAGCACCAGCCTCCGCCTTCACGCCCATCCACACCACCAACACACCATCTCACACCTTTCACCTTGATATGTGGTCTGTCAGCACCAGCACCACCATCCACGTTATGGACGTCAGTCACCCAGGTGGCATTACCAAGCGCTAACCCCTGTGTGTGTGTGTGTGTGTGTGTGTGTATGTGTGTGTGTGTGTGTCAGGTCGGAGCTGATCCAGCTGGTCACAGTCACTCAGAAGAAGGCCGAGGGCTCCTACAGAGAACTGATCGAGCAGCAGGTCCACATGTACCAGCGCAGGTGCGTTCAGACTGCAGGGCTTGTGCTCAGATCTCCCCTCTGCGACATCGCTGTCACGTGAGCCGTGATTCCAACACGACCACGCTCCTGGCTCATGCTGTGCTGTCTGTTTCTAGCTGGCTCAAGGTCACCGAGCACCTCACCGACAGGAACATGCCGGCGTTCCAGCCCGGCGCCAAGGTGGTACTGCTGATCAGACACGGCTCACATGGTTGTCTCCTGTCACATGTAGTTGTGTGATTATTATTTTTTTTTCTATCTTTTCTGTGTATCTCTAGCTGAAGGACAAGGAACGTCAGGTTATCAAAGACAAGTTCAAGGTAAGGTGATCTTCCCTCTTGAAAACGCACAAGTCTGTACTCTGGGTCTGGGAATGCAGGGTGAACGGACGTGTCAGTATTGATGTGACTCTATCTCCCCTGTCAGGGCTTTAACGACGGTCTGGAGGAACTGTGCAAGATCCAGAAGGTCTGGGCCATTCCAGACAAGGGCCAGCGGGATGCCATCCGCCAGGCCCAGAAGAGGATGGTGTCAGAGGCCTATAGGAACTTCCTCCAAAGGTCAGGGTCACTAGGATTACATCGACTACGTTAATGACCATGCATCGTCTAAACGTGTGTCAGTGCTAAGACTTTGTGTTTGACTCCCCAAAAAACGTTCATCTGTTTTTTTTCACAGATACGCCAACATCTCATTCACCAAGAACCCCGAGAAGTATAACAAGTACAAGCCGGAGCAGGTGGAGGACATGATTGAGAGGCTTTTCGACACCTCAGCTTGAGACACACCCTTTGGTCACGCCTTATGAAGCCACAACCAATCCCTGACACTCATTTCAGCGTGGGACACACCTATTGGTCATGTCGTTTGAAGCCACAACCAATCCCTGACACTTATTTCTGTTTCGTGGGTCATCTGCTACGAAGAAAATACCTCTGTCATCGCCTGGTGTCTGATGAATGTTAATTTTATTGTATAAAGATAAATGTATTTATATGTAGTTGACCTGTGAGCACCTCGATCTAATAAAGCAAAGCCTGTGATTTACTCAAGTTGATTTGTTTTGTAGGTGAACAATTTAATTACAGAAGGACAGTGAAACTCATAATTGGCTGGAACAACTAGTCGGTGACAACAGCAAATCCAATAGAAAAGCTATTATCTGCACAGAATACAATTACTGGTGTTCCCTCTCCTCTCCGTCTTCAACTGTGCGTCAAAACACGCTGTTTCATAAGGGACAAGATGAGCTAGCAAGGTAACTCTTCTAGCGTTATGGGTTCATGTGAAACTGCATACTTTATTCTGCCCTTGAAATCTCATTATTTTTCAGCCGTGGTAAATGTGTGATTAAGACATCTTCCCTTTGTTCCTAACCCTTGTGCTGGAGGGAGAACAGGGCCTCATCAGTGTGTACCATGAGGCTGAAGCCACGAGCTGCTGGAATGGTCCTGATATGGCCATGGAGTTCTGTTCATGAAGAACGGGGGGGCACGGAAGAAATCTGCCTTCCAAGTTCTAAGATCCTTCTGGAGGTGGATTTGAAGGAGGACAAAATGTCACAATGAAACACAAACTGTAGATGAAATGGCTACAGAGGTCAAGGTGAAAATCCAAACGGTGTTCTCCTCTATTCAGTATTCTCTGTCAATTTCATGTCCGTTGTGGAAATACTTCAATTTCATGTTGCCTTGGTAACTGCTGTGTGGAACGCTGTGATTTTACCCCCGACGGTTGCATTACATTTATGGTTATTTGAATGCCTTTGAACTGTCTTATGAGATTTGATAGGTTCATCTTGCTACGCAGTGGATTTCATTTTGGTTGAAAGGTTTTGCTCTCCTCATAACCTTAGAATTGCAGACTTTTAAAAACAATTTCTCATAGGACTGGTTGGCTATTGGCTAGCCTTGGTTTTTCTCAGCCTTCTCCTCCTTCATGAATGTCTTCTGTGTTTGCACATTTAAGGAACTGTGCAATAATGGATTTGTTTCAATATCACCACACTGTCAGTGGAGAAAAAAATCCAATAAACAAGATAGTGACTGTTATTTACGCTTGTACCCGGTGACTAACAAAAGCTCCCCTTGTGGAAAATAAAACATAGCGTTTTAATTAGAAAACCATTTCTTAGGGGTAGTAATGTATCATTGCAAAACTCTCATCCTTTCCACTCACAGACCCCAAGAAGTTTCATTGGACCTATTTAACCGATGGCACACCCTACTGAGCTCTTCTTCACAACAACTCGTGTGTCTTCAATCCTGCCATATTAGAGTCACCAGCCCAGCAGATGCAGCGTCAAGCTCCAGTAGGCAGGCTTGGCACTTAGTCCCTGACCACCTTCTGGGAGAGGGAGGCTGGAGGAGGGGGGCTGGAGGAGGGGGGGCTGGAGGAGAGGGAGGCTGGAGGAGGGGGGCTGGAGGAGGGGGGGCTGGAGGAGGGGGGGCTGGAGGAGGGGGGGCTGGAGGAGAGGGGGCTGGAGGAGGGGGGGCTGGAGGAGGGGGGGCTGGAGGAGGGGGGGCTGGAGGAGAGGGGGCTGGAGGAGGGGGGGCTGGAGGAGAGGGGGGGTGGAGGAGGGGGGGCTGGAGGATAGAGAGGCTGTAGGAGAGGGAGGCTGGAGGAGGGGGGGCTGGAGGAGGGGGGGCTGGAGGGGGGGGGGCTGGAGGAGGGGGGGCTGGAGGAGGGGGGGGCTGGAGGAGGAGGAGGCTGTAGGAGAGGGAGGCTGGAGGAGGGGGGGCTGGAGGAGGGGGGGCTGGAGGATAGAGAGGCTGTAGGAGAGGGAGGCTGGAGGAGGGGGGGCTGGAGGAGGGGGGGCTGGAGGAGGGGGGCTGGAGGAGGGGGGGCTGGAGGAGGGGGGGCTGGAGGAGGAGGAGGCTGTAGGAGAGGGGGGGTGGAGGAGAGGGAGGAGGATCAGGGAACACTGTCAACACAGCATGCTGTCCCCACTGCCCCAATAGGCCTCACACCAGAAACACAACTTTCTCCGACCGCTCGACGACTCTGAGGTTATCACGCAGAGTGCAGAGGAGTGTAACGTGTGTTTTTCTGTCCTGCGGTAATAGACTCCAAAGCCCACATCATTCCCAAGGGAAAGCAGGAAAGTCTGGGTTGTCGGATCTTGTTTTTCCACATGGTATTTTTAGGCATGGTTGAAGATGTCTAGGGTATCTCAATAGTCTCTCTTTATGGAGCTTGCGATGGGTTCATGTCATCTGAGAAGCCAACATCATTTTCTGAATGTGCTTCTTCAGTCCGGAAACTAAACAGTAACAGTATCGAGAATGTGGTGACAACAAACGTGATAGATAGATGGATATTCGGTAAACTGATAAACCGGGTTTGAATTTACAATGTAGTTATTTATATATATTTGAGTCATGAGGCTGGGCACCAACAAGAGGCAGCATCCCTGTCGGTCCCATTACTGCAAGTGCAACGCTGGCTCTGTGACTGGCTCATTACAGCTGCCAGACCTCACCACCAAATCACCTCAGCGCCAACACGACAGCTGGAGAGGAGACTCAGTCAGGGTGCCACCAGAGCCCTACGACACTGTGCTGCGGACATGAGAGCTCATTACAATGTGTCTGCTGAGTGGAAGTCGGAAAAGGGGGAAAGCTTAACCTTTGTATCTTTGGATTCCTTAGTCATCAGATTGACTTCTCATGGGAACTTTTAAGTGGACCGATTTTTGTTCACCTGTTGTATTTTGCACAGATATGGTTGTATAAGTGTCACTTTGTAGGAGTTTTAAAGATTGTGCGACTATTTAAAATATTGATTTTCTTTTACCCTTGTGTTATTTTCGGGTCATTCTCACCCATTAGTCATACCGTCGTATTGCGACAACTTTACCGCACACAAAAAGAAAGTGAAGGCTCTCTCAGACCACCCACATTGCGAAGGTTAAAAGAAAATTATTGTTATTTGTTTTAGTATTGGGTAAAATTGGGTAAACACAACAATGGTTCGTTATGAATCTTTGGGTCATGTGACCCGAAGTCAGCACAAGGGTTAAATCAATCTCTCCCATTTATAGTTTGGAAAGCACACATGATGAGGGATTTAAGTGTGAGATCAGCTGTAAAGATTATCTTCCTAAAAAGGTTTTGATTGGTCCTCATTTCATACCCAGTCAGTTTGCAAACTTTTTATGCCTACAGTTCAAGTTCAAGTATTATTCCAGTCAATGCAGATTACAGCTGTCACAGTAGGAAACCAACGTTGAGATCAAAGCCTTCGCTATCTGGCATTTCACTCAATTGTTGCATGTACAGATGTCTCCTTTCAAACAGACTGTTGAATCCATTGAGGGACCAATGCAAGAGGGTTGCATAACCTACAAAGTCTGATTAGGTTGATTGTGCACGTCTCGCTCTTGAATCAGAATGATCTGAGGTGCAAAAGAGGGCTGTTTTCTATTATTCTGTATCGTGAGAGACTGTTTTCTTTTGCCACGTTTTTTTTCCCCCAACACCCTCTTGACAAAGATGCCTCTCATTGTGTGCATTCCAGAAAACGTGTGCAATAGAAGGTTTCCAAGCTGAGATAGCAAGAGAATTGACAGGATGCAAACAGAAAAATAATAGCGAACGGGTCTTACATGGAATGTCAACGGGCACTAGCATTTGTAAGATAAATCTAGCAAGCTTTCTAAATAAACCCACTATTGTAATGGTGGTCATGGAGACAGGGTCTGAGAAACTAGATACTCACCCATCAAATACACTGATTCAGACACGAGGCAATGGAGCAACCAAATGGATTTATTTCCTTAATGGTCGAGGTGCTGTGTACACACATATGGCAGACTACAAGGATACCGCAGGTTTTACACTTCAATGCAAACAGATGGACACCTCATATTAAATAACTAGTTTCACAATCCTAACGTTTTATTTCTTCTTCTGGCAGCAGATTGTAAGAGTACTACTGTCATTCTCGAAGGCTGTCAAATTAACATTGTCGCAAGCAGCACAGTCCAAACGTCACATTAAATGAGCCAGCAACACTTGCTTTTTTTCCACTGACTGTACAAAATCATGCTGCACATCACTGCCAACAACATGAAGCATCAGCTAGGTTAGACTAGCAACACCCAAGAGAGTTTACTTATTTTTGTTTGTAATTTTGTATTTATTTTTTACCAGTACATGACTTGGTAGTTGCAAGTTACATAATGGCTTGTGTTAAAATTTATTTTATAGACCAATAATGGCAACAGCTGTTTCTTTGCTGTTGACACAGGCCTTGTCTAGAACCTTACAAGACAGTTATCCTCCCACCAAATTACCGTAATTGTTTCAAGATACCTCCAATTGAGAGAAATGAACTATGCTGATGTTCCATCCTTCTGACATTTTGCTAACAGTTTTACTTCATAGAGTAACTTTTGTAGGAAAGTTTATTGAACTACAGCATCTGTCTATTTTCTCTACCCAGTCCAGGGTTTGAAAGTGTCAGGTTCAGTTATTAGAAGAAAACAAGCCGTCCGTGAATCTATTGTGACCAGAATAGTAGAATCAGTCTGCAGCGTGTGAGGTGAACCACAAGGTAAACCAACGTGGAAATGTTTGAGATTGAGCTCCATGTTTCATTCACCTTACCAAGGCTGCATGGATCAAGCTCACTGACCACACACGAGAACGACGACTGTGACAAGTGGATGATCTTGCGACACACGTTCAGCCGCTTCCTATCATGTCATCATTTAGAAGCCAGGAAATGACACAAAACCAACCATTGGCCCCTCGTATGAAATTTACACATTGCCTTTCTTGGAAGTGGTATTTTCAGCTACTAACTGGTTTTCATGTGGTACCACCACGGTCTCTCTCTGCCCGCTGGGGATTGAACTCATGTTTCCACTGCCACTGCTCTGAGGACCCTGCCTGCTGCCACGGTCCATCTGCAGGCCCGTCCTCAGCCCACGCTTGTCTTCCACAGGCCCGCTCTGAGGCTGGCTCTGATTGGATGTTTCACTGGATCCGCCCTCCACACTGCTGACCGTATGAACCGCCTGAACCACGTGCACCTTGTTGACCACGCTCTTCCTGAAGGCACACCCAAACACCTTCCGGAAGCCTTTGCGGAAGTGTTTGGATACGAGGGCGTAGACGATGGGGTTGAGGCAGGAATTGGCGTCGGCCACCAGGTGGGAGAGGATGCGGAGGACGTAGGTGACGTGGTTGAGGGGGAAATGTCCGGACCACATGCAGAGGAGGACCAGGTGATGGGGCAGCCAGCAGAGGCAGAAGAGCACTGCCACGATGATGATCATCTTGGTGACCTTACGCTTGGACCGCCTGATCTCCGACATGTCCTTCATGGGGTCCACGGTGGTCCACAGGTAGCGGATGGTGCGGGCGTAGGTCAGGCTGAGCACCAGGACGGGGAGAAGGTAGCCAAACACGAAGGTGCAGATGTCCATCGCCCTGCGCGGCCGGGCCTCCCATGCGGGGATGCAGAGCATGCTGCCGTCCAGGTCGATCAGCCGGTAGTAGCTGAGGTAAGGGGAGGAGAAGACCAGGGACATGCCCCACACCAGGGAGATGGATGTGAGGGCGTTCCTAGGCGTCCTCATCTCTCTGGAACGAAGTGGGTAGCGGATGGCTAGGTACCTGTCATACAGAGGAGCAGTAAGAAGTCTTGTGTTGACACAGAAAATAACTTTTTGTATGTGATCTTATCTATTATTTTAAGGTTTCTAGGTAGATCAGACTGGATTGTCAAAAACTTTCAAATTGATTTCCTTAAACACATAAATATGTTTGTTTTGGTTGTTTGTTTTTTTAGCTAGAGCAATAAACCTCTTCGAATTCACAAGTTCTAGAATCTAGTACAAGACACGCACCTGTCAAGTGACACCGCCACCAGCGTAAAGATGCTTGCGTACATGGTCAGGAAAATGATGAAGTGTACCACCTTGCACACGAAAGAACCAAAGACCCACTCGTCCAAGGTGTAGATTGTGGCTTGAAAAGGAACGCAGAAAACTATGAAACACAAGTCTGCCACTCCAAGGTTCAGGATAAATAAGTTAGTTGTCTTCATCTGTCCGTTACGTAGCAGAACTGCAAGGACCAGGCAGTTTCCAACGGTGCCGACCAAAAAAATAAGCGAAAAAGCCATATAAATTATAACAGACTCGGGTTTCCAGGTCGTCGAAGAGTGGTTCAGTGAAGAAGTATTCATGTTCGTATTTGGAAAAATTACCTATTTTTTTACTATTAAGAAATACTTGAATATTACGCGCCAGCGCTTTCATCTTCAGATGCTGCCACTCTGAAGATGCAGACGGCACCAAACTTGCAATCTACTCCCTTCTGCAGACTGGAGGTTTTGGCGTCCATCACTACCCAGTTAAATATAACTTGTATTCGGATTTGCAAAATTAATTTCAGAGGCGACGAAACACTCCGATCCCACCTTGTTTACTAAGACATGATGCTGCAGTCAGCGCCTATGAAAGAATCGGCTAACGATTTGTGTTTTGACACCCTCCATCTCTCTCTCTCTCTCTCTCTCTTTCTCTCTCTCTCTCTCTCTCTCTCTCTCTCTCTCTCTCACTCCCTCTCTCTCTCTCTCTCTCTCTCTCTCTCTTTCTCTCTCTCTCACTCACTTTCTCTCACTTTCTCACTCTCCCCTTTCCCTTGTTTTATTCTTCACCATCAGTGGAGGTTTCAGCATATTTAATCCATATATAGAAAGCAGATTTATATAGAAGCAAGTCAGTGACATAATGTTTTTAATTTTTAAAGGCATTGAATAATTTATATTGAAATGTAAAACACCTAATGTGTTGGTTTTGAATTCACCTCTTTAAAATTGAAAAAATTGATCAAAAAATTCAAGGTTCAGAAATTCAGGTTGCTTAAATTCGAACAGTAGCTTAAAACTTCAGAATTTCAAATAGAACAAATGTCAGGCTTCTTTAGAAAAATGTTGAGGCGAAAAATTTTGAGCCAAACATTTTCGAGATAAAAATATCGACCCGAAAACATTCCAACCGAAAAACATCAGATTGCAAAATCCAGGATACCAAGGTATCGCTTGCCCTTAGACAGGTGTTGTGCCAAGGCATGTCGCCGCCAGGATTTGCATCCCCTAGCTGCGAGAGAGATCTATGTGACTCTACATCACATGCAGGTTTATGAACAATGTTTTCCTTTAATCTAGACTACCTCCATCTGTCCATTCTCTGCGGGTGTGGTCTGATAAGGACGCCCCGTCTTTGCTAACCCGTCCCTCCCAGCCCTCTAACGTGATTTCTGTTTTAATTTAATTGAGTTTAATATGGCTGAAGCTGTAATTCATATGGTGGACAGCTGAAAGCGGTCAATTGAAAAGCCATATTAAACTTAATTAAATAGAAACAGAAATCCAGTTAGAGGGTAGGGAGGGACGGGTTTGCAAAGACGGGGCATCCTTGTCATCTTGCAGTTGAACCCTTCTTGGAGAAGTGAGATGGTTCGATTGCAGTCAGGCTCGATTGCCACACCTATCCTCGGTATCCCGGATGTTGCAATCTAAAATTAGCTCAAATTATTTCGGCTATAATTTTTGGGGTTCAGATTTTTGGGATTCTAATTTGAATGGGTTAGAAAAAAATTGAATGAGTCAATCCCTCGAGGAAATCAGACCAATTACAGATGTGTCGTCCGCATATTTTATGAGGCCTCTGCTGATTTGGTCTGCGGTTAGTGATTCCACTGACGCGTTTGATAATACTGTAATCATCCTTCCTACTGTTAAGAGGATTGAACTGAGCTGTCAATAGGTACAACTCAATACAATGGTCAAGTTCCCACTCAGGATCCAGTCTCACTCTATGGCTTGAAGAACTGTTGTTCCCTCTGCTGGTGGGATGTTAAAAGTGTGAAACGGATCGTGAAAAATAGCGCACGGTGTGCGCTGCGCACACAGCAGGTTTTTCTCTATCTCTATACTCAAAATGCTGATTTACGTTAAAGCAATTCAACGTTTTCGATATTTGTTTGTGATATGTGTTGATAAGTAGCTAAGCTGAAGCCAAGGCCCCTGATCCCTGGTCCCTGGTCCCAGTAGCTGTTACCCTATCCCTGTCCCCCTCACCTATTTAAGTAGCAGCCAAACTGGCCAGAGATCAGTCTAGTATCCGGTCTAGCCTAGTTAAGCTCCAGGGCTCAGGACCATGTGGGCCCCACTGCCCTGACACCCTTCCCCCAGAGAGAGACCTCCTAGCCGGGCAGACATTCCTCCGTCTGAGCCCCTCCATCCGCATTGTCTGACTCACGTTTTTCCACCAATATAAATACACACACAAGGGATGTTAACCTAGACACACACACACTTACACTGAGGAAAACACAGACGGACGGAAAAATGTGACATTTTCACAAGACTAAATTTAAAGTCTGATCTTTTTATGATCTGGGTAACCAGGAAGAAGTAGCTGAACATGAACATGGGCTCTCTCCGGGATCTTGTTTGTTTTCCATGGGACGTCACCAAGAGCTGGTGTTACACAGGGAGCCAGCAGGGGGCAGCAAGCTCATGGTGAATGGTACACCACCATGAGCTTGACCTGTAGTCCTCTGCCGTTACACATCACTCCATGGCTTTCCCTGCTCTTGGTTTTGGGTCCTGGCCTTGGTCATAGTCCTAGTTTTAGTCATCTTATGTCCTGGTTCTGGTCCTGGTTTAGTCTGGTCCTGGTCTGGTCTAGTCTAGTTTAATCTGGTCCTGGTCTAGTCTAGTCTAGTCTAGTCTAGTTTGGTCCTGGTCCTGGTCCTGGTCCTGGTCCTGGTCCTGGTCCTGGTCTAGTCTAGTTTGGTCCAGGTCCTGGTCCTGGTCTAGTCTAGTCTAGTTTGGTCCTGGTCCTGGTCCTGGTCCAGGTCCTGGTCCTGGTCCTGGTCCTGGTCCTGGTCCTGGTCCTGGTCCTGGTCCTGGTCCTGGTCTAGTCTAGTCTAGTCTAGTTTGGTCCTGGTCCAGGTCCAGGTCTAGTCTAGTCTAGTTTGGTCCTGGTCCTGGTCCTGGTCCAGGTCCTGGTCCTGGTCCTGGTCCTGGTCCTGGTCTGTCTTAGAAGTAGCCATAGGAGTCAGGGTTTCCACAGAACCATCTGTTTACATTTCTACAAAGGTTAATAAAGTAAAATGATGGGAAGGCTATAAATACCTCTGTAATGGAAAGTCATGGGGTTGAATGTGTTCTGTGTGTCAATATTGCCACTGGTGATGACCCTATGTGGGCTGCATGCATACTGAGCACCAGCATGTCGTGAGATGTGTGCAGACCACACAACAAATAACGATTCTTCATTAGAAGGCACATGTTGTTCCTCCAGTTGTTTAAAGATGAACGTTTAAGTACAGTCCTCTTTCATGATACCTTTATGTCCTCGTACACTTCCTCCTCCCAGCGACCCCCTGCAAGTGTGCAGCGCCTGGGGGGGTGGAAGGAGGGGTTTGGAGGGAGGGGGACCACACCAGCCGTACTGCTGGAACAGAGCCCATCAGACCCCCCCCCCCCCGCCCAGGGAGGAAATGACATCATGGCCCAGACAGGCAGTGGGGATCAAAGCCTCCCAGGTGTGAGAGAGGTAGCAGTCAGGACAGACCCAAGGCATCACACGTGGGAATATTTGAACTAGAATCATTAGGATTCATTAAAGCCTGTGTTGACCGGGCAGGCAGATTCAGAGATGGTGTGCTGGTGATGAAGGAGCAAGATGCATTGCATAGTGATTGTCAATCATTGCATAGTGATTGTCAATCATTGCATAGTGATTGTCAATCATTGCATAGTGATTGTCAATCATTGTATAGTGATTGTCAATCATTGCATAGTGATTGTCAATCATTGCATAGTGATTGTCAATCATTGCATAGTGATTGTCAATCATTGCATAGTGATTGTCAATCATTGCAGAGTGATTGTCAATCATTGCATAGTGATTGTCAATCATTGCATAGTGATTGTCAATTTAACAGAATGAGCCATGGTGACTCACTCTGATGGTCCAATTACGTACTGTCCAGTGTATTTTGATTTTTTTTTGTACCACATCTTTTTAACGCTATAATATTTCAACGTATGGCTTCGTGCACGCAATTACCGACTGACATCATTTACTTCTAATTTCTGATTTGGAAGACGCTTGGATATTGCTTGGTAGTCTTGTTGATTAAATAACATCTGCGGTGGACCGGCAAACCAGGAAGCTGTGTTCATCACCAGCGTGTGTGTGGGCCGACCAGACTGCAAGCATGAACGGCGATGACACTTAGGGCCTCTTCCTCCTCTTAGCCGCAACCCACACACCCTGACTCCTTCAGTCACTATGACTCAACCCACACACCCTGACTCCTTCAGTCACTATGACTCAACCCACACACCCTGACTCCTTCAGTCACTATGACTCAACCCACAAGAATCAACACTTGCGGAGAAGCTACGCGCGAGAAAAAAAAGCAATGACCTCAAAAACATCTGCATGGAGTAACCAAGGAGATAAACCCCTCGGTAACGCTCGCGTTTGGAACGCGCGGCGCTGCATCCTCCCATGCTCCCTGCTGCCCCTCCGTCCTGATAGAAGCACACTTTATAAATAGCGTGCGCTTTTAATATGCGCATGTGTCCAGTGGATAACGTCAGCGCTTTGGGAGAAGGGCTCAAGGAGTGTTTCATTATAAACCTGTACCATTAAAAACTTGCTGGCTGAGTCTGGCTGTTGGCTCCCCTCGTCCTTCTCAAGCTTTTTACGAGAGTGGTCATAATCGTGAATCGATGGGGAAGCAGAGGTGGAGGCACTCTGCTGGGTGAGCGGTGCCACAATAACAGGTAGCGTGGGTTATCGTGGCTGTCGTTAGCGCCACGCTCACCGTGGACCCGCTGCGCCCAGGACCGACTGTTACACCGGTTCAAAGGTTACAGGGTCAAGAGGTCGGAGGTCAGACGTGCAGGTGCTTCAGAGGGCTGGGAGGGGAAGGAGCAGGGGTGGGAGGCTGAGGAGCAGGGCTGGGAGGCTGAGGAGCAGGGGTGGGAGGGGAAGGAGCAGGGCTGGGAGGGGAAGGAGCAGGGGTGGGAGGGGAAGGAGCAGGGCTGGGAGGCTGAGGAGCAGGGCTGGGAGGCGGAGGAGCAGGGCTGGGAGGGGAAGGAGCAGGGGTGGGAGGCGGAGGAGCAGGGGTGGGAGGGGAAGGAGCAGGGCTGGGAGGGGAAGGAGCAGGGGTGGGAGGGGAAGGAGCAGGACTGGGAGGCTGAGGAGCAGGGCTGGGCGGCGGAGGAGCAGGGCTGGGAGGGGAAGGAGCCGGGGTGGGAGGCGGAGGAGCAGGGGTGGGAGGGGAAGGAGTAGGGGTGGGAGGGGAAGGAGCAGGGCTGGGAGGCGGAGGAGCAGGGGTGGGAGGGGAAGGAGCAGGGCTGGGAGGCTGAGAAGCAGGGCTGGGAGGGGAAGGAGCAGGGGTGGGAGGCGGAGGAGCAGGGCTGGGAGGCGGAGGAGCAGGGCTGTGAGGCGGAGGAGCAGGGCTGGGAGGGCAAGGAGCAGGGCTGGGAGTCGGAGGGGGTGGCGCGAGGCGGAGGGGGTGGAGTACAACCACAATCACGCAAGCTGTGTGTGGTTTCCTTCTCCTTGCCAATACCTCTCACTCTCCGTGTCCCAGACTTTCTCCCAGGGCTATCCAATCCTGCCGCCAGCCACGCTAGCCCCCGCTGGCCCCAGCTCCCCCCTCTCTCTCTCCCCCACCCCAGCCTTCTCCTCCCCCACCTCCACCTCCACCCCCACTCTCATGCCGCACACAAATGGTTTTAATAAGAATCCTGCATGACTGGGCCATGGCTGCAGATGAAATCCCGAAGAGTGATAGTTTACTTAGCCTAAATAGCCCCGATTAGACAAATTGAAACATTGTTGTTATGCGGTGGAAACTCAAAGACCTATTGGCCGAGTCTCCCCCCCCCCCCCGGAAAGGGCTGTGCTGAAGACTTTCGTCATGCAAAAGCCACAAGAGTCTGGAACGGGTGGAAAAAAACAACAACATCATCAACAGAAACTAAACACTGAAACTTTATATGAAAATCTGCAAAATAGGATACGCAAAAGAGACCAGGCACACGCGACCAGTGCTCCTGTAACAACTGAAAAACATCTTGACCGCAAACGTTCTGTCTTGCCTCGGAATTTCTCATGATGTCAAATTTTCCTTTAACACTGAAGCTCCAGGTTCTTACCTGGCACGGTATCAAGGAGCTCGTTGCGCAACTCTGCAGTTGAGTCAAGGGTTGCTTGATAACGACAACATGCCATCATCATTGAAGTGTCCACAAGATATGAGGAGGGTATAGCTCAGTTGGAGCACTTGACCATAGATCAAGAGGTTGTAGGTTCAAATCCCAACCCTGTACTGTATGTCACTAAAACGTCTGGGATTAGGCCCGCTCCTGATAAATGGGTTAGGGTTAGTTTATATATATATTTTGATCCACAATGTGCTAAATTAAAAACATCTAACATCCGGTTTGGGAAATGTTTTGTCAGACTCGCTGTTCAAAGTCAGCTACTGTGCCATTTCCACTTCCACCCCGGGTATCTTTGCACAGGTAAAGTAGCACATCGAGCAGGTCGATACCCAGTCTATGTAGGCAATTCACTGTCTGAATAGAGACGTGTGAGAACCCACACAGTCATACACTATGTAACTACACACCAAAATGATTCTTCCAGACTACAAATAAAGTAGTGGCAGAGACTCACAGACTCTAGCAGCCCTGTCCATCACACCCCCCCCCCCCCCCCCCACACACACACACCCCACACACACACCCACTCCCACACACACATCCCACACACAGATACACACACACACACCAGAAAAGTACAGCAGGCCCAGCACTGGGAGACTTTCATGTTAGCCAGGCTAAATCGATATTTCTTACGTGGCTCATAAACATGTCTCATCTGCCCCAATGTTAACCACTACATGCTAGCGAGAGTCAGAAGTACTGTATCAGGGTGTCACAGTGGATTTGGCCCAAGGTTGCCATGACGAGACATGTCTCTCACAGACTCCACAGCTGCACTAGGCTCCAACAACAAGCCATTTTCCCTCCAATCAAGGTGATTGGACCTTCATTTCCAGCAGTCTGTCCTTTGAACACGGGATGCTATATCCTGGGGGTGGTCGGGGTGGTGAGGGGCTGTGTTTGGCAAATGTTCTAAATCTGAAGGTTGCACGATGCTCATCCGCCGGTGGTTTGGTTGCCAACCGCCCCCAGAACGATAACATAGTAACATAGTATCTCCACCGTTTCTGATCCTCAGCAGCCACGATGAGAGAGCACACCTGCACACGTGTCGTCAAGACCTGGAAAGGCTCAGTCGCACCACATGCCTTTTTAATTCATTAACTACCCTCCTCCAGTCTCTTCACTTCCTGAGTCCACATTACACACACACATACACACACACACACACCAGACACAGACAAACACACTGTTCACACATGCAAAGCTCTAAGGGGGTGCAGAACAGAGCTGACACTGTAATTGCGCCTAAATCAAGGCACTGCATTTAGTCCGTGCCCCAAATCCCCAGCAGCTCTGTTGACATGGGCCAGGACTGTAGAAAGATCGGACGTGTGTGTCCGTGTGGGAAGCGACTGGGGGCGTTCTAAATAAAGACACGAAGGGTCTAATGCTTTGCCAACCATGACTAAGTCCCCCATACCTTTAGCATCACAACAAGGAACCGGAGAGAACGTGGTATGTAAAGTGTAGCTCTGTTCTCTGAGTGTTTGGGAGTGTTCAGCGGAGCTACAAAGGAGCCAATCAGACCAGACCAATCTGTATCGGCGATACGGCCTGCGTGGCCAGCATAGTGTCCTCCTCACGAGACGCTCCACAACCCCCAGGACCTGTGACGGCGTCCGCAAACAGCTCCTCCCAGCACTGACGTCAAAGGTGCACACGCCCAGTCCTTCTGGCTCCTTCCATCTCTCCGCTCCTGCCTCCATTTCTCTTCGTCTCTCTTCATCTACTGACAGCGAATGACATGAGGGCAGGACAGGTCGGGTGTGTTGTGCACGTCATGTACTCTCTTCCGAGGAGCCTTCTTCTCAGGTTACCTCCAGGGGGTTGGTTACTTCATTTACATTTACATGTAGTCATTTAGCAGACGCTCTTATCCAGAGCAACTTACAGTAAGTACAGGGATATTCCCTCCGAGGCCTTGCCCAAAGACACAACGTCACCGCTCCCTCGCCGCTCCCTCACCGCTCAGCCATCTGACTCCCACTTCATTCCCTGATCCTGCCCCACCACCCCTTACTAGTCACCCCTGGGAGAGAGAGACAGATATGGAGAAAGAGAGAGTGAAGAATAGAAAGAGACACAGAGAGAAGATAGAAAGATAGAGGAAGATATGTTTTGCGACCCGATCTTACCTTTCAGCTGGGTGTGAGGATGGCTGTTTTAAGCTTTGCTCGTTAAACATTATGACACTGTTCCACTTTTTACTTACTTAGCAGGACAGCGTAAAACTAAATTGGTGAAAACTTTGATTGATGCACCAAGGCTAAATCACACCTTAGGTTCACTGATGTCAGGATCACACAACTGTGATTTACATCCCCTTAAAATGGATTTGTGGCCCTACAAATCAGTCATTAAAATGAGTGTTATCGACCTGTGTTAACCCTTACATACCCCCTGTATAGGTCTCCCCTCTGTAATATTCCTGGAGCGCCTGCGACAGCAGAAAGGGGAGAGGAAACCAGGTATTTATAGAAGCAGGAGGAATGCAAGCTCCTAATTGTGCTTAGTCTATCGTTCCCCTGCATAATCTGTTCCCCGTTCCTTCCTCTGTTTCTTTCACACGGCGTACGCGGCGAGGGAACTGCTGTTGCTGGAGGTGATTGAGATCAAATGGAGACAGGCAACCGTGAAGGGAAAAGGCACAACTGGTCGTGCTGAGTTGTGTTGGTCTCTTCATGATTGTCATAAAAAAAACCTTGTTTCCAGTAACACGGAGCACAGTAGAGCTCAGAGAAGG
The DNA here is from genome assembly GCF_054491055.1 of Hypomesus nipponensis. NCBI lineage: Eukaryota > Metazoa > Chordata > Actinopteri > Osmeriformes > Osmeridae > Hypomesus > Hypomesus nipponensis. The sequence continues at coordinate 2,100,648 of NC_140373.1, read as the reverse complement.
AAAACGAGTAGCTACCAGCGTCCAAGTGGCAGCTTCCTGGTTGACAGGTGCTTCCTGAAGGTTACATGGTTCTTAGCTTTGCCAAAGAGGCTCCTGCCTCGTATCAAAGGGCAAATCCATGTGGATTCATTCAGGGAATGATTCTTATCTGAATATTAGAATTTCTAACTTCTTTTCATTTCCAACATTTTTCCATGAGTTCTCCATACTGCAGATTCTCTTCTGACTAGTGCTGACATTCTACGCCCCGTCAAACTCAGCCTCTATATGAAGGCCTCTGCCCAGTCTCTCTCTGTATGGAGGCCTCTGCCGGTCTCTCTCTCTGGACCACTGTGTTCAGCCACAGATCTCCAGATAACTTGATCCAGAGGGACTGGGAGGGTAGGACGCCAGAGTTCACATCCAAACCAACCTCCCTTGGAGACGAACACATCTTGCCCCAGCTGCCCCCCCCTCCTCCCCCACGTGCATCTTAAGGAAAATGCAAGTACTACAATGACAGAACAGTCCTAATGAATCGCATACTGTTTCCTATGCGCTGTAAATCAGTTGCAGCCCAAACGCATGTGTTTATGTGCGTTAGCGATGTTCTGTTGTCGCTGAAGCTCTGTCCCCATGGCCGGCTTCCCTTTGCAAGGTGACTAAGGAACTTCCTGGTTAATCAAACTCCATAGATACACTGCCATGTACCTTCAATGAGGGCAAAGTGGAGTCAGACATTTGTTAGTCCAGTGATTAAGTACTGATTTAAGTACATTAAACTGTTCAGGGCTTCAAAATCAGTTGAATTAGCTAGGGTAATACATCAGAGGGATGAACAGCATGGAAAATGAAGTCATGCGTTCCAGAAATCAATCGCACCGCGCACGAGCATGTGCTGTCAACGTTATGTCACTTTGCATGCAACAGAGGGCTCACGTACACATCTGGGCCTCCAAAAGACGCTCCGCACAACGCCGGAGCCGTTCTGTCCAGTGTTTGCATTTCTCTGTAATGAGGCACGGTGACGGATTGACCCAATGAGGAAAAAGCCTATCGTAGAGCGCGCTTTAAATAGACGTCTCGTTCGAATGGATGAGAGCTCTAAATTCAGATTGTTATTACAGTCATCCCCTACCGCAGACACGGGATGAACATTTCGTTCATTCCCGCGTATGACCAAATGGGGGTGTTTACCGTCAAACACACCGAGGGACAGGAATACCGTAAGATTGGACCTCCTTGTTTACTAAACACGTCAGTTTTTAGTTTCTGCCGGATTCCGTCTTTTACCTCTGGCTGTCTCCATGTCGTCCTGTAGCCTGTCTGTCTGGAAGGAGGTCGTGTAGCTCAATAACTACCTTCAAATGGATCATTATTTTTGATCTGCAGCAGACATAACTCAGGTAAAAAAAATTACATCATAAGTTTACGACGATAAACTAAATACGCTACCAAATGACATCATAGGTTAGCTTAGGACATTACCGTAGGTTAATAATGATAAGCTAATGACTATTGTAGCTTGGGCAAATGCCATAGGCCATGGACAAGATGGCGCTCTGAGGCTGTTTCCTGTACACCTACTGCACTGGGCACCGTGTATCTCATAACTTACCAAAATAAAACATGGCTGGTTTCTTCTCAGTCCTCATCGGAGGCCTCTCGTATTATTTTTAATAGTAATAATCAAAAACAAATGTCTGCAATAATTTTATAGTATCGAATGATTGCACAGTAATATTTAATGATTTATTTCTCAGAAGTTTTCTTGCTTTTCTCTTGACTTTCTCTTGACTTGTCAATACAGGAAGCCAAGAGGTGCAGAGACAGCACTGGCTGGAACGAGACGCTGTGTCTGAAGGCTTCAGCCAGTGTTCTCATGGACAGTGTGGTTGCACCGTGGGCTGTCTGGGAGCCAAGACGTTCTCCTGAGCTCCCAGCTGGAGACTGTAGAAGAAGGACTTTTTAAAAAGATGGGTCTAACTAATGTATAACCACACGTGTCCTACACTACTGTGTCAGTACTCACTGCACTGTCTTGGTCAATGTCTATTTCTGTGCAGGTTTGTGTCCTGTGCATGCTGAAACATCAGACAAGTAAAATAAATAAATAAATAAATAAGAATTCCTTGAACAAACTCAATCTTTTAAACCAAACCGACGCATCTCCTCGATGTGCCAGAGATATAGTTTAACAAACTAACAATGTTCATCTGGCCACAGTACTGAGTAAACATATTAATATTATTGTTCTGTCATAATTTGTGTTCTGTGAGAACGTACTCTTCAAATCTGTACTTTATTTTTAGTAAAGTAATAGAAAGTTTTATAGTTTTTTAGTAATTCATTTGACTGGATCAGTTCAAGCCAACCATGATAAACGAACGATCCTCTGCCCAAATTTTACATCAGGGGGGTTCAAGACGTTCTTTAATGGCACTAAGAACATTTGGGTCTAGCTTTCTTTGCATTCTCCAGAATGAGGAGCTGTTCACTGGCAATCTGTCAGGGTCCTGGCCTGGATTAATCTTTGGTACAGAATTAGCAATTTCACATTGTTTTGTAGCTCAAAGATGAAGGACACAGCTAGGAGACTGTTAGTGTTAGTGTTGAAGAGACGATAAAACACACTCTGCAGCACAAGGCCGAAAAAAACTCCTGAAAACACGATACTACCGCCACTGGAAAAAACGAAAAGGAAAAAAAAAAACTGAAAAAACCCTGGGAAAGAGCAAGTCTCTGGTCTTTCTTGTTACGTTATTCAACACGTTTCCCTTTCCTCTGCACAGCTGTGCAGGTCATTAGCAGACTGTTGCACGGGAACTGAGGGGTGCCAAACTCCCTTCCCAGCTCCTGCTGCATATCCTGGGGTCACGACGGGCCTCCGAGTCTGGTCGCTCCGGAGGTCTGAGGTTTTACGTGAGGCGCTCCTAAACGTAGGTGCTCCAGGTGCTGACAGAGGCCAGCGGCTGTGCAGGATCTCTGCCTGGCTCTGAGGCCTTCTCTACTCAACGCTCGGTAGGGAGGAGATCTGGATCGTGTAGAGGAGCTCCCAGCCCGGAGGGAGACGAACATGGCCTCGGGAGTGGATGACAGGCGGGGGCGGGGTTTGGCTTCAGCTTTCGAGCGACGCACCTGATTCATCCTCTACATCGGGGGGTGTTCACTCCTGGTCCTCAGGGTCCAGCTGCATGTTTTAGATGTTTCCCGGCTCCAGCTGATTCAGATGAAGGGGTTGTCATCAGGCTTGCACAGAGCTTGATAACAACCCATTCATTTGAATCAGGTCTGATCTAAAACATTCAGGACAGTGGACCCTGAGGACCAGGAGTGAACACCCCTGCTCTACATGGTCCTGGAACACCCCTGCTCTACATGGTCCTGGAACACCCCTGCTCTACATGGTCCTGGAACACCCCTGCTCTACATGGTCCTGGAACACCCCTGCTCTACATGGTCCTGGAACACCCCTGCTCTACATGGTCCTGGAACACCCCTGCTCTACATGGTCCTGGAACACCCCTGCTCTACATGGTCCTGGAACACCCCTGCTCTACATGGTCCTGGAACACCCCTGCTCTACATGGTCCTGGAACACCCCTGCTCTACATGGTCCTGGAACACCCCTGCTCTACATGGTCCTGGAACACCCCTGCTCTACATGGTCCTGGAACACCCCTGCTCTACATGGTCCTGGAACACCCCTGCTCTACATGGTCCTGGAACACCCCTGCTCTACATGGTCCTGGGAAGTCAGCGTCTTTAGGTGTGATTCCACATAGATGTAGTCCGATAGGGTTACGGTTGACAATGCAGACACCCCTTGACGCTAAAATTAACCAACTGTCGAGGGATATCAAACGTTGAGATGTGGTTGATACTGTAGGGCAGAATACATCTTCGGTGACCTTTAGATGAACAATATACATGAAACTAAAGACAGCATGTGAGGGTTTTCAAAATAGATGATCACGTAAAGGTGACGAGGCAAAAGGTTGGCCCTGTCTGTTGTCAAAGCAAACAAGCCGTGTGTTACGGCAGGCTGCTGTGTGTCTGTAAAGCCCAGGGACACATCGGTGTTTTCATTTCATCTCAGAGCGTTAGCTGATGCCATAGAGGCGCATTCTAGAGTCAGATGGCTGCGCGGTTAGGGAATCGGGCTATTAATCATTGCCGGTTCGATTCCTGGCCATGTCAAATGACGTTGTGTCCTTGGGCAAGGCACTTCACCCTCCTTGCCTTGGGGGGAATGTTCCTGTACTTACTGTAAGTCGCTTCGGATAAGAGCGTCTGCTAAATGACTAAATGTAAATGTATTGTAAATTTATATAACGCATCTGAAACACAATATTGGAACGCACAACTGTCCATATTCGGTCCACAGAGATATCTTAAATCATCCAAAATCACCCCACAAACAACCAGCTTCCCTGACTCCAAACATGGAGTCATGTCTCTGGTGCAGAACGTCTGTGCTGGGTGTGGACCAAAGCTGCCAGACAGTATAAGCTTGTATCAAGATTCAGCTTTAGAAATACTGCAACTCGTTACAGGGTGAAAATGTCCTAGTCGTTAAAAAAATGAAGAAAATATTTTTTTGGCAGTTGGGCCCAAGTGGCATGGAAACTGGTGAAAGTGTTCAAGACTCGATTCACATTTAAATGTCACTAAAAACACATAAAACATATAGGAAAAACACCACGAGGAGGTTATAGCAATTTAACGTAAATGTGGATTAAGTGCATCCAAAAATAACAGCAGGTATCACAGTATTTCATTAAAGACATTTCATTGTTTCTATTCTTGGTTGGCTTACAGTAATGGTCATGTTAAAAGTTGGACTTTAAGCATGGAAGGAGGGAGAGTGACGTGGTGGAACAGAGGAGCGCGTAGGGCCTCTCGAATCCCAGGCAGCCTAGCCTGGCAGGGGCTTGGTACACTGCCTCCTCCTGCCTCCTCCTGCCTCCTCCTGCCTCCTCCTGCCTCCTCCTGCCTCCTCCTGCCTCCTCCTGCCTCCAGGCTCTCCTCTGGGTCCATTCAGATGCATCCTAGTGCCAAACCATTCCATAAGTATAACCTTTGACAACGTGCATTGTTGTTCCTTTTTTTTCAGATCATGTAAACAAACCAATCCATTTTACAGGACTGCCAGGCAAATACCATACAGTTTAACCAGGATGACCAATCACTGCACACCCCCTCTCTGCTATTTAAACGAGAGTGGCTATTTAAATGAATGAAACGTCGAAACATTTCGCAATTGCCAAGTTCACTCAACTCAATCAAGCCCAAAGTATACAGGGCAACATGTTTAACCCCCCCCAAACCCCTGTTTAACTTCACGACACTGCCCTCAAAGAACTCTGGTTATTCAACGTCTGCTGTTTCTGCCTGTGTTTGCTGGACGTGCACAGTGGGCTCCGGAGCGGGGTCACAAGGGTCCGGGTGAAGGGACCACACCGGGGCCATGTTGATACAGTTGCCTATCCTGAGGCCGGTCAACAGCCCCCGAGGAGAGGGCCAGGGCCGTGGACGAGGCCCCTGGCACTGGTGGTTTTTCCCCTGCTCCCCCCTGACACACACAGCTGAAACCTGACGCTCAAAGCAGAGTCCCCTCCCAGACTCGCTGGGCCTGCTCCACAGGCCTGCATCCTCCAGTAGACATCTGATTATTTACGGACACATTTTACATCCTCCTCAGCCCCTGAATGAGGAAGTCTCACATGAGGCTAAACTAAATGAAATGACCAGATGGACAAATGACCTGCATCTGTACATCTGTCCATGACATAACTCAGAGTTTACAACTAGACACATTGAGTCTACTGACTCAACTGTGTTCCTCTAATCTGCCTGAATTAAACAAACAACTAAACTCTATACAAAAGCCAATTTTTGAACCACAGGAATTGACCACCTTGTTTAAATTGGGTCTTTTTCACACTTGAAGGGAAAGCTGAATCACAGTGCTCTTGGATTCCATGAAATCAAATCAAAGCCTTTGTTCACATCTATGGTTTTTCTAAGAAATGTTGTAGATTTTAGATTGGAAAAGATTCGTCCTCCTGCATGTGTGCGTTTGAGTACTCTGGTTGTTACTTGACACACAGCAGGAATAAAGTTGCACGTTAAATCAAATAGCCAGATCTGGCAACCACTATGTTGTAACCTGCAACCTGCACAAACTAGAGGTCAGCACCCTTGAATCTGAGACCCTTCAAAATGATCCCATCTCCCCAAAACAAAAGACTGACCTACATACCTAGAATAGCAGTAACTTATGGCTACCCATCCATCGATGCTTTCTGACCTGAAAGTAGCATATTGCAAACCACAGCTCTGATGAGTGTTACTACTGTAATAACTGTTAGCATAGTTATTGTATAACTCATGGATGTGCAATGGTTAGTAAGTTAATATTTACCTCAGCTATGGATTTGATATGGACATAATTAAATAATGACAGAATTACGTATTAATAATAGACCAAAGTGTAACGGTGATGTCACCGCGTGCAGATGGGGTGCGCTGGCCTGCTGGTGCTGTGCCAGAGAAGGTCGAGTGAGACTTGCAACTGTGGGCAAGTTTTTACACCTTCTTGTTTTTTTGTTTTAACCACCGCTGAAATAAAACTTGCTGTAGCAGTGGGCTCCTAGCTGAAATACAGCACTCAGTCACGGTGTTTGAACATTTTCCACATCAGGCTGTGCTCTCCAGCCTCACGCCACCCGTACACCACCACCTTGTCTGCTGGTCTTTCCACCCGCTCTCCCTCCCTGCCGATCACGGTCAGGGGAAGCCAGGACCCCGTTTACTTTCTGTGCTTTACACTTGAGCCATAACCTTTAAGTGGACTGCAGTGAATGTTTGCAACCCTAAAGGTTAAGGCGACTCACAAATGGATGCTGTGATGCTTTGAATCGCTTCATCCTGACAGCATTGTGTTGGCCTGCAGGGATTTCAATTCGGAAATCCAGGCCCGTTGACCACAACTGGAACCTTCGCTCGGATGCAAGGGCTGAAACGCATCCAGATATTGTGATAATATGGAAGGTTGAAATCCTCCTAGCTAATGATGGCTTATTCTCTTTCAAATCAGAAGCCTGATATCTTACATAATCGGATCTTGTCTCACAGCGTTGAGGCTGTTGTTGCTTTGTTTATTTTGTGTTTATTAATCTTCTTCTCTTTACCCATCTTTTTTCTCTTTCTCTAGCCCAATTAAAGGTTGTGAATCAATTTCCTTTTGTGGAAAAGGAGGGCAGTTTTTTCCACTAGGCTGTGTGTTTAGTGTGGGTAAGGACAACATGAATCATGTTTTTGTTTCAAGCGGGGGGCTGGTTGGATGGAATCAAATCTTTTCTTTCAAATTGATTGAAAACAGCACCTTGAGTCAGAAAAGGGAGAACTTTTATTGTGAGTGTTTGATTCATGGAATTCTGTACAGTGACTACAGTTCATTTATTAAAAGTAATAAAAAAGTTTATTAAAATCCATCAAAGTATTTGGTTGGAATATCTTCAGACATCCAACTATGTATTGAATGTTGCAACCATTCATGGGTTAATTTGACTTCCTTAAGTCTGATGCTGTTACCCTCTTCTCCCAGGTTAATGAACGGACCCTTCTGATAAACAGCTATCTGGGTAAACATCCCTCACGCACACACGACATCTGAACGACAGTTGAGCGATGTGCAGTGAAGATTCACCCCTCATTTAGACACTGGTTGAATGAGTTAATAGAACCATATTTCCCTGAGGAACCACAGATAATATCCATCCCACTGGAGCTCATCCGTGTCCCCGATGTGGTCTGGCAGCCAGGCATGTGCCGGCTGTGCCCCTGGGTATCCTCCAGGGGGACGTGCCGGCTGTGCCCCTGGGTATCCTCCAGGGGGACGTGCCGGCTGTGCCCCTGGGTATCCTCCAGGGGGACGTGCCGGCTGTGCCCCTGGGTATCCTCCAGGGGGACGTGCCGGTTGTGCCCCTGGGTATCTTCCAGGGGGACGTGCCGGCTGTGCCACTGGGTATCCTCCAGGGGGACGTGCCGGCTGTGCCCCAGGAGGACACCCAGGGCCAGGGAACAGGCTCCAGCCCCACACTGAGCACATCAGATCCATGGTCCAGTTCCTGGAGGCAGCAGCACGCTCTATTGACCTGTTTTCTGTGGCTTTTCCTCCTCTCCCCCTGCTCTGCACAGCGCCCAGGCTCACCTGACCCAGGTAGACGGCCTCTGGGTGCTCTCACATGCCAGTTTCATCTGCTGGTTTAATGAGATCTTGAAGATTTTGTGTGTGTGTGTGTGTGCGTGTGTGTGTGTGTGTGGGCTTTCCATTTATGAACAACCACATGATTACTTTGGATGTGAATATCAGCAATCTCCAATGACAAGGAACATTATGTTATTCGACAAGGAGTAAGAGGAAAGAGATTTTTATCTGACAAAGGTATAGATAAAGTGTAGGAGTGAAAGTGATTCGGCTGAGGGTTTGGAGAGGGGTAAGAAGGGTTATACAAAAGAAAAATGTTCAGCTAGACGTGATTCAGAGGGGAAACACATGGATACAAACTAAAAATACTTTTTAACATCTTCATAAACGAACGGAGGTCGTGTTGTTCTGAACGAGGTCATGTTGTTCAGGAACGGCCTTTACCGCCTATCGGTCTCAGACGAGTATGATTGGCCCGAGGGAACTGACCTGTTGCGTGCAAAGAAACACCCATGAGATACATGGGCAACCTTTCTACTAAGCCTAACCTAACCCTAAACCTTTCTACTAAGCCTAACCTAACCCTAAACCTTTCTACTAAGCCTAACCCAAACCCTAACCCTTTCTACTAAGCCTAACCCAAACCCTAACCCTAATGTGTGACTGTCAATGTTAATAGTATTTCACAATGAAGATATAATTGTAAAAACGTAAAGACTGTCATTAATTTTGCCTTAGACGCGTAGAGTTTGAAATGACTTCTGTTCACTTCTATTGATGCAGATCCTGAAACTGGATGACTTCAATTGGGAAAGGCAATGTGGGAAGATAGCCCAGCACAGCTTAATCAACCAAATAGGACCATCATACCTAGTGTGTACTGTACATATACATACTGTAGCCGCAATGTTTCTATAAATAGACCCTCCACCTAAATCTCTCTCCTACTTCATGCGCTGTAACCAGTGAATATTGTGTACCACTTTGTGATGGAGCAGCATTCGCCCCAGCCCGTGGTAGCCCCGCCCCTCCCTCACTCCCACACCTTGCGGACAATGACATCACGGAAGATCTGGGACTTTACATTGTCAAGTGCCTCGTAAAAAAAAAAAAAAAGAGAAGGTTTTGTTGTGAAATAACAAAAGCCATAACCATGGAAATTAAGAAAGGAAACCTTATGAAAAAGGTCAGTTTTTGATTGGAGGGTACAGGCGTGTCATGCCCAATGGGGCCTGAGGATCATGGGATGTCCTTGAGGAAGGGGGGGGTGGGGATGGGAGGGGGAAGCCGGTGGAGAGCGGCATGAGACCAACAGTTTTCCGTGAGTTCACCACAAGCCAGGGGCTTTAGGGGACGCGAGGGGCGTGTCCACCGAACAAACTAACATCTCTAATCACTGTTGATATGAAACAGAAGCAGGGGGCTGGGGCTGAGGCTGGGGCCGGGGCTGAGGCTGGGGCCGGGGCTGAGGCGGGGTTGAGGCCGGGGCTGAGGCCGGGGCTGAGGCTGGGGCCGGGGCTGAGGCTGGGGCCGGGGCTGAGGCTGGGGCCGGGGCTGAGGCGGGGGCCGGGGCTGAGGCTGGGGCCGGGGCTGAGGCTGGGGCCGGGGCTGAGGCTGGGGCCGGGGCTGAGGCGGGGGCTGAGGCTGGGGCCGGGGCTGAGGCTGGGGCCGGGGCTGAGGCTGGGGCTGGGGCCGGGGCTGGGGCCGGGGCTGAGGCTGGGGCCGGGGCCGGGGCTGAGGCGGGGTTGAGGCCGGGGCTGAGGCCGGGGCTGAGGCCGGGGCTGAGGCCGGGGCCGAGGCTGGGGCTGAGGCTGGGCCCAGAAACGGCCCAGTCTGCTTGAGGAGGGCAGGTAGGCTGCAGGTTAGAGAGTGAATACTGAGGATGCACACAGAGGTTTCTGTGTCTGCAAACTTTCATCTTCACCTGTTCATCTGAACAGAGACCACATTTACGCTACAGAGAAAGACTGAGAAAGATCTGAAGACAACAAGCACAGTCTGTTCCTCTGACAACACGTTGAAAAACAACCCCTGTGTTTTTCCTTCTTATCAAGTGGCGTTTCGTTACCAAAATAGACATGCTCAGACTGGTCTTATGTCAGATCAGAACAATGTCTTCAAAGCAATCTTTGTCTCTGAACCTCCAGTTAGTGTGACTGAAAAGATTGAAATCACCTGATCCGGATTAGAATGACACGTTACTCAGATCCCAGAAGATCTCTCTCAAATGTTAGCCTGTGCGCTGGGCTGACCTCTCAGTGACCTGGTCCACTTGTGATGGTGTTGTGTTCTGACCTCTCTGTGACCTGGTCCACTTGTGATGGTGTTGTGTTCTGACCTCTCTGTGACCTGGTCCACTTGTGATGGTGTTGTGTTCTGACCTCTCAGTGACCTGGTCCACTTGTGATGGTGTTGTGTTCTGACCTCTCTGTGACCTGGTCCACTTGTGATGGTGTTGTGTTCTGACCTCTCTGTGACCTGGTCCACTTGTGATGGTGTTGTGTTCTGACCTCTCTGTGACCTGGTCCACTTGTGATGGTGTTGTGTTCAGTGACAGCTCATCCGTGTTGTCAGGGCAGGGCCGTGTGACTGGAGTCTGTTGAAACTTGAGCAGTTGTATGATGACATTTTGCCACCTGTAGTAGAGGCTGCCTGGGGCCTCAACTAGTACCATCCCACACATGCAGTCTGACAGCCGGCACATGAACGGTGTCAGCCAAGGAGCAGAAGAAGTGAGAAAAAGAAGAGAGATCAAAATGGAAGAATTGAGGTGGTTACAGTTTCTGCATGGGATACACAAACAATTAATGACTTCTCTCCACTTCTACCCCCCCCCCTCTCCCCACTCTGCCCCCCCCTTCTCCCACTCTGCCCCCCCCCTCTCCCCACTCTGCCCCCCCCCCCCTCTCCCCACTCTGCCCCCCTCTCTCCTCGCCGACCACACTGTCTGCTCAGCAGCACAGTGGAACAATGCCACTGACATTCCAGCTGGGTCTCATTTGGATGTTTTTTTATTTTTTACTTCGTGAATTTTATTATTATTTTTAATCATAAATGTTTCCTCTCGCGGTTATGTTAATATCTGGAAATATACTCCAGCAGCCACTCATCCTTCAGAAGTGTTTGCGTGGTCTGTGATTAAAGGCGTCTGGAGAGCTGTTGCCTGGTCTTCGCGTGGTAGGTACAGACAGCAGCAGTGGCAAGACTTTCCAGGAATATCTCAAATAAATCAGGTGTGATAGCTCAATGGAAAAACGGTTCTTTTGCCATAATCACTTTTCCAAGCATTCTTTGGAATTGTGGAAATGTACGTTTGTAGACCTACACCTTTGTCACCGAACACTCTTGGTTGTTTGAACAAGAAAAGCAGGGAATTATTTTTCTCCTCTGGTCTGTTTTTTTTTGCGTCTTATCGAGGCAACAACTGTGTCCGCCTTGTTCACCTCCACTATGCTAACAGCAGCCTCTCGCCTCCCACTCTTTCCGACGGATCGCTAACAAAGCTTAAATAATCGAGGCCGTCCTTGCAGCAGGCCAGACATCCAAACAGGAAAAAGTTGTGAAAAGAGTTTGACCAAGTGAGATGGGATGACGGAAAAAGGAAATTGTGAGACATGAAAGCAGGGCCGAAAAATGCACCGTTGAAGTCAGCTTCACATCTACAGTTTGTTTTAATTGCTGCTTTAAAAAAAAGGCGGAGCTGGTGTCACGGACAGGGAGAGAGTGTGGAAGAGACGCACTCTCTTGATTTGATCAGGTCGGAGCTTTAATCCTTCAGGAGTTATTTTTAACCCTGGCTGGACACTTCTGTTGTGTGAATCAGTCCTATCAGAAATCTGGTGGTGACTGCTTTCAGCTGTGAGGGATTAGTGAAGGTGAGAGACTGGGTGTTGCATGCGGATACGACCATTGTTAGGGTTCAGCGTTTACACTGGGGCTGCTGCCATTGGGAGCTCATTGGCCTGCCGTGCTGTGCAGTATTGCTGTTTAGGTCGAGTAAACGTAAAGGAACAGATTTACTTTTTTAATAAAAATAAATCTCAGTTAGACAGCATAGGCCGATTTCTTGTTATTTTTAATGTCTTATGTCTTTGAAAAGTGGCGTCATTTGCCAATTAAATAACTTTCTTGTGAGCAAACTGGTATGCTAATGCCTGGCTATTGGTGGCAAATGCAAGTACATTTATTATTTATCTCGGGATCCATGACTCCATCGCATCCTCAACTCAGAATTCAGTTGCCAATGGAGACGAGACCAAGAGAAAAGCCCCTGGTTGAAGCCAGGGAGCTGCTGTACCATGAAGGGTGACTACTCACTGGCAGCACTGCCACTAATTACAATCCCGCCACAGATCTACCAAGCTCCACACCCAGGAGGAGGCCTGAGGCAGGGGGCAGGAGGCATGAGGAAGGAGGCAGGGGGCAGGAGGCAGGGGGCAGGAGGCAGGGGGCTGGAGGCAGGGGGCAGGGGGCAGGAGGCAGGGGGCAGGGGGCAGGAGGCAGGAGGCAGGGGGCAGGAGGCAGGGGGCAGGAGGCAGGGGGCAGGAGGCAGGAGGCAGGAGGCAGGGGATCTCTCCCAGCCCTGTGGACCACCTCACTGGGGGCTAACTGATGCCTCTTTCCTCGGGGTGAGGCTGTGTTCCTCGGGGTGAGGCTGCATTCTGAGGCTGTTGCCACTGCATTGCGCACACACACCCTCACACACACTTTTGGGTGGATGTGTTTTGTTGTTTTTTGTGTGTGTTGTGTGTTTATTTGTGTGTGTGTGTGTGTGTGTGTGTTTGTACGGCATGAGTGAGGACATTTGTCATCTATGAAATCATTAAGCAGATCTGAACCAATTTGAAGCATCCCCCAAACTCTCTGCTTTTCCTTCCCCTTACCCAAATGATAAGGAATCCAAACGGTCATTTATGAAATTCCAACATTTCAACATCCCTGTGTGTGTAGACTTGTATGCACACGTGGGATGTGTGTATGCTTGTTTTCAACCAAACCGAGGGTAGTGATTCACCATGTTTACACGACGGAATCATTCCCCACAGAGCCCTTGGTCACCCAGCCCTAACAGTGCATGAAAATGCTGGGTCAAGACATCAAAGCTATGTCCTGGATTGTTATAGTCAGGAGCATGAAAATAACACTGTGACAAATACGACCCGCATGGCAGGACAGAATGTCCCTCATCCGTTCCCATTTTACTTGCCATCAGATTGCATGTAAATGTCCCAAATTAAACCAAGCCTCTCCCTGGAATTTGGCTTGATGGTCCAAGCACAAACAAACGAGACAAGACTCCATACCAGGGCAAGCCTCTCTCTGATTGTCAACAGGTAGGTAAGAATGTCTGGAACTAGACAGAGATGGTTGAGCATGGGCGGTGACGGTGAGGAAGAGGGAGGAGTCATGGTAACTAGTGTGAGGAGGCCTCAGTCCTCCATGGAAGAGGAAAACATCTTGTGACATGGACCAATCATGCCTCCACAATAACATGCTTATCCTTCATATTGACATTTGATCTATTTAGTCCCTGTCTGGTTCTACGGACCCCTGTAGATGTGTCATGTTCTGTGGGGTTTCTCTCATTGACATGTTTGGAGCGTTTGGCAGGGAAGGTGTGTGTTTGTGTGTTTGTGTGTTTGCGTGTTTGCGTGTGTGCAAGTGCGTGCACACCGGAGCAGAGCAACAGCTGTGGACATCTGTGAAAACAGAGTGGCCACACAAGGCTGTGTGGAAGAATGGCGGACCGCAGAGTCCGTGTGGTCTAACTTGACCAGAGGCCATTACAGGCTGTCCGGAGTTACTCCACCACCTCCCAATCACTCTTCCCCGGGCTGAGAACACTTCCTCCTCCTTTTATCCTTCAAACACCATACTGCACCTTCACCCACAAGATACATGTGATGCTAAGTGTTTGGCATGACTGTAAGAGAACCGACTGGCAGCTTGTGTAGTGTCTCTCAGGTCCGGTTCCGCTGTTGGTGGTATGGGATTTATTTGAAGAAACCTGAAGAACCGAGCTGCTGGTTTTTGATCATGAAACGTCCTCAGCACTAAAATAACCTTCACAACAGCGGGGAAAACAATGTTCATGCCAATCAAAATGGAGTTCCAGCTGCTGAAATGCATCTGGTTCTAAGAATCTGGCATTCGCTCCCCGACAACTAGTCACCGGCCAAGAATCTAACGACCGTGATATGACTCGCTAAAATAATACTGTTAATGAGGATAACAAAAGACTGATAAATGTCTAAATAGCCAATTAGGTGAGAACCTACCACTGCGATACAGCGTGTTATAACTCAGTCTATTCTCAGGCGCTAAGGAGGAAAGCAAACACAAACTCTGGCCCAGATCATGTCTAGGCTATTTATATCTGTAGAATTCTAGCAGGTTTTACAGGAGTTCTAAGGGCCCTTTAACATGCGTCTTGCCATGTAATTAGCGTCTGCAGTGAACGGCATACATTTCCCAGGAGGCTGTTTTAAACTCTTTCCATGTCTGCACACCTTACCCTGTCCCAGTATCCCCTGGGGGTACCGGGTTCCAACCTGCTCAACAAGCATCAACACCAAACAGCTGTCCTTCAGCCCATTTGAATTTGGTTTAAAAAATCTATGCAAAAAATTCATTTCTTAACTCTTTTCCTTTGTTTTGGGATGCAGGCTACTGTGTGTCATTCTACTTCAGGGGATCGACAGACTGTGTTCATCCAAGCTGTGTTTGTGTTGTGAGGAGGCATCTGACCTGGTTGCAGGAGCTGTCTGAAGTCCCTGCTGCCCCGGAGCGCTCCAATCCAGATTTTCTGGAGCGGAGGGGCTCCACACTTGGATCACATGAGTTGTGTGATGGAAAAAGTAGACCTACAGAATGTCAGAGTGTGGGTATCTTTGTGTGTGTGTGTGTCTTTCTGTCTTTGAACTGTATGTTGCATGTGAGTGCTTGCAGAAACTATATATGTGTGTGTGTGTATCGAGCGGTTGAGTGCATGTGTGTGTGCATGCATGTCATCTGGATTTGATTTGCAGCTTCCCCTCAAGTGTATAGAGCCTGGTTGTGTGGTCATCTTGTCTGTGTTAGAGAGAAGCAGAGGGTCCAGTTCGTTCAGCCTGTGAGGGTGGCCCGATCCTGAGACCGCTCTCTACAGAGCTGTCTGTATGCATCTCTAAAACAACTAGAAGATTAAGCGAGCACTGAAAACAGAAGTCAAAGTTGCAATTAACTCAATAAACGGTGAAGTGAAACATACTTTTAAAACACAAGGGGAGAAAGTGCGCGCTGCGAAGCATCTGGTTACCACAACTCTCTTCTCAACACTGCTCTTCTCAAAGGAGGAACGGCAGACGACTTGAAACCGTTTGGGTTCAAAAGGTGACAGACAGACACATGTGTAATAGAAGTCTCCCACAAATGTCCTTAACAACTTGTGGATGCAGTGAAGGAGTTCAACGCTGTCAGTGCGAGAGCGTGTGTAAACAGGCCTGAGTTAGCCGAGTTAAACATTGATGTGACTCAGACACCGTTGCGTGGCCTCCCCAGCCTCCTCACATCTCATTAATGTGTGGCATGAGAGAGAACACATGGTAAAAACACAACTTGGCCACCCGCTTGACGCACGCTTACAAAGCTTGAGGAAATCAGACACGCACACAGGTGCTAGCCTTCTCTTCCCAGGTGCTAGCCTTCTCTTCCCAGGTGCTAGCCTTCTCTACCCAGGTGCTAGCCGGCTCTTCCCAGGTGCTAGCCTTCTCTTCCCAGGTGCAAGCCGGCTCTTCCCAGGTGCTAGCCTTCTCTACCCAGGTGCTAGCCGGCTCTTCCCAGGTGCTAGCCTTCTCTTCCCAGGTGCAAGCCGGCTCTTCCCAGGTGCTAGCCTTCTCTACCCAGGTGCTAGCCGGTTCTTCCCAGGTGCTAGCCTTCTCTTCCCAGGTGCTAGCCGGCTCTTCCCAGGTGCTAGCCTTCTTTTCCCACGTGCTAGCCGGCTCTTCCCAGGTGCTAGCCTTACTCTTCCCGGGTGCTAGCCTTCTCTTCCCAGGTGCTAGCCTTCTCTTCCCAGGCGCTAGCCGGCTCTTCCCAGGTGCTAGCCTTCTCTACCCAGGTGCCAGCCGGCTCTTCCCAGGTGCTAGCCTTCTGTTCCCAGGTACTAGCCGGCTCTTCCCATGCGTGCCTGTGAGTTGCTGCTGCGTGTCATTTCTCACCATTTGTCTGCCCTCTCTGCGTCCTCTGCCGGGTCCAACTCAGGTCCAGCAAAGCAGCAGATGTACGCTAACTAGTAGCAGAGCAGCAGATGTATGCTAACTAGTAGCAGAGCGTCCTGGCTATCAAAGGCCTGCCGGAGGCCTCCCACCAAAAACAAGACCCATACCAGACCGGTGCATCACCCCTGTTTGGAAAGAATGAACACATTGCTTCCTAATGTATTCCCAATGAGTGCAGGTATTTGTGAGGGTGTGAGTGAGCGATGGAGTGTGTCCTGGTAGTTTGATTTTTAAGTAGGTCACGGTACTTTGAATCCTCCACACCTCGACATCTGCACTGCACGCTGAGGGTTTTGACAAAACGGTAGTTGCGACTGTAAACAGCTGGCCGAGGCCTATCATCTGTATTCAAATCAAACAGCAACGGACAGTGTAAACACGACGTCTCGCCGTTGAGTGACGGGTCAAGCGGATGTCCCGCCTCTCTGAGGAGGTCTGGGAGCCTGTCACAGCTGGAGGCTGAAAGGCTGAAGCGCCCTCTGATACGGAAGGGGTCAGAGGGTTGTTTTCCCCTTCGTACAGTGAGTGTCTGTACCGCGGTGGTCTGACCTTCTGAGGGGAGCCCAGCTGAGGTCAGAAAAGGGCCTTTTGGAGACGAGTACATCAAGATCACTCAAGAGCCACAGCAAAACAGACCCTTTAATTATTTTTGTAGTCGAAATGAAAAAAAAAAGTGAGTGGAAACTATGTGAATTCCTACCTCCATTGGTGGGACAGCAGGGCTGCATGCAGGGAGGCATGACCTAGGTAGTGGACCAGGGCTCCTAGCTATGGTGCTGTACTGGAAGACACAATACTCTCCCTCGTGACTCCACCCTGGTCTGACAACATAACAAAATCCCACCACAACTTGAACTCTTTGTCATTTTCTCCCTTTTCAACCTTAACGTAACCTTTCTCCAACCCAGCTTCTCTTCTCATCTCCTTGCATCATGACGAATGAGTGACCTGTCTCTCACCCCAATGTTCTCTCTTTTTCTCTGTCCCTCGCATAACCATCTCATCTCCCACCCTCTCTCTTTCCCTTTCCCCTCCCTTGCTCCCTTCCTCACCTCAGTATCTCCACTCCACACCCTGTCCTGGTCAGCTTCTCATTAAATTCACCCACCAGAATGTGGACCAGCTCCACTTCATGCGAGCAGAAAAACCGCAGGGATTTTAGGCTGGAGAAAGCCCAGAGGGTTGCTGTGATCTAAAGAGAGGGAGAGGGAGAGGGAGAGGGAGAGGGAGAGGGAGAGGGAGAGGGAGAGGGAGAGGGAGAGGGAGAGAGAGGGAGGGAAGGAGGGAGGGAGGGAGGGAGGGAGGGAGGGAGGGAGGGAGGGAGGGAGGGAGGGAGGGAGGGAGGGAGGGAGGGAGGGAGGGAGGGAGGGAGGGAGGGAGAGAAAGAGAGAGAGGGAGAGGGGGAGGGAGAGGTAGAGAGAGAGAGAGAGATAGAGAGAGGGAGGGGGGAGAGAGAAAGAGAGAGAGAGAGGGAGAGGGGGAGGGAGAGGTAGAGAGATAGAGAGAGAGGGGGGGGGAGAGAGAAAGAGAGAGGTAGAGGGGGAGACTTAGAGGGACTGGGAGAGGGATAGAGAGAGAGAGAGAGAGAGAGAGAGAGAGAGAGGGGGGGGGGGAAAGGAAAACAGAGATGGAACTAGAGAGGGAGAAGGAGGAGGAGAGAGAGAAAAAGTGAGGGAGAGCCAACCAGAGAGAAAGAGATGATGAGAGAGAGAGACAGAGAGAGAGAGAGAGAGAGAGAGAGAGAGAGAGAGAGAGAGAGAGAGAGAGAGAGAGAGAGAGAGAGAGAGAGAGAGAGAGAAAGAGAGAGAGAGACAGAGAGAGAGAGAGAGAGAGAGAGAGAGAGAGAAAGAAAGAGAGAGAGACAGAGAGAGAGAGAGAGAGAGAAAGAAAGAAAGAGAGAGAGAGAAAGAGAGAGAGAGAGAGAGCACTCAACCTGACTTCTCTCTGACAGATGAGAAAAAAAGAAACCTCCTGGTTGATGGGCCTGTGACTGCTCTGTTTCCCTCTCAGTCTGCTCTTAGGATGCTGGCACGTATCCATCAGATTATGAGCTTCCTGTTTGGCCTGCCAAAAATCCAAGTATAAATACAGTAGTGACCATAACTGTGCACTTAGTGCTGCTCTGCAGTCTGAGAGCGAAATGTGAGCGAGTTCAAATAATTGTCCAATATCCGTCAGTGAGCCGGTCAGGTTTGGTGGATTGACTGAGAGACTCAATGCTTAATATACGCCAGGGGCCCATATGGTGACATCACTGCACACCACTACCTGGGTTTACCTTGCAGGAAGGGCTTAGCAGGGTTCAAGTTCCAGTCGACTTGGGCTTCACCGTGTTAAGCCAACGTGCAAACCATAAAACTCAGGGCTAAATACCTGTGAGTTTCAGGCCTGGGATTAGACTGGAGGGATAGGGTAGATAGACCCTGACCCTCCCCTAGGATGGACACACACACAGACTACACATAGGTACACACATAAACACACAAACACACAGACACACTCACATGCACACTATCACCACCTCTAGGGGCCTGGCAGAAACTATCTGACAGAAGTTCAGTGATATTTCGTCCAATTATGCACTACAAGACTCTTGATGCCCACTAATACCTTTTAAAATGATTCCAGCGTTTCTGCACATTCTTTGGAAGGTCTCTTCCTTGTTGTCTTGACAAGTCAACACACCTAGCCAACTGTTTCTGACCATAACCATAACGAGAAATAATTTCAGTACTCTTTTGGTTCTTTTTATTTGTCTGGTGACTGCATCGATGAAATATTTTCTGTTCAGCAATTACCCCATGCCAAGAAATATATAACAGTGAAATAAAGAATAGAGGACGGCTTTCATGAGAAATAAAAAAGACTTGTATTGATTTCCCAAAGAATGTATCAAATCAAACGGGCAGGCACACTCACACTTAAAGGAGTTTCAGGTTCAAATAAAAAGGGATATGTTTTTCCACGTCACGTCTCATTTGCTTGTTCAACAATCAAAACCAACCCGATTTGGCCCAATAATTGACTCCAGCCCTGAGAGAAGGCGAAAGGGAGAGCTGAATTGATTTACACAACCAAATATCTATAATCATTCGGCGATCGCTATTATGCCAGAACGGAAGGCAAGGATTCAATTACACTGCCCCTTGCATAGCATCCTTCCTCTGAATAATGTGTCTGCAGCCTAACTAGAAACACAATCAAAACCTCTTCCTAATGACATGAATACTCACTCCTAAACCCATGGTTCTCCCATGCTTTGTTGTGGTTGCTAAGATTTCAAAAGTTTAATGCCACAGCCTTAAATTCTTCATCTAAAGAACAGGACAGGAGAAGTGAACTCTTGTTGTGAGCAGATGTGTTCTTCGTTTGGGCCTTTAATAAGACGAGTACTGGAACCACCTGAAAGGGTTAGGCTAGATCTTGACCCGGATACCATTTCTTATTCTTTTGACACAGGGGGTCAGATGGCTGAGCGGTTAGGGAATCGGGCCATTAATCAGAAGATTGCCGGTTAGGTTCCCGGTCATGTCAAATGAGTTTGTGTCCTTGGGAAAGGCACTTCACCCTATGTGCTTAGGGGGGAATATCCCTGTACTTACTGTAAATCGTTCTGGACAAGAGCGTCTGCTAAATGACCAAGTGTAATGTAATTAGACTAATTTTGTTGGAGAAAGGAAAAGTTCTGAGGGCATCTACAGCAATTGCTGCTTGCCACAGACCCTGTTCCTCGGAGAGGTGGAGGTGCAGGTGGAGATTTAGGTGGAGATACGTCCCCTATGTTGATCCACTCAAACACAGCGGTCGATGAACAGGACTAAACAATTCAACATGAGTCAGCATTTGGACATTTCGACAAAGGTTGCTCAGAATTCATACGTAGAGTACATACTGAAGATCCATACACAGTGTAATGGTTGTGGTATGTGTATAGTTATGACATGTTCCGCACCAGGTCTCCTGATTGATTAACACGCGTGGGATCTTTCTGCACTGAGAAGACCCTCTGGAGAGAGGACCATGTGGATCACAGCATGCTAATGAGTGCTTTGTTTCACGTTGTTTATAGATAATATCAACACATTTCATGATTTAGACAGTGGATCCGACAGAAAAGCAAATGTTTAAAGATGCTTTGTTAGATTCGTTTTTTATTATTATTGAAGAAAAGCCTTTTTTTTTTTACATTTGTTTGACAAAATAACTTACGTGAGGCCCACATTTCAAAGTCTTAGTCATCTTACTCTTAGTCAAGAGCATTGGGAGGTGTTGCTGATGTGTGTAAAGGGTAGGTCATAATTTTTATAAACTTTAAGCACGTTAAAATAGGGTAACTGATTTAAAATATCGTGTGGTATGAATAAATATTGTGCTAGCAAAGACTGGACAATTAAATTATAAAATGTGTGGGAGTAATTGAACGATTGTGGGAAAATATCATGGAAAATATTACAGGTAGTTGGAATCAGAGAGATATTGTAATAATATAATGCATTCTGCACTTGTAATGACAAAACTTCCAGAAAAACATGAACCCCTCACCCCACACCCCCCACTTTCTCTCTCTCTCTCTCTCTCTCTCTCTCTCTCTCTCTCTCTCGATCTCTCTCTTTTGCTCTCTCTCTCTCTTTTGCTCTCTCTCTCTCTTTTGCTCTCTCTCTCTTACACACAACGTGCGATGAGAATTGTTTCCCTAATGAGTTGGTTTGGCTGGAGTTGTGTTGCGGGCATGAGTGCACTCTGGGAGGTCACCCCAACCCAACCCTGCGGAGCCGCCAAGCTCCACAGCCTCCAAGGCACCCGGCCGGGCGGGTTCATCAGTTTGGGAGCATCACGGGACGGCACAGAGGTGACAGGGTGGGCCCAGTCTGGGTCTGGTCTGGGCCTGGTCTGGGCCTGGTCTGGGGCTGGTCTGGTCTGGGGCTGGTCTGGTCTGGGCTGGTCTGGGCTGGTCTGGGCCTGGTCTGGGGCTGGTCTGGGGCTGGTCTG
This sequence comes from Hypomesus nipponensis, assembly GCF_054491055.1. Taxonomy (NCBI): domain Eukaryota; kingdom Metazoa; phylum Chordata; class Actinopteri; order Osmeriformes; family Osmeridae; genus Hypomesus; species Hypomesus nipponensis. The sequence continues at coordinate 2,079,210 of NC_140373.1, read as the reverse complement.
GGGCTGGTCTGGTCTGGGCTGGTCTGGGCCTGGTCTGGGCCTGGTCTGGGCTGGTCTGGGCCTGGTCTGGGGCTGGTCTGGGGCTGGTCTGGGGCTGGTCTGGGCCTGGTCTGGGCCTGGTCTGGGCTGGTCAGGACCTGGTCTGGGCCTGGTCTGGGCCTGGTCTGGGCCTGGTCTGGGCTGGTCAGGACCTGGTCTGGGCTGGTCTGGGGCTGGTCTGGGCCTGGTCTGGGCCTGGTCTGGGCCTGGTCTGGGCTGGTCAGGACCTGGTCTGGGCCTGGTCTGGGCCTGGTCTGGGCCTGGTCTGGGCTGGTCTGGACCTGGTCTGGACCTGGTCTGGGCCTGGTCTGGGCCTGGTCTGGGCCTGGTCTGGTCTGGTCTGGGCCTGGTCTGGGCCTGGTCAGGACCTGGTCTGGGCTGGTCTGGGCCTGGTCTGGACCTGGTCTGAGGCTGGTCTGGGGCACTACCAGAGGTCACCCTCCAATTCCCCTTTTAGGAAGCAAACACTCCACCCACCCCCCCCACACACCCACACACACCACACACACCCACACACACCACACACACACACCTAAACACACACACACACCTCCCCACTTACCCCGCCTCCCGCTCTCTGCTCATAATCAAAGGCTACAGTGGAGTGGGACAGAGAGTGAAAGACACTGCGAATAACAAAAAGGGGAGAGAACACGTTTGGATGATAAAGTGAGAGTCTGTGTAAGACAGACAGACAGAGAGAGAGATAAAGGCAGAGAGAGAAAGAGGGATAGAAAAAGAGAGACGCGTAAGAGAGATAAAGCAAAACTGGTGAGCAAGTAATTACCAACAGCTGTTCCGCTTAGTTGGGGGGTATAAATCTGTAACCACATCAGAAATTATCCATAAAATTTACAGCTTAGGAAAACCATGTGTGTTGCTCTTAAACACTCCTTAACCTACAGAACCCTCTTTTACAATGCCCCGGAAAAGGACTGGTGGGCAAACGTACATCCGTACGGTGTAGTAGGCCTCCTGTAACAGCCTGCCCAGACACTGACATACTGTAAATCTCTCCAAAAAAGCCAAATGAATGCAAATATTACTACAACCTGTTTCCACAGCTGTTTACACAGGTAGATAAACATTTGACCCCCCCCCCCCTCCCAAGCAGCCTATCAATCAATATAATGAGTCAGAACGACTTCAAAACAGGGTTTTGATGACCGGTCTGAAAACACGGCCCACACAATAATGAGTAAAATGTGAAATAGTATTCACTTCAAAAAAAGTCTGCAACAATGATGAAGAGGACCGTGTTGACCGAATCTGGAACCTTGGAACACATCTGTGTCAGTGTGTATTTTTGCCTACCTGGGTACTTACACGACTGAACAAGCAAGAGGTGCTGTGTCTCCATGGAGTGAAGCGAGGCGGAGAACCTTACCAATGCTGAGGTAAGGAGGCTCTGGTCTCAATAAAGACCTGAGCCCATTAGGACCAGGGCTGCAGTGCACTGCTAGGCAGAGCGGGACAGGCGACGTCGGCACGTTTGAGGGATGTGTTTGAAAGGGCAGTGTTGCGGTGGGAGAGTTGTTAGAGTGAGAGAGTCGGCGTGAGAGACTTCAGAGATGCGGGGTCACTGGGTTCAGACAAAAGTTCGGGCAGTTTGACAAAAAAGCTACGTTTGATGAAGTGAAATGAAAATATGGAGCGGTCGGATCGCCGGGGGATGAAAAAAAAAAACAAGCGTATTTGAAGGTGCTTTAATGAATGCAGTGAATGGAGAGAGAAGTTGGGACTACAGCACAGCCAGACCTCCATGCTGACTTCACTGTCAGAGTTTGGCACGGTGCCTTCTCCTCCCTGGCAGCTTTCGGGCTCCGTAGAAACATCAGGGGACAAGTCGCCGGGCACATTTGTCCCTGGCACGACTCAAATACAAATCGTATCAGGGGACAGGAGTACATAACAACAGCAGTTTATTGTCATAGGTGGGGCGACGAGTGAAACTGTGTTTCACATGCCTGGCTGGAGGGAAGGAGAACTGTTGCTCCATACCCACTACCCTGACCCCTGACCCTGACCCCTGACCCCTGACCTGGTATGGGCTGATCATGCCCTGGTGGTGTTGACTGAGCTTACTGTGCCGTAGACAGGATTCTGTTAAGTAAAAGCCGTTGCTTTCTGTGAATGAGAGATTGTGTTCAGTGCTGTCCTGCTGCAGTCCTTACCAGGTGTTTAATATTTAGCTTCGGCTCTGACGTATTTGGATCCTGTCCTTAGGTGTCTGGAGGATCTTCATCACCGCACCGTCTTGTCGTCCCAGCAGCCTGTGATGCCTTCTTCTTCTTGTAGATCCTGTTGCCCTTCAACAGTCTAGATTTATTTTCCCCCTCGACCCCCACTTGCACTCAAATAGGCGTGGCTTCTTTACATGTCCTCATCCTCCTGTTTGGTTCCTTGACTCAACACTCACAAATTGAGTGAGTATCTTTTTTTCACAGAGAGTAAAAAAAAATACTGAACCATACCAATTACATAGGCCTGTTGTAAAAAATTAATACATACGTACAATTTAGAAAATATCTTTGAACCTTCCACCAACAATGATGACAGTAGGCACAGGGGGAACTCCAGCAGGAATGGTACACAGAGAACTTAACAAGCCTTCTAAATGTCTTTTTAATTTGTTTTATTTGGTGCGTGTGTTTGTAAACTTTATCAAACAGCAGGCAACTGTTCAGTCATGAACACTTTCCGCCAATTCCGCAAAACACTGTGTAACGTCATGCAATCATTTTGAAGTTGACGCTGAATCCAACAATGACAGCATGATTATTATCAGCTGACAAGAGAATGTTGATAGTCCTTTATTCCTGACAACAGACGAGAAATCCCTCTTTAGATGGATCGGAACACTTCTGACAGGATTGTCGCTTTCCACTTGGCATGTAGGAAACGACGACCATTGTTATGAGTTCATTTTAATAAAAAATAAAAAAAGCCAATCCTTGATGATGAAAAAAAGAATTTGACCAAAAAGGTATCAGTTCTATATGTGGCGACAGACTTGACTAAATGGTGAGTGGAACCCATGGAAAAAACCTCTTGGGTGGAAACACTTACAGGGCTTCTCTACTCCGCTGTGTCAAACTACAAATAAACTGCAGAGAACTTTCCAAAGCTATATAGGAGTGAAAAGAGAAAGAAGGAATTGCAGGAAAAAAGTCAAATGGACCTTTAATTTGTCTTTCTCATGCTAGCTGCATAGATCTAGAGAAGGTGCAGCACGATTGCAGGGCAAGACAATGATGGATGTTTAGGTAAGCTTCTTGGTTAGAGACTGAATGTCCATCTCAACGTTACCACGACGAATTCCAAGTTTGAATACACATTTACTTTTACATTTATTCATTTAGCAGACGCTTTTATCCAAAGCGACTTCCAAGAGAGAGCTGTACAAAAGTGCATAGGTCACTGATCATAACAACGAGATAGCTCCAAACATTGCGGGCAGCCAAAACATGAAGCATACATTGTGAAAAACCAAATTAAGTGCCAAAGGGAAGAACCATAAGAGCATGTAGTTAAACAAGTTACAATTAAACAACATGAACCTCATAAAATTGCAAGAGTGCGAGAGAATGCAGTGGTGAAGCCTCTCTGGAAACACACAGAGAAAGGTTGACCCCAATTATAAATTGACTTAAACATCCGGGAATGGCTGTCAAAGAATGCCAAAACATGCCCAACTTGCAAAGTTTAACTGTCTGACAATGACTGACTAAAGAGGGTCTTAAGACCAATATTTAAGTACCAAGCAATATTTGTCATACAGTTGCTGACTGTTCTTTTGGCACCGGGTTACCCTGTAGTATGCATTGACAGCTAACCAGGGATCTAGGTTAAAGACACAAAGTACAGTTACAGCACATCTTTGACTGTAGTGTTGGGAAAATACTTACTGCTTGTTGAAAGTAGGTGGAATTCACACAGATGAGACCATTGGTCATGGGTGCGTCAGTAGGTGAGTGATTTCTGCCCAAGTGTTTAATGTACAGTGTCCAACAGTGCAACAGTTCCAGTCAGACAGGATGGTATTATGTCAGAGAACATTCATCACTTTGAAGAACTCTTATCTCCATAATCACTACTTATACTCTCATTATCAAACAAGGGTCTGTAGTGAGTGTCTTTTCGATATCTATGTATTGCAGTCGAGTTGTAAATAATTACAATTTAAGAATTTCGTTTTGTAACTGAGTGGTAAGAGTGCAACTTGTTTGACGTGTACGTGACACGTAAGAGAGAAAACTGGCACAAAGTATTTCTGTAATTGTAGATATAAGTTATTTGAGGCTAATGGGAGCTTTCAAAAACATTGCTTTTACGATGTCTGTTCTTTCTTTGTGATTAGGACCATTAGTAAATACCATGGATCTGTATGTCTGATGTCTGTCTGCAGAATGTCTCTTCTAGTTGAAGGCTCAACGTATTGTCTAACACACCCTTCCTGATCCTGAATAAATGAAAACAAGCTTTTCACCCTGTGGAAATGATTTTCCACCCAAAGGGAATGAACAAAAAGTCAGAGTCAAAACAATCTCCTCAAAGATTAAAATTTTACAGCTAAGTTTGCAAGAAAGAAAACAATCCTAAACATTTTGGTCAAGGAAACTAACCTAACCAAGCTGGCACACTCCAGACCACAGAGTGCATTAGGTGAACAGTATTCTAAAGGCAGCTGGAATCACATTATGTAGGATAAAGACAGGCCAATAAAAAGTTGACATGACTCAACCATGCAGTATGAAGTAGCAAACAAGCATGTCATATGTAATCCGTAATAAAAAAATAAAACAAATTAAGGTTATAAAAATGAAACCTTCACAATATTAATGCATGGAGCGAAAGAACAAGTATTGGAAATCACTTTACAAGTAAGAAATAGGACCGTGTTTTCTTGAGTTCAGTCAAGACAATCACGTATTAGATTTGAGCATTTATTGTTACATGACATGGACATGTAGATTTACTTTGGCGGAGTGGATGATCTAAGGGAAGCACTCCCTGCCTCCTCGATGCAACACATACATACATGACATATGAGGCAGGGAGCAATAGAGATATAATCCCACTGTTGGATAGAACATACAGACAGCATAGGGGAGAAGGGGACGGTGGAGGGTGGCAGCAGCACTGATCATACAACAACCGGGGTGAGTGTGTGCATATCCGCGCGTCTTTTAAAGACGCCTTATCGGATGTGGCCCAATGGATATGCGCTGCTACATGGGTGTGGTAGTGGGTGGAGTAAGGAAGGTGGAGTAAGACGCCTTACGTCCCCTATAACTGGCTGACGCGCGCTGCCCGATTGCCCTGCCAGAACTAGCTGCGCTTATGTGTGTAATAATCTCTAATCCACTGGCCATTCAACATCTGAAATGGATTCAGGAAACGAAAAACTGTGAAAACTTGGATTTGATAGATTTAAGCTCCCAGGGAAGCAACTACTGTATAAGATCAATGTTTTTACAAAAGTTTATTTCTGTGTTGAAAACTAAACAGGTGAATGAGTTTTTGAGAATTTATGATTGTTGAACCATAGATCAAACGACACCTTTTCTCAAAAGCATTCACTGTTTCTGTTTCACAGTGAATCCAAAAGGGAGGACGGGACAAGGAGCTGTAATCTCTCACATACGACAGAAGCTGCTGACCTCCCATGAACCCACTTGTTCAGTCTTGTCACACTGTAGTGAGCGTGGCCCACAAAGATCTTTATTGGTTGTTTGCTTGTTTGCTTGTTGTGGCAATTAGAAAGGGGAACTTTCTGAATCATTAGATACCAAATACCTTCAAACACACATGCACACACACACACGCAACCGCGCGCACGCACAGTGCAGCACAGTAAGATGTTGTAGATCGTGCAATTAACCTAATAGGCCTGAATGATTTTTGAGTGCACACATTGTAAAGTTAGTGAGAGAGCAGTTGTTATGGAAGTAACGTTCAATTTAAAAGATCCGATCATGGAAGATAATTCAGTTAGAATAACAGGACCCCCATTATGAAAGCTTCCTACATATCAAATGACGGAATGTTAAATGCCATGTCAAGTGAGGAATGAGGCAAACAGTAAGTAGGAGATCTGCTCACAGTCTAATTCAATTGAGCTGCATTGAAAGCATGTGCATAGTGATTTCTTCACTGACAAATTATGCAGCAGTAGCGCAACAGAAGGATGGTCTCACACGCAAACACCGTTTCCGTGATGGTCTGTCATAAAAAACCGATACACCGTGCGATTTGAGATTGTGCGACAAAAAGGTCCGTGGTCACTCTGCTCTGACTCTGTCTGCGTTCTGCGTTCTGTGCCTCCCAGGTCCTCAGACTCCGCTGTTCCCCGCAGGATTTGTAATCAGAGCACACCCTTCAGCTGTGTGCGTTGGCATTTTACATGGATCTGTTTTATTAGGAACAAATACTTTCTCTTTTCCTGGAAATGAGGTGGTTATGTTACTGGTCCACTTAGTTAAGACCCCCCATAAACTCACTGCTTGCAAACACACACACACACAGGCACACACAAATATACACGTACACACACTGACTTCACAAAATCTAAATATGCACCCAGGTTGCCGTGCAAACACTTTTACAATGAATTCAGAGGCAGACACAAAGAAATGTGTTCTGGGGGCTTTCTATTGTGGAACAATAAAATAAAATAAAACCATTAACTATCTGTGGAGTAAGGTGATACGCTTTGCTTTTTCATTCTCAAATTTCAAATTGTTTTTCTGTTTGCCTCTTTTCAATGTACTTGACCTGCTAATCCCCTTCCGTACACACTAAGCTTGACAGTTGTATTGTGTTTGTTCATTTCCCTCTCAGTAGTCTTTGACAAAAGGTGTAATTGGTATACATCTCCATAGTGACTGTTGTCCCGATTATCTCACAGGTGGGCATGGTGAAAAATTAAAAACTTTGGGGTAACATAAATAAATGATGTGTTGGCCCAGTGAAGTGTATAGTTGCCTGTTCCATATATACCATTTTAGTTCTGTTAAGACACTCATGTATTGATTAACCATTTATTGCAACGAAAATAGGTTGTCTTTGGCGGTGTGGTTATAGCTAAGAGGGAGCTCCCTGCTTTGCAGCATGGCTAGCATAGCACAAGTACCAACAGGGCCAGTCTGGCCTAGTGCTGTGTGTGTTTGTGGTGTGCGTAGTGTGTGTGTGTGGGTGTTTGTTGTGGGTGTGTAAATCTCTTCCACAGATAGGAAAGACAGGTTCAGTGTTCGGTTGGATCTCAAGTGGGAAACCTGAGTCCTGTCATGTTTGTTATCATTATTAGATATAAAGACACACATCCTCTGGGGAGTTTCAGATGGGAAATAATGAGGTTTCTAAAGGGTCGAGGCACAGAGGGAAAACAACTTTCAATGGGGTACGGGTGAATTCAGGTGTGCAACAAAGCTCTCATGCTCTCATTTTCATCTATTGTTGGAATCCTCGAACATCCACACAAAGATGATTTCATGTCCGGAGGAAGGGAAGCTAAAGTTTCTTATCTTTGTGGTTGGACTCTCACGAGTAGAGCACTGTCCGGTGTCTGGTCACAACATTTGATTCCATCACCGACCTGCCATTGAAACCCAGCTACATTCTGTATGACGTCACATCTTAATGCTGGTGTTGTAGTGTAAATACTAAGTGTTTAGAGGTATGTGTAGGTTCAATACAAGGATGAATGTATAGAGACAGCATGGCATGTGGGATTGGGATGGGGTCAGTGAGCCAAAGAAGTGGGCATGTGTTTACTCTGACCACAGACCACTGATTTATACTTCCAGGAGCAGGTAATGCTACCATCAGGATAACACACACACATATGCACATACACCTACATCCACACAAACACAAGTGTGCACCACACACACACACAAATGCACATAAGCACACACACTAACACACATAAACACACGCAAACATTTTATGGACGCACTCATACACGCACACACGCACACACACACACAGCCCTGAGGGAGGTGTTAATCTTTAGTTTGTGTTGTTACAGGTGAGTCGATTCATTCTGGCAGGTACGACCGTTGTTGATGCCTCCACGCAGCTGAGGAGCAGCTGAACTCCCGAGCACTTCACTGCTGCGGCTTCACTCAGTAAAGGTACGAAGCTACGCTAGTTTTCTTTCTTTTTCTTTCTTTCCTTAGTTTCTTTTTTTTCTCTTTCATTTGATTATTTCTTTCTTGTGAATGGGGGGCAAAGCCCTTTCCACTTGACAGTGGAAAGCTAATGCAGTAGCTATGTAGCAATGTAGGTGTGATGTTTGTCAAATGTAAAATGGTCCACTACAAATAGTAAAAGCTACTTTTTAACGCCTCACAACAACAAACTCCTGTGTAATGTTGTGGCTTCCATACAGCGGGCTACTTTAGCGAGATAGAGACAAAGTGGCGCTAAGGAGCCATGGTGTGTGCAAGTTGTGGTCTAGAATAACAACTAAGTACTCAACATAACGGTGAGAAACTTTGGCCGCCATTGGGACTCCAAAGCGAAGCGCCAAGTCAAAACACAATTAATGCTGCACTGTAGTTGATGGGGACCAAGGGAAGGTTTGCAGATTACGATTGTAAGACAACAACAGAAGATTATCAGGCGAAATAACAGAACACTGTGTAGTCAGTTGTTTGGTAACTGTAAGATAAAGCCTGAATGGTGTTGAAACAAATGAGGCCTGTCGGTTGCCATGGGTATTCAATAGTACTCAATAGTCAGGCTCATGTAAACGGGGTACAGTGAGGGAACTACGACTGAATGTGAAACAGATCAGGTTGCCAAAACAATAAAGGAAGTGGATTAAGTAATGATCAACTAGATCATGGTAGTAATGGCAGTCGTAATAACCTACTGAAACTTTCAACTTTCATCCAAATCTCAAGAATTGTAAAATTACTTTCACAGAACAGAAATTCCAGACTCTCTCTAGATGAAGGTTAGTTATTCATTTAGAATATTAATTGTATTCCTCTTTCCACTACCTCAGGATGAATCTACCCAAGCGTGGTAACAACACAACACATTTGTTTGTAGAGTGGGTGAGCATTGACACGTGTGTGTGTAGGTGTATGTGTGTATACTGTTTGATGGTATTGTTAAAGAGAGAGCAGGGAAAACTGTTTTGTGTAACAGTTTACTATCTCTTAAACAGTCACGTGTAAGGCTGCATGGGTAGATCACCCTTGAAGGTCAAAATGTTTCTTACACAGCGGTGGTAATGCTGAGTAAAGTAAATCATGCGTCACCTTTGATAAATCCTTGCTGTGAAATGTGGAATACACTAAACTAGAATCATGCAACCAACACATGTTGGAGCTTTAATTTGGTTATATATTATTGTTAGAAAATACACTAGCATGTACGATGAACATAAAATGATGCTTAAAGGTAATCACCAATGTAGCCTTGGTCAACAAAGGCCAACATCTTGATGCAAATGCCATGGACAACCACGTTATGCAATGTCTGATTAGGCAAAACGACCGTGTTCTGGCACAACCGGCTCTTTGATGTGGTGTTGAACCATTACCCTGCGAGAAAGTACTCCTGAGCAACATGGAGAAGGTGAAGGTCGTCAGGGGTGACAGTGGGCCCAGGGCAGTGGTCAGGGCAGGCCACCAGCTTGATGGTTTTGTACCAGCGAAGCCTGAGTGGATGGAACCGGGAATGTTGTTTCCACTAAGTGAGCACGTAATGGGGTTGTAAGACCCCGAAGCGGTACAGGAAATATGCAGATTGCCCACGTTGTTTCCAGAGTTCATCTCCTTTCTAGTCAGTGAGAGTACAGAACATGCACCTGCGCTGAGCAGGGGACGGACGGTGAGAGACAGTGTTGCGTCTGTGTGTGTTGCTGAGACCAGCCGCAGGGCACAGGTAACTCTAGGTTGTAGGTAAACAGGGTGTTTCATGGTGAGGCGGTGTTTTGTACACAGGACAGCCTGCGTCAAGGCACAATAAACTCCAGGCACAGGGAGAGGAGAGAGACCTGCCGTGCTGTCAATGCTGTTTTGTAAAGTGTTTGTTTTTACCATTGAGGCGAGAATCTTCAGGGTTACTTTTACCAACAAAATTCTTTGACTTGTTTGCGGTCCAGTATCTGTGTGCCCTATTCTCCCAGCTGTGACAGTTTACATTTAGTCATTTAGCAGATGCTCTTATCCAGAGCGACTTACAGTAAATACAAGGACATTCCCCCCGAGGCAAGTAGGGTGAAGTGCCTTGCCCAAGGACACAACATCATTTGGCACGGCCGGGGATCGAACCAGCAACCCTCTGATTAATAGCCCGATCCCCTAACCGCTCGGCCATCTCACCCCCAGTTAAAACACATGCAAGAGATGGTCCTATGTGGGAGCTCTATACAGGGCCCCATGTTGGCCCATGTTACATAGCCTACACATATGCTTAACAAACAATAACACACATATTCAAGTCAACACAAGCTAAGACAGTTTTCCTGTACAGATTTCTTGACACATCCAATAGATTTAGAATTCCATAACAACAGTTCATTCTTTATAGAGACGCTAAGGTGTCACAATGACCAGACCTTTCCTGGTCCTGTGTTGGCAACCCTAAGCACATCTCATACTGTGTCCTGGTCCAACAATCAGCAGCAGCAGCTGGCGATCTAATTTTAATTGGGATGCAATATCTTTATTTGGCTATGACAGGAAAACAAATATAATTGGACATTGGAAACGTTCTTGTAGACATTAATATCTGGCCTTGTTGATTTTGTTTAGTGGAAATACCCTGTCATGAGACTGTAATACAAAGACCAGTTGCTTTGACAGAAAGTGTAATGCTTCAAATACATACTGCACAATATTTCACTTTGCTAATGAAGAATGAAAGAGTGAGATCCCTACTTAGATGTGTCGTTGACAGATGTCACGCCCAAAGAAATATTTCAACAGTCCTACTCAATCTAACTGGTTTTAACAGATTTGATTTAACAGAGGGATTTCACTAATTGTAAAGTTGTAAGTGTGATCCAGAATAGGATTGTATCAAACGTCCTATCCACAGAACATTCCATGGCAGGGCGGGCCTTTGAAGCCCTCATGAGATAAGGCTGCCACATGAGACGAGATATAATTATCCTTATTAGACTACCCTGTATAATGTTGCCTGGGAGCAGTGAAGAGTTACCAGATAGTTTGGCCTTCTTAACTGAATAGAAGGGGTTGCTGGATTAAAAGGCTCATTGTCAGTGGAGACGTATGTCTTCATTAAATATATTGAGCCTGACATTGCCATGCAGGGTAAAATATAATTACACAGTCTACATAATTATAGAGCTATAAGGCTATGCGCTCTGTTCGGTGCTTTAGTTTTCCAAGAAACATGTAAAGCAATGACATCCTACTGTAATTAAATAAACTGTAATATGTTACGACCCTCTAAATCACGCTTCTTGTGAATATGTGTTGAGATTTGTGGTTTTGGAGAACAGTTTGAACAACAAGGTTTGTGTAAAGACAAATTTTGTTGTATATGAACAGTCTAGATAGAGTAAAATGTAATCTTGTTGCAGAGTTAACTTTTCAGTTTTACTTCTGTTCTGCCCCGTTATTAATTTTCTGCCTGTCTCACCTACGTGGTGGCCAATCAGAGCTCACGTTCCGCTCCCCCACTACCATCTGAGTGACCAGGGGCTGTGCGTGGTAGAACCACACTTCTTCTATATCTCTATCACAAGGGTCCAGTCCACTCTCAACCAACAATGGCGATGTTGAAAAGGTTTTTAATGTTTGTTCTGTCCTGCTTTTATTCAAGACATTTGAATTTGATCAGCTTCCATACTCTGGCAACAGGCAGAAGAGTTTCTAGCCAAGAGGAAGCACTCTATGACCAGGGTCCAGTTTACTCTGTCAGACAGCGAAGACTCAAACCCATTTGTTTTGGGCGTGGGGGTGTCTGCTGAGAGGATGCTCTCAGTGGTTTGGCTGTGATGGATCCTTTCCCTGCCCGAGATCACACTGCGATATCGTTCCAGTTTCCACATTCGTTTTTCCTCTTCTAACCCGAGACCAATTCAGTCCTGTGGTTCTTCCAGTGCTGGCCCCCAGACAACCCTCTGGACTGCACTCTGAATAAAAGGTCTCCTTAACTGCCGGTCAGGGCCCTTTGCTTTGGACCGCATCAACCTTGAGCTGTGAGCTGCTGGTCGAGAACATCGCTAACTCTCAGTGAGATAGGCTCCTCCTCCTCACGCCCTCAGGTGACCTTTGCCAGACAGGAAATGGGCAGATCAAAGCCTGAGAGACGTTTGGAGACAGCACGGGGAAATGCCCCTTTGCATCATGACAGAACCATGGCACTTCCAAGTACTGTGCCCCAGCACACCGCAGAAACCAGAGCCGAGCTTGGTCTGTTACGTCGAGTTTTGAATCTCTAGGCAACTGTCTCGTTATGATAAACTGTATTGACACAGTGCACGGAGGCAGGAAAAAAGGGAATCATTGATGGTAAACATTCCCAGATTGATATCTTAAAATAGATGTTCCGAGAAAGAAAAGTACTTCAGAATAACCAAATAGGGGTCAAAATATGATCGAACAAGAGAACGAAATGATCCCACCGTGGAAAAACAGACACAGTACGGTGCCACTTTTTACTTTGAGAGCTTTTGTCAACATAAAAATAAAAAATAAATCCACTTATCGATGCTACTGGGGGTGAAGATAGGCTTTGTGTCTCAAGAAAGCAGCGGCCTCCTTTTGATAGGAAGCAGACAGTAACTATAGGAAAAGTAGGCGGAAAATGGGCAAGCATTTGTAATGAGGGCCATGTGGCTGATGTATGACAACAAAACACAAAAAAGCATTTCCGAGACCGTTCTCGTTCTTGGGTAGCAGTGGCAGGTCAACTATGAACGCAACTTTGAACTTCCAAAGGTATAAGGACTATCAATAGAGCATCCATGTTTTCCCCATAATAAACTGCTTTAGTCATCCATTCCCAGCAGTGACCCCTCTTTTCCTTTTGCATAACAGGCGGGTCACAGAGAAGTGACTGCAAACATTGAAAGGGAGTGTGTGTGTGTTTGTGTATCAAACCTAATTCACAAATGCTGCCATGTGGTTGTATCCTGTGGTTCCTTTTGTGTTGTGAAACTATTGTTTAGCTTTAGTAGTAAACAATTAAATCTCAAACAGGATTTCTTTTTATGTCTCCCCATGCAGACTTCGCAGGATGAGCAAACAGTATTCGTCTGTGAGTCCCACAGACAACGCGATCCTGAGCGTGATCACGGAACCGGAATACAAGCCCAAGAAACGACGCTACGTACGCAAAGACGGCAGCTGCCACATCCTCTTCCGACACGTCCCGGAAGAGTGGCTTCTCTACGTGACGGACATCTTCACCACCTTGGTGGAGATCCGATGGAGGGTCATGTTTCTCACGTTCGCCCTCTCCTACATCCTGTCCTGGCTCTTCTTTGGCATCTTGTACTGGATCATAGCGTTGGCCAACGGGGATATAAAAGATCCTACTAATGACCCTTGTGTGTATGAGGTGCGTAGCTTCACCGCTGCCTTCCTGTTCTCTCTGGAGACCCAGACCACCATTGGCTACGGGTTCAGGGGCATGTCGGAGAACTGCATGGTGGCCATCATCCTTGTCACCGTGCAAGATGTCATCAGCTGCTTCATCGACACCTTCGTCATCGGCATCGCCGTCGCCAAGATGGCGTCCGCCCGGAAGAGGGCCCAGACGGTGGGTTTCAGCAACACCGCTGTCATCAACCTCCGGGACGGCTTCCTGTGTCTGTGCTGGCGAATCGGAGACTTCCGCAGGCATCACGTGGTGGAGGGGACGGCCCGCGCTCAGATCATCCGAACCACCATGCACACCACAGGGAAGGTCGACATGACCTACAGAGACCTGAAGATCAATCAGAGTGAAGTCATCCTGACCACGCCCACCACTGTCTTTCACAGGATAGAGGCCGGAAGCCCTCTGTACAGTATGGGTCTGGAGGACCTTCGAAAGGATGATTTTGAACTGGTCATGTCCTTCACTTACACGGACGACTCCTCCGGCATTCTGCATCAGACCCGCACCTCCTACATGCCTGACGAAATCTACTGGGGCCAGCTGTTCCAGGACATGCTCCTGGTCAATAGGAAGTACTACAAGGTGGATTACTCCATGTTCCACCACACTGCTAAGGTCCTGGTGCCGGAGGTCAGTGCTGAGGAGTTTGACCGCAAGAAACTGATGAAGCCTTCTCCGCGGGGTACTCCACTACACACCCCACGACCTTCACCCAGACCTTCACCCAGGCACTCACCCAGGCACTCACCCAGGCTCTCACCCAGACCTTCACCACTGCCCACCCGGTCAAACTTCCACCAGCATTTGAAACCTCCCACGGTGACGGTGGAACATGTGAACGGCAACGTCACTGAAGCTGAGATGGTTTCTTCCAGGAAGACAGCTAATGACACTCTGTCCCCAACTACCTTTAGTGAAGACAGTTTGTAGATTATCTGTCAAGCGGTGTCAATAATTGCTAACATTGACCCCTTCATAAACTTGGTCTATCCGTGCTCTCTACCAATGGACATTTCCCAATAGAAACGTACATACTGAATTCACACTGTAACACAGGTAGAAACGCTGGCATTCAATTAGTGTAAGTCAAAATGTCATTCTTCTAAATATTAAATAGACACTGTCAAGGAATTCATGTGAATAACTGAATGGCTCAAAATTACATTTCAAAAACCTTTCCGGGATTTGAGGTATGATGAAAAATTCATTTTGTACATTTGTCTCATGTGTTACGTCTAACAAAACTGTACAGCGATGACTTGTTATGACTATTTTCTCTGTGTTGGTTTCAGCATGTTCAAACATTGTATTGTACAAGATGAGCTGGGAAAAGGTTTATCATATTAAAATCCCCTTCTCCTTGATATTAATGATCTGGTGATTCAGAGGTGGGAGTCTCACATTAACTCTACTTTCATCGTCTACAGGATGCTGTCAGTGTGTGTACAGTCCAGTACATGACTCAGAGTCAAGCACAGAGGTACAGGAACATTCCAGATGTTTTAGGTTCTTTTGTCGAATGGTTGTCATCTTCATAAACATGCACAAGTCTTGTCATAATCTCAGAACGTAGTTGAATGCTTGCATGTTAGCCTTGGTTGAATGCTAACCTTCGTGCAAGTAGAGTCCACATCATACCCTCATGTCTAGATTACACGACACATTACCCGGCAACTCATTTGAATAATTCCCAACAAACAATTTTACAAAATACCCCTAAAACCAGTCAAATGATGTTCATCTGAGGGTTCGCTTCTGTTGAGAGTAGAAGGACAGCAAGCCCAAGCCTTGCGTTACAGGTAAAGGGAAAGCCGAAGGGAAAGGTGAGGGGAAAGGTGAGGGTTAAAACCTGTCCGGGCTGAAACACCTGCTGCTCTGGGATGTCTCGTCCTGGTGTCCGGCGGGCCCTGGAGAGTGCTGGCTTCTTCGCCCACCCTGTTATCCATCTGTCATCTCTGAGAACAAAGATCTTGTCTGACCGTGTAACTTTGATGTGTCGTAGACAGAGCCCATGCCTGTCCTTCCGCGGCTTTGATCCGGCGCGAGGCTCACCGTCATTAAGACAACACAACTGCTCCCTATGAGTTCATCAAAAAGCTACAATACTGTTCGCATGGCAAGGGGATGGCTTACACCAGCACTGCATCTGACATCTTCGCTTCATTTGGGACACAGTGACTGTCGACAGCCACCTCCAACTGTCACTTTTTTTCAGTTGGTACACAGAGCAGGAAAGGGAATCTAATAAGGATGCAGCTGGTAATTCTCTGCTGAGGCAGCAGTCAGTGTAGCATCACAGCGCTCCACGTGGGGGCCCGTAACCACCGAATCGTCCGAGACTCCAGGTCGCCCCCTTGTGGTCCGTGGAAGCACG
Source organism: Hypomesus nipponensis (assembly GCF_054491055.1). Lineage (NCBI taxonomy): Eukaryota > Metazoa > Chordata > Actinopteri > Osmeriformes > Osmeridae > Hypomesus > Hypomesus nipponensis. The sequence goes on along the minus strand of NC_140373.1, from coordinate 2,063,201 downwards.
GACCTGCAGATTCAAATGGGGGATGAAAAGATATATGGTGATTGCAGACAGCCAGCTCGCACAGCTTGTTTGGGCTAAATATATGTGCTGCTATTTTTAGAGCTGTCGAAATAGAAAAAAAGGATTCTCGGTTCAATGGCAGGGTGAGTGGATGTCGTACTGAATCTACAGCCACTCCTTATTAGTAAGCATGCTGCTATGACACATGATTGAAACAGCTCCCTGGCATGTCAGAGCCTAATCTAAACCCACTGACTTGGTTTGATGTGTACCATATGGGTGTCATACATGATGTACAGTACTAGTGTGTTTACGGACATCCGCGACATCAAATGGACCTAAACTGTTATGGCAGTACGGTATCTTCAGGTCTGTCACATGGGAGTGAATTATTCTTGAGAGATTAGCTGCAGAAGTCTGCCAGTGAAAACTGGGATTCTGTTCAAGGGTGGGTCAATGGGATTTTAGCCTGCTAAAGTTAGTGACTTACACAACTATTGAAAAGATTCAAAATTAGCTGTTCTTAAGTAAAACAGAGCCATAACCTTGGCCATCATTCAAATACTAACATGAGACAAAGTTTTTAAATAGTTGATTCCATCGGAGTTTCAAACACTTGTCGAACCAGTCAGTTTGCATATACAAACTGAGAAATATGTATAGGCTACTTAATAGTCTTCTAAGCTTAAAATAAAAATATTTCCTCAACTACAACCAGCACCATTCAATTAATTGACCTGTGTTTTGCGCGTGCTGTTCTTCAAACTGCACGAGCAACTCGTCTGTTACACCGGAGGTCTGTGAAATGCTACTTCTGATTTTATTCAGTAGAGTTTATCAGTTGTCTTTATCAGAGAGTTTGGCTCTCTCTTCCCGATTGGCTAGTACGCGAGTCGGAGGCGGGGCACCTGGTGTACTATTTAAATTGCTTGGGGAACTATTTGCTAAGCACATTATCTAGACCGGTCAATTTGGTGGCATGAGGTAATTTCAGTTCTCGCTGTAATATAATACAAAATACATCATCCTTCTTCGAGTAACGAGTAGAAAACAAGTAGGAACGAGTGGATAGCGGAGGACCTGTCTTCTGGAATATAATATATCAACCAACTACCTCTACAAATGAGCAACAGGTACATATTAGACACTTAATACTTCCTAAAATGAAAAAGTTAATACTTTCAACAATTGAGGATACTCTCTATATGCAACTAGAATGTTGCAAGTATCGTGTTAAAAATGACATTGGGTATGCATAGACAGACGTTTTGCTTTGTTTATTTGGCATGATACGTACGTATGACTCGATGACACGAGAGAGCTGCGCGCACTGAATGGATGTTGAACAGTTGAAAAACAGATGACAACGGCCATAGCACGAAATGACTTCCTTACATCGCCGTATTATTGTTTTGACACCATAGTCATAAATATCAATGGAAAAAATGACACAATAATATACACGTCCAGTTAATGACTTAGTTTCACTTATAGTGAACATTTGCAATGAGAGATTGCATCAGTGACTCACCCGCACCTGTTCACATTTGTCGATGGCATTTGGTGCGTATTTGACTGCAGCTTTAAATCTGGCAATTACTTCTCTCTTGGTAACATACACCAATACAAATCTTAGCAAATTATAAAATATTTTTACAATAATTTTCCCAGTGAAGCTTGACGACAAGTTAAAATTCTAGAAGTTGGATTATTTTACGCACAAAATTTTATTGTGTATTCGAGAGAGAAATGTTCATTTTAAATATCGTCACTGAATGTATTGCCGTGTGAAATTTGGAGAAGTGATGTAGGATATTGAATTTTCCAGAAACACTATTGTAACTGCTGGGGCCAATAAACTCAAAGCAACACTTTCCCTCCATCTTTTCTTCGAACTTAATTGTATTGATCCTAAAATGACATTTAAAAAATACATTATTGTTGAGATAAAGATATTTTTCTGTAGCTTTGTATTTAGGTAATAACTTCCATCAGTGACCTCTTTGCAAAATAGCTAAATCAACAAAGACATTTATGTAAGTATTCATAAGTGACAGGAACAGAGTTTGACATGTGGTAACATAGTCATTATACTTCACTCCCAGTAAACATACCATCTACTTTACCAAAGCACCTCATGTTCAACCTAAAAGAGCAATCTCTCCAACTTAAAAGACATTTAAAGAAATGGCTGCACATGAACCTTACTTTGCACTAAAGCCAAGCAGAATCATAGCTCTGTATGAAACATGTTTAGTGTAAGAACTGTTTCTACATTTACATATTTCAAGGAGAAGCCATCCATTTTTTATGAGTAACTCCCACCCCGGTGTTCAACACTAAGCCTGCTACCAAATCTCTCCAAATGACTCTGTGATTTTGATTCGTAGCATAGTTCTGTTGCCAGGACAGCAAGGTCTAGAACATGTACAACAGACAGAGTTTAATGAGCGGTGTTTCAGTTGTGGCGCAGAATCCTCCCGGGATACACATTATGCTGCTGAGGGAAGATGCTATCCCTGTGGTGGACTCTCTGGGAGTCAACAAGCTACGCAGTGCACCCACAGACAAGACCTGAGCTTTTACATTTGATATTCATGAATGCTGAGTGCTGCAAGCAGACACTGCAGCCTCTAAGCTTTCTAATGTGGCGGACCTCATGTGAGGAAACTGTAAATGTGTGTGCTGTGTTTGTGTTGTATCGACATGGTCTCTGTTCAGCAGTCAGCTCCAGCAATGGTAAATAAGGACAAAGAGGAAAGGAGTCACTCATATTACTGTGGCGCTGACCACTCAAAGAAATACAGTGTGAAAAGCAAAATAAGCTAAACAAAAAATCCAATTAAAACAGTTTCCAGACACCTAGTTTAAAGTAAACAAAGAATCAGTCCGATAGAGTGAGGTGTTTACTTACACAGTCAAGCAAAACATTGCATTATTCAGGGCTTGTTAATAGCTCTATAGACAATGAGCATTAGTAATGCACCACTGCTTGAGCAGAAAGGCAGAAGGAATAATGCATGCTGTATGACATCGCAACAAGTACATTGTTGTGATACTGAGGTGCAATAGAGACATCCTGGTAAAAGTTTTATCATCAAGTTTTATCTAGTCAATTATTCACACCTGTCATTGCGTTTCTTCCAAATATTTGTTTTGCTGCCACAGAGGTTCAGAAACTGAATCAAAGTCGTAACAAAAGGTTCATGGGATCCCATTGACATGCTGTAACCCACAGTCCAACAAGAAATTATCTTGTCAACATCCTACTGCCAACAAAAACAGGCTTGCTTTGTAAAATGACAATCAATGGGACCTTACTCAAATTACTCTGTGCTCCTTCTCAACGAGAGTGTAAAGGTCAAAGTATGGTTCAATAGCACGGTTATTTTGTCATAACTAAAAGAAATATTGTTGGCACAAGAATTCAGGCTTTTACTTGCCCTTGTCCATAGAGTATTAAAATAGTTTCTCAGTCTACACACACTGCAGAGAAATGGATCATGACTAATCATTTACAATCTTAGGAGTTTGGATGAAAAAGCACCTTCCAAGGGGTTTTTACAAGCTACAAAGGGACTCTCTAGGGCTTAGAGAGCTAAAGTTCGTAATAGCTACTAAGCCTAACAAACTTTCTCTCTGCCATCTTCTCCATAGCATATATAATTGATGCGGTCCTGCTGTCTGATGAGAGAGGATTGACCAGCTCGTCCTCAGCTCAACAGACGTCTCCTTGGTCCGAGTCGAGCTAGGGGCCACCAAGGACACCCAAGAGGCACCTCCTCTGTCCACCCTTCCTTCGACACCATTTCTTGCTTGAGTCGGCCCCCCGCAAGCGTTTCAAAACTGTTTCTCCAACGCTTCTTCCAGAAACTCAGACTGTTTTCCAGAGCAGAAGCAGCACAGCCCTCCCAGACAGAGGTGATGGGAAGTGTGCGCACCGACCGCTACAGCATTGTATCATCCGAGGAGGACGGAATGAAGCTGGCCACCATGGCGGTACCCAACGGCTACGGGAACGGCAAGGGAAAGGTGCACACGCGGCGCCAGACGCAGAGCCGGTTCGTCAAGAAGGACGGTCACTGCAATGTGCATTTCATCAACGTGAGCGAGAAAGGCCAGCGCTACCTGGCCGACCTCTTCACCACCTGCGTGGACATCCGTTGGCGGTGGATGTTTGTCATTTTCTGCCTGGCCTTCCTCCTGTCGTGGCTGTTTTTCGGCTGCGTCTTCTGGCTGGTCGCCATCTTTCACGGGGATTTAGAAAACAGCAGCCAGAAGTGTGTCTCCAACGTCAGCAGCTTCACCGCGGCTTTTCTGTTCTCCATCGAGACGCAAACGACAATTGGCTACGGCTACCGATACGTGACGGACGAATGCCCCGTCGCCGTCTTCATGGTGGTCTTTCAGAGCATCGTGGGCTGCATCATCGACGCCTTCATCATCGGCGCAGTCATGGCCAAGATGGCCAAGCCCAAGAAGAGGAACGAGACCCTGGTGTTCAGCCACAACGCCACGGTAGCCATGAGAGACAACAAGCTGTGCTTGATGTGGCGCGTGGGGAACCTGAGGAAGAGCCACCTGGTGGAGGCCCACGTCAGGGCTCAGCTCCTCAAGTCCCGCACCACGGCGGAGGGGGAGTTCATCCCCCTGGACCAGATGGACATCGACGTGGGCTTCGACAGCGGGGTCGACCGCATCTTCCTGGTGTCGCCCATCACCATCGTCCACGAGATCGACGAGCAGAGCCCCTTCTTTGACATGAGCAAGCAGGAGCTGGAGACCTCAGAGTTTGAGATTGTGGTGATCCTGGAGGGCATGGTGGAGGCCACGGCCATGACCACCCAGTGCCGCAGCTCCTACCTGGCCTCTGAGATCCTCTGGGGCCACCGCTTCGAACCCGTGCTCTTCGAGGAGAAGAACTACTACAAGGTGGACTACTCTCGCTTTCATACGACATATGAGGTGCCGAGCACCCCGCTGTGCTGTGCCAGAGACCTCGCGGAGAAAAAATACATCCTATCCAACTCTAACTCCTTCTGCTACGAGAACGAGGTGGCGCTCGCGAGCAAGGAGGACACAGACGAGGGGAACGGGGGGAGTGTGGGCCCGGACGGAACTCAGACGGACAACGTTTCAGACACTGACCACAGGCAGGCCACGGTGCCGCTAGAGTCGCGTCCTCTGAGGCGAGAATCTGAGATATGACTGGTGGAGACCTGGCGTATGAGATCCTCCTTAACGACCTGCTCTAAAAGGCACATTGAGATGAGCTGGGCCTTGGGTGGAGGACAGGTTCCCGCTGATGGTACTGCTGAGGGAAGGGGCTAGGACTGGGGCACGCATGTGACGGGAAGTTCTCAGTATGACAAAATCTTAGCACGCTGAAAGTGTGTGCATAGGAGGAAAAGTCTCCCACAAAATACGTATTTTGTGTCCATTGACTGGAGCATACCATGTCCCATTAGGAAAGGGGGCGGGGGGGTTTAGATGACTTGAAAATGTCAGGGATATGTCTGTTGATGGCCCAGTTAACGATGTAAACGATGGTTTGTTATGAAGGTGTTTTTTTAATGCTTCAACAGTCTTTCTCAAATGTTGCAAAGTGCAGGAGCTCTGCTTTTACACTTAGGGAAACATGGGCAAATATGCAAGGATACTCATCGAGAACTAGTTTTGCTCTAAAACAGAAACATTTAGCTAATTTGCACATTAATTGGGCATAAGTTTGTAAAAGGTCCTTTTAAAGTTATTGGATGTTTCATCTATGGAATCCCTCTCAGAAACAAAGACATTTTCCAAACTGAAATAGTGCTTATACAAGGAATGACTGGTTCTTTATCAAAGTAACTGAACACATTTTTAAATCTTAGTCTGATGGTGTTGCCGTCTTAGTGATGGCACAAGTGAAAATATGATTTTCTTACTAGCTGTTAGCTATATCAATGTGTCTGAGGCAGATATGGTACACTGCACGAATTATTATGAGCTGGTCTCTCGACAGACATTACACATGGCAGAGGTTTAAAGAAGAAACGTTTTTGACAGAAGATTTTTGTATGTATTGGAACTATTTTTTTGATCAGGCGAGCAACGATGTTTCTAAAACATAGAGATTATTTTCTGTCTCGTATCTCATCCCACAGAATAGTTGCTGGTCAAATTGATGGAAACGAGCCTGTTTACGTGAAGGAATTGAGCAGGGTAGACGTATCAGTATAGAAATGAAGCGGAGATTAACTGAAGCCTACAAAATGGAGGAGGAGTGGTGGGCTAAAATGAGCATATGAATGTTCTTAAAAGTGCTGCTATGTTGTTGCATTTTATAGGGTTTGACAACAAAAGCCAAAGAGTATTATTATTATAGTTAAAAAGTGTTTTTTTTCCACTTGTAAGACTGATATGCGTAAATAATTTCTAAGTAAAAATAATGTTTTTCCACTAGTTGTTCACATGTTATTACCTTATTACCCTCAATACGAAGCCTTTGTCATCGTCAATAGAAACATACAAAGTCTGAGTCAGCCACGCAATGCCACAAACAGTTAAAAAAGTTATGAAGTGAAATAGACGGTGCTTATCAATTGTCCTAAACAATTATTTTGACGGATTTGTAGGTCTTGCATCTAAAGGCTCAAGTCAAGTCTCGACAGGATATTGTTCATTCAAAAGCATCCAATTAAAACATTATAATCCTTAATCTCAGATGAAAAGTGTTACAATAGTCATTCATTGTAAATGCTTAAATTAACATGACGACTATGCAGTTCAGCAGAATCCTGTCAGTTTTTCTGGGCTCTTTCAATCAGTCGACAACTAATTGTACATCTCTCCATTTTCAAAACGTTTCACTGTTTTTGTTGTTCATGCATGTATACTTAATATCCAGAACATAGGTTGCCATCCTTGTTATCGACATTATTTAAAAGAAAAGTCATTTAAAGGTGTTGCTGTACTTGCTTGTTGTTGATTGGAAAGCATAGTCTAAAACCACAAGTACTGTAACCCTGTTTTTCAAACCTAGAGTTTGCATCATGGTAAAACAACAACACTATTTTATGTCTCTACACAACAATGGAAAGCCTTTAGGGTTTAGAGGTTCTTCTTCTGTAAATAGACCCCTCCCTGCAGGCATTTTGTATCAGAGTCTTCCACTTGTACTGCAAAACAATGGAATGTACAGATTTTTATATTAATAATATTATTGTTATTATTGTATATGATATTATATTGTTCTTTTTTCAATAAAACCTCAATGAATGATCAAATGCAGTTGTCATCGTTACCCAACTAAACATACAAATATGAATTTACCTACAGAACCCAATGAACCATGTCCAATAGGAGACGTGATTTCCTCCTCCTCTTGCAAGATACACAGATTGGATAAGCTTCCGCTCGTCACTTTTTTTCCACTGGTGAACGTCAGTTAAGCCACACAGCCTGTTTGCGACAGATTTCGGAGAAATCCTCACTGACGCCCAAACCAAACACTAACAAGAAGAGAACCTGGCCTGACCCTGCAGTAGGAGAACCCGGCCCTGCAGTAGGAGAACCCGACCCTGCAGTAGGAGAACCCGGCCCTGCAGTAGGAGAACCCGGCCCTGCAGTAGGAGAACCCGACCCTGCAGTAGGAGAACCCGGCCCTGCAGTAGGAGAACCTGACCCTGCAGTAGGAGAACCCGGCCCTGCAGTAGGAGAACCCGGCCCTGCAGTAGGAGAACCTGACCCTGCAGTAGGAGAACCCGGCCCTGCAGTAGGAGAACCTGACCCTGCAGTAGGAGAACCTGACCCTGCAGTAGGAGAACCCGGCCCTGCAGTAGGAGAACCCGGCCCTGCAGTAGGAGAACCTGGCCTGACCCTGCAGTGGGCAGCTCCAAGCCAGTGTGTTTTGAATGCCCCCTGCTGCCTGGATGTTTTGAATGCCCCCTGCTCTTGTGCGTCAGACCTGCCTGCTGTAGCCACGGCTGTGCCTGTGACACAAAACAGCCTACCTTGTCTATTAGATTTTTTTTCCTTTTGCTCTTTGGACACATACAGAACAGCTAAGCCATCTCCTGCCCTATCTGTTACTGTCCTCCTGTTGTTCGGGCCTGCTCCCCCGTATCACAAGTTGCCGTTGAATGTCTTTAATCTGTCCCAAAGACTACATCTCCCAGACAACACATTTGTGTCATCGTGAAAAAGGGTGATGAATTCCGACAACATCTATTAACCGTGTAATTCTCTAGCCGTGTCATGTTGAGTGAAAACAGATTGAGGGAGGATGTGGAAATATTTTTTTACTGAGGATGAAGGTGACAGTGGCCTTCCGCTTCCAGCCCGTCATCTCTCCACTTCTGTTTTAGAGAAGATTGAGAAGTTGGAGAAAAACTTGACTTGAACCCAGCTCAGTGGAAAATTCCTCAGTTTACAGTTAGGGAAGACTGACACTAATATCAACTTCTGGAAAGGACTCATAGCTCCGAACGTGATACTCTATCCCCGCGGCTCAAATCGCATACTTTCTTTTTTACTTTTAGTGCATTAAGCTTGCTTTAATTTCTTACTAAATCATGACTTAAAATATACAGTCCAAGTCCAGTATTTAAAAGTGACTCAGTACACAAAGGTGTTTGCTGAAGTGCCGTAAATGACGGTCAGCGTTCTGAGCTCATGCGACCATAACTTTTGGCGGTCGTTATAAATCAGTAGTTAAGAGGTTTAAGTACAGTACACTAAAGCCCCAGCAAAACAGAAAAGAAGGGTATCATCTTGTACCATCAAGCGACGGAAAGACGACGGAGGGGGCTTGGGTGGGAAAGCCAAGAGTAAGGACTTCACCTTATCCGGTCACACCATTTAATATTCCATTTATTTATTGAATTATTAATTGAAAAGTGGTGACCAGGAAAGGCACATTGAGGCTATTTCCTGTTCGAAAGGAAGAATAGTGGCACATTGTTAAGCACCATACAGAGTCCTTGGCTAGGTGAACCTCTCTGACGCTATTGTGATACGTCGCTCTCCTTTGTTTATGAAAACAATAAAAAGGTTGTATATGAGTGAAACAAACTTCCGAAAGGAAACAGTGGATTAACTTTCTGTGCTTAGGTTTAAACCTTAAACATATAAAATACCACAACTTTCATATTTTTAGAATCCTTACTCAGTCTGTTGAACTCTGCTCTGCAGTTGATTTCTTGTAGTGGGCTGTTGTGTCCAACACTATGAGTGGAACAACAATGCAAAGCTAAAATCGCGCGGCGGTAACACAAAACAATCTGTGTTCGAAACTATCACAGGAACACTGTGAAAAACACCTTTTGTCGTGAACCTTCTGGGAACTTGACTCTCAGACAGACCCAGCTCCCGAGCAGACCTATGATCCCTGTGTGTTTGGTCTGTCTCTGGAAGGACGTCTTCCTGCTTCACACGGACCCCTGCCCAGCCAGACAAACCCCTCTCAGTGGTGCCTGGACGGATCAAAGGAGGCCTTTTGATAAGGTGCTCCCCCCTTCTGGGTGATAACATGAGGCTCAGGGAGGGAGAGTCAGATGGCTGAGCGGTGAGGGAGTCGGGACGGTAATCAGAAGGTTGCCGGATCGATTACCCGCCGTGCCAAGTGATGTTGTGTCCTTGGGCAAGGCACTCCACCCTACTTGCCTCAGGGGGAATGTCCCTGTACTTACTGTAAGTCGCTCTGGATAACAGCTAAATGTAAATGCACCGAAATGTATAACATGAAAGCTTCTCTCAGCCTAAGACCTAACCAGCAGTGTATTTTTCTTTTAGACCGTTCAATTAAAAAATCAGTTTAAACAAATATGCTTATTATTATTATTTGATCCTGATCCCAAATGTCCTGCTCACACTAATTCTTCCCTGTGGCCGTTTGGTTTCGCAGCGCTCATCCGTTCAGGAGAGCTGGGCGATGCAGACAAGGCCTGATCGTCCGGAGGGTTAAAGAGACATGCTGCTCCAGCTCTGTCCTGACTTTGAAGCTTTGCCAATTACCCTCTGCCTCCACTTTGATGCCCCGCCAGAACCTGTCACCTCCAGAGTCTCACCCTCTCGTCACCGGACAAGACATAAGACTCTTCCATCAACGAAACATTGTTGTTGAAAAATCTAATCTTCAAGGATCCTTTGTTATGTCCAGTATACTTAATCTAATTTAGCTTCACTTCCCAGGGTAGAGGAGTGTTTGCTATGCGTTATTTGGCGTTGGTGTGCTGGCACAAGGCACAGGGGAAGGTCCAGTATAGGCTGCTTGTCTCTTTTCACCCTGTAACAAGGTAGAGTTCTCCAGCTGCTCTGGACGGTGAGTTCCAGAACATAACCAGAGACCAGCCGTTCAGTCTCCAGGGTGTTTTTTGTAAGATGTTCGTTTGTACAGATGTACTTTACAGTAGCACTTTACAAGTAGTTGAAAGAACAGCAAAGAGTGTTACAGTCCTGATCATGTACTGAACAGTTTAGTAATGTAAAATAACTTGTATTATATGTAGCTGCTGAAATTAAAATGTATTTGAATCACTTCAACAGTAGCATGTAGGCAACCATTATGGTTTGATATTTTTTATTATTCAAATTTTTGAATAACCTGCACCTGGTCAGGTGCACTTTTCCATTCTAAATGGGCCAAAGTAGGAATTAATAAAAAATGGAATACGATTACATCACATCTTAAATAATTAATGTTCCGGCTTAATTTATTTTTATTACATCTCATGCTTGGTTGACCAGCTGAATCATATTCCCTAAAGAGGAGTCTGCTCTCTGCATCTGCTACCAGGAACCATCCCCAAGCTGCACACTGTAGGCTACATAAAACTAAAAGAAAAACACGGTTTCAACATTGACCCATTAAATAGTGAGTTCCACTGTCCCCACAGCGTACATTTTTTTTTCGGAAATTGTAGCTTTGATCAGTGACAATCAACGACATAATGATTTGAATTTTAAAAGGCTTTGCATGTATTGAAATTTAAACATTTGATGGTTAAGAATTCACCTCTTTAAAATTGAAATATGAATTTATTTGTTTATTTGTTTTTAAATGTCTATATTAACAGGGCTGCCAACTTTTCAAAAAACCTTGGAGTGAGACTTGGTGGGGTCAACCAACATTTTGTTGTGTACAAAGCGGATGATGGCTAGCCAGTCTCAACTAGCCAGTCTCAACAGGTGAGTGCAGGGGATGGCTAGCCAGTCTCAACAGGTGAGGAGGATGGCTAGCCAGTCTCAACAGGTGAGGAGGATGGCTAGCCAGTCTCAACAGGTGAGGAGGATGGCTAGCCAGTCTCAACAGGTGAGGAGGATGGCTAGCCAGTCTCAACAGGTGAGGAGGATGGCTAGCCAGTCTCAACAGGTGAGGAGGACGGCTAGCCAGTCTCAACAGGTGAGGAGGACGGCTAGCCAGTCTCAACAGGTGAGGAGGACGGCTAGCCAGTCTCAACAGGTGAGGAGGACGGCTAGCCAGTCTCAACAGGTGAGGAGGACGGCTAGCCAGTCTCAACAGGTGAGGAGGACGGCTAGCCAGTCTCAACAGGTGAGGAGGACGGCTAGCCAGTCTCAACAGGTGAGGAGGACGGCTAGCCAGTCTCAACAGGTGAGGAGGACGGCTAGCCAGTCTCAACAGGTGAGGAGGACGGCTAGCCAGTCTCAACAGGTGAGGAGGATGGCTAGCCAGCTCGTGTTCCAATGCCGAGGAAGGAGGTGTTTCTTGGGATGTAAGAGGAAGGAGGGGCAATGCACACTCTAGTCTTCAAAGATGTACAGTTAAATAGTTAATTATATGTTGAAGATTTCCTGTACACCTTCTGGTTTGCCAGAAGTTTCTTTAAATACTTTCGCTTTCTGGCTCCAAGAATCAAAGATGAATGTATCCAGTTAATCCAGTCTTGCAGAGAAAGGATGTACAGTGAAATCTGTGTTGTAACCAGTATGCCCCCACGCCTGTTTAATAAAGGTTGAACAAGGTAAATGACAAAATCAGGAGAAACATTTTTTCAACATAAGTTTAAAGTTGGATAGATAACAAATTCTGTAGAAACTTGACCTCTCTGCAAACACACATACAGGACTGAACTAAAACAACAACACTACTCAAGGAAGTGTTCACAACTCCAAATTCACCTGCAGGGAAGGAAGCCAGTTTCAACAGGTGAGGAGGATGGCTTGGATTATATGTTAAAGATTTCCTGTAAACCACCTGGTTTACCGGAAGTTTATTTGATTACTTTCACTTCCTGGCTCTGGTAAGTTCCTCATTGCAATGCTATGACATTCTGAAGCCATACTAAAGCGTTTGTCGAATAGTTTTTGTCAATCTGAAAATATTCAGTTGGAATGTTCAAATCTCGCCCACTCAAACGGTCACGCATGTGACGCTAACAGTGTTCGGTGTGCTACAGGATTTTAGACTTTCCGTCCGACTGACCGATCAGACAGGTGAACTGAGAAGGCAAAAGTGACACTTAAGGATGATGAAACACATCTGAATGTTTCATCTCTGTTTTTGGGAGCTAAATCGGCTTGGCTCGGAGAACCGCATCCCGGCCCGCCAGGGAAAACGTAACCTTGATAACGACGGCTTGATGGGGGTTAACGGGGGTTTATATCCAGGGGAGACTGCTGATGGCCAGCAACCTGAACCCCAGCAGAAGGGCTTAACCCGCGACAAAGGGTCTGCTAACATTTATAGCCCCTGGCCTTGGATAAGACAGCTCAACACCTCCACAGGGACGGAGGCAAAGAAAATATGAAGCAAGGTGGGCTGTTCGCAAAGCTCATCATGCTTCAAGAAATCGACTGTTACAGACATATGGAAGGCCGAGTGACAACAGATGTTCCCCTCTGCCCTCCGTGTGCTAAGTAATAGAACATTTATTTTTCACAGTCTGTTACCTTTTAATATCAGATTATGTATCATCGGATGAGTAGTATTTAAATATTCAAATAGTTGCTGGAGCAACATGAGACCCAATGGACTGTACAAAATTTGTTGACAAGCCAATCCAGTAGGCAGATCTGGAAAGAGCACTTGAGGCCTCCATACTGCTCACAGTCCTGAGAGCATTGAGCAGAGTCATTATTCAAAAGTAAGTAAGTAAAGAAGGAAGACTTTATTTATGTAGCACTTTTCTTACAAGAATTGCAGCTCAAAGTGCTACACATAAAATCAACAAAAACAATAATAAAAGTGAATAGATCTAAAACATGTAACAAACCAAACTAGCCGCACTCTATCTGCGGTCTCTCGAATCCGTCTTGGATCTGAGTTGCCACTTACAGTTTCTAATACAAGGTAGAAGTCTCCCATAGACTGATCCAGACCAGCAGTTTGATGCTGTATTTAGAGTGCAGCAGGGTTTAGTGTGTCTCATCTATGTTATCATTCTCTGCACTCTGTTTTGAATGAAAAAAAAACCTAACTTTTTATGAATGACACTACAGAAACTGTTTTATTTAAGTGTAGAACTGTGCAGGGTTAATGCACAGCGCTCTAAACATGCACACCACCAACCTTTCATCACCAGTCTAATCTCAGAGCCCAATAAGTACCCCAAACTAATCCAATCATGTTGCCTGGATAAATAAAATGTAAATACAACGATGGTGTCATTACCATCATCATCATCATCCTTCAGGATTGGTTAACCACCCAAGAGCCAATTCTAACTCCAGCATCGCGAGGCAGCCAGGGCAAACGGCTGAAAAGGGAGAGCTATAGAATGCGGTGGGAGAACAGTCGTTACCGCGGTCACATGCAGAACACCACAACGCCACGACAACGCCTCGGCAGGGAGTGACCAATCGGTGTCTTGGACGAGATCCTGGCGGTCTGAATGAAGACAGAGCTGTCTCCCACCCTACTCCCACGACTACTGTAAACAATAACAGCCAATTAGGAAGCATGTCTCGTCATCATCATCATCATTACATCTCTAGATCCTTTGGTTAATTCAATTTTGCCCTCACTCGGTCTATTTTTAGATCATGACACACAGTAACAACAAGCTTGAGTGCTGAAGTAACCTTTGCACCACAGTCTCCATCATTTCCATCATTTTATATGAGTTATTCATGTGGAAAACAACGTGGTTACAATGGTATATAATACGGTTGCTCTATCTTGGGACGATTTTATGTTATTATCTCTAATGTAATGAAGTAATCTTTTGACAAAGCAGCGTCACTTCTAAGCATGAGGCCTAGTATTGCTGTCCACATGCAACTTGCTGCAGCCCTACAGAGAATGTGTCACAAGTAACACATTTCTACAGAGGAATTGTGTGCAGTTTTAACAGAAGGACACTGTGTCAACATAATATTGGCTAAAAGTGCCAGCAACAAAAGAATGTGTGCCTACCGTGGATATCTACGCTGAACACAGGTTCTACGCTGAACACGGGTTCTATGCTGAACACATGGGTTCTACGCTGAACACAGGGGCTCTACGCTGAACACAGGGGTTCTATGCTGAACACAGGGGCTCTACGCTGAACACAGGGGCTCTACGCTGAACACAGGGGTTCTACGCTGAACACAGGGGCTCTACGCTGAACACAGGGGCTCTACGCTGAACACAGGGGCTCTACGCTGAACACAGGGGTTCTACGCTGAACACAGGGACTCTACGCTGAACACAGGGGTGCTACTCTGTACACAGGGGTTCTACTCAACGGAGGAATGTTGGAACTAGGCAGAGAGATGTAGAGGTGCTAACACAGGTGCTGGAAAGGCTACGTTAAGCTAGGTGTTCAGAAAAACGCATTCTGATGAGTCGCTGTGTTTGGCACAATGTTGTTAAGTTGGGGGGTTGTTTGATGAATGTGAATATGTTAAATTTTATGTTTCAAATCCAAATACTTGAAAGGCAGAAACACCTGCTACCATACACAAATAAATCATATTTTTACAGTAACAGCTCAGTGAAGCCACATGGATATTGCACAACATGCATGCCACAAATACTGTGCTGCCTTAACGTCACGCCTGCCATAACTGCGTTGGGACGATGAGTGATTTAGGACCGCTGACAACAAAGACAGTTTTCTCTAGGGCTTTCAGCCACTGTACTCACACGACTCCCTGCCACCCACAGGATTACATTCTGAAGGCTTACTTGACAGGGAAGTTTGTTTATGTGTTTTTACATGGAGAAAGATCTTATTGGTCCTTTGACCCGAAACACCGCAGTGAGGGCTCCCTTTACATTACATATCACCTCTTTGGTGTTTCTGCTGATGAACGGAGTGGACTGTCTGTCCTCTAATCCCGTCACACCAGCAGTGCTGAAAGAGACAGTGAACAGCTGGTGAACTAAGGGGGAGTAAGGGTGCCTGGCCAGGACAAAAAAGGAGAGTCGGGCACGCCAGGAATGTTTTCAACAATCAACTAGGCCTTTGCCATTATCAACATATTGTATTGTCATGTTTATGTAATTGTGTAGTCGCTGACCAATGTGCTACCAAAGCACGTTCAGAGACAAGGATTCTTTTAACGATATACTTGTAGGATTTAATGATACTTCATCTGCACTGTCACACTCTGTGATCAGCGTCTTTGCATTCATGTTGCTGCCAAGGGAAAGTTGACATACAGTATCTGCATCACGCATCCACCCTGGGAGGAGGAACATCAGTGGAATCAAGACGCCATGAAAGTTTCCTACAGGCAGGGTGGGTGTGTGTGCTATAGATACAGGCCTGGTCTGGAGGTGAAGGTCCTGGGGAGCACATAGGAGTTAGCCCACAGTGACTCACAGCATTCCACCACATGAGACTGTTGCAGAGGGCCATCGACCAGTCACACTTTCCATGGTGCTCAGAGGACCAGGTGGAAAGCTGTCGCCTGAGTCTGGGCCCATCCCCATCTTCGCACCGCCGGGATTTCCTGGTCTCACTTTCTTTCCCGCTCTCCCTGCCTGACACAAGACACGTCCTCTTGCTAGGCGTGTGTTATGACAGATTGGGGTTTCGATGATAAATGGGATCAGCCTTGATCTCCGCGTGGTGTCCCGTGACGGCCCGAGTCACGGGCAATACATGCGGCTTCCTCCGGCGGGTCGCTGGGGAGGGGTCACGTGTCGACGTGTTGCTGTGCTCTGAGCACAACGCTGCCCTGACACAGGCTCAAGCCCTGCCAGCCTGTCAGACCCACTTGTGGACCAATGATGGATCCTCTTCTTAAAGACAGAAGGTCTGATTGGAGCAGCCGTGGGAGAGGTCTTTGGCGTGGCCACACCTCTCTGGATGCTGGCCTCCTTCTGATTGGCAGGTGGGTGTCAAACAGAGAGATTCTCCAGATGCCCTCTTCTGCTGACCTTTCCTCACCGGGGTCACAGCTCCACTCACGACATACCTGCATCCTGACTGGTGTTGTCGTTTCCCTTCAAAGATGTGACATGTGACAAGGCCACTGAATTAGATTGCCAAAGGGGCACAACAGCCGTGTGTTCCACAACACACTCTGCAATGTGTTGTGGAACGGTATTTTACATGCCTGGTAAATTAGAAGGAGATATCTGGTTGCAATAGCTTCCAATCTTCAAAAGGCTCCCCCCTTCAAAGGCCGTACACATTTGTGTAGCGGATATGTAAGACCCAGTGTCTTTGGCCCAGGTAATCAAACAGGTTTCTTTGTTTTTTTTGTTTACAAATGACCATCCAAAAGCAGGATTAGATTGCTGACACGCAAGCATGAGTGATTTGTATCTGGAGACTGACAGAATAAAAGATACAGAAATAGAGAGAGACACAGAGAGAGAGAGAGAGAGAGAGAGAGCGAGAGAGAGAGAGAGAGAGAGAGAGAGAGAGAGAGAGAGAGAGAGAGAGAGAGAGAGAGTGGGCAAGAACAGTGAAACACCCTTTCCTTTCTGTTTGTCATTTTATGACATGTCCCAGTGATTTTATTGTTCTGCTACCTGACTAATGTGTGGAGCAGGAAAGGCAGCTGTCCATACAGGTAACATGGTGATTTTATCAGCAGGAATCAAGCCCACACAAAGACATTGTGAATCATTAAACTGAAGCCACAAATGGTCGGGATAAGGCAGTGTACCAGATACAAACCTACCAACAGAGATAGGGATTACCTGTGTGGCGTGGGGATGCGGAGGCATGGGAGAAAGGTGGCGTGGGTGGGGATGCGGAGGCATTGGGGAAAGGTGGCGTGGGTGGGGATGCGGAGGCATGGGGGAAAGGTGGCGTGGGTGGGGATGCGGAGGCATGGGGGAAAGGTGGCGTGGGTGGGGATGCGGAGGCATGGGGGAAAGGTGGCGTGGGTGGGGATGCGGAGGCATGGGGGAAAGGTGGCGTGGGTGGGGATGCGGAGGCATGGGGGAAAGGTCGGCCATTGGTCAGAGAGGCGAACAGACGGGAGGGCCGGTCCAAGACGAGAGAAAAAGAAACCACAGCTGTGGAGAGGATGGAATAGTTTGAGGGAGTGAGCCTGGCGGTGACAGAGATCTGGCCGACACCTCACTTCTCTCACCTTCTTTTGTGTGCAGCCACATCCCGGATGCTTGATTTCAGGAGGGCGTGACCTTGAAACATGAGAGACGGGCTGTGGTACAAGATGAACCAGCCAGAGAAGATCATATGGATAAGCATGCTGTCCATAACCCTAACCCCGTCCCAACGCTAACCCTAACCCTGTCCTAACCCTAACCCTTTATGCCCGTAAGTATTGAGGGATGTCTACATTTCATATTTCGGTAGCTCGTAGCTCTCTTCAAAATAACTCACTTTGACAAAATCATAAATGAAACGTAGAATGCCATTGAAAGGCTATTAATACATTTCAAAATGTGATTATTGGGTGGGCTGATGCCTGAATCTTAGCAGTGTGGGAGTAAGTCACAAAGCAAAGGAATTCCCCACTGTTTTGAACACGGTTAATTAACGTGATCAATCCCCACCTTCACCTTCAGAGGAATTTCTCAGGGAGCCTCAATGCCATTGTGAGGAAAAAAACGTTAAAAACGTTTATACGAGTGAGTGAGTGAGTGAGTGAGTGAGTGAGTGAGTGAGTGAGTGACTGAGTGAGTGAGAGAGTGGGTGAGTGAGTGAGAGAGTGAGAGAGTGAGTGAGTGAAAGGAAATGGATGGGGGGCATGTGCAGAAGCCTCCTGGGGGTTCAGCCAGTTTGTTGTGTCAACTCTGCCCAGATGTCCAACTGGGTTTTCCATGTCTCGCAAATCACACAGCTAACAAACTGGTTCAAGTCCGGTTCTCACCTCCTTATTGACGCCATCTTTAATTCAGAATCCGGATTGTGTGGTCGTCGTGGTAATCAACCTCCTGACTCACTGTGGACGCAGCCCGTGATGCAAACTTCACCCACTGGAAACATCGGACGGTTCTGATCTGAATAAAGGGTGGGTGTCGTCGTGACCAGACACAACTCCTCCTGAGACTTAGGACAGGGCCGTTGGAAGGACAGCACATGGCACACAAGCGATGGAGGCACCTGATGTGGCTTCAACATCACAGCGCTTCTTTCCTGTGAGGTCTTTTCTTGTAGCTCTTGTCACCAGTGTGTAGGAGTACTCTGGAGCCCCGGCATCGTCAGAAACATTAGATAAGTCCCTGTGACTGTGTGTTTTGAAATCATTATCCTCAACAGTGTGCGTGACCTGAGGTAATTAGACGTCCACTGCTCTCCTGTTAATTAGAGACCCACAATGGCTTCTCCAGGCACCACCAAGGCAACAAAAGAGGGGATATCTAGCCCACTGCTTCCTGTCATCATCTCTAATATTGTTTAGTTTCATGTGCCCGCCACTTCGCCCACGCCACACACGCGCAGGCACACGCACACACACAGCTCCATGACAAGGCATTTACGCTGAGGCGTAACAGAGGGGAAGCACGGTGTTTGGTTCATCTTGTACATTTCTGACAGAAACGGCCCACTTAGGACTTTGCATAACAGGCTGGGGGTGATTGATGACTGACAGGCCGCTCTTTACCTGGGCCTTAATGGCGCTCTGTCTGTTTGCCTCTGTCAGCTGACCTGATGCCCCTGCTGTTGTCGCCGCCTTGGTCCCCCTGGCCTCGACTCCTCGCTGCTCAGAACACCATGACAACAGGGGGTGTGTGAAGAGGCAGGAAAACAGCACAAACCCTGGAGCTGCTTGGTATCTCTGGGCCAAGATACGTCAAAATGTATCTTGTTATGAAGCACGAAATACAGTGTACCCCAGCCACAAGAGTCGGTGTTGAGGGCTGGAGTCAAATGTTGAAGGAGTCAGACGTAGTGTTAGATATATGTCACCATGTTTACATTTCCGACAATTCCATCCTTTTTATCTCACTTTTTCAGGATGACAGCACAAAGAGTTGAAAGGGTGAATTTCACTTTTGTTTACTGTATCTGACACATTCACTATAACAACAATTACAGTATCTCTGGGACATTACAATGAAACATTACATTTAGTTAACAGTAAATCCATACATTTGCTAGTGTTTGCAGAAGTTAGCTAGGTAATGAGATAAACTGCTATCTAGTTTCCCCAAACCTCATCTCTGCGAGTGGGCCACCTCAGTCTCTTAATAGAAGTGTAAAGAGGAACATTGACCTGGAGCCATGGTAAACAGGTACTCATCAGACAGTGGGCCTATCACCCCTTCCTGGTTCTGTAATACAGAGTAGAGGAGTCGATAAAACAATTCCCACAGTTTATCACCACAATGACCTGTAGGTCAACACACTTTCCCTCGACAAAATGGTAACGAGATGTGATCCTCTGTATACTGTGCATGGTCTGGATGTGGACAGTATAGAAATATGGGCAAAAGACCACAGAGCAAAGTACAGGTAGCAGAAAGAACCGGAATGTGAACATGAAGAGACACGTGAAAGTTATCACGAAGACTCAGGATCTAATATAGATGAAGTACATTGAGCACACACGCTGATGTGCCCCATATTAACCTTGTCAGCCAGCCAATTCAATTAACGAAAGGAGGATTGGAGAGACACTTCATCCGGTGGTTTTCCACATGACACACACACACACACACACACACACAGGTAACCAGAGAGCAATGAAGGGCCCAGGCTCCAGGATAAGCCCTCAGATAAAGACAGGAGACAGAGAGAGGGAGGGAGGGAGGGAGGGAGGGAGGGAGGGAGGGAGGGAGGGAGGGAGGGAGGGAGGGAGGGAGGGAGGGAGGGAGGGAGGGAGGGAGGGAGGGAGGGAGGGAGGGAGGGAGGGAGGGAGGGAGGGAGGGAGAGAGAGAGAGAGAGAGAGAGAGAGAGAGAGAGGGAGGGAGGGAGGGAGGGAGGGAGGGAGGGAGGGAGGGAGGGAGGGAGGGAGGGAGGGAGGGAGGGAGGGAGGGAGGGAATGAGGGAGGGAGGGAATGAGGGAGGGAGGGAATGAGGGAGGGAGGGAATGAGGGAATGAGGGAGGGAGGGAATGAGGGAGGGAGGGAGGTGGGATCTCTTACCCCTTCATCAATGCATCTGTTTGTCCCAGCATGTGGTCCCATGGGCCATGCACCGAGGGAAGGACCTCTCTGGGGATAGGCAAGACTCTGTGAGTCGCTCTGATTACATCACATACGCTAAAGTGCACTGGCTGTGCCCCTTACTCACACACACACACACACACACACACACACATCCAGCCTCTTTCGTTGAACCCCAGAGACAAAGTTGTTGCTGTTGCCATTCTGTCACAGAATGGATTCTTAACTTCACTCCGTCTGGTTGACACCTTCTTTTCCTCGCTGCAGTGAAAGTCCAGATTTTGGATCTCTGTTTTGCCCAGAGGCCTCTTCCTCCTCTGCCATATGGTGGAAACAGTTTCCAAGGGGAGTCGTTGCTGTCTCCCCTGTGGCCAGCAGCTGTACGAGCATGCTATGGAAACCCACAAGCAGGCCTGCATCAGGCACTTAGCTCTGTGAGCAGTTTGATGTTGGACCAGTTGTACTTTTCCATTCATCCCAGAACCGGTAACCAGGGCGACACACTTGAAGAAGTACAGTATTAGAGCTACAGGAATCCATGTGTCCAAACGAAACCAATTTTCACGTACACAAACCGTGTCAGAGTTTGCATGCTGTTGTCAGCTCTTTCCCCCTGTGGATGTGTGCAGCTTGTGTGTTCCATGATGCAGCACATCTCCACAGTGTGTGGATGTGTGCAGCTTGTGTGTTCCATGATGCAGCACATCTCCACAGTGTGTGGATGTGTGCAGCTTGTGTGTTCCATGATGCAGCGCATCTCCACAGTGTGTGGATGTGTGCAGCTTGTGTGTTCCATGATACAGCACATCTCCACAGTGTGTGGATGTGTGCAGCTTGTGTGTTCCATGATGCAGCACGTCTCCGCAGAGAGCTCCCAAGGCTGCCAGGAAGCCACTATGGACTGACCTGACCTGACCTGGGAAATGCCCCACAAGAATCCATCAAAGGCCTTTCACGTCGGACGGCAGCCAAAAACAACTAGTCTGTTTGGCAGGAGCTCTGCGGCCGCTTCCAACTGAAGCTGCGTCACAAACGAGGCAGAGCAAAGCCTGACTGGCAGGTTGTTATGGCAACCACAGAGAACACACAGATTTGGAGTGTCATTCTAATGAAACATAATGAGAGATTGGGGTGGGGGGGGGAGGGATTAATCTGGAATGCTGGCAGTGAGGAACTGCCAGAAGCACGTGAGATCCAAGAACTGGGCTTTGTCTCTCCAGCCATTCCCAACTATTGTTTGGGCATCTTTTCTTGATGGCTTAAGCTCTGCTTGAAGCTACAAGGATGTTAGACTAGTGGAGCCAGGTCAAATGTAAGGGCTGGTTGTTGATTTGAGAGAGTCCCACAAAGTCTCTGGAGCATGTCGACATGTGATCACTGACACAGGAAGGAGGGTCAAGCTTGGAGCATGGAGGCTTCCCAGCTACCTTGCTTTCATTAGAAATCCTATCTTACAACTTCCTTTGTGGCTTGGATCTGTTACCTGATATGTGCTAGTTGGCCGGTGACATTGGGCTCATCCCGCGCGGCCGTCAGCATGATGGATGTCAAAGGCAATCAACACGACAACATGCACACACTCAGAGAAGCTGGTTTTCCATACATTATGGATTGATGGATTGATGGGTTGATTGAGAAGCCCCTAAACTCTGCGTATGGGTCCCAGGTGGATTGAACAACACAGCTCTCTGTTTTTCCAAGGAAATGGAGTAGCATTTGGTGTAACTAACTCGCTCGCTCAAGGCTTCAGGGGTTTCTGCTATCAGGTTTTGGTTAACTAGATTGGGAGGAAGAGAGAGTTTAGTGCCATCAGAAACACACACCGCTGCACCTCCGAGGGCACCAAGTGGAACTGTGGTGACCCAGGGATGTGTTACTGAAGTGGAAACACCAGAGCCCAGCGGGAGGGAAACACAGTAACTAAACATCTTACATTTAGTCATTTAGCAGACGCTTTTATCCAGAGTGACTTACAGTAAGTACAGTGGGGACATTCCCCTCGAGGCAGGTAGGGTGAAGTAAGTAAGTAAGACTTTATTTTTTTGCCTTGCCCAAGGACACAACGTCATTTGGCATGGCCGGGAATCTAACTGGAAACCTTCTAATTAATATCCCAATTCCCTAACCACTCAGCCACTCTGACCCCATCTGAGTCCTGAACTGTCTGTTCGACCTCTTGTTAAGATTCAAAGCATCCAAAGTCATCGGCGAGCTCTTGATCCGTATCCTGAGAGATCCTCTTGTGGCAAATTTCAATCTGTAATTTCTTCTTAAAGCCGCGGGCCATCCCAGAAAAGAATGTTCCCTTTGTGCACGTGACCATGGAAACAACTTGAGAGTTCAAGGATGTGATTAAGCCCCTCCACTGACAAGCTTTCCCTCAAAATCCATTCTTCGAACAGGTGTTTCTTTTAGAATTTGAAAAGCCCAGAAAAGCAGTTTGTTCTCGTGTTAATGAAGCATATTCAAAATTTATTTTTGACTGAACTTAATCTATCCCAGTTGTTGTTAGTTTCCATCAGCCTTTGAATATTTTGACATAAATAGTTCAACGGGTGCAGTCACTTCTGGGAGAATCAGCTCACAACCATTAACGGTTGTAAAGGAAAACGGCCAAACGCAGCTTTGAATTTGTGCTCAGTTGTGGAAACAGGAGCATAATTGAGACAATTCCAGGATGAGGGGCATACCGCCCTGGCTAACCTTTGCCTCATAAAAAAACTGCTTTTACGGGAGGCTTTTTGAGAGGCTGTCAGATGCAGCTTTTAGTTTCACTACAGCAGCTGTCTTTTCTTTTAGTTTCACTACAGCAGCTGTCTTTTCTTTCCCGCAACAGTGGTTGAAATAGTCCGAGGCCACTCCTCTTTAATGTAAAAGCGACGCTGGAAACAGGTCAGCAGAGTTTGAAAGCGAACAGGGACCTTCCAACAGTCATCGTCCCTTGTCTATCTCACCCTGCTCTCTCCCACACAGCTGTTTCATAATGGGCATGTCACAGCTGCCTGAAGGGAACGTGCGTGAGCCCGAGGTCATCGTGGCGATAAGCCGAGGAGGGTTTTGGGAGGGTTTTGGGAATTCCCAGTCAGGGACTCGATTGTGGAGAGGAAGGAGGAGGAAGAGGAAGGAGCAGGAAGAGGAAAAGGAAGAGGAAGGAGGAGTAAGAGGAAGGAGCAGGAAGAGGAGGGAGCAGGAAGAGGAAGGAGCAGGAAGAGGAAAAGGAAGAGGAAGGAGGAGGAAGAGAAAGGAGGAGGAAGAGGAAGGAGCAGGAAGAGGAAAGTGGAGGAAGGAGCAGGAAAAGGAAGGAGGAAGAGGAAGGAGGAGGAAGAGGAAGGAGGAAGAAGAGGAAGAGGAAAGGCGAGGAGGAAGATGAGGAGAAGAAGAAGGAGATGTGTTGAAGGTGTCACTGTCAGTCAGTGTACTGACAGTTATTACAGATGACAACAGACACATACACACAGCAGAAATACAGACAGACACATACACACAGCAGAAATACAGACAGACACATACACACAGCAGAAATACAGACAGACACATACACACAGCATAAATACAGACAGACACATACACACAGCATAAATACAGACAGACACATACACACAGCAGAAATACAGACAGACACATACACACAGCATAAATACAGACAGACACATACACACAGCATAAATACAGACAGACACATGCATGCATGCACTCATGCAGACACACACATCTTTTGCAGTTTCAGATCTTAACACAGGTTTTACATGCATGTTTCATTTAATTTTGTATGACTTCTCCTGCTCTAAACACACTGCAGCACCCCCCCCCCCCCCCCCTCCCCACCCAGCTCCTCACCCCGGTCTGTTGTTGCTGCACTATGTGTGCCTTTCACTGTCTTTGTGTTTCAAATACAGTCTTACGCCCCCGATGAGCGGCTGTTGACAGTTTCCATACCGGACAGCTGGGATCCAAATACACATGGGGCTCTCCCTACCTTCAGGAAAAGACAGAGGCAGGCTCCGCATTCGGATTCTCCTGCCAGTTTCCTGTGGGAATGCATGGCTGCTCATAGCATCCACACGAAACACACACAGATGCGGGTGGGTGACAGCAAGACACGCCAGGCTCAGTCTCAAATTAGACCGTTTCTTGTTTACCCTTTCGCAACTGCCCCGGGATTCCGTTTGGAGGCTTCAGGTTTATGTGCGACTACTGCTCAGGTTTACCCCTCTCCACCCCCCTCCACCCTTCTCCACCTCCCTCCACCCCTCTCCACCCCTCTCCACTCCCCTCCACCCTCTCCACCCCTCTCTACCCCTCTCTACCCCTCTCCACCCCCTCCACCCCTCTCTTCCCCTCTCTTCCCCCCTCCACTCCCCTCCACCCCTCTCCACTCCCCTCCACCCCCCTCCACCCCTCTCCACCCCTCTCCAGCCCTCTCCACTCCCCTCCACTCCCCTCCACCCCTCTCCACCCCCCTCCACCCCCCTCCACCCCTCTCCACCCCTCTCCACCCCCCTCCACCCCTCTCCACCCCTCTCCACCCCCCTCCACCCCTCTCCACCCCTCTCCAGCCCTCTCCACTCCCCTCCACTCCCCTCCACCCCTCTCCACCCCCCTCCACCCCTCTCCAGCCCTCTCCACTCCCCTCCACCCCTCTCCACCCCTCTCCACCCTTCTCCACCTCCCTCCACCCCTCTCCACTCCCCTCCACCCCTCTCTAACCCTCTCCACCCCTCTCCACCCCTCTCCACCCCTCTCCACCCTTCTCCACCTGTCTGAGAAACATACCAGCCTTCAAATCTGACAAATGGCAGCCTTGGTACTGCTGCGGGGTTGCCATGCTTTGGAAGAATGGCCACGCCTCAGCCTTTGTGACAGTTGTGGCTCCCAGAGCAAATCTCAGTGAGCTGGCGTGGAACTAGCATGCAACTGTCCAGCTTTGGAGAATGTGCCCGTCGACTGCAACGTGCGGCCTGCGTTGATGTTACGTAACCTCCAAAGCAGTTTAAAAAGGCTTGTTTTTGTATCGGTCATTAACTTCTATGAAAGCTCCTTCATTGTTCCTAACATTAAACATTTAATTATTTTAGTCATAATGACCCAAATGTCATAGTTTAAGATTAAATGCATGGGCTATAATTCCACAACCTGGCCCTGTTGAGCATGGCTATAGGACCTGTCAGTACATCACCAGGTATGTAACAGTGAACCAGTGAACTGAAGGGCAGTTCTGTGTGTGTGTGTGAAGGATGGTGACGACCTCCAGGAGAAAGCTCGGCCTCCGCTGACCACGGCCTCGTGTGACGACCTCAGGGAGAGGGGACGTAGCTCGGTGTCCGGCCAGGGTCCGGTGGGCCTGCTGCTTGTAAACAGGTCCAGCCATGTGTCGCTGCTTGTCCCACAACAGCTGGTTCCGGCTATTGTTCTCCTCTCCTGGAGAGAGCGTCACTGGGCTACCGTGTGACATCTCTCTGCAGTGTGTCCCCACAGCGACCCCACCCCCAGCCTCCTCACCCCTCTCTGCAGTGTGTCCCCACAGCGACCCCACCCCCAGCCTCCTCACCCCTCTCTGCAGTGTGTCCCCACAGCGACCCACCCCCAGCCTCCTCACCCCTCTCTGCAGTGTGTCCCCACAGCGACCCACCCCCAGCCTCCTCACCCCTCTCTGCAGTGTGTCCCCACAGCGACCCACCCCCAGCCTCCTCACCCCTCTCTGCAGTGTGTCCCCACAGCGACCCACCCCCAGCCTCCTCACCCCTCTCTGCAGTGTGTCCCCACAGCGACCCCACCCCCAGCCTCCTCACCCCTCTCTGCAGTGTGTCCCCACAGCGACCCCACCCCCAGCCTCCTCACCCCTCTCTGCAGTGTGTCCCCACAGCGACCCCACCCCCAGCCTCCTCACCCCTCTCTGCAGTGTGTCCCCACAGCGACCCACCCCCAGCCTCCTCACCCCTCTCTGCAGTGTGTCCCCACAGCGACCCACCCCCAGCCTCCTCACCCCTCTCTGCAGTGTGTCCCCACAGCGACCCACCCCCAGCCTCCTCACCCCTCTCTGCAGTGTGTCCCCACAGCGACCCACCCCCAGCCTCCTCACCCCTCTCTGCAGTGTGTCCCCACAGCGACCCACCCCCAGCCTCCTCACCCCTCTCTGCAGTGTGTCCCCACAGCGACCCACCCCCAGCCTCCTCACCCCTCTCTGCAGTGTGTCCCCACAGCGACCCACCCCCAGCCTCCTCACCCCTCTCTGCCCTTCATCTTCACCCCTTCCCGATACACGGAGCTTTCACTGGTAACACTTCTATCCAGGTGCTTGTTATAAGCATCAGTGAACTTGGAATGAGGCTTTATAAGATGCTTATTAACATGAATATGTGTTAGTAAGACTGTTTGAGTGTTATTAACAATAGTAAGGGTTAGGGCTAAGGACAACATTTGTGTTTTTGCCAGATGAGATAATGGTTATATTAATGGTTATATGGCCCTTATAAGATGCTAATGAAAGCAAATTTGTGTTCACAAGACTCACAAACTTACCTTATTGCGATTCCTATTTGGGATTGCATGTTCCTAACTTGTGCATCTGCACATGCACAGACACACTGTTTGAGTAATAAAACCACCGACTGAATCAGCAGATCCATGTGCGACGTGGCCACGGCGCCGTCGGACGAACACTCGGGATCGAACCCACCACCTCTGACATCCCAAGCACGGACACGACCAGCTAGGCCAACGAAAAGCTAGTGGTTTTCTGGCACGGGTGGCCTGTCTACATACCGGGGGTCTACCGATCTACACCGGCTACACATGCCTATCCATGATTGATAGCCGTTCTCTTAACCTTGTTGTGTATGTGTTTATAAACAGAACTTGGGTATTGCAGCTGTCCTTTCATGGTCCTCAGTCTTGACAGTTCAATATTGGGCTTCACTCTTGCTTTTTGGGGGTGAGACAGGACAACTTCAGGACCCCGGGTGATCAGGCTCGTGTCTCTCAGCGCAGGGATGGCCCGCTTTACGTTCTCCACTGAGGAACCTACAGCCACGGCTCCAAAGAACCTCTGACTGGAACAATGAAATATTCTTGGCCTCCTGCCTCACCATATTTTCCCAAGTCTTCAGTCCTTGGCTTAGGGTTCATTTGTGAAGACTGAGTCAGCAGGGACAGTCTCATATATTTCCATCTCCACATCTGTCACTGGTGGGCATTAGGAGAAGGTCAAGTCTGTCAGTGGGCTGCCGGTCAGTGTCAGAGGGACCCATGTCCATCTCGCTGTGAGGATGGTGATCTAACAGGTCTCCAAATCTTTGCCCATGTGCTCATGTGTGTTTACAAAAGCACTGTATTTTACTGTCCTGTGTGTGTGTGTGCCAGTTACTCAAACCTTGTTTACTTTCTCCTAAGGCCTAAATCCGTATTCCTGCAGGCATTCATCTATAGTTAGACCGTTGCCTGACGCATGAACTACGTTGGCGAGTATCAGAATCACTGAGACTCTGGACCAGGAGCCCTGCTCACTCATCTTTAGGTCCAAATGATTTAGGATGATGATGTAGGTATGTTATTATTGATTCCTTAAGATCTCATTTGATCATTTTTGTTACAGAAGCTTGGTTGTTTCTGTGACCTGTAGTGTTGGGATTTCCAGCAAGGTTCAGATGGCTGAGCGGTTATAGAATCGTGCTATTAAACAGAAGGTTGCCGGTCAATTCCTGGCCGTGCCAGGCACTTCACCCTACTTACCTCTGGGGGAATGTCCCTGTACTTACTGTTAGTCGCTCTGGATAAGAGTATCTGCTAAATGTAATGTTGAAAGTGATTCTGCCTCCCTACAAGTCTATTTGCAGAGTGCATAAGAGAGACTGAGAGATGGATGCATGAGTTTACACGGCTTCCAAAGGGATCTTTTGTTCATCTAAATATAACCTCTGCGGTTCTATTTTCTCTTTAACAAGGGAAAACCAAACGCAATCGAGGAACATGATCGGTCTGGCCCGGCAAACGGAAAACCGACAAACCGACAAAGAGGAGAGTGGAAAAAACAAAACATGATCACTCACTAAGAACCTCATCACATGTCATTCAATGGGAGAAAATCTACTCAGATCCAAACCGTCTTTTATCCGTCGGGCGCTTTTTAATGTTGTGTTTCTAGCCCTGGGCGCAGTGTGTTGTGTTGTGTGATCTTAAATTACATGGCAGGGGGATCTGATGGAAAAAAGGAGCGGGGAATATCATGAAACCACGACGGCAGAATGGTCCGGACCGCTGCCAACAGCCCTGCTCTGCTCTCCTGTCCTTCGTTGACTCGAAACGTTCCTGCTCTCAGAAGAACACAAATTCAGTTTGTCTTCGGCGGGATGGATTCACACTCAGTCTTGGATTGAAGTCTCCCGCGCTCCTCATAGCCATCACCTCCCACTTCCTTTTTAGGTTTGTCTTTTTTTCCAAGGTCTGTTTCCTTAAAGTGTCTTTGACTGCATGGGAAATCCCTACCACTTCCTCGTTAGGGTGGCCTTGCCCAATAAATTGTTTTAAGAAGCCCCACCTCTCCACGCACTCTGGGGCATGTGTGGAGCGTTCCCAGAAGCCGGATGAAAAGGAAGTTGTCACAGTTCCACAAAGTGTAAAATGCTCCAACCCAACAAGCATCTACTTCCATCATCTCCTCTCAACCTCTGAGGGACTTTCACAGAACCAGCCTCGCCCTGACCTTGACAACCCCTGCAGCAATCCCAGGGGTGGATCCCATGACCCGGGTATCTACAACACACATCGACCCTTGACCCCGAAGGCATCCATGTCGTCAGAATCACATACCGACTCAGACTCAACATGCCTTTGTGTACTTTTGGGAGCTTTCTAAACTGTTAACACTTCCTGTGTGAGGCAGTACGTGAAGAGACCCCAGGCGGGCCGCTTGTTGCTGCCAGGCCCGGCTCGAGTGCATCCCACACGCAACGGCCTGACAGCGACATGAATCCACATCTTTCAAATGACCATTAAGCTCAATTCAGACAGTAGTGGCCTTGAACTGTTCTGACTGGGGTTTCAGAGAGCTTACAGTGGTACAGCACAGCTTAAGATCTCAGCGTGGCTCAGCAGACAGTATCAAATTGGTGACACATGCTGGCATGTAAACCACTGTTAAAGGTCAACATAGATGGAGCCTGTTTACTAGCAACACAGCATTAGGAATGCATTAACATATCGGAGCCTAGAGCTGCGCTTGTGTCTATTTTCTGTTAATGCAGCCTTCTCAGTGTACACAGGAAAGCTAGCGGGGCATTTGACACCTGAGCGAAAGCTCTTGTCGGACTTCTGTGAAGGGCTACAGGGACAGTGTGCATGACAGCTACGACGTGCTACGAAATGGCGCCCCCCCCCCCCCCTCCATGAAACACGGGGAGTCAGTAGGCAGGTACCTGCTCCTGGGGTGGGACGCCTTGCGAGGTGCTGTTCGTCTCGGACAGCCCCGGAACAATTTGCTGCTGTTGTCTCTCCTTTAAAGGCCTCTGTGCCAGAGGACTGGAAGCCCTCAGAGGGAAGTCAGCAGAGCACGAGCATCACAAGCACGTCTAGGAGGTCCTTACTCACCCTGTAGCCCCGGGGGAAGAGGGGGAGGGAGGGTGGGTGGGGGAGAAGGGGGTACTCTCCACATGTGATCGTTCATCCTCAGACGGGTATGCAGTCCAACTAACGCACACGCTGAAGTGCACACACACACACACAGACATACACACAGACACACACACACACACACACACAGACATACACACAGACACACACACAGACACACACACACCTCCTTCCCATCCTGCCTTCTAAGGCCAGACACAAGTGGAGGATGGAAGTATGGTATGACCTCACTGTGGTATGACCTCAGTGTGTTGGGTAGCTAGATGTCCCCAGGTCATTATACAATCAGGTCCTGAGAGATTAAAGGAGGAATAAATCAATGGTAGCCTCGACATGGGCCCTGGGTCATGTCTGGGGGCCCTGGGCCCTGGCCAGAACTCACACCTTCACACCTCGTCAACATATACCGACATCACTTCCTGTTGGTGGCATGCTGTCTGTCTGGTGCACTGACTCCTTCCATAATAGTTTAAAATCAAATCTTCTTATATTTGGATTAAACTGTCATAATAATCCAATTGAATGTACTGCACCGGGCATAAACAAATACAAGACAATTATTCAGTTATGAAAGGCTGTTCTCAGAATTGTGGTGTTGTGCATTAGGTGGGAAGCTTATTCCTGTAAACCCACAAGCTTCTCAGACATGCTGTTCCACTGGTGCCTTTTAGCCACATTCTGCACCGCCACATAATATACTGCCACATATTATATTGCCACATATTGCCAGTGTACTGGTGTAATACTGCAGAGTTTTGACACGTACAGGCAGGCAGTCAACTTTGCTGGTAATTTACAAAAAGCCACAACCGATTCTAAGGAACCCTGGTCACACAAGTTCCTTTGAAAAGTTTTGTCTTGAAAGAATTTCAACAACACTTGTCTGACAGAGATCACGAAAAGGACTAAATATAAAATGATTACAAGGCTGGATGTACCCACAAAAACGGTGTACTGTCGTTACTGGAACAGAACAGCGCCACCTGGCTGACAGAAGGACTTTCAGGTTTCTACTCTGTGTGTGTGTGTGTGTGTGTGTGTGTGTGTGTGTGTGTGTGTGTGTGTGTGTGTGTGTGTGTGGTATTAGGTGAGCAACACTGAGATGGCTAACAACAGCTGACAGTGACAGTGCCCATGAGGCTGCTAGGGGCAGTTGAGGGGAGAGAGGGCATTTTGAGCTGACATGACTTGGTGAGGACAGGCCACATGCTTGGCTCCGGCTTGGTCACAGAGCCCTGTCTGTGGTCCGTGCCAAGCCAGGCCCTGACGAGCAGGAGGAGCACAGCTCAGAGCTGGAGCAGGAGAGATGAGGAGCGCAGGAGGGAGGACGGGAGAGGACAGGAGAGGACAGGTGAGGACAGGAGAGGAGGACAGGAGAGGACAGGAGAGGAGGACAGGAGAGGAGGACGGGAGAGGACAGGAGAGGTGAGGACAGGAGAGGACAGGTGAGGACAGGAGAGGAG
This sequence comes from Hypomesus nipponensis, assembly GCF_054491055.1. Taxonomy (NCBI): domain Eukaryota; kingdom Metazoa; phylum Chordata; class Actinopteri; order Osmeriformes; family Osmeridae; genus Hypomesus; species Hypomesus nipponensis. The sequence continues at coordinate 2,031,650 of NC_140373.1, read as the reverse complement.
AGGACAGGAGAGGACAGGAGAGGACAGGAGAGGAGGACAGGAGAGGAGGACAGGAGAGGAGGACAGGAGAGGAGGACAGGAGAGGTGAGGACAGGAGAGGACAGGAGAGGAGAGGAGGACAGGAGAGGACAGGAGAGGACAGGAGAGGACAGGAGAGGACAGGAGAGGAGAGGACAGGAGAGGAGGACAGGAGAGGAGGACAGGAGAGGTGAGGACAGGAGAGGACAGGAGAGGAGAGGAGGACAGGAGAGGACAGGAGAGGACAGGAGAGGACAGGAGAGGAGAGGAGGACAGGAGAGGACAGGAGAGGAGAGGACAGGAGAGGAGGACAGGAGAGGACAGGAGAGGAGGACAGGAGAGGAGGACAGGAGAGGAGGACAGGAGAGGAGGACAGGAGAGGACAGGAGAGGACAGGAGAGGACAGGAGAGGACAGGAGAGGAGAGGAGGACAGGAGAGGACAGGAGAGGACAGGAGAGGAGGACAGGAGAGGAGGACAGGAGAGGACAGGAGAGGACAGGAGAGGACAGGAGAGGACAGGAGAGGACAGGAGAGGAGGACAGGAGAGGAGGACAGGAGAGGACAGGAGAGGAGAGGAGGACAGGAGAGGAGGACAGGAGAGGAGGACAGGAGAGGACAGGAGAGGAGGACAGGAGAGGACAGGAGAGGAGGACAGGAGAGGAGGACAGGAGAGGAGGACAGGAGAGGAGGCAAGGAAGAGGAAGAGAGAAGGAGGAGAGAAGTCAGGAGGAGAGGAGAGGGGGCTGGCGGGGGTGAAGGATAGTGGAGGAGAGGAAGACTGGAGGGAGGAGAGGAGTGAGTTGGCGCCCTGCCCTTCATTACACCAATTACTGATCATCCTCTTCAGCTCACTGTGGACCAGGAGGGTGGAACAGGAATGAAGAGAAGGACCTTCAGTGGAACATGTGTGGCCACGTGCCAGAAACAGGCTTTATCAATCATGCTGCTCTCCCTCTTCCCTCACCTACTTTATCTTATTTAATCATTTCATAATGCCCAATAATCTGCTCCGTTCTTCAGTGTGTAGTTGACCAGCTCATGGTTCTTGATAGGTTCATGTGTGTGTGTGTGTGCAGGAGTCTGTGCGTTTGTGCATGTGTGTGCATATGTGTACTGGTCATGTGTATGTGTGCGGTAAAAATGGTAAAGGTACTGTATTCTGTCAATGGTAGACCTTGTGACCTACAGCAGTGATGCAGACATACTTGCACACTTCCTAGAACATGGACTTCTCTCCAGGATGGAAGATACAGTACTGTCCTGTGGACTGGCAGAGGGCAGGTCATTGGCCCTGTGTCTGCAGTCCGGCCTGCTCTCTATCTGCTCTCAACTCAGCCATTCATCTGGAGCATTGAAGCTGGCGCAGGAAGCAGGAAGCTGGGGCAGGAAGCAGGAAGCTGGGGCAGGAAGCAGGAAGCTGGGGCAGGAAGCAGGAAGCTGGTGCAGGAAGCATTCAGTGTGTGCAGGATACTTCCCCATGCCGGCCCCCCTGGCCCCCCTGGCCCCCCTGGCCCCCTTGCTCTCTGGCCCCCTGGCTCTCTGGCCCCCTGGCTCTCTGGCTCTCTGGCCCCCTGGCCCCCTGGCCCCCTGGCCCCCTGACCCCCTGGCCCCCTGGCCCCCTGGCCCCATGACCCCCTGGCCCCCTGGCCCTCTGGCCCCCTGGCCCCCTGGCCCCCTGACCCCCTGGCCCTCTGGCTCTCTGGCCCCCCTGGCCCCCTGACCCCCTGGCCCCCTGGCCCCCCTGGCCCCCCTGGCCCCCTGACCCCCTGGCCCCCTGGCCCCCTGGCCCCCTGACCCCCTGGCCCCCTGGCTCCCTGTCCCTCTGACCCCCTGGCCCCCTGACCCCCTGGCCCCCTGACCCCCTGGCCCCCTGGCCCTCTGGCCCTCTGGCCCCCTGGCCCTCTGGCCCCCTGACCCCCTGACCCCCTGGCCCTCTGGCCCCCCTGGCCCCCTGACCCCCTGACCCCCTGGCCCCCTGGCCCCCTGACCCCCTGACCCCCTGGCCCCCTGACCCCCTGGCCCCCTGACCCCCTGGCTCTCTGACCCCCTGGCCCCCTGGCCCCCTGGCTCTCTGGCCCCCACCACCCTGAAACACCCTGCTCTCTCGCTGCAAAACGTTGTCTTCCCCTGGATGTGCACAACAGGGAAGGCTCACTTCCTGTTTCATAGCCTCGGAAACCAAGACTGAAAGCACTGTACCGTGCTTGTGTGTGTGTGTTTTGTTTGCGTGAGTTACTTTAGTAGACGTGCGGGCGAAACTCTTCAACGCGATCAAAGGAAGCCTGCTGGATGGATGAGCACCTGTCAGAACAGTAAAGGAATCTGTATTTTTTTTTACAAAGCGACTTCTCTGAGCTGGGAGGATACTTTGCATCCAATACGTGTACACTTTCTGAGCATGTGACCACTTGAAAACTTTCTTTAGGGTGGACGGGACAATCCATACTTATACCCATCAGTCAATGCTCATCGTGGTGAACCACATCGCTCTCTCACATTCTATGTCTTTCTCTCTCTGTCATACACACACACACCAACCTGCACCTCTTAGTGTAGTGCTTTCAAAGGAAAGCTATTCATGAGCCTGTGGACAGGATGAAGCCTAGTTATGTTCCCATCACCGTTTGCTGAAACAAGAAAAGTATCACTCATCACAATGACAGTGCATGTATTTTTGTATCCTTGAATCTCACAAAGGAAGATGTACTTGATTCTGTCTGGACCAGAAAGCTTACTCAGAGTCTGGCAGAAGTTTTTCCAGAAAGGGACTTGCCCCTCTCGCTCATTCGCACACTCACGTTTCTTCACGTTTCCAACATCCCTTGTGAATTCCCATTTGAATAAAAAGGATGAATGGCGACGCGTGTGTGCCAGGACAGACGATTGTGAGGATGAGCAGAGGCCAGCCAACAGGAAGAAGCGGACCCCCCCCCCCCCCCCCCCCCGTCTCCTGTTCTTCCCTTTGCTCACCCGAGGTCTGATTCAACTTTTTCCCACTTTCTACGCGAGGCAGGAACAGCAACACAAACAGCCGTGAGACAGGGGGGTGTTTGGGGGAAGGGGGGGGGGGGGAGGCCAGGGGAGCAACAGGATGTTGTTTGAGTTTCAGATCCTGTTTTCTTCGCTTTCCCAAGAAGCTACTCTAATGCAGGTGCACAACCCCTTAACCCCCCCCCCCCCCTCCACTCCCCAAACAAGCTCCACTCTTCCCCTACTCACTTCCAGAGGATTCATTTAGACTCTCGTGGATTCTCTCTTTCCCTTTATCTCTCCCCCTCTTCCCCTCTCTTTTTTTGGGGAAACACATGCACACACACACACGCTCTGTTCCCCGTTACAAAACCTCCCATTGTTGTCAAAACAAGTTACTTTTGGCATCTTAAATGAACGAGGGGCCTCTCTGTGAATTAAAGACATAGAATCAAAGGCTAAAATAAAATACCTCTGGGTTTAGGGACAGGGTTAAGTTAGGTTAGGTTACGGTTAGGTTAGGGCAAGGTTACCTATACCTTATTAAAGGACTTTTGTGTTTGATGTCACACCGTCTTCTTTGCCTTTTCCCCAAACTGGAATAGAAATCTCCATGTGGTTATCGTGTCACCCTAGATGCAGACTGAATGCATCCCCATTCTGCAGTGGGCCTCTATGTAGAAGGTTCTAGATTGAGTTGGCCCCTATGTAGAGAGTTACAGAGAGGTTCACAGGTCAACAGAACCTTTGTTCCCTGATATATTTACAGTGAGCGGACTTGAAAGCTGCAGGGACATGAAAATGTGCATAAAAGGACGTATTTTTCCAGCATTTTTTCTTTTCACTTCTTAAAATATTGGAGAAGAAGGAGGGGGAGGTGTGTGTGTGTGTGTGTGTGTGTGGGGGGGGGGACTGGAAGACGTAACGGCTGCTTTTGGTTCCAAGTTCAACCCAGGTAGATCTGCTTAATGAACAGAAACTCTCCAGAACCCCCCCTCTCCCGCCCCCCCAACCTTTCATCCACCCCAGCCCGCCTCACTTCCCCCCTCTCAGAAGAAAGGGGCTGTCTTTCATTACAAACCCAACCGTTTTTAAGTGCATTCAGAACAGTTTCCATGACATCATCAGCTGTCAATATGCGAAGCCAGTCGCTTATATTGCGAACGTTTAAAGCGGGGCGCGGTGAGGCAACAAGCTACGCATGTGAAGCATCCCAGGGCCCTGCTGAGCTGTACGTTAACGACAGCAGAGAGCCTCCGGGACCAGAGTCCCTACGCTGGGAGCAGCTCTGTCTTCTGGGGACAGTTTATTAGGTTTGTGCTGGAGCACCTGAGGAAAGCAAGCAAAGAAAAACTGTGATCACGTGTCTGTAGAAAACAATGGCATGACTGAGGCCAGAGACGAGCTGTCTTTAATTTGATTTCGATAACACAACTAGTAAATTGTCCAGTTGCCCCCGTCAGGACTCCTGAATAGCCTCAGAGGCAGGGTGAGCTCAGCGCTTGTGTGAGACCACGAGCGTTGAGACCCTGGCCCACTCTGCCCCCCTATTCAGCAAACACGAGGTGAAAGGTCTTTCTCACTGCTTCTGGGACCAGCTGCCTGCAGTTTCTTTTTTGTTCACTACTCCACGAGACTCCCCCCCCCCCCCTCCGCTCAAATCCAAGGTGAGAGAGGAAACCACATGACGTCCGAGGAGTGAGGAGGAAAACAGCTTTGTTGGGCTCGCTGAAAAGGAATGAGCGAGTGGAGAGGGCATTACAAATAGAGGAGGAGCTGCCTTCCAGTGAGGCTGGATATCAGAGACAGACCAGGGGACAAGCTGAACTCTGACCCCGGCCCCTGATTGGCTGAGTGAGGTGGAACACGGTGACAATCCGTCAGTGTGGTTACAGGACTTCTCCTCAGCTAAGACTCTCTCTCATCGCCATTTGTAACGTTCACCGTGGGCACCTCAGTGACTCTCCAGAGTGACCCAGATGCCAGCCTGGGTTTGAATCTAGCCCTCTTTCTCTTCCCTGACTTTCCTGTCTACCTTGAACTGTCCTACCCAATAAAACCATGAACATGCCTCCCAAAAAATCCTAAATTGAGTTGATTTCTCACCCAAAATAAGTTTTTGTTTCGTTTTAAGAGGTACGGTGTGAATTTCTTCGACTGCACGACCTTACAGGATGGGAGTGGAGGGTCATTTGAACTTGTCAGCTAAACCTTGAGGACCCAAACCCAGGCCATCTCTAAGCCTGGAGGAAGGAAGAGATGTGTGTCATGACAAACTCCCTCCCCACTATAAATATCCGTCATTCAGCCAAACTGGGGCTGTTTGCAGAACGAGTTCAGAGGGGGATGTGCGTCAAAACACACACCACGTCACAGCAGGTGGCCCTGGGCTGGGGGGGCAGGCAGTGGAGGGGGGGGTGGGGAGGTGGGATTGTGTTATGGGCATGCAGACTCTCTCTTGTCGCCTCACAACTGTGTGTTTGGGTTTCATTCGGCTGTTTAGGTTTCCTCACCCTCTCTCTCATCTCATCTTTTGTTTTTGCAGCATTAACAACAGATTCAGCAGGGATTATTTTTTATTTTTTTTTACTCCCCCGCACGCAACATCCTTCATACTGTACGAGGCGGAAGGTCGCCGGGTGCAGTTCCCACCACCGCCAACTCTCTGTGCTGCTCTGATGTAGGAGCACTCTCGTGCTTCGACGTGCCTGTCAGTCTGATCGCATCTGATTTACATTACATTTACATTAAACTGGAGATTCATTTTGTAGACGCTTTGATCCAAAGTGACATACAAATGCGCATGTTGCAAACTCGGCAGACAATCATGGATCGGATGTGCGCAGCTTGGCAACGGTATTCCAGCGGTTATGACCAAGGAACAATAAAAACATCAATACAACAACATCTCAACGCTGGAGCCGGTTTCTGGTTGTGACCCACTAAAAACAGGAATTGGACACAGAAAGTATTGTGTAAAAATACCTCTTTTATTGAATTTCCATCATTACAATTGCACACAATCAAGTTTAAGCAATCGAAAATATTCTTAGAAATTCATTTAGCTCTGAAGGAACAGTCATCAGTCTTTTGCAGAGGCTTTTGAGAGGGTAAATGTACTGAGAACTTCACTTGTCCTGGGAGGAGGTGCAGTCAAATGTGAGACCTAAACTCCACACACACATCCTCCCCCCCCACCCCAAAACACACAGAAAATTATTGTTTATTAACCCTTAACCCACAGAAAGCAGCATCCCTGCAAACGTGCTTTTGAAGACTTGTTTGAATAAACTTCCACCCCCCCTCCCACCCCATTGACCTTGCGGAAATGTCTCTTTACCCCTCCTCGCCCGCATGTTAGTCTAGCTTCACCATACCAAGAGCACAACACTGCAACACGTCACTTCCAGCAGTGTGCCAGCGCCTCCCCTGCCTCGGACACGCCTAAAGCTGTACGTTTCACAAAGTTCATCATCATCATCAAGAGTAGCTCGAGGAACATTCAATCACAACGTGTTGTGCAAAGCAGAGTATTCAAGCAACGTTAACTCACACAGACACACTAACGTACAGGCGTGCGTGCACACACACACACAACAGATTTACGTTTGCTATATTCTGGCAAATTTAACATTGTGACATGTATGCTTAGTAATAAGTCTGATTTACAGTTTCAGCACGGGGGTTTGTGAGGACAGAAGGAGAAGGGAGGACGGCAGCGCTGGAGGGCAAGTTCGTTTTTATGTTTTCTTTTATTCCAACAAAATATTAACAATAGGGGGAAAGTACAGATCGAAGCAATCGTTTCAGTTCCAGTTTTTGCATATCACTGGTTGAACAGTCTGAGAAGATAGCCAACCAGACATCCTTTCATTCTTAACTCCTCTGACCAAACATGAACTCTGACCCCCTGGAGTCATGCGACACTTCAACAGGCATGCTCCCTATTCCAGTAAGAAGGCTCCCCTTAACATTATTCATCCATAAATACATGCTCATTTTAGCTGGTTTAAATACAGGCCCAGAATCCAAGCGGGAAGCCCAGAATCCAAGCGGGAAACAGTGACACATGGGAAGAAGGCGTTTCTCCTTTGTGCAGCCCTGCAACAACACCCCCGTTGATGTGATAACGACCCCATCAGCAGGTGAGCCAATGACCACTCAGCTCACTGATACAACTGTGGACGTGCACACGTACACGCACGCTAAACCCCGCCCACTCACTCTGGCACCGAGGCAGGAAATGTTCATTGTTTTTGCACCCCCCCCCCCCCATTTTATCCGAGTATCATCCACCAAAAATGAAATTTGTACGACATTTGAATCTGATCATGCACACACGCACAAAACAACATATAGTATTGATGAACCACGATGCCAGAGAAACCCGTCTATTGAAATTGTAACCATACAGGCGGCTTCTAACGTTGGTTAAGTGGAAACTTTTCACTGAATGAACAAAGGAGAAAAGCCTATAAGGAAAAAAAAAGAATATACATACATAATCAATATGGCTCCACTGTACAGTGCAATATGATCACTGCGACATGCAGCTTCAGTGTTGGGGGCTGGAAACAAAAAGCGGATAAACCAAACCAAACGAGTATGATGAGTGTAGAAACGTACGGAAAGGTCAGCTGACCATTTCAAACGTGTTAGGCACTTACAGTACAAGACCGACTAACTCCAGAACCAAAGACTGACTTTGTGAAGACTAAAAAAAGACAATATATATATATAGCTGTTCCCTTATGTGGTACAGTCTCTCCATGTTTTGTTGGGACAACGGGGGTTGGGGGGGGGGGGGGGGGTTGGGAGGGGGGGTTTGGGTTAGACTACCAGCCTGCTCCCTCCTCCTTCTGGGAGGGTGGGTTTGGGTTAGACTACCAGCCTGCTCCCTCCTCCTTCTGGGAGGGTGGTTTTGGGTTAGACTACCAGCCTGCTCCCTCCTCCCTGTCTGGTCCTAGTGGCTCTCTGCGTTCATGAAGCGTCACGTTGGCTAAGTGAGTCTGGCTGATGCTGACTAGGGGACGAGGGATCAGGAGGAGCCTCTATGAGCGAGCTGGCGAGGACATCGCTGATCACCAGACTCTGGGCCCCAGGACCTCTTCCAACAGGACAGGAACTGTCCACTGCCAGTACCGGGGGGGGGGGCAGAAAGAAAGCAAAACAAGGATGAGGTTTAGCGATTAGTGTCTGTGCTTGGAGAGGGGGTGTGGGGCTGGGGAGGGGGTGTGGGGCTGGGGAGGGGGTGTGGGGCTGGGGAGGGGGTGTGGGGCTGGAGAGGGGGTGTGGGGCTGGGGAGGGGGTGTGGCGCTGGGGAGGGGGTGTGGGGCTGGAGAGGGGGTGTGGGGCTGGGGAGGGGGTGTGGGGCTGGAGAGGGGGTGTGGGGCTGGGGAGGGGATGTGGGGCTGGCAAACCCCCTGGAACAGAGGGGATGGGGACGCGGACGTGAATGGAGGGACATTCTCATTCTTCAACCACAGTCACAAGTGACGCCGCATGTCTGTAACAAACACGACGTTTGACTCGAATCTGCTCGCGGAGGAGTCGTTTCTAATTCAATTCAACAGCACGACACATGAACCAGTGAGCGGTAGTCACAACAGTGAACCGCAAGCTGGCCTCAGCCCGCTCTGCCAACCTCACCACAGGGAAACAATGAGTGTACTGGCAGTGGGCAGCAGTGTAGACAGGCACACTTTCCACCACAATGCCACCAGCATCCACTAGTCAGCACTGCCCAACCTGGAGGAATACAGCTGCTCTACTCCAGAGAGGGAGAGTAAGAGGTAGGAGGGGATGGGGTGTGGGGGCATGGATTAAGTCGGAGGCCATGGGACTGGGGACAGAGCACAAGGAAACCTACTACTAACAGCTAGGAGCGGAAACGCTTTATAGCCCGAAGCTGATTGTCCTCAACACCAGGGGTGTTCAACAATCGCCCTCAGAGCGCCGTGCCGGAGGAGGGGAACCGGCCAAGGAGCCAGAAGGGAAGCCGTATTCCAGGGGTGAGAAGGGGGGGGGAGGGCGATCAGGACCGCCGCGGCCTAACAGGAAACACTTAAGCGAACGTCCTCACAACCACAGAGCTGGCCTCGGGACAAAGGCTTCCCTCTCTGAGGAGTCCTGGACCGGGGGGCCACAGAGAGACGGCGCTGCCATGACAGGGTTCACGGCATGGTCTACGACAGCACCCATGATGCACGCCATACCAACGTTACTATTGAGAAAGAGACGTTTCTTTCCAATAGCTGTAGGTAGTGAATCATATAAAAAAGCCAAATAAATCGAACCAGCTTAGACCTTTTTGTTTTTGTTTAGTTTTTTTTGCCAGACATCTGACAGCAATATGGATTGAGAACCATGTAAATCATAAACTAATAATTATATGCGAGTAATATTTGCATAACAATAGAGAGAAACACAATTTTTTGCATCTCGAGCGGTCCAGTCCCATCCGACCAACAGTGTCGACCACAAAGAGAACCAGACGCCAGCATGCAAGGCTATGATCTAGTTTCAAAATAATAAATAATTTCCTTTCGTGATTTAATTCCCACCACCGCAGAGATACTTGATTACACGTTCTACTGTACAGAGTACTTCCTGCGTGGAGAAGCAACAACCAGGAGCGCACGCACAATACGATCTGTGCAACAGATCGGCGATAAAAACAAGAAACGCCAACAACAAAAAAACACGAGGGTGACATTGAGGGTCTGGCAGAGAGAACGGGAAGGGGCGAGTGAGGTAAACATAGCGCCGCATCACTCGGAACATCTTCTCGTTTCGTTTTTCCTTTTGCCGGTTTCTACAGGGTGGCACACGGAAGGCTTGCGAGCGAAGACAGACACCACAAAAACATTGCACACACGCTATCCGTAAAGTAGCATGAGAAGAGTCTCCACCGTATCAAACTAGCATGAGGAGTCTCCACCATATTAAGTTTTCAAAGAGAAAACAGCAGTTGTAATAAATTAGTAAACTGCAATATATATTCTTAGGGGAAATCTAGAAAAACGAATAATATTTATATATAATAATGATAATAATAATAATGATAATATTAATATCTTTTTTCGAGTCAAACATGGAACAGGGAAAGTCTTGATATCGTCTCAGAGCAGTTGACAAAAGAGTGTCTAGATACAACTAAACCACAACTGGCCATAACAAGGTTAACATACTGTATACTTGACACACCAACAGATAGCCTCACACCTTCCCCCCCCCCCCCATACCCCCCCTGGTCCCCAACACACGTGCCCTGACTCCATTTATGTGTGGGAAACCTCTGTCTTCGGAAGAGAGCTGCTGAGTTGCAGTACTACTGACTGGCCACCAAAGTGTGTGGCAGTGTTGAGGCCTGCTTACTCTCACTGTCTCCTCCCCACAGAATTCTGCTCCCCCAAAGGTGAAATCTGTACATGCAGTATCTCAGTAAACCAACGTAATACTTGCTTAAGTATACAAACATCTAGATTATACACAGATATAGCGTTTTAGCAATTCAATTTTTTTTCTTTGCAGTATTTTACTGACATCGTATTTTAAGAAGACCGACAGAGCACAATCCTCACAGCTGCTAAATCACTAACATCCAAGAGTCACTTACTGTTTGGGGTCTTTAAGTAGTGACAAGTGTGGGACGATTTTTACGTTGGTGGGGGAGGGAAGGGGGTGTACATTCAATTAATGTGGTGTGTGGGACCTCCCCAAACCTAACAACACCCCCCCCCTCCCCCCTCCCCCATCCCCCCCTCCCCCCTCCCCCGCCCTACGAAGTGTTGTATGAGTGGTACGTTGAGTCTGGCTCCTGTCTCCCGCTCCTTCAATAAGATGGCCGCTCCATCCATCGATACTCCTCAGTGTCCCTCTGCCCACAGCATCAGGGGGTGGGGTTAAAGGGGGGGGGGGGGGGGCGGGGGCCCACAGGTAACAGGGTTGCAGATGGTGCTTCTTCTTCTTTTGCAGGTCAGCCGGAGCATAGCTCGAGGGGGCGGAGCTTCAGTCCCCGAGGGTGACCTTCAGTCCCCGAGGGTGACCTTGACAAAACTCGCCACGTCAGTTTCTTTGGACTCGTGTGAGGTAAAGAAGGGGTGTTGCTGCGGAGCGGAGGAAACACAAGTCATTTCTACTTTATCTGGCCGCAAACAAGACAAGTCTGGTTATGAAAAGTCAGGTTGAAAGAAAACTGTTCATAGAACTTCACAAAAGGGGTTTGGCCTAATTAGTGTCTTGGTTAGCTTGACATTGTCAAGTTGTGTGTGTGGACCGGGACCTTCTACATTTGTAGACTCAGCCTGCCCTCTAGTGGACAAAGATTGCAGGACAAGGACAAAGAAAATCCTCGTTCACCATCCTGAAGTGATAAAAATGGACGTTTGCTGGTCGTGTGGACGGCCAATGCTTAAACAAACTCACCATGAGTTCCGTGTAGTTCGGCCGTTCTTTGGAGTTTTTCTTTAAGCTGTGAACACGAGGAGATGAGAGTTAACACAAGATAGATAAGACTTTAAACTGTCTAGTCTGGGTGTTCCCAACTCCAGCTGCTCCATACTGACCGACAGCCCCAAGAGGTGCACTGTCGACTGAGGAGGAGGAAGGAAAATGGAAAAGAAGTCCCTTTTGTTGTGGGTAACAAGAACATAAATAGTATCAACACATGAATCTACGATGAGCCATCGTTTCCATTCTCTTCCCTTCCTACTCTGAAGTGAGGTCTGTCAGATTACAGGAAACATTTTCCCGGGTTCCATGCACTCACTGGCTGCTAACCACTTCATGTTTCAGGAATACAGTCTTCTGGGTACAGAACAATGCTCTAACGAACATTTGGAAACTCCTGTTAGCACCTCTAACCTGGAAATTGTACTCTAACGGGCATGATGAGAGGACATCCTGCCAGAAAAGAGCGGAAAGGTACCTGCAGGAGTAACACTCAACAAGCCACACTCAACACCCCACAATGTGACCCACACAAAAAACAGCAAGCAGTTGCAACCAGCCACAAATAACATATTTTCTGCTTACCCATGATTCTGTATCACTCCTAAAGCTTTTCAAATACATATCTAGACTTTAAAACAAACTCTCTCAAAAACTCGTTGCAAAAACATCCTTTCTAAGGAACGCAGGAGAAAGCTGCTGAGCAGGCACATTCAGACGCTTTCCAGTGAGATCTGTAGAGCTCCAAGAACACGCATGACACTGTCCTGTCCAACAAGGTGGAGTAAACACCATAACAACGGAGGAAAGTGAGCACTAACTGACAGCACGGAGGAAAGCTTCCCTCCGCTGGCTCACAGCTGGTGCTGAATACAAGATACCGGTTTGAATGGCTGAGTGAGAGAGCATAGTGTCTGTCCGCATGGGGAGAGGTCGGGGAGGGGTGTGGGGAGGGGAGGGGTGTGGGGTCGGGGAGGGGTCGGGGAGGGGTGTGGGGTCGGGGAGGGGTGGGGGTTTGGGGAGGGGTGGGGGGTCGGGGAGGGGTGTGGGGTCGGGGAGGGGTGGGGGAGGGGTGTGGGGTCGGGGAGGGGTGGGGGGTCGGGGAGGGGTATGGGGTCGGGGAGGGGTGGGGGGGGGGGGGTCGGGGGTGGGGAGGGGTGGGGGGTCGGGGAGGGGTGTGGGGTCGGGGAGGGGTGGGGGGGGGGGGGGGTCGGGGGTGGGGAGGGGTGGGGGGTCGGGGGTGGGGAGGGGTGGGGGGTCGGGGAGGGGTGTGGGGTCGGGGGAGGGGAGGGGTGGGGGGTCGGGGGTGGGGAGGGGTGGGGGGTCGGGGAGGGGTGTGGGGTCGGGGGAGGGGAGGGGTGGGGGGTCGGGGGTGGGGAGGGGTGGGGGGTCGGGGAGGGGTGTGGGGTCGGGGGTGGGGAGGGGTCGGGGAGGGGTGTGCGATCGTACCACAGGGAGGTGAAGTCCACAAACTCCGGGGAGAACTTGTCAGTGGGCAGCTGTGGGGACGGTTCTTCCACCACCTGTTTGAGCTGCTGGAAGGGCGTGCCCCAGGAGTCGTAGGGGAAGCGCAGGATGGCCAGCTCAATCTGAGGAACAGGATGAGAGACGGTCAGAGGAGGGGGTCAGAGGAGGGGGGGTCAGAGGAGGGGGTCAGAGGAGGGGGTCAGAGGAGGGGGGGTCAGAGGAGGGGGGGTCAGAGGAGGGGGTCAGAGAAGGGGGTCAGAGGAGGGGGTCAGAGAAGGGGGTCAGAGGAGGGGGTCAGAGGAGGGGGGGTCAGAGGAGGGGGTCAGAGGAGGGGGTCAGAGGAGGGGGTCAGAGGAGGGGGGGTCAGAGGAGGGGGTCAGAGGAGGGGGTCAGAGGAGGGGGGGTCAGAGGAGGGGGGGTCAGAGGAGGGGGTCAGAGAAGGGGGTCAGAGGAGGGGGTCAGAGAAGGGGGTCAGAGGAGGGGGTCAGAGGAGGGGGTCAGAGGAGGGGGTCAGAGGAGGGGGTCAGAGGAGGGGGGGTCAGAGGAGGGGGTCAGAGGAGGGGGTCAGAGGAGGGGGTCAGAGGAGGGGGGGTCAGAGGAGGGGGGGTCAGAGGAGGGGGTCAGAGAAGGGGGTCAGAGGAGGGGGTCAGAGAAGGGGGTCAGAGGAGGGGGTCAGAGAAGGGGGTCAGAGGAGGGGGGGTCAGAGGAGGGGGGGTCAGAGGAGGGGGGGTCAGAGGAGGGGGGGTCAGAGGAGGGGGGGTCAGAGGAGAGGGGGTCAGAGGAGGGGGTCAGAGGAGGGGGGGTCAGAGGAGGGGGTCAGAGGAGAGGGGGTCAGAGGAGGGGGGGTCAGAGGAGAGGGGGTCAGAGGAGGGGGGGTCAGAGGAGAGGGGGTCAGAGGAGGGGGTCAGAGGAGGGGGGGTCAGAGGAGGGGGTCAGAGGAGAGGGGGTCAGAGGAGGGGGGGTCAGAGGAGGGGGGGTCAGAGGAGAGGGGGTCAGAGGAAGGGGTCAGAGGAGGGGGGGTCAGAGGAGGGGGTCAGAGGAGGGGGGGTCAGAGGAGGGGGTCAGAGGAGAGGGTCAGAGGATGGGGGGTCAGAGGAGAGGGTCAGAGGAGGGGGGGTCAGAGGAGAGGGGGTCAGAGGAGGGGGGGTCAGAGGAGAGGGTCAGAGGAGGGGGGGTCAGAGGAGAGGGTCAGAGGAGGGGGGGTCAGAGGAGGGGGGGTCAGAGGAGAGGGTCAGAGGAGGGGGTCAGAGGAGGGGGGGTCAGAGGAGGGGGTCAGAGGAGGGGGTCAGAGGAGGGGGTCAGAGGAGGGGGTCAGAGGAGGGGGGGTCAGAGGAGGGGGTCAGAGGAGGGGGTCAGAGGAGGGGGTCAGAGGAGGGGGGGTCAGAGGAGGGGGTCAGAGGAGGGGGTCAGAGGAGGGGGTCAGAGGAGGGGGGGTCAGAGGAGGGGGTCAGAGGAGGGGGTCAGAGGAGGGGGTCAGAGGAGGGGGTCAGAGGAGGGGGGGTCAGAGGAGGGGGTCAGAGGAGGGGGTCAGAGGAGGGGGTCAGAGGAGGGGGGGTCAGAGGAGGGGGTCAGAGGAGGGGGTCAGAGGAGGGGGTCAGAGGAGGGGGTCAGAGGAGGGGGGGTCAGAGGAGGGGGGGTCAGAGGAGGGGGTCAGAGGAGGGGGTCAGAGGAGGGGGTCAGAGAAGGGGGTCAGAGGAGGGGGTCAGAGGAGGGGGTCAGAGGAGGGGGTCAGAGGAGGGGGGGTCAGAGGAGGGGGTCAGAGGAGGGGGTCAGAGGAGGGGGGGTCAGAGGAGGGGGGGTCAGAGGAGGGGGTCAGAGAAGGGGGTCAGAGGAGGGGGTCAGAGAAGGGGGTCAGAGGAGGGGGGGTCAGAGGAGGGGGGGTCAGAGGAGGGGGGGTCAGAGGAGGGGGGGTCAGAGGAGAGGGGGTCAGAGGAGGGGGTCAGAGGAGGGGGGGTCAGAGGAGGGGGTCAGAGGAGAGGGGGTCAGAGGAGGGGGGGTCAGAGGAGAGGGTCAGAGGAGGGGGTCAGAGGAGAGGGTCAGAGGAGGGGGGGTCAGAGGAGGGGGTCAGAGGAGGGGGTCAGAGGAGAGGGTCAGAGGAGGGGGGGTCAGAGGAGGGGGGGTCAGAGGAGGGGGTCAGAGGAGGGGGTCAGAGGAGGGGGTCAGAGGAGGGGGGGTCAGAGGAGGGGGGGTCAGAGGAGGGGGTCAGAGGAGGGGGTCAGAGGAGGGGGGGTCAGAGGAGGGGGTCAGAGGAGGGGGTCAGAGGAGGGGGGGTCAGAGGAGGGGGTCAGAGGAGGGGGGGTCAGAGGAGGGGGGGTCAGAGGAGAGGGGGTCAGAGGAGGGGCTCAGAGGAGAGGGGGTCAGAGGAGGGGGTCAGAGGAGGGGGTCAGAGGAGGGGGGGTCAGAGGAGGGGGTCAGAGGAGGGGGGGTCAGAGGAGGGGGGGTCAGAGGAGAGGGGGTCAGAGGAGGGGGGGTCAGAGGAGGGGGGGTCAGAGGAGGGGGGGTCAGAGGAGAGGGGGTCAGAGGAGGGGGGGTCAGAGGAGGGGGGGTCAGAGGAGGGGGGGTCAGAGGAGAGGGGGTCAGAGGAAGGGGTCAGAGGAGGGGGGGTCAGAGGAGGGGGTCAGAGGAGGGGGTCAGAGGAGGGGGTCAGAGGAGGGGGTCAGAGGAGGGGGGGTCAGAGGAGGGGGGGTCAGAGGAGGGGGTCAGAGGAGAGGGGGTCAGAGGAGGGGGGGTCAGAGGAGAGGGGGTCAGAGGAGGGGGTCAGAGGAGGGGGGGTCAGAGGAGAGGGGGTCAGAGGAGGGGGGGTCAGAGGAGGGGGGGTCAGAGGAGGGGGTCAGAGGAGGGGGGGTCAGAGGAGAGGGGGTCAGAGGAGGGGGGGTCAGAGGAGGGGGTCAGAGGAGGGGGGGTCAGAGGAGAGGGTCAGAGGAGGGGGGGTCAGAGGAGGGGGGGTCAGAGGAGGGGGTCAGAGGAGGGGGTCAGAGGAGGGGGGGTCAGAGGAGGGGGGGTCAGAGGAGGGGGTCAGAGGAGGGGGGGTCAGAGGAGGGGGGGTCAGAGGAGAGGGGGTCAGAGGAGGGGCTCAGAGGAGAGGGGGTCAGAGGAGGGGGTCAGAGGAGGGGGGGTCAGAGGAGGGGGTCAGAGGAGGGGGGGTCAGAGGAGGGGGGGTCAGAGGAGAGGGGGTCAGAGGAGGGGGGGTCAGAGGAGGGGGGGTCAGAGGAGGGGGGGTCAGAGGAGAGGGGGTCAGAGGAGGGGGGGTCAGAGGAGGGGGGGTCAGAGGAGAGGGGGTCAGAGGAAGGGGTCAGAGGAGGGGGGGTCAGAGGAGGGGGTCAGAGGAGGGGGTCAGAGGAGGGGGTCAGAGGAGGGGGTCAGAGGAGGGGGGGTCAGAGGAGGGGGTCAGAGGAGAGGGGGTCAGAGGAGGGGGTCAGAGGAGAGGGGGTCAGAGGAGGGGGGGTCAGAGGAGAGGGGGTCAGAGGAGGGGGGGTCAGAGGAGGGGGTCAGAGGAAGGGGTCAGAGGAGGGGGGGTCAGAGGAGGGGGTCAGAGGAGGGGGTCAGAGGAGAGGGTCAGAGGAGGGGGGGTCAGAGGAGGGGGGGTCAGAGGAGAGGGGGTCAGAGGAGAGGGGGTCAGAGGAGGGGGGGTCAGAGGAGAGGGTCAGAGGAGAGGGGGTCAGAGGAGGGGGGGTCAGAGGAGAGGGGGTCAGAGGAGGGGGGGTCAGAGGAGGGGGGGTCAGAGGAGGGGGGGTCAGAGGAGAGGGGGTCAGAGGAGGGGGTCAGAGGAGAGGGGGTCAGAGGAGGGGGGGTCAGAGGAGAGGGGGTCAGAGGAGGGGGGGTCAGAGGAGGGGGGGTCAGAGGAGGGGGGGTCAGAGGAGGGGGGGTCAGAGGAGGGGGGGTCAGAGGGTCAGAGGAGGGGGGGTCAGAGGAGGGGGTCAGAGGAGGGGGTCAGAGGAGGGGGGGTCAGAGGAGGGGGTCAGAGGAGGGGGGGTCAGAGGAGGGGGTCAGAGGAGAGGGGGTCAGAGGAGGGGGTCAGAGGAGAGGGGGTCAGAGGAGGGGGGGTCAGAGGAGAGGGGGTCAGAGGAGGGGGGGTCAGAGGAGGGGGTCAGAGGAAGGGGTCAGAGGAGGGGGGGTCAGAGGAGGGGGTCAGAGGAGGGGGGGTCAGAGGAGGGGGTCAGAGGAGAGGGTCAGAGGAGGGGGGGTCAGAGGAGGGGGGGTCAGAGGAGAGGGGGTCAGAGGAGAGGGGGTCAGAGGAGGGGGGGTCAGAGGAGAGGGTCAGAGGAGAGGGGGTCAGAGGAGGGGGGGTCAGAGGAGAGGGGGTCAGAGGAGGGGGTCAGAGGAGGGGGGGTCAGAGGAGGGGGTCAGAGGAGAGGGGGTCAGAGGAGGGGGGGTCAGAGGAGGGGGGGTCAGAGGAGGGGGGGTCAGAGGAGGGGGGGTCAGAGGAGGGGGGGTCAGAGGAGAGGGGGTCAGAGGAGGGGGGGTCAGAGGAGGGGGGGTCAGAGGAGGGGGGGTCAGAGGAGAGGGGGTCAGAGGAAGGGGTCAGAGGAGGGGGGGTCAGAGGAGGGGGTCAGAGGAGGGGGTCAGAGGAGGGGGTCAGAGGAGGGGGTCAGAGGAGGGGGGGTCAGAGGAGGGGGTCAGAGGAGAGGGGGTCAGAGGAGGGGGTCAGAGGAGAGGGGGTCAGAGGAGGGGGGGTCAGAGGAGAGGGGGTCAGAGGAGGGGGGGTCAGAGGAGGGGGTCAGAGGAAGGGGTCAGAGGAGGGGGGGTCAGAGGAGGGGGTCAGAGGAGGGGGGGTCAGAGGAGGGGGTCAGAGGAGAGGGTCAGAGGAGGGGGGGTCAGAGGAGGGGGGGTCAGAGGAGAGGGGGTCAGAGGAGAGGGGGTCAGAGGAGGGGGGGTCAGAGGAGAGGGTCAGAGGAGAGGGGGTCAGAGGAGGGGGGGTCAGAGGAGAGGGGGTCAGAGGAGGGGGTCAGAGGAGGGGGGGTCAGAGGAGGGGGTCAGAGGAGAGGGGGTCAGAGGAGGGGGGGTCAGAGGAGGGGGGGTCAGAGGAGGGGGGGTCAGAGGAGGGGGGGTCAGAGGAGGGGGTCAGAGGAGGGGGGGTCAGAGGAGGGGGGGTCAGAGGAGGGGGTCAGAGGAGGGGGGGTCAGAGGAGGGGGTCAGAGGAGGGGGTTAGAGGAGGGGGGGTCAGAGGAGGGGGGGTCAGAGGAGGGGGGGTCAGAGGAGGGGGGGTCAGAGGAGGGGGGGTCAGAGGAGGGGGTCAGAGGAGGGGGGGTCAGAGGAGAGGGGGTCAGAGGAGGGGGGGTCAGAGGAGGGGGTCAGAGGAAGGGGTCAGAGGAGGGGGGGTCAGAGGAGGGGGTCAGAGGAGGGGGGGTCAGAGGAGGGGGTCAGAGGAGAGGGTCAGAGGAGGGGGGGTCAGAGGAGGGGGGGTCAGAGGAGAGGGGGTCAGAGGAGAGGGGGTCAGAGGAGGGGGGGTCAGAGGAGAGGGTCAGAGGAGAGGGGGTCAGAGGAGGGGGGGTCAGAGGAGAGGGGGTCAGAGGAGGGGGTCAGAGGAGGGGGGGTCAGAGGAGGGGGTCAGAGGAGAGGGGGTCAGAGGAGGGGGGGTCAGAGGAGGGGGGGTCAGAGGAGGGGGGGTCAGAGGAGGGGGGGTCAGAGGAGGGGGGGTCAGAGGAGAGGGGGTCAGAGGAGGGGGGGTCAGAGGAGGGGGGGTCAGAGGAGGGGGGGTCAGAGGAGAGGGGGTCAGAGGAAGGGGTCAGAGGAGGGGGGGTCAGAGGAGGGGGTCAGAGGAGGGGGTCAGAGGAGGGGGTCAGAGGAGGGGGTCAGAGGAGGGGGGGTCAGAGGAGGGGGTCAGAGGAGAGGGGGTCAGAGGAGGGGGTCAGAGGAGAGGGGGTCAGAGGAGGGGGGGTCAGAGGAGAGGGGGTCAGAGGAGGGGGGGTCAGAGGAGGGGGTCAGAGGAAGGGGTCAGAGGAGGGGGGGTCAGAGGAGGGGGTCAGAGGAGGGGGGGTCAGAGGAGGGGGTCAGAGGAGAGGGTCAGAGGAGGGGGGGTCAGAGGAGGGGGGGTCAGAGGAGAGGGGGTCAGAGGAGAGGGGGTCAGAGGAGGGGGGGTCAGAGGAGAGGGTCAGAGGAGAGGGGGTCAGAGGAGGGGGGGTCAGAGGAGAGGGGGTCAGAGGAGGGGGTCAGAGGAGGGGGGGTCAGAGGAGGGGGTCAGAGGAGAGGGGGTCAGAGGAGGGGGGGTCAGAGGAGGGGGGGTCAGAGGAGGGGGGGTCAGAGGAGGGGGGGTCAGAGGAGGGGGTCAGAGGAGGGGGGGTCAGAGGAGGGGGGGTCAGAGGAGGGGGTCAGAGGAGAGGGGGTCAGAGGAGGGGGTCAGAGGAGGGGGTCAGAGGAGGGGGTTAGAGGAGGGGGGGTCAGAGGAGGGGGGGTCAGAGGAGGGGGGGTCAGAGGAGGGGGGGTCAGAGGAGGGGGGGTCAGAGGAGGGGGTCAGAGGAGGGGGGGTCAGAGGAGGGGGTCAGAGGAGGGGGGGTCAGAGGAGAGGGGGTCAGAGGAGGGGGGGTCAGAGGAGAGGGGGTCAGAGGAGGGGGTCAGAGGAGGGGGGGTCAGAGGAGAGGGGGTCAGAGGAGGGGGGGTCAGAGGAGAGGGGGTCAGAGGAGGGGGTCAGAGGAGGGGGGGTCAGAGGAGAGGGGGTCAGAGGAGGGGGGGTCAGAGGAGGGGGTCAGAGGAGGGGGGGTCAGAGGAGAGGGGGTCAGAGGAGGGGGGGTCAGAGGAGGGGGTCAGAGGAGGGGGGGTCAGAGGAGAGGGTCAGAGGAGGGGGGGTCAGAGGAGGGGGGGTCAGAGGAGGGGGTCAGAGGAGGGGGTCAGAGGAGGGGGGGTCAGAGGAGGGGGGGTCAGAGGAGGGGGTCAGAGGAGGGGGGGTCAGAGGAGGGGGGGTCAGAGGAGAGGGGGTCAGAGGAGGGGCTCAGAGGAGAGGGGGTCAGAGGAGGGGGTCAGAGGAGGGGGTCAGAGGAGGGGGGGTCAGAGGAGGGGGTCAGAGGAGGGGGGGTCAGAGGAGGGGGGGTCAGAGGAGGGGGGGTCAGAGGAGAGGGGGTCAGAGGAGGGGGGGTCAGAGGAGGGGGGGTCAGAGGAGGGGGGGTCAGAGGAGAGGGGGTCAGAGGAGGGGGGGTCAGAGGAGGGGGGGTCAGAGGAGGGGGGGTCAGAGGAGAGGGGGTCAGAGGAAGGGGTCAGAGGAGGGGGGGTCAGAGGAGGGGGTCAGAGGAGGGGGTCAGAGGAGGGGGTCAGAGGAGGGGGTCAGAGGAGGGGGGGTCAGAGGAGGGGGTCAGAGGAGAGGGGGTCAGAGGAGGGGGTCAGAGGAGAGGGGGTCAGAGGAGGGGGGGTCAGAGGAGAGGGGGTCAGAGGAGGGGGGGTCAGAGGAGGGGGTCAGAGGAAGGGGTCAGAGGAGGGGGGGTCAGAGGAGGGGGTCAGAGTAGGGGGTCAGAGGAGAGGGTCAGAGGAGGGGGGGTCAGAGGAGGGGGGGTCAGAGGAGAGGGGGTCAGAGGAGAGGGGGTCAGAGGAGGGGGGGTCAGAGGAGAGGGTCAGAGGAGAGGGGGTCAGAGGAGGGGGGGTCAGAGGAGAGGGGGTCAGAGGAGGGGGGGTCAGAGGAGGGGGGGTCAGAGGAGGGGGGGTCAGAGGAGAGGGGGTCAGAGGAGGGGGTCAGAGGAGAGGGGGTCAGAGGAGGGGGGGTCAGAGGAGAGGGGGTCAGAGGAGGGGGGGTCAGAGGAGGGGGGGTCAGAGGAGGGGGGGTCAGAGGAGGGGGGGTCAGAGGAGGGGGGGTCAGAGGAGAGGGTCAGAGGAGAGGGTCAGAGGAGGGGGGGTCAGAGGAGGGGGGGTCAGAGGAGAGGGGGTCAGAGGAGGGGGGGTCAGAGGAGGGGGGGTCAGAGGAGAGGGGGTCAGAGGAGGGGGGGTCAGAGGAGAGGGGGTCAGAGGAGGGGGGGTCAGAGGAGGGGGGGTCAGAGGAGAGGGGGTCAGAGGAGGGGGGGTCAGAGGAGGGGGTCAGAGGAGAGGGTCAGAGGAGAGACGGTCAGAGGAGGGGGTCAGAGGAGGGGGGGTCAGAGGAGGGGGTCAGAGGAGAGGGGGTCAGAGGAGGGGGGGTCAGAGGAGGGGGTCAGAGGAGGGGGGGTCAGAGGAGGGGGTCAGAGGAGGGGGGGTCAGAGGAGGGGGGGTCAGAGGAGGGGGTCAGAGGAGGGGGTCAGAGGAGAGGGTCAGAGGAGAGGGTCAGAGGAGAGACGGTCAGAGGAGGGGGGGTCAGAGGAGAGGGTCAGAGGAGAGGGGGTCAGAGGAGGGGGGGTCAGAGGAGAGGGTCAGAGGAGAGGGTCAGAGGAGAGGGGGTCAGAGGAGGGGGGGTCAGAGGAGGGGGTCAGAGGAGAGGGTCAGAGGAGGGGGGGTCAGAGGAGGGGGTCAGAGGAGGGGGGGTCAGAGGAGGGGGGGTCAGAGGAGGGGGGGTCAGAGGAGGGGGTCAGAGGAGAGGGTCAGAGGAGAGACGGTCAGAGGAGGGGGTGTGTGGAGGGGGTGTGTGGAGGGGGTTAGAGGAGGGGGGGTCAGAGGAGGGGGTGTGTGGAGGGGGTTAGAGGAGGGGGGGTCAGAGGAGGGGGTGTGTGGAGGGGGTTAGAGGAGGGCCCCGGGGGAAAGGACCATGCGAGGCACTGTCTTCTCCCCCTCGCTCTCTTGCGGTTAGGGTTAGGGTTACCGCACTTTTGGTGTGGTAATTCCTTCATGTTGATAGTGTTGCGCCTTGTTAACAGGCACGACTATGTCCCTCATTACCAAGTGTTTAAACCAGGCCTGCTGGATTACTGGAGCCCACACATTCTTGGGTGGGACAGAGTTCAAAACGTGCAAATGAGCAAGCTATGAATATTTAACAGCTCCTAATAAAAGGGTCGAGCCGGCCGTTGGGCTGGGGCTAAGCAATGCCTCCAGACTGAGCACGTTCTGATCTGAATGTCATGACGTACATTACAATAACGAAGATATTCGGAAGACAAACGGAGGCTGTCACGACGGAGGCTGAGAGATCCATCGACGGGCAGCCTTAAGCAA
Organism: Hypomesus nipponensis; assembly: GCF_054491055.1. Taxonomy (NCBI): domain Eukaryota; kingdom Metazoa; phylum Chordata; class Actinopteri; order Osmeriformes; family Osmeridae; genus Hypomesus; species Hypomesus nipponensis. The sequence continues at coordinate 2,009,701 of NC_140373.1, read as the reverse complement.
AGCTCGAGCAAAACGTCAACAAGCACAACGGTCCAAGGCTTTCGTTTTTTGAGAACGAGACTCACCATTGTTATTCCTAAACTCCAGATGTCCGACTTGACGTTGTAGCCCTTCTGATTGGTCTCTGGGTTTATCCTCTCAGGCTGGGGGGGGGGGGGGCGAGAGAAAAGTTCAAACCGAACGAATATGACATCACTCGACAGTACCACAGGTGCTTCGGGGCCCCGCTGGTCTCCGGGGGCGACGGGCTCCCTGCCCTGTCATGTTCACCTCCTGAACACACACAGGGTACTCTTGTTCCCTGGATGCTAGCCTGGCCCTAAAACCATGACGACAGCCAGGCACTGTGGACACAGCCAGGCACCCCGCCGCCGCCCCCCCCCACCCCCCCCACCCCACACACACACACCGCTGTTAAAAACCTAACTGAGGTTACTACGGCTACGGCTGGAGAGGGGAGCGGCCACGACTCTCACGCACCGAGCCTGCTCTGTTAGCCTGCTCTGTTAGCCTGCTCTGTTAGCCTGCTCTGTTAGCCTGCTCTGTTAGTCTGCTCTGTCAGTCTGCTCTGTTAGTCTGCTCTGTCAACACAACGCCAATTCCACATCTGTCATTACATTGTAGCGTAACATCTCCACTCCTTTCCAGTTTCTCTGACGCTTAACAGTGACTTGTGTGGGCATGCTAGTCTCCCTGGACTGAGAGCTGCAGGGTTCCTTACGGCCATGTAGGGCTTGCAGCCGGCGTCCATGGTCTTGGCCACAGAGTCGACCAGGTAACCGCTGATCCCAAAGTCACACATCTTCACCTGGCCTTGGGTGTTGATCAGCACGTTGGAGGGCTTCACATCTGCCCCGGGGGGGGGGGGAAGAGAGAGAGGAAGGGGGGAGAGAGAGAGAGTGTGAGAGTGAGAGTGAGAGTGTGAGAGTGAGAGTGAGAGTGAGAGTGAGAGTGAGAGTGAGAGTGAGAGTGAGAGTGAGAGTGAGAGAGAGAGAGAGAGAGAGAGAGAGAGAGAGAGAGAGAGAGAGAGAGAGAGAGAGAGAGAGAGAGAGAGAGAGAGAAAAAGGATTAAAGGTTGTAGGAGTTCCCTTAAACACATCTGCACTGGGGACTGGGGTCACTGACCAATCCAGAATCACATACTGTGGTCACTGACCAATTCAGAGTCACAGACTGTCACTTTGTTTTTAGTGACCTGTAATCATTGTGAATGACTACATGAGACTTCATGAACAAAGTGCTCGGTGAGCGGACAAAGCCTTCAGACTCAACGATTGTATGAAAGCGTCAAAGTGTGAGACTAAGCATGACCTGGGTTGAGAGAACAATCACTGTTCGAACTGGTCTGGAGGACCAATGCCCTGGAAACCCTCTCGTTCTAACCTCTGTGGATGACTGACAGGTTGCTGTGCAGGTGTTCCAGAGCCTTCACTATCTGAAGAGAGAGGGGTCAAGTTAGGTCAAGTTAGGTCAGGCCAGTTTCAGGTCAGTTTATTTGTCATGTTGCTGTCATCCTCGCGTCAGGCGACTGGCTTGTTGTCAGACTACTCACAGACACGGCCATCTTGCCCAGGATGTCTTCAGGGATGGCGAGATCCTTCTCTATCACCTGCTTGTAGAACTTATCCAGAGAAGTATCCATCAACTCCATGCAGATCCACACGTCACCCTGGCAACAGAGGACGGAGCCAATCAGATCTGTGCGTGTGTGTTTTGAGGAGGTTTGGGAAAAAGGCATCAAAGGTGGGCCAGGGCACATTCCTGACGAGCAAAAGGAGCAACAGGAAGCCAGGCTTCCCAACGCGTCTCGCTGTGGGATATCCTGAGGAACTCTGGAGGGGAGGAAGGACATCCGGAAAATGTTTTAATCCAGAATTTCGAGTCTGTTTATCTTGACTACGTACAAACTACAAGCCTCCGACATTCACCCTGTCTGTGTTATTTATCATGAACGAAACGCTTCCATTTAGAATAACAAGGTGGCCGTTGATTTTCTTGCAACAAACAATAATGCAAAACCCCTAGCAGCAGTGGGCAGTGTGCTTGGGAGCAGCGTTGTGACGGGCACCTCTCTGAATAGCGCTCCGTAGAAGGTGACGGTGTAGAAGCAGTCTACGGTTCTCATGGAGATGTCCAGGTCCATCAGCAGCCTCTTCTGCTCCTGTGTGTTCACTGTGGCTCGGATCCTCTGCACATCACACACACACACACCACACAAACACACACACAGCTTCAGGACAATAGGAAACAGCACAGGCCGTAAAAAGTCTTTGTCTGGATAGGTTCAGGTCATCCGGGTCGAGGTCGTCGGGGTTGAAGGTCACCCACCTTGACGGCCATGATCAGGCCGCTGGGCACATGCCTCATCTTGTCCACCACACCGTATGCCCCTCTCCCCAGCTCGCCAATCTGCTCCAGGTCATCCGCCTTCAGCACAAACTTCTGCTCGTGAGGGGACGTGAGGGGGAGGAGAGGGGACAGGGGACGTGGGGGAGGAGAGGGGACAGGGGACGTGGGGGAGGAGAGGGGACAGGGGACGTGGGGGAGGAGAGGGGACAGGGGACGTGGGGGAGGAGAGGGATGAGGAAGAGCAGAGGGGGAAAAGAGAAAAGGGAGAGAAGTTAGCAGCAGCTTGGTCAGACACGTAAACAGAACGAAGGAGACAGAATAACTCTGTGATATAAATGAAATCGACAATGTATTTTCTTGTGCTTTCAAATATCTGTAACAGTTCTTTCTGCAAATATATAAATAATCATAAAAAAGACTGATGTAGTGAAAGAGAGTACAAGATTGACCTCATCTTTACCTCATACAAACAAACTGAAAATTGAGAAGCGTTATCTGGTCTCCCCTGTCTCCTTGTGTTTAAGGGAAAGTGGATGCCCCCTGGAGAATGATTTTCTCTGAATATGCACCTTGACAGTAGTTATCAGAGAAAAGGCTTTGAACCTTCAAGGCTACAAAAGATGATATGGTCTACGTCCAAAGGCGTGGCTGAACGGTGAGGGAGTCGGGGTAGTAATCAGAAGGTCGCCAGTTCGATTCCCGGCTGTGCCACGTGACTTTGTGTCCTTGGGCAAGGCACTTCACCCTAATTGGGTAAGTGTGTGTAGTTTGGAAGAATGGGATCTTTTCTGTCCATAAGAAAAACTGTTAAGATTGTAAGAAACATTTTAAGACAAAAAACAAAGCTGCTGGAGTCCTTGCCAGTGGAAAATTCCACTTATTTGATGAGTTTAAAATAAATATTTTTACTGCCTGACAGGCAATAAAGTGCATTCCAGCCTGCCTACAATCAGAAGTGTTCAATTCGGCAGTAATGTTCACTGGGGGGGTTTTATGGCTATGAGCCCCTTAATTGAGCCAAGATTTCTGCATTGAAACTGAGGACGGTACTCAACTCAACAGTACGGAGTTTAAAATGTACACACACACGCGCGCGTTACCAGACACTCCATGGTTGTGTAGTGACGAGATAAAACTGGCTTATCCAAACATTTGTGTCTGTCTGTTTGAGGACCAACAGTTAAAACATGTAGGCAGAATTAGGCAGAGCAATGTGCTTTGTTAACTAGAGAATGCATTGAATCACATTGTGCTTTGTTAACTAGAGAATGCATTGAATCACATTGTGCTTTGTTAACTAGAGAATGCATTGAATCACATTGTGCTTTGTTAACTAGAGAATGCATTGAATCACATTGTGCTTTGTTAACTAGAGAATGCATTGAATCACATTGTGCTTTGTTAACTAGAGAATGCATTGAATCACATTGTGCTTTGTTAACTAGAGAATGCATTGAATCACATTGTGCTTTGTTAACTAGAGAATGCATTGAATCACATTGTGCTTTGTTAACTAGAGAATGCATTGAATCACATTGTGCTTTGTTAACTAGAGAATGCATTGAATCACATTGTGCTTTGTTAACTAGAGAATGCATTGAATCACATTGTGCTTTGTTAACTAGAGAATGCATTGAATCACATTGTGCTTTGTTAACTAGAGAATGCATTGAATCACATTGTGCTTTGTTAACTAGAAAATGCATACAACTGGAATACACTGTATGATAATGCATTAAATCCCAGTGTTATTAATTAACTTCATAGAAAAAGAGTCCTACCTTCTCTCCGATGGTCACACAGGCTTTCGAATCCAAATCTCTTGGGGGCCTGTAAGGTCAAACCATCAGGATGTTCACTGAATCAGGCAAAGTCTATTTACATAGAAACATACAAGTAGCATACAGTCAAGCATACTTAATGTAGAAAAACGAACAATCGGTGATTTACGGTTCCTGTTTTTGAACCCTAATGGCTGCGCACCAGGGCCAGTGAAAGTGTTGGGAAGGCCAGTGCTACTTCCTCACTAGTGGGGGGGGGGGGGGGCACGGCTACTTCCTCACTAGTGGGGGGGGGGCACGGCTACTTCCTCACTAGTGGGGGGGGCACGGCTACTTCCTCACTAGTGGGGGGGGGGCACGGCTACTTCCTCACTAGTGGGGGGGGGGGGGCACGGCTACTTCCTCACTAGTGGGGGGGGGGCACGGCTACTTCCTCACTAGTGGGGGGGGCACGGCTACTTCCTCACTAGTGGGGGGGGGCCCAGCTACTTCCTCACTAGTGGGGGGGGGCACGGCTACTTCCTCACTAGGGGGGGGGGGCACGGCTACTTCCTCACTAGTGGGGGGGGCACGGCTACTTCCTCACTAGTGGTGGGGGGCACGGCTCAGGTCGAGGCCTCTGACTTCTTACCCATCGTGATGATGTGGAACCACCATCTCTGCGCTACAATGCAGCGTAGCAAACGCATTACAGCAGTAAAGTAGGAAGCACTTAACAGTCCATCACAGTAATGCAGCAGTCGCTCCTCTCAAAGCTAAGACAAGTGTCGTGTTACCAAGAGAAAGTGGCCAGATGTTCTAGGAGCAGATACAGGCCTGTCTGCTAGAAGAGTCTGGAATAACCTCTTTAGTAAACAAGGACTTGCAATGGGATTAAACATATATTCAGTGCACCCGTAAGTGTATGTGTGTGTGTGTGTGTGTGTGTGTGTGTACGTGTGTGTGGGTGTGTGTGTGTGTTGGGAAAATTGAAGATGTAACGATGTTATCCTGTAATAAGAATGATTCTGTGTTCAGCATTCCTTGTCAGCAGAGAACCCTCTCCCCACATGACCTATACATGACACTAGGCTTACGTAGACAAACTGACCTAGGTTGATCATTAGTATGCTAGAGGTGCGATAAATGTGTTAACCTTATCTGTGCTGAGTGAATCATATGGTCAAACCTAGGGTCAGAGAACTCTGTAAGTATATGCATGGGAGGAGACTTCTCACCAATAAATAGTCTTACTTGAAGACTTGTGAACCAGACAAACTTTGTAGCACAATGGCGTGTGATGTTATTGTCTCCTTGTGGGCCGGCCGCAAGCAATAAAGCTTTCTTAAACTTGTTCACCGACTGACTGTGCAATGCTTGATAAATGAATATAGACAGTGTGAGAGAGAGGAGAGGGGATCTTACGCTGCAGCAGGAGGGGGATGAAACACCTCCTTGGGGAGCTTCAGTCCCGTCTTCTTCCTTACTGCACAGGAAACACACACAGACACACACAGGCACACACACAGACACACACACAGAAAGTCAGGATGACTCAGCAAAATGAGGAAACACAAGTTACACAATCGCCTGTTCTTGGTTCTCAATCGATAAAGGAAGCGATCGGAATACCGCCGCATCAACAATCGTCCCACACAGACACCCCTGCACCCTGACTTCCTGGGTCTTCCTATCCAGTCCCAAGCAGCCCAGAAGGGCAGGGAGGCGAGCCCACAGGGAGGTGAGCCCACAGGGAGGTGAGCCCACAGGGAGGGAGGTGAGCCCACAGGGAGGGAGGTGAGCCCACAGGGAGGGAGGTGAGCCCACAGGGAGGGAGGTGAGCCCACAGGGAGGGAGGTGAGCCCACAGGGAGGGAGGTGAGCCCACAGGGAGGGAGGTGAGCCCACAGGGAGGGAGGTGAGCCCACAGGGAGGTGAGCCCACAGGGAGGGAGGTGAGCCCACAGGGAGGGAGGTGAGCCCACAGGGAGGGAGGTGAGCCCACAGGGAGGGAGGAGAGCCCACAGGGAGGGAGGTGAGCCCACAGGGAGGTGAGCCCACAGGGAGGGAGGTGAGCCCACAGGGAGGGAGGTGAGCCCACAGGGAGGGAAGTGAGCCCACAGGGAGGTGAGCCCACAGGGGGGGAGGTGAGCCCACAGGGAGGGAGGTGAGCCCACAGGGAGGTGAGCCCACAGGGAGGGAGGTGAGCCCACAGGGAGGTGAGCCCACAGGGAGGTGAGCCCACAGGGAGGTGAGCCCACAGGGAGGTGAGCCTACAGGGAGGTGAGCCGTGGACACCTGCGGCTGGATGCAGCGAGTGACTCCAGATCCCGACTGAACGAAGCTGGGCCCTGACAGCACGGCTGAGAGGACGCTTAGTGTCCGAGCACTCTCTCCATCTGGAGGTCCTGCACTGAGGGGCGCCACGGCAACGGGAGGGCGTGACTGAGGAGGGGGTGGGGGGGGGGGTGTCTGACTGGAAGCTCCCCAGACTGCCTCACAGCAGCCAGATCTCACCAGGAGCCGGCGCCACAAATAGAGATGTGCTTAACCCTTGTGTTACCTTCAGGTCTTTGTGACCCTTCAGTCATTTTGCCCCCCCCCCCCCCCCCCCACGTGTTGCGACCACTTTATCTCACACAAAAATAAAGTGAAGAATTTCCTTTTAACCGTCAGGCTGTCTCACACCCCCCACAGCGTGAAGATTAAAGGAAATGCTTTTTATTTGTTTTTGTATTGGGTAAAGTTGTCGCAGCCCAACGACGGGTCGTTGTGAACCTTTGGGTGTAATTGTGACCTGAAGGCAGCACAAGGGTTAAAGCTAGCCATGACGCCACGTGAGGGAGGACAGAGCACACGGGGAGCGGCGGGCGGAAGGGGAGCCAGCTGGGTGTCCCTATGAGTCATTAAGGGCAGGTGTGTGTGTCTCTATGATTCATTTAAGGGCTTGAAGTTCATGAAAAACGATGACAAAGTATTTTGGAGAACACTTTGTGCACAAACACACATTGAGGGTAAACAAGACCATGTCTTCGTCCAAAAGGATGAAAAATGCATGGTAACGCTCACCCCCACATACAGACGGATAGTTTTATGTCGTTATTAACACCTTACAGGTACTCATGGCCTCTTTTTCAGTGTGTTTTTTTTTTTTTTTTTACAGGGCTCTAAACCTTGTGACTGAACACAAACACAATGTCTCTCTCAGTTGTCGTCTGTGAAAACAGGGTGTGACCCTGCTAAGTGTCCCTCCACCAGAGACCTCTCTCTCTCTCGCCCTGCCTCCCTATCTTGCTCGCCCTGCCTCCCTCTCTCTCTCGCCCTGCGTCCCTCTCTTGCTTGACCTGCCTCCCTCTCTCACTCGTCTTGCCTCCCTCTCTCTCTGTCTCGCCCTGCCTCCCTCTCTCTCTCGCCCTCCCTCCCTCTCTCTCTCTCTTGCCCTGCCTCCCTCTCCCTCTCTCTCTCGCCTTGCCTCCCTCTCTGTTTCGCCTTGCCTCCCTCTCTCTCTCGCCCTGCCTCCTTCTCTCTCTGGTCCTGCCTCCTTCTCTCTCTCGCCCTGCCTCCTTCTCTCTCTCGCCCTGCCTCCCTCTCTCTCTCGCCCTGCCTCCCTCTCTCTCTCGCCCTGCCTCCTCTCTCTCGTCCTGCCTCCTTCTCTCTCTCGCCCTGCCTCCTTCTCTCGCCCTGCCTCCCTCTCTCTCTCTCTCGCCCTGCCTCCCTCTCTCTCTCGCCCTGCCTCCCTCTCCCTCTCTCCGCTTTCCAAAGCTGCTTTGTTACACCAAAATGTCAGTTTTGGCCCCTCCCACGTACATTTACACAATAGTCCATGAAAACCAACACCCTACTAACGAGTCCACGACAAAAACACATAAAGCAGGACAAGAAAACAAATACATAAACCAGGACTAACCCTAACCCTAACCCTAACCGGAGCGACCTGCTCCTGGCCCTCGCAGAGCTCCAGTGGACCTGCACTTCCACTGAGCCACTGCCACCCTCTGTGATGGTGAGGTGGATTAAACATGCATGCCCTGGCTGCCTGTCTCCAGGCCCTGGCGGTCTGTCTCCAGGCCCTGGCTGCCTTTCTCCAGGCCCTGGCGGTCTGTCTCCAGGCCCTGGCTGCCTTTCTCCAGGCCCTGGCGGTCTGTCTCCAGGCCCTGGCTGCCTGTCTCCGGGCCCTGGCTGCCTGTCTCCGGGCCCTGGCTGCCTGTCTCCGGGCCCTGGCTGCCTGTCTCCGGGCCCTGGCTGCCTGTCTCCAGGCTGTCACTCTGTCTCTGATGTGTGCAATGGAGAGGAGGGTCACAGGCTCTCCCCATCCCCAGCGTCTGATGGGACAAGACCCTGCACGCCGCGGCGAGAGGACGACAGCTGGGGGAGCGCATGTGGACGAGGCCTGACGCGTGCACGAGCGTCTGATGTTCACGTGCACGAGCGTCTGATGTTCACGTGCACACAGTGTGTGCTGAGATGCAGTCCACGTGATCTATATGCAAAGTAACTCACTAACCAGAAAAGAGAGAGAGAGAGAGAGAGAGAGAGAGAGAGAGAGAGAGAGAGAGAGAGAGAGAGAGAGAGAGAGAGAGAGAGAGAGAGAGAGAGAGAGAGAGAGAGAGAGAGAGAGAGAGAGAGAGAGAGAGAGAGAGAGAGAGAGCAGAGCATTGACATGCAGGCTGTAAAAGAAATGACACATGCAGACAGGCATGCAAATCCGGAGGCAGCAATGTGACTGGGGCATGCCTGTCATACAAATTGAAATAGTCTTTTTCATTTGACGATACTTGGGAGAAACCTAAACAACCTGCAAGTGACCTTGGGACAAATCTGTCCAGTGACCACATGCATGAGAGAGAGAGAGAGAGAGGGAAGGAGAGAGAAAGAGACATGGAAAGAAAGCAACAGAGAGAGAGAGAGAGAGAGAGAGAGAGACAGTGAGAGATGGAGAAAGAGAGAGGTAAAGGTGGCTCAACAGACGGATCAATAGATGATATAATTGAGGTGCGCAGCAGCAAGGAGTGAGCTGACTTGTTTGTCTGTGGGACCCACCGTGTGAGTGTGGCGCAAAGCTACCAAACCCCGGGCTGCTGGGGAGTTGCTCCACAGTCATATTACGCAATTTTCGAGTCAAGATACACAACGTGCCCCATTCTTGCTGAACTCAGCGTCTATGCACACACGTACGTGGGAGCATGCGGTGTCATTAAAGGCAGCCGCACATATCATTCACAGTGATTTGCAGCACATGGCTCAAAGTATGTACATTTATTCAGCTCAGCCATTTGACTCACTTACATAGTCGACTTATGTAGTCTTATGTAGTCAAATACCACAGAGGCCAAAACAGACAAGTCGTTTGGACTATTCCTCTTCCTCTCTATTTCCCTCTCCTCCCTTCTGTCTCACACAATCTCTATCTCTCTTTCTGATGATGCCCTGTGGGGTTCATGTGAACATTCACAATTGTCACATTCTCTTGCAGGGTTTCCACTTGGGGGATGTGGCATAACAGTGAAAACTAAAGAGAAGCAAGTCAAAGCAATGCTACAGAAAGGCAAAACCTACCCCTCCCTCCCCACCCCCCCCTAACCCCCCCCCCCCACACACACCCTACCCTACCCCCCCCACACACACACACACACACTGCCTTGTCTAATATTAGCATGAAATACAGACTCCTGTGCTCCTTTTCAACTTTGATAAGAGTGTACAGAACGTACGTACTACATGTTGCCCATGAGCCCTGACATGAAGTGGGGGGGGGGAGAGGAGAGCAGTGGATTCAGAGTGAAAAGGTTGGGTGTGTGAGGGTGGCCTGTGTCCTGCCTGCTTGATAATAAGCCTGGGATCACATTGGAAAAGGGTCCTGGCAGCTATCCTCAGAACCCCCACATGGCATGCACTCCACCCGGAATACCAACAATACCAAGAGTTCCTCAATGGAATTCCACGGAGCCAGAGAAAGACGGATGAATCAGACAGAGAGAGGGGGTGGGGGGGGGAGCAGGGAGAGACTGAGAATGGAAAACACAGAGAGAGAGAGAGAGAGAGAGAGAGAGAGAGAGAGAGAGAGAGAGAGAGAGAGAGAGAGAGAGAGAGAGAGAGAGAGAGAGAGAGAGAGAGAGAGAGAGAGAGAGAGAGAGAGAGAGAGAGAGAGAGAGAGAGAGAGAGAGAGAGAGAGAGAGAGAGAGAGAGAGAGAGAGAGAGAGAGAGAGAGAGAGAGAGAGAGAGAGAGAGAGAGAGAGAGAGAGAGAGAGAGAGAGAGAGAGAGAGAGAGAGAGAGAGAGAGAGAGAGAGAGAGAGAGAGAGAGAGAGAGAGAGAGAGAGAGATGGAAATAACCTCTGTTGAGCCGACGGCTGCTTTGCCTCTTGTGACAGTCCTGGCACTGTGTGAGATACTCCACACCTCCAAACATGGCAGATCCTTTAGGTTACAGCTGTTGAATGGCTCTTTTGGGAACGATGTCGTCACCTCCGTGCTTCCTGAACGCACGGGCGGACCTGAACGCTCCTCGCACGGCGGTAGTGTGTGAGGGGATCGTCTTCAGGGCACGGCTGGGCACAGTTCTGCTTCCACTGGTTGACTAGGGGCGCAGAACTACATAGTGATCGGGGGGAGATCTCTGTCACGAACCGCTAGGCCTTCACAGAATCCCTGTTTCTTGGGTGTAGCTAACGTCTAACAAGAGAGAAGTCATCAGTTAAGGCGAAACTAACGCCGTAGCTGAAATGAGGACAGCTCTTGAACTTGCCATTGTTGGTGGCCATACTTGAGTTATAATTATCTATGAATGTGTCTGAGCATGATTGGTCTCCGAGCAGATTTTCACAGGATGCGTCGGCCTGTTTGATTTAGCCCCTGTGGGCTGAGGGATTTGGCTGGGAGGTGAGAGGGTGTGCAGAGAAGGGGGGGGGGACTTCATGAGATTAAATGACAAATTTGCGACACATAATCTCTAAAGTCCTGTTTCCTTCCGCTCACTTGGCTGGTGAAGACCAGGTGACATGCTATGTTTTATTCAGAAGCACGGCGAACTTGCCTGAGACGCAGCTTTTTACTTTATTTAGAGGTACTCTGACAACTGACACCTTGACAAAAAAATGTTTTAAGCCTCTTTAGCTTGGTTGCATAATTGGAGCATTCTGCACCAGAACAGGGGTAAAAGTATTTATAAGAGTGGCTGAAGAACTTTCATAAATCACCAATTCAACGCAGAACAAAATGTCTGGGATTAATTAAACGGTATTTACCTCGAGACAGCTCTGTCACACATCCAGAGGGCTGTCTAACGTGATACCGTGTGGTAAACTAGAACGAAGCTGAGAGGTACGCAAACTTGAATTTTATGCAACTGGAATTCAGGGCCTGACTAAATGAACCACTTTAATATCAAACGCAGGATGACAACTGCAAACTATTCACTGTCTTCTGAAGAGCTGGTGAAGCAAAGTTCACCACTGCACTTGATACACAGTTTCAAGGAAACATACTCCTACTGACTGCATTAGCATAGAGTAGAATATTGCTTGCATGGGACTGAGAAATGGCAGCTATTCAATCAGATGCACCTCAAACAAGCTTGGAGGGGATCTAATGCAGAGGACTAATGAGATGGATCAGTGTTCACGATTCAACTGGGATGCATTGATTTGATTCCTTTGACGTGCAGTAGGCCTAAACTGGAGAATCCTCCTCCTCCCCCTCTTCCTCCCCCTCCTCCTCCTCCACCCTTCCCCTTTCCGTCGAGAGCCCTTCAGCAATCGCGTACGAGGTTACTCCAGGGTGAGGCAGCAGACAGACCATCCTTGAATTTATGGGCTACTCCTCTCATTTTTAGCACAGCACGCACATCGTGGCACGGAGGCTCTGCAGCCTACACAGCATGCATACTAGGGGAAGAAAAAAATATTTGCATTTGAATCCAGATTCAGTCTTTTAGCGATTCATATCAATTCACAAATGTAAAAAATCCAAAGAAAAAGGTTTTGATGCATTGGGATTTTTTCTTTTCAACACTTAACTGCCTATCACAGTCAAATAGAAACAAGTAACACTAAACAGCAAACTGTAATCAAATGTTAGCATATATTGAATCGAAATTTGATTCAAAATCAGAAAAATGGTGAATCAAAAAAATGGTGAATCGATTTTTAAGCGAATTGTGACCCCAAGAAACGATTTGAATCGAATCGGGAGGTATCAAAAGATTCCCACCCCTAATGCATACCACTTCCCCCAGTCATCTGCCTTCACCATGCTGCACAGATGACTTGCTGCTGGAACAAGTCAAAAAGACAGGGCAGGTTGGGGATTTCCGTCAGTGTTTCTGCTTGTCCCTGCAGCTGAATGCAGTTGCTGTGAGAGCGCACCCTCTGCGGAGGGAATGACATGCCCGCTCCAGACCACCGAAAAACAGAAGTGGAACAGTTAGCGGATCATCTGGACAATGGCACAAACAATTCCATTTGTTGCAGCTATAGAAAAAAAAGCTGTGAGCCTTGAACCGGGCCAACAATCGGCTCGTCGAAACAGCAAATTCAGTATCGGTGCAGCTGGAAAAAAAAATAAAAAATGCTGGAGACATTTGCATGACAAATGTCCCATTCGTGCATGGGCGAGGGGGTCGGTGGAGGCTGCATAGTGGCAGTCCACCGGGGAGGGTATACTGGGAGGGCCAGTGACCCATCACCACGGCCCCACAGCAGGACAGTGCACAATGGGGAACGGCCAACTGTCTGGTCCACACTGCAAGCCCTTTGGGAGCCAAATGAACCACAGGCGCCATCTTTGCCAACAGGACTTGACAAGGGACAGTGGGCGCAATCGCTGGAAAACACTGCAAAGCTGCATTCATTTGGAACAGGGACATTTTCTGTTGAACTGAATCGTCGGATCGTAAAGTGTGCTTGGTTGTTGTCATCAAGCAGCTGTGTGATATTCCGTGACCAGACTTTATGCACTTGTAGTGCATATGAATGTTCGTTACGGGTGATGGATAGGGGCCTATTACATTTCTTTTTACCATTTATAAAGGCACTACAATCATATTTGTCAATTATTGCTTTACCAATCAAAGTTATACAATTCAACAGCACTGTGTTTGAGTATGAGACTCAAGTATGCAGTTCAATTGTGTAGGTTGGGTGACATTTTACCTGGGGTGACAGAAGCTAAGGTGAAGTTAAACTGCAGAGAAATTAGCTGGTCATTTCATGCACATTTTGTGTGCGCGGACATGGGTCAATGGTAGGAGGGGGGGAATTAAAAGTTCCACAGAACAGGTGTGTCACCTGTTTGTTACGCAATGACATATACAACCTCTGTTCGGACTGCAAAAACTATTCAACACAAAAGCACTTCCTCCTTCTAAATCAATTCTACAGATTCAAATTAATGTTTTTTTCTTGTTAATTTGACACAATGTGTGTTTTGTGGTAAACATAGTCTGCAGGTGCAGGTAACCTCGTTTACACAGTAGGCCTACTGGTACCTGGTCAACATTTATAAGTGAAATATTTAGGCCTCGAGGTATAACCACATGCATGCACAACAGGCAGTTAACTGTCAGAAGCATGTCAAATATTGCCACAAGAGGAATTGAGGTTAAGTATTTGCATTGACAAAACATAGATTCTGAAGAATGCATGACATTACTTTTACTTGAAGCCGTTATATTACTTTTTGCTTGGATATTCCTTGCCTTTAGCTCTGTTCCTTGAACTGAGTAGATTACTTGCGCTCACTGCAAATCTATATTTAGGTTTTATTTTAGAGTGTCTACCTATAACTGCTTGAACAAAGCTTAGTGGACAAGGCGTGACAACCATTTTTCATAACGCGTTTTGACAAGAGAATATAAAACTGCAACTAATAAGATCATCAAAACTAGAGTGTGTATAACCTGTAATTGACGACTGACAGCTGCATGTTGTCACATCGTGTTCCTGGCAATAATCGTGCACAATTGTAAGCAGTTTGCAATTAAGCATTGCACCATCTGCGAAAGCTAGGGAAGCAATAAATGCTTTATATTCTTTACCTTGAAAAGGGAACACGTCGAATTTTGCATTAACCTGTGCATACTTTATAGAGAGAGCTTGGAAATATCTTCGGGGAGTTTCTGACTGTCTAGCAAACAAACTGGGTGCAACATCCTTGGGTACGAGGCTTCAGACTGCATCGTCTTACGAGGAACTCTGCAAAGGGGAAGATCTTCAACAGGAAATGCAACTGACCCTTAATATACCATTCAACTTCAAAATGCATTGGTCGCACTCGACCTGCAGCGATGCACTTTGCAAGAAATGCCGCTCTCATTGCATGTCAGTAGTTTTGCACAGATCGCGTGATATTCTTACCTCCCTTCGGCTGAGACATTTCCCCTTTGCTTTGATGAGGGGGAGGGGAATCACAAAAGACTTTGCCTTCTTTTTCACTCCCTCCCTCCATCGCCCTCGCGCTGGCGCTTCAGCGGCTTGCTTTGCAACAAAGATGCAAAATACAAGCCTCGATCTTCATGCACTTGGAGCCTTTTGTCGTCTGGACCGTGTGTGTCCACCCAAAGGTCAATCTTAGAATTGCACAGCCAACAAAACTATCTAGAAACGGGTAAATTTGCAATTGCGCTGCAAAGAATTCTCGTCGGCACTTACATGATGGGCCAAGGCTGGCAGCTGAACGCTCCTAACTTGGATCAGTGTGAGCCCCTGCGAGCGAACGTTTTTCCTGCTTGGAGCGCAAAGGACGATGGGAGATGTAGTAATTGTGACACATCCTTTCCGCAGCTTATAAACAGCTTCTCGTAAAGACATTTATAACATTTGAACTCAAACACGTATTACACATTTATGAGCAATCCAGTCATCGTTTATTTCTGATGATTTTCCATCATTTAGAGTGCTTAAGCCCAACGTGTTCATCTATTGCAATGGAACATAACGATGCAATAACAATAACTGTTGATGTATTTATCTACTAAACCAAAGAGGACTAAAATATTACAAACAATCAAATAGTTCTTAAACATGTATCTTTATTAAATGGTACCAAAATGAAAAAGTATTATTCTGAAGAAGGGCCATCATTGGCACGTCAGTGTTTTAGAAGAAAGCTTAAACTGTATCAGCTAAGGATGGTGACATAAATATCAATACCAATATGACATACGGTCCGACAGAATCTAACCTAAACACATTTGAAAACTTGTGGTATTCACTACGATGATGACCTATACTTCCCTAACACACTTTTCTGAAAATGCTTCTGTTTATTCGTAGGCCATGCACAGAAGTGACATAAACATCTGCATGTGAATTAAAACCACAGACAATAGCTCTAAGTTAAATACGCTGGTGAACTGGGTAAACCTGAAAGTTGCAGGCAGAACATGTGAGATTTGAATAGTTGTACCCCCTTACTGTAGATGTTAAGGGAACAATAGCACCAAGGAAATTATGATTCAAAATTTTATAAACATTAATATGCACGTACACACATGAAAATGTCTAGGACCCAGTCATTGTTTATTGTGAACTCCTCTCATGACTTGATTACTTAAATACAACGTTGCAGATCTACCAAACACACAACTGCTTTATGAATGCAGACGTCCTGTAAAGTTATAGGCGTATGTCTGCACACAAAATCCTGTTTTCAGTTTTAACTTAACGAGAATGTACATATATGAAACACAAGAAGCCACCCACGTTGGCAAACACCAAGGGTTAACCTTGTAGCTGTGGCCTCCTGACATTGACCATGATGAGATATGACAGTCTGAGAGTGCAGCGTGTGCGTGACGATCATCGCAGCGTGACAACAGAGAGGTGTAGGAAGAGGCCGGGGTCAATTCTTGGTGGTGATGAGGGTCTGGTACAGGGGCTTGACTAGGATGTGGAGGTAGAGGGAGCCGTCGATGAGGTATTCCGATGTTTTGCGGTGCAGGTCAGCTTCCGCCAGGAAGTCTCCGTTCTCCTCCGTGCTCTGGTGGAAGTTGTAGACGTGTTTCACCACCACCTTCCCCTGCTGTCTGGCCATGACCAGCACCGTCTTCTGAAAACTCACGCCGGCAAAGTCCGCGCTGGACGTGGCCGGCGTGATGATGATGCGCGGCCGCCCTCCATCGACTCGCGTCGGCTGCATGGCTCCCGTTTCCGTGTACATGGGACGCATGCTGAGGGGAAGCCAGCGCGGGGAGAAGAGGGCGTTCCACGTCACGCGCTTGACGGCGTCGTGACCACTGGGGCCCAGCTGGGTCTGGAAGCTGGTGCTGCGGTCGTCACGCGAGGGGTTGTTTAGGACCCAGGGGGAGCCCCAGGCGGGGGACAGGTAGTTCCTGGGCATGAACAGACTGCAGTTCACGTCAAAGAACTTGGCCATGTGCAGAGGCGATGCGGAGTGGAACTGGTAGGACATGTAGAGCAGGTCTCGTACGGACTCCTGGTAGCGGGCGAGGGTGAGAGACTGGGTCTGCAGGCGGAACAGCTCCCTGGGAGGCATCATGGCGTAGCGCACCGACCTCAGGGCGTTCTCGGCCGTCAGCCCGTCCGGATCGTTCTGGTTTATCCAGAGCTCCAGCGCGTCGAAGAGCTCCATCTCGCTCTGCAGGATGAGGTCCGAGCGCTTCATGAGAGACATGAGGAGCGGGGCGCTGATGGTGCCCCACTCCCCGCTGCGCAGCACTGACGACAGGTTCCAGGAGAGGTACTGCAGGCAGCTGTCCCTCAGGGACACGTCTCCCGTCTGGAGGGCGTACTCGTACCAGCCTACCACGTGGCCCGAGGGAGAATCGCGGGCCAGGTTCTGGGTCATGTACTGGGTGACCCCCTGCTGGAGCCCCAGCACACCATACTTGGTGGCCAGCATGTGTAGAGGTCGGGCCTGATCCAGACCCAGGGAGATCTCTCCACAGTACAGATACCTACACAGGGATGGAAACATTCCAGAAAGAAAAACGTTTGAATAAAATGGGTTTTGTCATCTTCAATGCATCGACATGGACTCACATGCACACCTTATCTTTGATCACCAAATATTTTACCATATTACTGTTTTTTTACTGAAGCACCCCTTGTTGTATTCACTCCAGATTTGTTACCAGTGGATAAAAAGCGGCCTAGCCCTAATCCGCATTCGTTTTGCAATGTTGATCTTAAAGGCAACTTTATCTTGAGAATCTCCAGAAAGAAACTCTACAGCCGTGGCCAAAAGGGAGCGACATACATTTTGTGTTTGCAAAGCTTGAAGGGGAACTTTATAAAATGGACCTCTATCATTTATTGATCATCCCTAGAGCCAGGTTACTAAGCTCTCTCTCTCTCTCTCTCTCTCTCTCTCTCTCTCTCTCTCTCTCTCTCAAAGTCAAATACTGTGGCTGGTGAACACCCCCTGTGGCATGCCCACACCCCTGCGATTAGGCCAGTGTTGCAGTTACATTTATCTACCACTTGAGGGCACATGCTTTCATTGCAATCAGGGGAGACAGTTCTCATCCTCAACAGGGTACTTTGACAACAAATCATAAAAACGTATCAACTCTCTTGTAAATGTCTCCCAGTAATTCCCTTACAGCATATGCACTCCCTTGGCCTACCTTATAAACTTGTCAAAGATGGCGGAGCACTCGCTGGTCTCCCGCAGGACCAGGGTGGAGGTGTTGCGGCTGACCAGCATCCCCTCGAACACAGGGCTCTGCAGGGCCAGAACCAGGGAGTGGGCCTGAATCATCTTCACCTCCTCCGCATTGAGGGTCTCCACCCTAAGGGCCACGTCGCTGCCGTTCCCCTGGGCCAGCAGAGCCTCCAGCCGCTGCACCAGGGACAGAGAGTGGCTGATGGTGTCCCCACCACCACCGCCCCCATCCTGGGCCCCTGCTGTCTGGATGCCTGGTGGAGGAAGAGGAGGGAAACAGATGGGAGGCAGGGCCGCCAGTGTGGAGGAGGTGAACGCAGAGATGAAAAAGAAGAGGCACAAAGAAGTTGGGTGGTGAAGGGAGGAGGAGGGGGATTGGGGGTGGAGGAATAGGAGGAGGAGGGGCATTGGAGGTGGAGGAATAGGAGGAGGAGGGAATGGGGGCATGCAGGGGGGAGAGGGGTAATGATCAAAACAGGCTTGGCAGAAGCGCCCCCAATCCATGACATCGATCGGCACAGATGCGGGTTGGATTTAATTAAATCATTCACACATCTGCTCCTAATATACTGTATACTGTTGACACATGTCCCTAAAAGTCAAAACCACTCACATGCTGACCACATATACATTGGGGATCTAAACTTTGGTCCAATAGTCTGAAGTTCCTCTTTTGGATTCTGAATAAAAAATATTTTGTGACACTTCCCTTTCTTTCAGATAAATGAGGAACTGGGTGGGCTGCAATGGTGTAAAGCTTCAGTAAAGTAGAATTGCTCCAGCAATCTCAACCGGTAGTAGCAAACCACAATGTCCTGTTTGACTGATTCACACAGATAAAAGCAGCACATGCGAACGCGGTCATCTTCCTTTGAATGAGATGATCTAAGGTCTCAATGTCTAAAAAGTTCCAATGCGTCTTTCTCAGTGATGAGTTATGATTAGAAGTGCTTTTTTTGGTACAAAGCATGCACAAAAGGAGACAAGCACAAAAGTCATCAAACCAACATGGAAAGATTCACACAGGACGAAAAGGAGGAAAGATTGTAGACTTGCAGCACACATCAGAAAATATATATTTACGTTGTATTTTTTTTCACTCCACAATGGAACCACAACATCATTGCAGAACAGAACTACATATCAGAGTTGCGTCTCAGTTGACACCAAAGATGAGACGGGTGGGCATGTTGAGCAGCGTGGGTCTTACCTCCAGTGGGAGGGCCTGGGAGGAGGCCAAGGGCCAGGAGAAGGGTCCCCATGTGGATGTGGCTCAGGAGCCCTGTGGGGCGCACTGGGAACATCATCCCTCTGTCTTCTTTATCTTGTCCAACTGCAAACACACCTCTCTCTATCCCTCTTTCTGTCTTTCTGTCTTCCTAACCTGGCTTCTCTCTCTGTCTCCCTCTGTCTGTGCCCCTCTCCCTCGCTCCTCAGTGGTGAAATGCAGTGACCTGGTCACAGTTTTGTCTGTCCGTCTGTGTGTGAGGAGCAGGACCTCTGTGTGCACATGGCACAGCGTGGTACTTCTGGGCAATATCCGGCAGTTCGCATGGAAACCCCATCGATCGGTGGAATCTGGCGGCCGGGCGGTTGTCACGGCGACGGCTTTGATTCCCGAAGCGTCTCTTGTTTGGGGTGGCGCTCAGAGAGGGGCATTGATTGGGAGAGAGGCGGGGCCAGTGGACCCTCACCCCAGCAGCTGGGGTTGAACTGGAGCAGGGTAAGACTGGGAGTGTGTGTAAGTGTACGTGTGTCTGTACCTGTGTGTGTGTGTTTGTGTGTGTGTTTGTGTGTGCGTGCGTGTGTGTGCAAGGGTTGTGTAAGAGATGAACTTGTCTGAAGAGTTTGGAGGGTAAATCTGTTGATGATCTATAATATACTCAATAAACTGTCAACACATGGTAAATCCCTATCAATTGACCCTGACACCAATCTTACAAAGATGTAGTTGACATTCTGTTAGCAGTGTAGTGATGACATGAACATCTACAGATGTCTCTAGATGGGACATCTTTATAAAGTTCAACTTTGCAATAAATGATTATGATTAATCTTCTTACAAGCAGTGTTGCTCTGCTGTGTTTGTCAGTGTTTTGTATGTGTGTCAGTGTACACAACCAGCGAATCCTGATACAGCAGTCCAAACTATTCATTTCCGGCTTCAGGCGAGTCTGTTTAATTAGAAGTAGTAATTGAGAAGGTCAATATCCAATCGTTCCCTATGCATGTGCCTGGCTGTCACATCAAAAAAGGCCTCATTTGGGAAAAGGCCAAACCGACACACCCCAAGTTCGTTGTTCCTGTGAAGTTGTGTCAGTGTCTCGTGATCCCCGTACTCGCAGGTCCGCGGAGACGGTGTTTTTGTAGTGACGGCATTAGAGCAAAAGGCCTATCATGTCCGTGTTGACCCTGTAGTGTGGGCTAAAGTATTGATCACGCGTGCTGACAGTCAGGGTCGATGATGATCCCAGTCGGCACGTTTTTTAATCACACTCTGATTCTACGAAAGGATGTCAACCGTGTCTGACTAGGCTCCAATAGTGACGCTTGGCGCCCACACTTTTTTTGATTTTCGCAAACAGGGAAACGGTCTACCCCTTTCTTACTTTGACACAGTGGGATTTGATTTAACCAGTATTTTTTTTTTTTTTTTTTGCAATGTTGATCTTGATTGTACTTTGATTTTATCACATTTTAAACATCCGTTCCTGAAATGAAGCCAAAACAAATAATCTCTGGGAATCACCACAAGAGGGCATACTCGCCGTGTGTCAAATGATTGAGACATCATCGTATTCGAGCCTACATGATACTGGTCATCTTCTCACGCTGCTCGTCATGGAAACAAGCTGATTATAATGATGTCCCTCTGTAATCTGATAATGACTCCATGCTCCATTTGACCAGGTCCTCTCCTGCTTATCATCCCTATAAATCCTGATTGCCCAAACCAATTAGGCGAGCTGAAAACAAAATAACTCCAAAATCCCAACGGAAAGAATGGAGTTTAATCATCATTCAGATCACATAGTGCTTATCAACAAATGTGTATTAAAAGTAATCGTTGCTGTAGTAAAATAGGCCATAAGCAAATACCCTCTTGTGGAGAACAATATCTGTGCTTGGTTGTTTAACCAATGAGGAGTTGACAGTTGTGAATTCCTGTTCCAGTGGACTGTCTCATCACTGAAAGCAGCGTCGTGCCAGATTAAAAACACGGGTTATAGAAGGCAGCCAGGTCAGAGTGACCTGTGAGGACTGCTCTGCTGTTTAATGGCCTCTTAAACACACACAGACACACCACAAGGTCCTGCCACACAGTGACTCAGTGAGGAGGAAATGTGTTTTGCAGTACCGGGCATTTCTGAGAGAGTGCTTGTAGAGGGACAGATACTGCCTATACGACTCATCTTAGCCATTAGCCCTTGCAAGCATGAAATAAGAGTCATTTAGAATATGATCTAGTGGAGGGAGACCTCATTCATATGACAGGCCTGCTAACAGAGATATTATTAGCAGCAACACAGTCTCAATTCTCATTAACTCCTTGTGGGTCTAAACCTCAATGCCTGACAGGGGACTCACAGGCATGCATGTACTCACTCACATATACACACACACACACACACACTCACACACAGACAGACACACACCCTACACAGCATCAAGAGATGCTGTCATTCTCTTAGAGTGTATCCCACATCTCTCTGCCATGCCAGGCTCAATGTTACCCTGCAGGCCCCAAGGCCTTCAGAGTCGCTCCGCTTGTCTGAACTGGAGCCGGTGCAGAGGGATAACAAGCTGGCACACTCAGAGGCTGTTTGAAAGAAAGACTAAACAGAATAACTTCCTCAATGGACTCCAATTTGACCCACCAGTGTGAGAACCCTCGATGTGAGGAGACGGGGACCATAAACAGGCTCGTTAAGTCTGAATGCAGTTAAATAGCACGATTATTGACAGTTGGAGGTAGAAGGACATTGGATTCGTTCCCACATAATGACATCAGAGGTTGGGAAAAGATTACAATGAGCTCTTGGTGCTCGTATTGTCTTGGACCATTCTGTTCTTAAATATTTAATGAGGTAGGCTAGATGGGGAGAATGACTGCGACTTCACCGGAAGATGTTTATCAGTCAAGCATAAGTCAGGAACATGGAATCGGCATCGCTTTGTGTCATTTGTGCTTTGTGCGCAAAATGAACATAATTAAATTGAGATTCACATTCGGACTTTAAGATTCACCGCGGTCATGCGTGAAGTGACGCGCCCGCTACTGTGCTGAACGCTCGGCCAGCGGGAACAGCGAGTTAGCAGGAACGTATTGACTGTGCGGTGGCATATCAGCAGACAAATTAGAGCAATAAAGCACCGAAATGCTGTGTTCAGCCCCTCTCGTCCAGCAAGACCACTCCATCACCCCCCGCAGACCTCCACCCGCCCAGCCTGATTGATGGAGGACCTTGCCTGTCCACGCTCACTGACGGTGGGGGTTCATTACACGCTCTGCTAGGCCTTCGCTGCCGAGTAAGGTGGCGAGGCGTGGGTTTATACATATGTTCGATAAAACACATAAAGCAATAATCATAAAGAGACCCACCCCACCATGTACTTTGCTGCAGTGCAGTTCTGCTGAGACTTTTGGCTTTTGTGACCTCTCATCGTTTTGTCTTTACTGTTATCCACCGGTTGTTTCACTGGTTCTTGACATGGGACGCATCGAAATCTGTTACTGTTTCTTGAGGGAAGTTTTTTTTCTTCCCCCGAAACATTTGTTTTTACTCATCTAATGTAGCGTATTTGGGTCTGCATATTAACTGCTAGTTATTGTGACATTTGACTCGCCATTAGCTAATTGTCAGTGATGTGCAGAATAGAACACTGGCAAACAAAGTAGGCTGTATTTGTTTTTGTGTTTAACATCAGTGTGCTGCTTGTGCAACAGCGGTTGCCAGCTATATTTGGAGGGATATTTGCATTCTGATCACAGCCTGTGTAAACCCTCTGAGACCTCGTTAAAGCATGTACACACACACACACACACACACACACACACACTCTGACAGACACACACAGAAACACACATGCACTACCTCCACAGTTCAACCTCTCATTCACCTGTTTCTATCCACCAATCCTTCTGCCTCTGCTTCCCCACCCCCACCCCCTCCCTCCCTCCCCCTGCTCCCCCTCCCTCTCTCTCTCTCTCTCTCTCTCTCTCTCTCTCTGTCTCTCTCTCTCTCTCTCTCTCTCTCTCTCTCTCTCTCTCTCTCTCTCTCTCTCTCTCTCTCTCTCTCTCTCTCTCTCTCTCTCTCTCTCTCTCTCTCTCTCTCTCTCTCTCTCTCTCTCTCTCTCCCTCCCTCCCTCCCTCCCTCCCTCTCAGTCGTGTCTCTCCTCTCCTTCACTGCCTCTTCCACTCTCCGCAGGGATGTGCCTGCTGCTAGTAGCCCTCTCCTCCTCCTCCTCCTCCTCCTCCTCCTCCTCCTCCTCCTCCTCCTCCTCCTCCTCCTCCTCCTCCTCCTCCTCCTCTCTTCCTCCTCCTCCTCCTCCTCTCAGCCCGTGTGGTCTATGACCGTGACCGGCAGCAGCATTGGTGTGGAGCGGCTGGATGGAGCACAGAGCCATGGACAGGCTGTGAGGCAGATGGACAGACAGAGTGACAACTGGTTGTGAAGGTAGGCTCCCCCTCTCTTTACCTGAGGCAGTCAGGACACGGCACAACGAGCACATACCGCCACACAGCACCCGACAACACAGGAACCGACCATAGAAGGGAATAGATGGCCACATCTGTCTTTCCTCTGTCACTGTTTATGGGATGGACTGTTACTAAGTTGTTCAGTAAGTATATGTGTCTTGTCTGATGTCTTTGTTGCTGATGCACTTTACCAATGTACAAAAGTATAAAACATAAAATCCCTTGGCAAAGTTCTATGTTTGGGGTGTTGTAGAAGCACTTCCTAACAGATATGCATGTCAGTACAGGAAATAGTTTGGTCTGTGTCATTTTATAGCAACAGGCAGTTTTTATGTGTTATGGTCACCCTGTTCTGTTTGACTAACAAGTGCCTCATAACATTGTTCAGTTCACACCACAGCCAACTTATTGTTCTGGAGTGTGTCATGTCAATATCAGAAGCCAGTGGAAATCCACAGGGTCAGTTTTGAAGTTGCAGAATGTGAACTGCAGCACAACAGAATTGTGTTTCTTCACCACCAGGTTTGGGTGTAACTTTCCCTTTGTCTCTCAGTTATCTAACACCCGTCGGGAACATGACAGCCACTGCAGCGCTGTCACGAGCTGCCAGGCTGAAACCCGAACTTGCGCCTGAATCACCGGCAAACGCAGAAACGCGGTCGTTACCTCTCGGTTCTGAAACCATGATACGTACAGAATGGCCAAGCCGCTGTCCTTCTACCGCCCCCCCCTCTCTCCCCCCTCTCTCCCCCCCTCTCTCCCCCCTCTCTCTCCCGAGGCTGTTGTTTCAGGTGTACCGTCCCACTATGAATAATTGAGAGGGTCCAGTGGAACAGAGGGACTAAAGATAGAGTTCACTTTGGCTCCATGGACACCCAACCCCCCCACCCCACCCCCCGCAGATCCTCTGCTTTAGTTCATCCAGATCTGAGCCCCCTTAAGACAACCATTGAAAATAGAGCCTTAATCAGGAACATGCACTGGCCTATGAACCCCCCAGGGTTGCGTCCGCCAGCCCCGCGGCCCCCCTGGCCCCCCGCGGCCCCCCTGGCCCCCCGCGGCCCCCCTGGCCCCCCGCGGCCCCCCTGGACCCCCGCGGCCCCCCTGGACCCCCGCGGCCCCCCTGGACCCCCGGCTCTGCGTTCCCAGGGAGCTTACTTCAGAGGCCACTGCTGCTCCAGCGAAGCGGGCTGATGGAGTCTGTCTGTCTGTCATCAGATCCATCCAGAACATTCCATCCTGGGAGTTAAATGTACGTACGTGGCCCCGACA